>NC_136067.1:2048786974-2049386974 GCF_964261635.1 Lissotriton helveticus | reverse complement strand
CAGGATCTGAAGGGCACAGCGTGCTCCTACTTTGAAAAATTATTACAGTCCGTTCCCCTACTTCTTTATTTTTAAAAGGCGCCCCAGGATAGCATGAATGTTCCTAATAGCTTTAGTATTCAGACGTGTCGCCTGTGTGGTGCACATTGGGCAAGGCCTCTGCAGTGCCCACGGCCTCCTCCCCCTACCCCTCTGTACCTGGGCGCAGGGGCCTGAAAAGCAACTCTGAAAGGGCCATCAGTCTTGGGTTAGCACGCAAAAATAGCTACCTCTGATGGCCCTGCTGCTGCAGTGATTCACAGCTCATTATCGACGAGGCTACCTGCCTGCCCCCACTGTGACCAATACAATGGTCACATCAGGATGCTTTGGTGGCTCCCCCCTCCCTGAACTCCTCTGCCTTTTATTTTTTTGACTCACGCAGACTGAGGGACGCCACCTGGAAAAGAAAACAAGCATTGGCATAGCCAATAGGTCTCGCCTTTGGGACCTGTTGCATAACTAAATACTTATCAGGTCCCAAAGGTGAGACCTATTGGCTATGCAATACTTGTTACTTGTTTTTCTGCCCCTCTTAGAGGCCCCTGAGCTCGTCCTTGCACAGAGAGATCTGCCCATTCTTTCCTTGGACACGCCACCTTCACCTCACGGGACCCCGCAGGCTGCCAACGGCGGCTGCCGGCCACCTCACCTGCTGTACAGGACTCCGCGCCAAAAAAACACCTGGATACCTTCGAGGCGCTGGCCCCGAGTAGGACAGTTCAGTGTCTGCAACTGGGACTGGGAGAAACCCGGGAGCCCTTGATAAAAGCAGGAGCCACCAGGGCTAGACGGAAACCAGAAGAACTCTTCAGAACAGCATGTTCATGTGTCTGGGCACGATAATTCAAAAGAGATGCCGCCAGTGCGGGTAACCGCAAGCATTAGGCCGTGGGCGTCAACATTGGGACAAAAAGGTGGGCAAAAAGACGCCTTTGGCCAATTGCGTGCTGTCTTTTTACAAAGACGCACGCAAAGGCCAATGGAATATCAGGACTTCGAGCACGAGCTTGCTCTCTCGTGCGCGAAGTGCTGGTTAGCTCCGAGAGGCCCTCTCCTTAGGGCAGCGCATGCGCGCTGCGCTAGGGCTCGACCTAAAAAGGGCTTCATTACGGAATTTGTGGCTTGCTGCAAATCTGCTCTACACCTATCTAGAAGTGGAAAATAGGGAACGGTGGCTGTTGTAGAAGAGGCCCTCTGCTGGTGGATGTACCCACAGCTTGCCCAGCCCCACCAGCCTCCCCTGCAAATGATTCTGTGTGCCTGCCCAGAGGTCCCCCACCCCTCCTTTACAGCTCTGCTCTTTTCTCTGCACTGGGGTCTGTAAGAGGAGCCTGGCCGGCCTCTGAACTCCACGCTCTTACATAAACATCAAGTAAGTTGGGGAAATGAAAGAATATCAGTTTTTTGATTTAGTTTTTTTAAACAACTGGAAAACATCGAATGTCTTATCATCTCTTTTTCTTATGTCGTTTGATTACATGTGCATAGCTGCCAAGGTTTCGGATTGCTATGTGTGACATGTTCATAATTTTGAGTAATTATGAGTGACATGTCAACGACTATGAGTGACCCTTTCTACCGAGTAAAATGAAGTAAAATTAATATGTCCGTGTCCTTGTGTAACGTAACTGGTACTCATCTAAAGCGCTCCAATACCTTCGGGTCAAATTCGTGCTATATGAAATCGGCGGGAAAAAGGAAAAAAGCAATGGGGAACAAAGAGGCTGTATTATTTCATAAATAGTTTTAGCTCACGCTGATAAAAGTCTTTAAATGCTGAGCGGCCTACCGCCCAGGCTTGACCACTGTGTCCGCTACCTGCAAAATCACTGGCTCCACAATCACTGACGCTAAGTCACCCCGGCCCAAAACTACAGAGACAGACAGCATCACTGCACAGTTACATGGCCCCAGGCAGATCCGGATCACCGCTGCACGCTTTCAAAGACATAACAAGTTAAGTACAATTAGAAGTAGCAGGCACAGTACCTTCTTTACGAGGCAAGCCGGCTCCGCGGCAACAGACCGGTTGTGGACTAATTTACTCCCGCGGAAACCAACGCCAGTCCGCATGGTTCTGGCAGTGCACACAGTGGACTGGTGCCAGTGCTACAGTCTGAGGAGGTCCTGTAAGGTTGAAAGTAATGGGCCCTGGGCCCGCATGTTAGGCACAGCAATAAGGGACACGGACACCAGGAATGAGTGGTAGGAAAGGTCGTGAGCACGTGCGCTCAGCCTCTTTTATTGGCAGCGTCATGTGACACCATGACGTCTGTGGTGGGTGGGTGTATAGTGTGTTACATTACACAGGAACACTAGAACGTGTACACACCAAGACACTACATCACTCCCCTTTTTAATCAATGAAAAACTCAACTTGATAATTCACATTTGGGGAATCAACTTATCTCAGGATGCAGTGAAGTGTTCAGTTCCATCAAGCTTTTCTATCCGCCGCAGCTTGGGAAAGGGCAGGTGGAATTCAGTCTGTTTCGGGGAACTTTTGTCCGCTCTGGCACAGGTTGGAGATGCTAGATGGAAACAGTCTGTAGACGACTGGGTAGCCCCTTTTTCCTCACAGTCCTTGTGTTGTTGGCTTCCGTGGTAACGGGTGCTGTTGAAGTTCTTGCAGCTCGCCATGTAATGGATGGTCACGTACCAGTTCGGCCTCGGACTAACAGTGGGGACCTATTTTGCACTGACACCTTTACCTTCTTTACTCCTAACTGTGGCAACGGCCACGTGGATGTACTTCTTCTCTGCTCTTCAACTGTGGCAACGGCCACATGGAATAACCTCCTTCCATTCTTAACTGTGGCAACGGCCACGTGGATATTCTTCCTAGCTTGTCACGGTGGCGGAGGTGCCACTCAGATCTCTCCTCTTCTTCCTTTCTGTTTCACAGTGGCAGACATGCCACACCGCTCTCTCCTCTTCTTCCTTTCTTTTCGCAGTGGCAGACGTGCCACACAGCTCTCTCCTCTTCTTCCTTTCTTTTCGCAGTGGCATACGTGCCACACAGCTCTCTCCTCTTCTTCCTTTCTTTTCGCAGTGGCAGACGTGCCACACAGCTCTCTCCTCTTCTTCCTTTCTTTTCGCAGTGGCAGACGTGCCACACATCTTCTTCCTTTCTTTTCCCAGTGGCAAGCGTGCCACTCGGATCTCTCCTCTTCTTCCTTCCTGTTTCGCGACATCACTCGGTCCGATCTTGCATCTTCTCTCCTGACCTGGCTCCTCCATGCAGGGCGCGCCCGCTGCATGTGTGATCCTGGTGTGTCCCCGACTGGAACACTTCCTCCTTCTTCCTTAGCTTCCCGAGTTGGTGTCACGAACCCTCTACTCTGGATTCTTGTTGGTGACGTTCGTGGATTGGTGTTCAGGGATCTTGATTAGGTCGAACGTCCTGGACCGTTTGGCGGTCCCGTCCTGCTGGTGTTTTGGCAGGTTTCTTCGTCCTGTCGGACTAGGCGCGTTAGCACCTTCTGGTATTGTTTGAGGGGACCCATCGCGGGTCATACTTGGTACGCGATCTTTCTGTGGATCAGCTTCTGGGGGTGCCACGCTTAGTGGTCTTCTTCGGTAACTGTTCTGCACTGTGGCGTTACCTGTGCCCTTCTTCCATCTCGTGGGGGCTGAGCCTTGCCACGTGGCACGTTATCTGCGCCCGTGCTTTCCACGGCTCTCGGACACTTGTTGCGTGTCTTCAGTACTTGCAGCTTTGGCTGGCGTCGTTTTCTTGCTGCTTTGGCTGACGTCCAGTACTTTGCTGCTTTGGACCGTCGGGTACTTGCTGCTTTGGATGGCGTCAGAAGTTTGCTGCTTCGGACCGTTGGCGGGAGTAGTTGATGCTGCGGTGATCTCCTGTGGCCACTAGGAGTCACTGCTCTCTCCGTCTTCTGATCTCGGCAGTCTTATTCCCTGATCGTTCCTCCATTGCTTGGCAGTCGTTTTCTCCAGACGTTTTGTCCTTGCTTGGATTCTTGGTGAGGCGTTGGTGCCTCTTCCCACGTCACTCTGGAAGTGGCAGCCGCCTACTCCTTGCTGGTGCGTGTGTGCGTCTTCTGCGCAGAGCGCGCTTTCTGGATTTGGGAGTTAAGATGCTTTTCTTTGGGGCGCTACTCCGCCTGTTGCCTCTAGATGGTGTTAACTTCTTTTGCGTTGAACAATGCTTGTTTCAGTGCTGGAGGATGTTGGTGCACTAATGCTTTTGGCCACTGGGTGGCAGTGTTGCTGGATCTTTTGAGCAGCCTGTCTTGTCTTTCCCGGGTGTGCACTCTACTGCTTCAGTGCACAGGGGGTTGGAGCTGCTGCTGAGAATGGGTGAGTAGATTTCCTTTGCTTTTAGTATTCCCAAAATGTACCGAATTATAAATGTGCTAAAGTCAGGCAGACATTGCAAAAGCACTGTTTATGTCCCTCTGGTGTTGTGCAGCTTTGATGCTGGGGGCAGATTTGGCAGTCTCTGTGGGTGCACCGGTGGTTCCTCTTGTTTCAGTGTCCCAGTGGGGCTTAAGTACTTCTGGCGGTGTTGACCGCTTTGCCGGCACTCTGCCACTCACGGAGCACTCAATGAGGGGGCTCTTATGCTGACGGCGGCGCTGGCCTCGTGCAGGCGCTTACTTCTCCCCTGCTCCCGTGCACTCCGCTCCTCACACGGAGCACACGAGGAGGGGGGCGCCTCTTGCTCTTGGCGGCGCTGGCCGCTTGCAGACGCTTGCTTCCCCTTGCCTCCTCTCCCCGTCCGCAGCCGCCTCGGCAGTACTCACGCGGGCGGGGGTGAAGGTGTTGTGCTCCGGCGGGGACGCGCGTCGCTCCGTTCACTCCTCCTTGGGCGGGGGGCGCTCGAGGCAGGCCGCGGTTGGGCCTCGCCGGCTCTGTGTTCCAGGAAGTTCTTGGTCCGCTGGCCCCACTTTCGCCGGTCTCCCGCCGCTGCAGCTTCTACACACCACGCTGCGCGGCGGAGACTTGCCTTGCTTCTCGCAGGCCGCGGGTGGGCTCCGCTGGCTTTGCAGTGACTGTCCTTCTCTGGGCGCTACCGGCGGGCCGCGGGTGGGCTCCGCTGGCGCTGCTTAGTCTCTTCTTCGCTGGGGGTGCCGCCGGCAGGTCGCGGGTGGGCTCCGCTGGCGCTGCTGAGTCTTCCTTCGGTGGAGGTGCCATCAACCGGTCGCGGGTGGGCTCCGCTGGCCCGGACCACGTCGCGAGGGGGTTAGGGAGGCGGTTAGCTACTCCGCTCCTTCCCCCTCGTTACTTTTGTTAACTTTCGGGTCCTGCCGCCTTCCCTTCACGCCGTGGCTTACTCTGGGCCCCGCCGCTTACGTTACACACGCGGCGGGGGCAAGGGATGACTCGGGCAGGCCGCGGGTAGGCTCCGCTGGCGCTGCTTATGAATGGCACGGTTTATTTATTAGCGCTTCGCCCCTGGGGCTCACCTTCGGCCGGCGGGCCAGAAGCTGCGTCGCTGTCGCGGCGGGTGGACTCCGCCCGGCCCTTGCTCCTCTCTGGTGGGGTTTTTGCTTCGCGGCCGTCTCAGGTGGGCTCTGGGCGGTCCGCTATTCCCGGTGGCACGTTGGTGGCGGCTGACGCGGGTGGCTTCGGTCGGCTAGCTGTTCGCCTCTTGATGGCTGCTGGGCTCCGACGTGCTCACCGGCTT
Organism: Lissotriton helveticus; assembly: GCF_964261635.1. Lineage (NCBI taxonomy): Eukaryota > Metazoa > Chordata > Amphibia > Caudata > Salamandridae > Lissotriton > Lissotriton helveticus. The sequence goes on along the minus strand of NC_136067.1, from coordinate 2,049,381,282 downwards.
CTGGGCTCGCTGTGCCTTGCTGCAGGGGGTGCCCTTCAGGCGGGTACTCTCTCCCCCTTTTCCTCAGTGTAGGGTAGTGGCACGCATGGGTTGCACTACCGACCTCGTCGCCATTGTAAGGTTGAAAGTAATGGGCCCTGGGCCCGCATGTTAGGCACAGCAATAAGGGACACGGACACCAGGAATGAGTGGTAGGAAAGGTCGTGAGCACGTGCGCTCAGCCTCTTTTATTGGCAGCGTCATGTGACACCATGACGTCTGTGGTGGGTGGGTGTATAGTGTGTTACATTACACAGGAACACTAGAACGTGTACACACCAAGACACTACATCTCCTGGTTCTCTCTCAGCCTGGCCACCCGTGTGGGGTTGGCTGATGTCGGGTTATTTCAGTTGTGGCGAGATAAATTTGATTGATAAACACCGCCGCTGGGCGAGCCGCGCCTCTTTTATCATTTCGCCAGCTGTCTCTTTCACGAGTCTGCCTCCTGGGATAAGAGTGGGTGCAGTCGGGGGACTTCAAAACATGCTGACCATTTGCGCCACAGGTGATAATTTGTTCTCATAAACACAGTGGCTTCGAATGCAACGGAAGTAGCCATTGGGCAGTTCCGGTGCTGACACCTAATGGCAGTCACTGAATACAATTTGCCACGTGGTGTCGGGTGCGTGTACTTTGTTATATACATTGTAGCAGGATTACCAGAATTGGAATCAATAGCTAAACTGCAGGTTAGTTTGGTCAACGATTGGCCCCTTTGCATATGAGAGATGACTGGTGGAAATTTGCGATAGTATTATGGCTTTTGTGTACTAGTAGAGAAGGTTGCAAAGAGCAACAACTCTCCGGCTTTGAATGTGACTCAAAGTCACAGGACTGCAGAACAGATGATTGCATTCTGCCTTTACTTCTATTCTGTATGGCAAAGCCCTAAAACATGTACAAAATTGTCTAGAAGTTAAAAAAAAACGTTATTATATTCCTTATTAGAAAGTTTGTTAAAGGTGCAAACTTTAAAACATCTGCCCAAAAGATCACACATAGTAAATCACCTGCAGGAAATGTACAGGAAGGTCGAAAATGGCAACTGGTCCTGTGTGAGGGTCCTGAGAAAATGTCATGAATGTGTTTACCTGAGAGGTCAAGCCAGAGGCCTTCCTTTGTGTACCAAACTTCCCATGTGTATCATTCAGGCAGGAACCCAATTCAAAGGATATTCAGGAAGAACCTGTGTCTTACACTAACAGTGAACCGTTACATGTACATCAAATAAGCATACCTATCTGCAGTATTGTATAGAAAAAGGCTTTACAGTAACTAGGCCGGACTGGCAGTTTCCAGGCATCAGGCGTTTCCCAGGGCGACTGGAAGAGTAGGGGGCCTTTTAGTTTGTGGGGCCGGTTTTGTAGCAGTGCAGGAGTTTTAAAAACACTGCAAAGTTCCTTGTATATTCAGCAGGTTTTGGGCAACAATAAAAATGCCAAGATAACTCTGGTGATCAATGTACCTGCTGGAGAGAGATGAGAGGAGTGTTTTGTCTAATGGCTGTTTTGACTCATCTAAGGTGGTGCAGAGGGTTAATACGCACCTGCTGCATAGAACGTGTATCAAGCATATCAAAGAGAAATATTTTATGTATATAGCTCAGTGGGTTGCTGCTTTTTGTTCTCTTCCAGAACGAAAATATAATTTTGCCTTATACTGTCAAGATCTCTCTCAAGTGTTTTGTGGGTAGAAGAGTTAGCCAAGCCGGACAGTTCAAAGGGTATCCTTTGCAGGACACTTGAATGCATAAGTACTATACTATGTTCGAGCAGCTAGCTGGCTGACATGGATGAGGATGGAGCCCTTGTGGGTTTACGCGAGTCAGATCAGATTCACGTGAAGAGTTCCTTTCTCTTCTGAGCCCTGCTTAACACTTGGGTACAGGAGGAAACCTGTATTTATGTCCTCAACGTTTGAGACAAAAAATACTATTGATTTCTGAACAATGAGAGTAAAAGCGTTAAGGTAGCATGTCGTTCCTGCTTATATTTCGCACGCTTTACATAATCCTACATTCCCTATGAGTGTTTCCTTTTTCCAGAATGGTGTTACTTTTTTTCAGGCAGTGCATAATTTGAATTGAGTCACATCCAGGTGTTTATAATGGAGCAGAATTGGGCTGTAGCTGAAGACATTGCGAGTTTAAACCGTTTATTAACTTCCCTGGTGTTTGTTGAAAATATGGGCATATTATATGATGCTCTCACATAATTGGGTGACCTATCCAGAAGGCTGCATATACAAGGCCAATCGTTCAATACTGATGCAGACTTTAGTGTCAGAATCAATGGCTGATTCACCTGGGCCCTTTGCTACAACTGCATTAAATGCTGCTGAACAGATGCAGTTTGCTGGTGAAGGACTGCAACAGAACAAAAGCTGTGTTAACATCAATAGGGCACAGTTCTTTAGGAGCTTAGCAAGTAACCTGCAAAAAAGGATGACAATGAATAATGCATCAAATGTTTCTAGATGCACAACCACAAACATTGACGAAATAGAATACTATGGGGCAGATTTACAAGCCCCTTGCGCCTCTTTTGTGCCGCCGTTGCATCACTTTTGTGATGCAGCGGCGGCGCAAAATGGGGGGGCCATGGTGTGGGGCATTAACAACGTGACGCATCTGGGAGATGCGTCACGTTGTAAAGCCCTGTGCCATAAGGAGGCGTTCCGGCGCAGGGGGGGGCGTACCTGCGCAGGAACGCCTCCTAAAAGTGGCTGAGTGAAATCTACAAGATTTCACTCAGTCACTTTTAGGCTATTGCTGCGTCAAAACCCTGCGCCTGCTTGAAGCAGGCGTAAGGCTTGACACAGCATTGCCCAGATAGGGCCCCCCCAAAGCTTTGCTGGAGCTGCGTCGTGCTTGCGATGCAACTCCAGCAATGCGCCGCTTTTACGGCACAGATGCGTGACGCATCTGTGCCGTTTTTGCCCCATGGTGCGCCGCATTGTAAATGCGGCGCATCATGGGTGGCGGAGCTGCGGCGCACAATTACTGGCGCATCCCTGCTAATTTGCAGGGATGCGCCAGTAATTGTAAATCTGCCCCAAAGTGTTGGTACATAGAATGAAACTCCTACAAACAGTTTATTGGCCAGATCCAGTAGACATCTTATATGGTGCGGGAGAATTACAAAACCCTTGTAGCAGGTTTCATGTATTTGATACCAGGCAGTACATCATTGATTTCAGAGAGTACAACCAAAAAAGAAATTGAATCCCTGAAACCATTAGTGCACATTAAAGACACCTTTTGTACCTCCACGGCTGAATGTGAACGGGGCTTTAGGGTAATGAATGAGGTGCTCACACCACTGCAGAACGGAATATCAATCAATCGTCTGTCTTCTATAATGTTCATAAAAATTGTGGGGCCTCCTGTCATAGAATTTAAACCCACATTTTATGTTCAGAAATGGTTAGCAAAAGGGAGTAGAAGTGCTGATGAAAGAATCAGCATGGCTCGGAGACAAATGGCTTATGATTCCACTTATAAGTGTATTTGGCACATTCTGTGATTGGAAACATGTCCCACATTGTAAATGTATTTTAATGTAAATAACCTATATATTAAACCTGAAATAAAAATGTCTTTCCATTGTTGGAATTAAATAACGTTATAAGCTGTAACTGGTCAGTGAAATGCCAAACGTACTAAACATTGGTATGTTTTGCTATTTCTAGCCACACCTCTGACTCCGCCCACTGATCCAATCCTCAGGATATTCCCGCCCCCTGATTCTCCGCCCACAGTTCCCCTACTTTTTTCCCCCACTTCGACCACTGCCTGACATGCAGTATTCCTCTGGTCCTCTCAAGTCCAGTAAAGCCGAGGGAGGCCACATTTACTGTGTCGTTGCTTTCTGTGCCCCTTGCTGCCCCATTCTCAGCCTGACCATTCTCCTTGCACGGTGACCACGTGCAAGGGAGGGCAGGATGGACGAGAGGCAAAAACACAGCAGGTGTGCCCTGCACGCGCACTCTGAGTACAACCAAAGAAAGAGAGATAGAAACCCTCATCAGACTGTTAGAAAAGCAATACCGTGATTAAACCGGAACTCGTGGAGAACAAGTTTCTCTTTCAAAGTGAAAAAAATAACAAGGTTAGGAGAAGTTTATTTTACGTCCATGGTGCTTTGAAGAGGGTCAAAACGCAAGGCATGGGTGGATGGATGGATGGATGGGTTTTTATATAGCGCAATATCACCGCCAGGTCTCAAAGCGCTTTGCATTGGGAACCCGTCCTGGTTTTTCCCTGTGAGATAGCCCCTACTGGGTATCCCCAAGGTGAAAGCCAGGCATCCCGCTGCGGGGGGCCGTAGTGGAGATTAAGCAAGCTGATGCCCAGAGCTGCAGAGTGTGAACCCGTGATTCGAGTAGGCACCGAAGTGAGAATTACCGAGTCCGTGGACATTTTGGGCTCAAGACGCTGCCACGTCGGGAATTGAACCCTGGTCCCGGGTCTGATCTCAGCATCCGGGTCTGCCTCCTCTAACCAGTGAGCCACAAGGCATGAAATGGTGAATTGTGGCGTCCAATGCACCATGCGGGTGCAGTCCAGGCGCGGACGGGCGCAGACGGGCTTGCCTTTGGTACGCCAGCGGCGCGCCTGCTGCACGTGTCTGAAGCACGGACGCACTGCAGGGAAGACTTTTAAAGCGCGTCATAAGAGGGGCGTGGCCAGAGGTGATGCAAGCACGGATCGCAGTGCGCTCCGTGAGGGAAAACAGGTGAGGTTAAACTAAAATACAACCCAGGGGTCCAGCAACCTCTGACCTCTGGCACGGGCTTCACTGTGCCAGAGGACTACTGGTAACGTCATATTAAAAATACAATTAAAAGGGGAGTAATGAAAACATAAACCAATCAGAACTGCTAAAAAATGGGCTGAAGCCCTACTCAAAGACAGCGCAGCCCACGGAGCCAGGCAACTCCGGAAACAGGCCCTTCAGGGCCTTACAAGGAAAATACCAGTTGCAACAACCCTATCGTGATCAGGAAACTAAAGTACCAAACCTTGTGATGATGCAAGAGCATACCACCCTCGAGCAGGGATCACCCGCAAGGTGCAGGAGAATTCTCCTCTCTGCCTTTAGTAGCCCAAAGCGAGGGGTTAATATGATGAGAGAAGGAAAGATTCCCTGAAGACTCACACTCAATGACCAGACCGTTGCCGCGGGGATTGGTGGTCACCGAAGAACGAAGGCTGTGAACCCTTGCACCAGCAACATTTCTTTACTGAAAAGAAGGAGCTCTGGCTTGTCAGTGTTTAGGTTCAGGAAGTTGAGGTCCATCAATCGCTGGACAGTGTCCGGACAATCTTGCAAGTTGCCCCAGGGATTCAGTGTACCTTTTTGGTTCAGCAGGGCCAGGTCCTGTCTGTCATCCATATACGAAAATACTTCACATCCAAATGAGGAGATAAAGTGCTGCAGAGGTTGAACACAGAGATTGAATTGCATCAGGGACAAGGGGATCCTTGCAGCTCACCCCAATAATCATATCACATGGCGACCAAAGTATAGCCAACCGTATCAACTGAGGGAGCCCCATCAAGAAGCAACTAGACCAAGGCAGGGGCTACCTTTGTACCCAGAGTCTGCGAGTCTTCTCAACTGCACCTCTCGCTGCACCATATCAAAGCGAGCAACCAGATCCATGAGCGTCACTCTAACTGCATCATCTTGATCCAGTACGCGCTGATGTCACCTGTCATAGAGACATACACCTTCTATCTGCCCCTCTGTTGGCAGTCATGTAAATGTAAATGTATTGTATTTATATAGCGCACGTCTACCCGGAGGTCTCGTAGCGCTGTATTCATACCGCTGTGGAACCCATCCTGGCTTTCCTGTGAAATGTCCACTCCTGGGCACCCCCAAGGTGGAGGCCAGGCATCCAAGCACTGCTGGAGCTGTTGTGGAGATTAAGCAAGCTATTGCCCAGAGTCACAGAGTGGGGCCCATGATTAGAACAGGCACCGAGGAGAGAATTATCAGGTCCGGAAATTGAGTCCAAGACACGCCGAGGTGGGAATTGAACCCTGGCCCCGGGCCAGACCTCTGCATCAGGGTCTGCCGCTCTAACCATTGAGCCACACTTCTTCCAACAGTTTGCCTTCTTCCAGGACCATGCATAGTTGCTTAGCTCCCAGCTTTTCTAAACTTTTTCCTAAGACTGGTAGAAGTGTTACCTGTAGATCATTTTTCACGTCGGATGCACCCAGATTGGATTTTGTTTAGTAGTGTGGTGAATGCATCTTCTTTCCATGAGGCCTAAACCACGCCAGAGACAATTGAGTTTGAACCCTTCAGTGATCCTTCCTTTCAGTGACAGACCAAGAGCTTGGAGTACAGCAGGAATGTGGGAGGTCTTTAGAGGACCCAGCTTTGCAGAGGCTAAGAGTGAAGCCTCTACCTCCCCCGATACTAACCTGAAGCTGGACCACCGTAAACGAGGGTCCTTCCGGAGCGCGGGGTCCAGATTTCCTATCGCATCATCGTTTTAACTTGACGGAAAATCCTACTGCAATACACTCACTACGGCATCCGTGAACACATGCAAACGTGACAAAGAGTTAGGTGAGTTATTCTTCATACATCATGGCAGGTATTTCACCACTACTACTACTATTTTATACTACGCAGATGCCAGTATTCATGGGTATGTTGAATGTTTGGGCATCTACTCTTTAGTCTGGCCGAAGCAGGTATGCCCCCAGCTTGTGCTTTGTTTATTTGCTTTCTTTGTTTTACTTCCAACACCTTTCTCAATGTAGCTACATACAGGTTTGCAGTGCCTAGGCATATCAAAATCAAGAATATTTGATGTTAACTGGAATTTAGGGTTAGCAGGTAGTACCAGGGTGTACACTTTCTGCACTCTATGTGTTTTCGAGCCTGGGTGTGATGCACCTTGCCCATGACAGCAAGACAGCTATCTTGTTTACTACCATCCTATTCTACTAATTCTGGAAAAGTAGCTATGCGGATGGTGTTTGAGTAGACAAGGAATGTATGACGTTTCTATGCGAGCTATTACCACGCGGTAGGTTACAACGCGGACGTTACATCGTCCATGTTGTTACCACGCATGGCTTTACATCGCAAGTCATTTCCAAGGCGCCAGCCCTAAAGAATGCAATAAAGAGTCTTGAGATGTGGTTAAACACCAGCCTCACCATGGACCATCAAGCGGAGAAGCTTGCCACCACATGATATGGCATCCTAAGACTGTTGAGAAAGGTGCTCTCTCTTCTCCCATTCACAGCTAGGAGAGCGATCGCCAAGGCCCTGGTGCGGTACCGCCTTGATTATGGAAACACCCTGTATCTCAGCTCGCCCGCTATGTCATTAGAAAGTTGCAGACGGTGCAGAATGCTGCTGCCTGACCTTTAATGAAAATTACCAAACACCAGTCAGCTACGACAGCTCTCAAGGAACTCCAGTCGCTACTGGTGGAATGCCAAGTTCAATTCAAGACACTTTGCATTCTGCACAGGGCTTTCAATAGCAAAGGACCCTCTCTGCTGAGACCGCTAGCTTTTCGTTGTGTGTCTGGGAGAACTTTTACACCTTCCTCCGCTCTGACCTTGAGGGTTCCTAGGATCAAAAGATCCTGATGGGGCGGTCGCTCCACCTCATTTTTGCCCCCTAAACTTTGGAACCCTCTGCCTCTGGAGCTGCGTTCTATGGAGCCTGAAATCTCCTTCCGTAAGGCATTGAAGATGTGGCTTTCCCGTGACTGATTTCCTTGCAGTCCTATCCTCTTACGGTGTCTGTTGCAGCGCTGGAAGGCCTTTGGGTGACCATGCGCTATACAAAATCACTAGACTAGACCAATGGGAGCCGTGGGCCTTAATGAGGCAGACAGTGGTCCAGTGGGATGAAGTGCACTGCCCACCACACTGTACCAATGGGAGCCGCAGATAGAGGTCCAGCGGAATGAAGCCTACTGCCCACCGCCAGCCTTTCACTGTATGAATGGGAGCCACGGGTCTCGGATAAGGGAGACAATGGGCAGTGGAATGAAGCCTACTGCCCAGTGCCTGCCTTCCACCGTACAAATTTGAGCTGTGGGCCTCGGATGAGGCAGACAGTGGTCATGTGAAATGAAGCCTACTGCCCGCCACACTGTACCAATAGGAGCCGCAGACCGCGGGCCTCGGATGAGGCAGGCAATGTTCAAGTGGCCTTTAGGCTATTGACCACCACCCACCACACTGTACCAATGAGAGTCACGGACATCGGGTGAGGCAGATAGTGGTCCAATGGAATGGAGCCTACTGCCCACCCCATACCTTCCACTGTACCAAAGGGAGCCACAGGCCTCGGATGAGGCAGACAATTGACAGTGGAATGAAGCCTACTGCCCACCACCTGCCTTCCACTGTACCAACGAGAGCCGCGGATATCGGGTGAGGCAGACAGCGGTCCAATGGAATGAAGCTGACTGCCCACCGCCTGCCTTCCACTGTGCCAATGGGAGACGCAGGCCCTGGATGAGGCAGACAGTGCTCCCAGGTCCTGCACCACACTCCCTCTCCCCAAGACCTTTGATGGTCTGAATGAACAGTGCAGCTGTTGCCAGAAAATTTGTGAGAAATCGAATGAAAGGGGAGCCAGGAGTATAAGTTGTGTGTTTCCACAAAAACAGTGCTTGACCGCCATGCAGCTGCGATCATTTTGTTCATTTATCCAGCTGCCTGAGCTTGAACTTTCAGGAACACACAGGACATTGTAAAGCTATTAAAGTGTCTTAGATAACTAGATCATTTGTGGTGTTTTTCTCTGGTATCAGCACAGATGGGAAGCTTAACCAATATTACTCTACAGTTCTTTGCTTCCAGAAAACCCAGCTATTCCTATGAAACCTAATTGTAATGCTTCACAATACCATACCACATTCCTTTAAAGACAGACATATTGGCATTGCCAATGCTTCTTTTCTAATTGTGCCAAATATTTTTGTTTTTGCCACTGTTGTCCCTTTAAGGGGCATTTGCTGCAATACCAGCCCTTTGCAAGTTTCGCAGGCAGAGATCAGGGTTGCTCCTTTCTGCACTGGAGCCGAGTGCAAGGATTTGCAGAGGAAATCCGGACTTAATATCCAAGGGGCAGGATTCCTGCAATCCTTGCAAGCGACTTTTTGGAGCCTGATTAGAACAGCGCAAAGAACTGGTGAGGACACGTCGCAGATGAAATACAAACACTGCATCTCAATTGGAACAACTGTCTTTGAATCTATATGATAATCTAGACAACAAAACACTATAATTCAAAGAAGAAAAAACAAAAAACAAAAAAAAAACCATAAATGATGGAAAAGTAAGCAGATCAAATCTTGGTGACAAATAGATACTAAAAGTAAAATGTGCAAAGAGGTATCATTATAGCAAAAATAATAATGGTTGTTTTAAACTGTCACCCATCACAGATGAGGTGAACACTCTGATGAAATATGAGGAAAGAGGTGAGTGTTCCATCTGGTGATCGTGAAACAAGATCTGGAACAACTGGAGAACAAGCATTAGCAATGAACTCGGTCTCATCTTTGGGACCTAAGCATTTAGCCATGCAACATATTATTGTGGATACAGCAACATTTACTGGTGCATTAAAAGCCCCCGCCTCCCTAAGCCATGGCAGTTGATGAAATTGGGGGCCGGGCTGAAAATGAAGCGTGGCGCCCAAGTAGAGAAAAGGTTTAGGAGAAAAGTTTTATTCTATGAATTAACATGTTTTACGCCATGCACCAAAAGCGCCACCCTCCCGAAGCCATAGACACACAATTGATGGACGGAATGCAGAACAAATCAAAACATTCACCCCCAGTCAAGAGATCTGGGTTAAACATTTGTTTGCTGTAACACTCTCCTGAAGCTGCCACATTTCTTGAAATAAGAGCCTAACGGAAGCTCTACATGGCCGCTCCTCCAGTGTTAAAAGAAAAGGTAACAGAAGCAACGATGATGGGAGGTGGTGGTGTGGGGACAGCACGAAGGAGAATAAGTGACAGCAGCAATGACGGGAGGGAGGGTGTGTGTGTGCGAGGAGGCAACAGATGGCCAGAGTTGGCCAACCAAAAGTAACAATCTGCGAAGTCCGCTGGGAGGGGACCAAGCACCCAAAGGTGGGACGTATTGACATTATTGACCAACCAGAGTAAAGGAATGAGCTGGCCAACCAAAAGAAACAATTGGTGAAGTCTGCAGGGAGGGTACCAAGCACCCATATGGGCACTAATAACCAACCAGAGTAAAGAAATTTCGCAAGGCAGGTCAACCAAGCAAAAGCGTTGGGCGTGTCGGAAGCCCATAGACTGAATACAGCATGCCTCGCTTAGCAGCGCATGCGCTGCCCAGGCTCGACCTAAAAACCGTGTTTCTTTTGTTGGGATTCGAATAAAGGCCAGACCAGTCCCACACTTCCTGCTGGAGGCAGTGAAGCATGAAAGGCCGATAGAAACTAGAACACACCGCTGTCTGTGGACAGGGGACACAGACCGCATCACTGTCCCATTCTGGTGCAACATCTGTTCTGGTACCACATCTTTTCTGGGGACGCACCAATGGAGGTACAGCACTATGCAAATTCACGTCAACGCAACAGCACAGCACTGTGAGACAACACAATCTTACACTTCATCAATGTGTGTTTTGTGCCTCTATGTGTCGGTATTTGTAGAGCGCGAATCTAGTCAGAGAGCAGCGGGCGCTGAACACGAGAGGGAGTCGTGAGGTACAAATGAGGCAGAACGTTTGAGGGAGGCGCACCCTACTCTATGGAGATGTAGTGTTCTCTGAAAAGGGGTTCACGATGTTAAAGGGGGGTGCACCCTACTGTGTGGAGATGTAATGTCCTCTGAAGAGGGGTTCACAGTGAGGCAGGATGTGTGAGGGTGCACCCTACTGTGTGAGATGTAGCAATCTCTGAAGAGGGGTTCACAGTGAGGCAGGATGTTTGAGGGGTGCACCCTACTGTGTGAGATGTAGTGTCATCTGAAGAGGGGTTCACAGTGAGGCAGGATGCTTGATGTGTGCACCCAATCGTGTTTAGATGTAGTGTTTCCCGAAGAGGTATGTTTTCAGATTCTTTCTAGATTACAGGTTTACGTGGGTTTTATAGATATGTAAATGTACTGTGTAACTAAACACTGCATTCCAAAGCAGAACACATTGTACTGCAGCGTGTCTAAGAACATGGTTTCAAAAAGAATGCTACATTTCATAAAATAAAAACACATCAAAAAGAAACTATTGCGTAGTATTATTAAATATCACATATTACATAATATAACATAATATATAATACAGGATAGCTTAATGTAACATAAAAATAGGGTAATAAGCAAATCATAATACATGACAAAATACAATGTAAAGATGACGCCACTGTGGGACACCCAGCAGTTGGGTCTCCTCCGCAGGAGTAAAGGATTCCAAAACTGGGACAATATTGGCCTCTCAGTGGTGGGAGATCTTTGGAAAAAGGGAGCGGTGGTCGACTTTCTACATCTCCAAACACAATATGGCATGGCGTAGGCAGAGAAATTCAGGTATTTCCAAATCCGTCATGCGCTTCAGACAGCCATACCACCGGGCACTTCACTACAGGAAGCCACACCATGGGAAGATAGGCTTCTGACGGAACACATGACAGATAAGGCGACCTCCTTGACATACCGTAAACTGGTCAACAATTTGCCGGACCCCACATCCAAGCTGAGACAGACCTGGTCCCGGGAAGTGGGTGACTTTGATGATTCAGAGTGGCAGGAAGCCTTGTCCTCGCCCTGTGAGACGGCGATCCCGTCCAGACTCCGACTGGTCCGACTCAAAGTGCTGCACCGCACATATTACACTAGGACAACTCTTCATGTAATGGGGACGGCGGAGTATAAATACTGTTTGCGCGGCTGTGGGGGAGAAGGAACATTTTACCACACTATTTGGAATTGCCCCCGCATTGCGGTTTATTGGGTGAAAATAATGCGCACTATTTCTCAAGCACTAGAAATCTCGGTCCTCCCGGAACCGAGGCGCTGCCTATTGAATGTATGGGAAGCAAAAGACCTCAATCATCAGGAACAGGATTGGGCTATGCTTGGTATGATGATGGCAAAACAAAATATTGCTATGTTGTGGGGGTCGGGAACGCCGCCTACGCTTCAAAAATGGTGTAAAGATATGGACGGGGCGATGGTGGCAGAAAAGGCGGGATTTATACATCGTGGATGCCCACAAAAGTGGGAAAAGGTGTGGGGGGCCTGGAATAAGTTTAGAGGGGACATTTGCGAACCGCCAGAACTTGATGTAGACACTTTCACCTTGTGATGAAGCCCTTGTGTTACGGATGGCGGGGGGGACCGTGTTGGGGGTACGGGTCTGAATTTGAGATATTTGCATATGCTGCACTATTTTGCTATCCTCTGATGCCTATATTACTGCAGACAAAGATGAATACTATTCTGTGTATGTTTGCCCTGATTTGTGCCTCAATAAGAAACCTTAAAAAAAAATAATACAATGTAAAATAGACATAGCTTAGAAGAAGTTGATGGAGCAGGGGAAAGACAAAACATTTTGTGTATCCCAGGTGAAGTCAATATCCCTTAACAATAACATGTATTAACCGTGTGGAGCATGATAATTAATCAACAAAAAGCATACACAGAGAAAGGTACATATGGAAAACTAACTTGCTGATTTGCAAAAACAAACATACTAATAACGTGAAGAAGTCATATTACTATAGTGCGGTAATATTCTTAAAATTAAATAAAGGTGTGTATTTGCACTTTTAATGAGTATTTGTGTGGCAAAATGAATAGAAATCGGTAAGTAAATGACGCATATATGTCGCTATGGCTAGGTAACCACTAACAGGTAAAATTAGAATGGTGGGAGGTAAACAGAAGGGTTACAATTCTAAATCTAACGTCTGTTGTGTTTGTTTTCATATTAGTTCCCATTGAGGCCCGTGCGGCCTAGTTCGAAAATGGCTGATAATACAAGACTTCGAGAAGTATGGTTCTACGCATGCGCGACTATGCGAGAGATGCTTGAACGGCCTGTGCTTGGTGAAAAGATGTCAAGGTCAGCTTGGCCCGAGACACCGGAGTTGTGCCAAAGGATGCTTGAACTTATGAGCCTGGGGAAACTGCGTGCTGTAACTACATGATGTATGGAAGATACAAGGACAGGATGACGGATTGCAAAATGGACAATTTTGATCGTGTGGAAATATGCGAAGATGACATAGCGAAAATGTAAAACCGGTTAGGACAATGAGGTCATGAGGTGATCTTCACCACCCCTCTGATGGACCAATGAGGAATGGACCCTAAAAGTTTCATTTTTTAGTTAGACAGTTAGGGAAAAAGGGTATAAAAGAGCTTGTACGAAAGAGGGGAAAGGGGGTTGGTTCCTGAATTTTATGGCACACCACGACATGCTGTCGAATTGAACAATTTTTGGTGCGGAAAGACTTTGAATTATTTTTGGACATTAAATTTTGATGGGGCAAAGAAATGAATACGGAGTCCTGATGGGAGGTAGATGGGAGGTAGACATCGAGGAGGCTAGAAAGACAGTCAGCTTGGGAACCTGTATCTTTTTAATCCTGTTTTCTGTCTATGGATGTCAGGTAATATAAATTCTAAATTTCTATTTTCTTGAATGTATTAATAAATGCTAAAATTCTGATTTAAAATGTTATTTCATTCCTGACTAAACCAGATAAAAGTTTTCCTATAAGAGTTATGTGTTTGTTTAAATAAAAGTCATGACAAGGTAGAAAATAAAGATTAATGGGAAATTGTAACTGAGCTGGTCTTAATTTCCATCAACTAACTTCTACTAGCTGGTCCATCGACCAAATACAGTGGAGTGCCTTGATGATATTTCCTAAAAATCTAAAGAAATCGCTTTTTATATATGCATATGTACATAACGTATAAAATTTAGATTGAAGGTTAATAGGGTCCAGCAGCTCGCCTTGTGGTTTTCACTGATCCTTGGAGTAGTGTGGTGGGTGAATGTGTGGCTCGCAGTGCTATGGGCCCCACCGATGAGTAAAACAAGTCAGCTCCTGGGTAAAGTGAGATGAGTTTGGAGGGTTGTTTGAGATCCGCACTGGATCAAACACAACATATGGTGAAAAATAGATCATTACATTCTAAATCATTCAGTTGCTAGAATTCCTGTATGTTAACATAACATAATAAAATAAGACAACGTAATGTCAAAATAATAAAATCTAAAATTTCATAACATAGTGATGTGATGATGTAATAACATAACGCCTTTGCATAGTGTAGCATTTCATTACATAGTGTGGCGCATGTAATGCCACACAACACAACATATAAACATTTTTCATAAAAGCCCGGCTCCATCTGGAGTTGGCCCAGCAAAGCAATTTTTTTTCAGAACTGTTCGATGTGATAGCTGCACTCTTAAACCAGGGGCTCGAGGCACTGTATAAATCCGTAAAACGGAATTGCGAAAAATACATGATCGAATAAAAAGCGTTCTACCCCGGTCTGTTTCTTCAGGGCTGCTGGTAATACTGGATGGTGATTGGAGAGCTCTCGTGTCAATCACTGTTCTTCCGTCGTTTTATATTTTGACACATTTCGCCCCAAAGAAGACAGCGCGCCGTTGACATTACATAGAAGTCTTTTATATAATGCAGCGAATGCCAGAATGTTTCAGAAAAGCCAGGAGAAGCTGGGGTCGGTGAGCTGCTGTAACTGGGCTCATGCTGCAGGGAGGGTTGGTATATAAACAGAAAGAATGGTTCCTGTGGACAAATGCAATTAATAGACAATAACAATCACAGGCTCAATGGCGGGTAAAGGGGTAGGTGGATGTCAAAGAGAGATATAACACTATATACAGCGGGATGTGAACATGAAACCTACATAACAGTTTATGACATTTTGTGACATAAAAAGACAGTTTCTATATTTACAAAGTTGACCAAAATATAGATACCAAATGGACACAGCCTTCTAATGCAGTAATAGAGGCTGATAAATGGCTCACTTTGAATTTGTCAAACCATGTTCACTGGGGACACGATGCACCTGGTCCTTAAATATATATTGTAAATTGTGTATATAAACATTTGAACTTACAAACATCCCGCAGTATATAGTGTTATATCTCTCTTTGACATCCACCTACCCCTTTTACCGCCATTGAACCTGTGATTATTGTGGTCTATTAATTGCATTTGTCCACAGGAACCATGCTTTCTGTTTATATACCATGTACCCTGGTTCTGTGTGAGTAGGGTGTCCCTTGTCTTTCATACACGGCAGGGAGGTTTGGGGCAGAGAAGGTGGAGATATGGATTGATCTGCAACTCCCACATGACGTAAACTCCACCGCAATGGGTGGTCTGATGGGACTTGTACTAGCTTTGTGTTTCCAATAACCTCCAGCAAGTTTGGGTTCACTTACATGGCCTATTGTCCCTTAGTCTCTGTGATGGTCACACACCACCTCTAGACCTTTTCTGCTCTCTTGTGTATTCGCAGAGAAGGTGGAACCATGTATCCCTAGGTAAGAGAAACAGTCCGTGGTCCTATAATGCAATTTCCGGGTGCTGGTGACATCATAAACCACTCGACCTTCATCCGTGGGCTCTATTATGATGCCAGGATACCTTCGAGAAGGCATTATTGTAGTAATTTCTCATTCTGGCAAGAGTCTCCTTCCTACTGAATCAACGATGTAATGGGATATAGCCCGCTGCCGAGGGCTATACCAGTTGTTAAAAGCCCGGAACCTGAGCAGCTCTTCCGACAACAACGGAGAGTGCCTTTACCAATCGGCATAGCCCGAGGCAGATGGCTATAAGGCTAATAGAACATTCCACCCACTATGGGCCGGATGTTCTAAATTAAAAAGGGGTAAACATGAAGACAAACATGGGATGTTGGAGCTCCGGGCTTATACCAGCCATTAAGAGCCAGGATCTACTCCAGTGTCTCCAATGGCGCTCTCAACATTCCAATGTTCTAATTCTATATATATCATGACTCAGTTCCTGTGTTTACCTTAGGACTGCAGTTCAGTTACTGATGTGCTGCCTGGTCTAAAGGCGTCACAGGGTTGCTGCTGATTAAACTTAAATCTTCAAACAAGATTTTCCCGGGGGTGTCTTTTACCCACGTCAATTATACATGCCCTAAAATACTACCTACCGTAGGGTATGAGGATTTTGCCGGTCACAAAGGAGTTCTGTCACCAAACAGAGGACAAGGCCGCCGCGGAGCTCCTTCAGAAAGCTGCAGAACTTTAACCTGATTTGCAATATCTTTATGACATACAAAGGGGGTGGTGGGGTTTATTCCATGAAAAATGTGTGGTCACAACTCCCGCCGCCTTTTAAATCTATGGTCGCCTTCTGCTTCTTATGAAAGAGAGGTGTGCTGTGTGCCTGGAATAAAGATGCTTGTTTTGGATGAACTGAAAGGAGAATAAGGTGTATATTTAACGGAGGGTTTTAATGTTTGTTGTGCCGATGTAGCATAAGATCAAACATAAATCAATAAACTTGAAAATACTGTAAAAATAAACTCCCAGGGCCATATTTATCATTTTTCCACACAACACAGCTGCGCTTCATCGAATGGAGAGGGCAGGAATAGTCATATCTTGATAGATGTGAACATTCCTGCCCTCTCTTTGCCCTGCTGCACTTTTGGTGCACTCTTCTGCCATGGTGCAAGCACTGTGAGGGAGATTGTAGGAGTTGGAATAGGAGTAGAGTAGTGTTATGCAAAAGGACTTTTAGTGATGATGTTTGAAGTCGTGTGTTGTTTGTTGTGTTGTTGTTGGTAGTGTAATATAAGCTGTTATTAGTATAGTGTAGGTATAAATATATATATGCATATATATAAGCAGATTTATTCATATATATATATGAATTTGCATATATACATACCTACCTACGGCTTTCGAGGAGGCAGACAGGCTGAAACGCCAGTGACGAGTGCGTGTTACGAAAGTCACCTATCACAGTAACCTGAAGAAACCTTTGGATTTCGGGAATATACCATATGTATTGATGACATTTTTTACGTGTTTTAAGAGACTGGTCATCTGCTTGTACTTGTGGGAGATCAATTGAAAGTTTTCCGTGTGAACACGTGTACACCAATGGATTGCTGACCTTGACATCTTTTCAGCAAGCACAGGCCGTTCAAGCATCTCTCGCATAGTCGCGCATGCGTAGAACCATACTTCTCGAAGTCTCGCATCATCAGTAATTTTCTAACTAGGCCGCACAGGTCTCAATGGGAACTAATATGAAAACAAACACAACAGATTTTAGATTTAGAATTTTAGCCCTTCTGTTTACCTCCCACCATTCTAATTTTCCCTGTTAGAGGTTAGCTAGCCATAGCGACATATATGCGTCATTTACTTACCAATTTCTATTCATTTTGCCACACAACTACTCATTAAAAGCGTAAATACATTCTTTTATTTACATTTAAGAATACTAATGCACTATAGTAGTGACTTCTTCATGTTATTAGTACGTTAGTTTTTGCAAATCAGCAAGTCAGTTTCCCACGTGTACCTTTCCCTATGTATGGTTTTTGTTGATTAATTATCATGCGCGCACTACTATTGTGGAGAAGTGTGGCTCACCGATTAGAGCGGCAGACCCTGAGGCAGAGGTCTGGCCCGTGACCCGGGTTCAATTCCCGACTCGGCGGGTCTTGGGCTCAATGTCCACGGACTCGATAATTCTCACCTCGGTGCCTACTCTAATCATGGGTCCCACGCTGCAACTCTGGGCAATAGTTTGCTTAATCTCCACAACGGCCTCGAAAGTGCTAGGATGCCTGGCCTCCACCCTGGGGGTGCCCAGTAGAGGGTATCTCACAGGGAAAGCCAGGAAGGGTTCCACAGCGGTATACAGCGCCAGGATGCCTGAAAGGTGATAGTGCGCTTAACAAGTATACATACATTTACATTTTGACGACATGCACTACTTAACAGGCAGATTGTGCTCATCATGTGCTGAATTGTGTGTTGAAATTGGCACATTGTGTCTACAAGGGCCACAAGAGTCAGTGGCGGCAGCGATGTCACCATGCATAAGAAAGGGTCACAAACAATCGTATCCAATTTGGGGACAATGGTAAAACATTATATGGCCACTTATATCATCATATAGCTGCTGTAGAACGAGTACTAAAGCATGTGGGTGCTGATGAAAGAACCAGAGGGGAAGACACTCAAAGACTGATCACAACTGATCGACTGAAGGGTGGTACACACACCTAACTAACCCCTTTGCAGTGAATCTCGGAAGGGCTGGGAGACAGGGATCACGGAGTGTCGTACACACGTGCACGGCTCACTGGGCTCTCTTGAAAGCGGGGGTGAGGACACTCAAAGCAAAGGCAGTAAAATGAGGCCCACCGCCCCGCAGCCCCCGCCAGCCGCACAACCCCGAACAAAGCCCGGAGATGCACATGTGAAGGCGTCCAAGAGAAAGCAGTGACGCAGGGATCTGGGACCTGAAGGTGCGGGCATGAATCTAAATTAAAAGCCCCCTGTCCACCCCCTCTCCTTGTGCGAGGAGCACTTCAACACCACGTTCCAGAGAAGAAAGGAGATTTGGGGTGACGGGATGGGGGTGGGAAGAAAGGGGAATCTGGGCTCCAAAGCATTTATAACAAGCGCGGTGAAAGTGGCCCGCATGGCAAATCAATTAAATAAACAAGTCACAATGTTACAAGCGCGACCGAAGCGGACAGCGCTTGTGCCATTAAGTCCATAAGCAAGCGTGACCGAAGCGGACCGCGCTTGTGAAATTGAAGCTGACCGTGAGGAAAATGAAAAAGAAAGAGTGCTTCCAGGCTATTCAAGGAGACCGTGTGACTCCGCCAGTAAACCATCCAGTCCCTGCGGGCGGGGCCAAAAGTGGACAATGTGGTAACAAGGAGGGGCTAAAAATCCTCACTTGCAATCATCACACTCCGTTTAGCATACATTATGACGCGAACCAACCAGAATAACGGTCAGAGCTGAAAGCCCACTTCGGAATCCGTATCGATTCCAAGAAGCCCTCGTATGGCAAGAGCAGCGCATGCGCACTGTTAACGCCAGGCAATGACAATAAAACTATTTTATTGTCAATTTAGTTTTCACTTCCACTCTGCGTGTCTGGGGAAGAGCGGGCCATGTCTCAGCATTAGCAGCAAGGGGGGAGTGGCGGTAGGTACTGAAAGTGCGCATGTCGGTTTGGTCGGCCGTCCACAGCTGGCCAAACTGACATACACACTTTAATATCTCCAGGCTGTTCCTCTGAGATATCAGCAGTGCTCAGGGGCACAGGCTCCCAGTCCCTGCTGGAGTGTGACACTGGCCTGCTCTGCCCAATCCCAGCGCTTCTCTCATGCTGAGAGTATTAACATTAGAGAAGCGCTGGGATTGTGTGGGTCTGGGAGACTGTGCTCCTGGGGATTGTAGTGCTAGGAGCAGCAAGGGGCGGCACGGCGAAGGAGCAGATCCCAGGCCAGCAGCGAAAGGTAAACATTTAAAGTAATAATTTTTTCTTTTTTCCCTGCACTGCCCTCCCAATTCAGATTGGCAGCAGGCGCTGCTGGTGTCGCCCTTGCATTACCTTGAGTGGTGCAAGGGTGACCCAAACATTGATAAATGTGCCCCTTTATTTGCAAATGAGACTTGATTTCAGCATATATTTTAAATTATTAAATGTACGTCACTTTCAAAAGTGGCTCAGTTTAGAATGTTTAATAAAGTTTAGATAGACCCCCACTTTCTTGTAATGAATCCAGCAGCTTGATAAATAATTATGAGGCAACAAATGTCACTTTATCAACTGATAGCTTAACTTTTAGGGATAAAACTAGGACAGAATAAAGAGCTGTAAAACCAGTTTGACTTTTCTTGTTTGAACAGCAGTCGTAATTCTGCTACGTGGCTTACCTTTCACTCTGTCCACTAGCACACAATAAATAATAAATTATTAAATTAGAATAGTTATGTTATAGTCTTATTACAGTGAGTAGTGTGGCTATCTGGACTGTGCTAAGGAAATTAAAGAAATGCTTGAAATCGTTAATACAGGCCTACATGTACTATTACACTATAAAGTATGGCTGCCGGTTATGTAGTTTCTAAGAACATATTCATGTATTCATGTATGCTGTTAGAGGGGCTGGTGGTGGGCAACTGGCCAGTCCTTCCAGTTCTAGACCATTCTAATCCATGACCTTTGGCCTTATTACCGGTAATCTTCATTACTCTGAGTCCAAGTCCTCCTCGACTCATTTCTCTTCCCTCTTATCTTCCTTTAAGTTGGCACCTACATTCCCCTATTTTTTCCTCGGTATTTGCACGTCGACCATCAAGGTGGGAGTGGAAGATGTAGAAAAAGGTATATTAAGGAAACAAGGAAGAAAGATAAATAAATAGATTTCCTCTTTTTTTTCCTTCGTGAGGGGATCTGTCACTGGGGGGGGGGGAGTGGACAACTGGGAATAGGAAGACAGACAAAGGGCTAATGGTTAATTTTCAGGTTGAGCTATTATATAGCTCGAACATATTGTAGGGGAAACACCACTCTTGAACAAGCGGATTCCTCCCAATGCATGTGATCTATTGAAGCGTGACGCTTCGCCAGCGCGCGCTTGGCCTCACTCACACCCCATATGCTCGTTCCCTCCCACTCGCTCGCTCCCCCGCCCCCCCACCCATCAGCCTCGCAGCACCAGACTTCACGTGCAGTTCATGTTATCCAGTCGTGTGAGACGCGCGTAGCCTCGCACCCATTTGCTCCCAAGGAATCCCTTCCGCTCCCCCCCACCTCACAAACCACCATTTGTCGCACTCATCAGACCCGCCACAGCTTCAGACTTCAAAGGAATGCTCTCCCCCGCCCCCCTCTGCGCAATGCCATCACACCATAACATTGAATATTAGAATTTCACAGCACACATCTGGTTACCGCATCATTTCAGGGATAGCTGCACAGCTGCCAGCTTCCCTGCTACCTTGTGATTTAAATATTCATGTATAGATAAAGGGAGTGCAGCCTTTGTACATCCCGACATTACACCACACATTTATAAAAGATCTGCGGCACCACTGAGCGAAAGAAACACTAATAAACTCGCTTCACAACAATTAAGTTCTCGGTTAGGGTGGGAGAAATAAAGCCCTCATTTCATTCATTTCAGGGATAAGACTTACCTTTGAAGTTTCAAACACATCACAAGAGCCGCGCCACTGCCTGCAGCCAACCCCGTCGAGCTCGGTTCGCCTCAGCGCTCCATAGTACTTAATAGCAACTACCCTGCAAGCCTGCTCCAGGCCGCAATAGGTTTATCAAGGTTATGTGCATTGGCAGAGTGCACTGATGGCAAGGGCGTATTTTACTATTTTTACGTCTTAATTCCCATAAACTGACGTTTTTATTGTGGGGGCGTTTCTTTACAAAGCCAATCACTTTGGTTCAGTTAGGGCAGCTGAGCAGCGCCTTACCCCACAACATCCCATTTTGAGCCTCCTGCTTTCGCTAAGTGGCAAACAGCTCATCTCTGCAAACAAATACCATTCATTAACCAACCACGCAGTAATTCTCCCACCAAAAAATGAGTGCATAACTAGCCTCAAAATCTCATTGCGCGCTATCACACATGCACAACCTGGAACACTTATTTGTTTGACTCCTCCCCCACTTCTTCAATCATATGTAAATGTTTCTTCTTTGGCTTTAAATGTTTACACATCCTGGCATACTGCCCCTCTTCTTACATTTTCTGCATATAATAGAACACTCAACGCAACAGCATCCCTCAATGCCACAGCATCCCTCAACGCCACAGCATCCCTCAATGCCACAGCATCACTCAATGCCACAGCATTACTCAATGCCACAGCATCACTCAGCACCACTCAACACCACAGCACCACTCAACGCCACAGAACCACTCATCACCACAGCACCACTCAACACCACAGCACCACTCAACACCACAGCACCACTCAACACCACAGCACCAGTCAACGCCACAGCATCACTCAAGACCACAGCATCACTCAGCGCCACAGAATCACTCAGCGCCACAAAATCACTCAGCACCACTGAATGCCACAGCACCCCTCAATGCCACAGTACCCCTCAATGCCACAGCACCAATCAATGCCACAGCACCACACAACGCCACAGCATTACTCAACGCTGCAGCATCACTCAATGCCACACCATCACTCAACACCACAGCATCACTCAGCACCACTCAATGCCACAGCACCATTCAACGCCACAGCACCACTCAATGCCACAGCATTCCTCAATGCAACAGCATTACTCAATGCCACAGCATCACTAAACGCCACAGCATCACTCAGCACCACTCAACACCACAGCACCACTCAACGCCACAGAACCACTCATCACCACAGCACCCCTCAACACCACAGCACCACTCAACACCACAGCATCACTCAACACCACAGCACCAGTCAATGCCACAGCATCACTCAACACCACAGCATCACTCAGCGCCACAGAATCACTCAGCGCCACAAAATCACTCAGCACCACTGAATGCCACAGCACCCCTCAATGCCACAGCACCCCTCAATAACACAGCACCACTCAATGCCACAGCACCACACAACGCCACAGCATTACTCAACGCCGAAGCATCACTCAATGCCACAGCATCACTCAACGCTACAGCATCACTCAGCACCACTCAACGCCACAGCACCATTCAACGCAACAGCACCAGTCAATGCCACAGCACCACTCAAGACCACAGCACCACTCAACACCACAGCACCACTCAATGCCACAGCATCACTCAACGCCACAGCATCACTCAGCGCCACAGAATCACTCAGCACCACTGAATGCCACAGCACCCCTCAACACCGCAGCATCACTCAATGCCACAGCATCACTCAACACCACAGCATCACTCAGCACCACTCAACACCACAGCACCATTCAACGCCACAGCACCACTCAACGCCACAGCACCACTCAACACCACAGCACCACTCAACACCACAGCACCACTCAACACCACAGCACCACTCAACGCCACAGCATCACTCAATGCCACAGCATCACTCAGTGCCACAGAATCACTCAGCACCACTGAATGCCACAGCACCCCTCAACGCCACAGCACCACTCAGCGCACAGCATCCCTCAACGCCACAGCGTCACTCAACGCCACAGCATTACTCAACGCCACAGCATTACTCAACGCCACAGCATCACTCAATGCCACAGCACCACTCAACGCCACAACATCACTCAACGCCACAGCACAACTCAATGCCACAGCACCACTCAACACCACAGCACCACTCAACGCCACAGCATCACTCAGCACTACTGAACGCCACAGCATCACTCAGCACCACTGAAGGCCACAGCATCACTCAGCACCACTGAAGGCCACAGCATCACTCGGCACCACTGAAGGCCACAGCATCACTCAGCACCACTGAAGGCCACAGCATCACTCAGCACCACGGAAGGCCACAGCATCACTCAGCACCACTGAAGGCCACAGCATCACTCTGTGCAACCAATCAACAACAACTGGTTCTAATATGCTCTCTCAATGTTTCAAGCTTTATTACCAACGTCACAAAAAGATGTTAATATTTTGCTGCTGTTCTTGGATTTTCATCACAATAAAATACAATGAACATAATCTTCCCAAAAGTTATTTACAAATGTTTAAGCTATTGCCATCATAAATTACAATAACTTTTATTTAAGTATTAATTATTAAAAAAATAAAAGCCATTGTTATTTGTAATATTAATACATCTAAGTCACGTAAATACAACACATATTTCATTACAAATGCTATAGGTGTTACGTTTGCGAAAGTTAAAACTATTGGCATTGCAAATGACAAAGCTATTAATTTCACTATTTTCAAAACCAACACATAAATAAAATATTTGTCATTTACAATACCAATAGCTCAAACTTTCCTAATGCAAGACCTATTGCATTGCAAATGCTTGTTTTTCCAATGTCATGTTGTCTGGACCGCAGTGAATGGAGACCTGATAAACCGATAAATTGATGTGCCCAAGATCACATAATGTTCCACCTAGTTGTGATGCACGAATTACAAAGTAAGGTTAGAGCACGGATTCAAAGACTACAGTTTAAGTCCTGGACCACGGTTCCTTCCCTTCCGAGCAGCCCTCCTGCTACTGTTAATGACATGCAATGAAGCATGTAAGGCTTCCCTCCCCCATATCCCCCTCTCCCCCACCCCCTTTCTATTCACTCACCCTATCTCTCTAGACACAGGCTGCATTTACAGGGGAAGAGAAGTGACGCTGATCGAAAGGGAAATGTAGAACAACAACCCAATGATGAAGTGTGATGGTGAGAACCCTCTGAGCATCAGACTGCAAATGCAACCAGCACAGGGAAGGGAGGGAAAGATATATTCATCTGCATCCTTTCTCTGTCCCTGCCTATCTGCCAGCTGTCAGAACCCCTGCCCGCCTGTCTTCCTGCAGCATCTCTGCTTCCATGTCCTCAGCAGCTCTGCATCTCTGTCTGCAGCATCTCTGCATCTGTCTGCAGCATCTCTGCATATGTCTGCAGCATCTTTGTCTGTAGCATCTCTGCATCTGTCTGCATCTCAGTCTGCAGCATCTCTGCATCTCTGTCCGCAGCATCTCTGCATCTCTGTCTGAAGCATCTCTGCATCTCTGTATGCAGCATCTCTGCATCTGTCTGCAGCATCTCTGCATATGTCTGCAGCATCTTTGTCTGTAGCATCTCTGCATCTGTCTGCATCTCAGTCTGCAGCATCTCTGCATCTCAGTCTGCAGCATCTCTGCATCTCTGTCTGAAGCATCTCTGCATCTCTGTATGCAGCATCTCTGCATCTCTGTCTGAAGCATCTCTGCATCTCTGTATGCAGCATCTCTGCATCTGTCTGCAGCATCTCTGCATCTCTGTCTGCAGCATCTCTGTCTGCAGCATCTCTGCATCTCTGTCCGCAGCATCTCTGCATCTCTGTCCGCAGCATCTCTGCATCTCTGTCTGAAACATCTCTGCATCTCTGTATGCAGCATCTCTGCATCTGTCTGCAGCATCTCTGCATCTCTGTCTGCAGCATCTCTGTCTGCAGCATCTCTGCATCTGTCTGGAGCATCCTTGCATCTGTGTCTGTAGCATCCCTGCATCTCTGTCTGCAGCATCTCTGCATCTCTGTCTGAAGCATCTCTGCATCTCTGTCTGCAGCATCTCTGCATCTCTGTCTGCAGCATCTCTGTCTGCAGCATCTCTGCATCTGTCTGGAGCATCCTTGCATCTGTGTCTGTAGCATCCCTGCATCTCTGTCTGCAGCATCTCTGCATCTCTGTCTGAAGCATCTCTGCATCTCTGTCTGCAGCATCTCTGCATCTCTGTCTGCAGCATCTCTGTCTGCAGCATCTCTGCATCTGTCTGGAGCATCCTTGCATCTGTGTCTGTAGCATCCCTGCATCTCTGTCTGCAGCATCTCTGCATCTCTGTCTGAAGCATCTCTGCATCTCTGTCTGAAGCATCTCTGCATCTCTGTATGCAGCATCTCTGCATCTGTCTGCAGCATCTCTGCATCTCTGTCTGCAGCATCTCTGTCTGCAGCATCTCTGCATCTCTGTATGCAGCATCTCTGCATCTGTCTGGAGCATCCTTGCATCTGTGTCTGTAGCATCTCTGCATCTCTGTCTGCAGCATCTCTGCATCTCTGTCTGCAGCATCTCTGTCTGCAGCATCTCTGCATCTGTCTGGAGCATCCTTGCATCTGTGTCTGTAGCATCCCTGCATCTCTGTCTGCAGCATCTCTGTCTGCAGCATCTCTGCATCTGTCTGCAGCATCTCTGCATCTCTGTCTGCAGCATCTCTGCATCTGTCTGCATCTCTGTCTGCAGCATCTCTGCATCTGTCTGCATCTCTGTCTGCAGCATCTCTGCATCTGTCTGGAGCATCCTTGCATCTGTGTCTGTAGCATCCCTGCATCTCTGTCTGCAGCATCTCTGTCTGCAGCATCTCTGCATCTGTCTGCAGCATCTCTGCATCTCTGTCTGCAGCATCTCTGCATCTGTCTGCATCTCTGTCTGCAGCATCTCTGCATCTATGTCTGCAGCATCTCTGCATCTGTCTGCATCTCTGTCTGCAGCATCTCTGCATCTGTCTGCATCTCTGTCTGCAGCATCTCTGCCTCTATGTCTGCAGAATCTCTGCATCTCTGTATGCAGCATCTCTGCATCTGTCTGCAGCATCTCTGCATCTCTGTCTGCAGCATCTCTGTCTGCAGCATCTCTGCATCTCTGTCCGCAGCATCTCTGCATCTCTGTCCGCAGCATCTCTGCATCTCTGTCTGAAGCATCTCTGCATCTCTGTATGCAGCATCTCTGCATCTGTCTGCAGCATCTCTGCATCTCTGTCTGCAGCATCTCTGTCTGCAGCATCTCTGCATCTGTCTGGAGCATCCTTGCATCTGTGTCTGTAGCATCCCTGCATCTCTGTCTGCAGCATCTCTGCATCTCTGTCTGAAGCATCTCTGCATCTCTGTCTGCAGCATCTCTGCATCTCTGTCTGCAGCATCTCTGTCTGCAGCATCTCTGCATCTGTCTGGAGCATCCTTGCATCTGTGTCTGTAGCATCCCTGCATCTCTGTCTGCAGCATCTCTGCATCTCTGTCTGAAGCATCTCTGCATCTCTGTCTGCAGCATCTCTGCATCTCTGTCTGCAGCATCTCTGTCTGCAGCATCTCTGCATCTGTCTGGAGCATCCTTGCATCTGTGTCTGTAGCATCCCTGCATCTCTGTCTGCAGCATCTCTGCATCTCTGTCTGAAGCATCTCTGCATCTCTGTCTGAAGCATCTCTGCATCTCTGTATGCAGCATCTCTGCATCTGTCTGCAGCATCTCTGCATCTCTGTCTGCAGCATCTCTGTCTGCAGCATCTCTGCATCTCTGTATGCAGCATCTCTGCATCTGTCTGGAGCATCCTTGCATCTGTGTCTGTAGCATCCCTGCATCTCTGTCTGCAGCATCTCTGCATCTCTGTCTGAAGCATCTCTGCATCTCTGTCTGAAGCATCTCTGCATCTCTGTCTGCAGCATCTCTGTCTGCAGCATCTCTGCATCTGTCTGGAGCATCCTTGCATCTGTGTCTGTAGCATCCCTGCATCTCTGTCTGCAGCATCTCTGTCTGCAGCATCTCTGCATCTGTCTGCAGCATCTCTGCATCTCTGTCTGCAGCATCTCTGCATCTGTCTGCATCTCTGTCTGCAGCATCTCTGCATCTGTCTGGAGCATCCTTGCATCTGTGTCTGTAGCATCCCTGCATCTCTGTCTGCAGCATCTCTGTCTGCAGCATCTCTGTCTGCAGCATCTCTGCATCTGTCTGCAGCATCTCTGCATCTCTGTCTGCAGCATCTCTGCATCTGTCTGCATCTCTGTCTGCAGCATCTCTGCATCTATGTCTGCAGCATCTCTGCATCTGTCTGCATCTCTGTCTGCAGCATCTCTGCATCTGTCTGCATCTCTGTCTGCAGCATCTCTGCATCTATGTCTGCAGCATCTCTGTCTGCAGCATCTCTGCATCTGTATGCAGCATCTCTGCATCTCTGTCTGCAGCATCTCTGCATCTGTCTGCATCTCTGTCTGCAGCATCTCTGCATCTATGTCTGCAGCATCTCTGCATCTGTCTGCATCTCTGTCTGCAGCATCTCTGCATCTGTCTGCATCTCTGTCTGCAGCATCTCTGCATCTATGTCTGCAGAATCTCTGCATCTGTCTGCAGCATCTCAGCATCTCTGTCTGCAGCATCTCTGCATCTGTCTGCAGCATCTCAGCATCTCTGTCTGCAGCATCTCTGCATCTCTGTCTGCAGCATCTCTGCATCTGTCTGCATCTATGTCTGCAGCATCTCTGCATCTCTGTCTGCAGCATCTCTGCATCTGTCTGCATCTATGTCTGCAGCATCTCTGCATCTCTGTCTGCAGCATCTCTGCATCTATGTCTGCAGCATCCCTGCATCTGTCTGCAGAATCTCTGCATCTCTGTCTGCAGCATCTCTGCTACTCTGTCTGCAGCTTCTCTGCATCTGTCTGCAGCATCTCTGCTACTCTGTCTGCAGCATCTCTGCTACTCTGTCAGCAGCATCTCTGCATCTGTCTGCAGCATCTCTGCTACTCTGTCTGCAGCATCTCTGCTACTCTGTCTGCAGCTTCTCTGCATCTGTCTGCAGCATCTCTGCATCTGTCTGCAGCATCTCTGCATCTGTCTGCAGCATCTCTGCATCTGTCTGCAGCATTTCTGCATCTCTGTCTGCAGCATTTCAGCATCTTTGTCTGCACCATGTCTGCATCTGTCAGCAGCGTCTCTGCATCTCTGTCTGCAGCATCTCTGCATCTGTCTGCAGCATCTCTGCATCTGTCTGCAGCATCTCTGCATCTCTGTCTGCAGCATTTCTGCATCTTTGTCTGCACCATGCCTGCATCTGTCTGCAGCGTCACTGCATCTTTGTCTGCAGCATCTCTGCATCTCTGATGGACCTTTAAAGAGGGTAAACATCCATGGAAGTAACGATTGGGGAATTAGAGAAGCCTCAATAGAGTAAGTACCCCTGTAAGAATAACATGGATTTGCATGACACGTGAACACTGATGGGCAATAAGGTTTATGCTACGAAAGTTGGTGATATTTGTAGGAAATAGGTAGAATATGAGATTCACGACAAGGATTTAGCATGTTTTATCCTAGGTGTTTTGAAAGCAACTGGTAATTGGTATTTAGGGAGGGCGTCATGTCTACCCAGTCTGACCACTCCGAGGTTTCTGGTAATGTTTGTATATAGTGTATATATGACCCTGTCGCTAAATTGTTTTAGTAACGAACACAACGAATATAATGTTGATTTTTTGTATAATTTTTGTAGATCAAATATTGTATTGGCCCAAGTCCTGATGAGGCCCATAGTGAGAGGGCTGAAACGCGTCGACACCTTTGTTTAAAAGAAGACCCCAACCAAAAGATTGGAAAACTGTAAATTGGACAATTGGCTTTACAAGGAGTAAAAAAAGACTTGGGACAGATCAAAAATTATACGAGATCTGATAGACTCCTTGCAAAAAAGTTTGGGGTTCTTACTTATTGCTTGAAAGGAATGCTGAGGCTATAGCATAAGCAAGCATCCTGTGTAACAAGTTGGGCTAACTACAAAAACTTTGTAGTTGTATACATTGTATATGTCTGTGTAAAAAACAATACTTGTGTGTATATATATTTTGGTTGACATAAGGTAAAAAGAGACTCTAAAAGATAAATAAAAAATCTAATAATAATTTCTTTCAAATAAATTGAAAATCAAAAGAAAAATATTTGGTGTTCTTTGTGCAGGGTGAGTTTATCTGTGAAATGAAATTAGATTCATACAAATACAATACATTAGGTAGAGAATGAGATAATTAAGTGATCCCATTCTGGAAACTATTTTTGTTCTAATCAAGTCCAAGGCATCATTTTGCTTTATAATAATTTGTATGTACCCAGATGCCATAGGTTTACCGGGTCACCCCTGTTGTTTAAGGAGTGCATCTCTGTCTGCAGCATCTCTGCATCCATGTTTTCTGCATCTCTGCGTCTGTCTGCAGCATCTCTGCGTCTATGTTTGCCTGAATCCATGCATATCTGTCTTACTATCTGCCTGTCCTTCGCTGCCTGCCTCGGTCCCTTCTCACTGTCTCGGTCCCTTCTCACTGCCTGCCTCGGTCCCTTCTCACTGCCTCGGTCCCTTCTCACTGCCTGCCTCGGTCCCTTCTCTCTGCCTCGGTCCCTTCTTACTGCCTCAGTCCCTTCTCTCTGCCTCGGTCGCTTCTCAGTGCCTCGGTCCCTTCTCACTGCCTCGGTCCCTTCTCTCTGCCTCGGTCCCTTCTTACTGCCTCAGTCCCTTCTCTCTGCCTCGGTCCCTTCTCACTGCCTGCCTTGGTCCCTTCTCTTTGCCTGCCTCGGTCCTGCCTCAGTCCCTTCTCGCTGCCTGCCTCGGTCCCTTCTCTCTGCCTCGGTCCCTTCTCGCTGCCTCGGTCCCTTCTTACTGCCTCAGTCCCTTCTCTCTGCCTCGGTCGCTTCTCAGTGCCTCGGTCCCTTCTCACTGCCTGCTTCGGTCCCTTCTCTCTGCCTGCTTCGGTCCCTTCTCTCTGTCTGCCTCGGTCCCTTCTCGCTGCCTGCCTCGGTCCCTTCTCTCTGCCTCGGTCCCTTCTCACTGCCTCGGTCCCTTCTCACTGCCTGCCTCGGTCCCTTCTCTCTGCCTGCCTCGGTCCCTTCTCTCTGCCTCGGTCCCTTCTCTCTGCCTCGGTCCCTTCTCACTGCCTCGGTCCATTCTCACTGCCTCGGTCCCTTCTCGCTGCCTGCCTCGGTCCCTTCTGCCTCGGTCTCTTCTCACTGCCTGCCTCGGTCCCTTCTCACTGCCTGCCTCGGTCCCTTCTCTCTGCCTGCCTCGGTCCCTTCTCTCTGCCTGCCTCGGTCCCTTCTCACTGCCTGCCTCGGTCCCTTCTCACTGCCTTCATCGGTCCCTTCTGCCTCGGTCTCTTCTCACTGCCTGCCTCGGTCCCTTCTCACTGCCTGCCTCGGTCCCTTCTCTCTGCCTGCCTCGGTCCCTTCTCACTGCCTGCCTCGGTCCCTTCTCCCTGCCTGCCTCGGTCCCTTCTCTCTGCCTGCCTCGGTCCCTTCTCTCTGCCTGCCTCGGTCCCTTCTCACTGCCTCGGTCCCTTCTCGCTGCCTGCCTCGGTCCCTTCTGCCTCGGTCTCTTCTCACTGCCTGCTTCGGTCCCTTCTCACTGCCTGCCTCGGTCTCTTCTCTCTGCCTCGGTCCCTTCTCACTGCCTCCGTCCCTTCTCACTGCCTCGGTCCCTTCTCTCTGCCTCGGTTCCTTCTCTCTGCCTGCCTCGGTCCCTTCTCACTGCCTCGGTCCCTTCTGCCTCGGTCCCTTCTCGCTGCCTGCCTCGGTCCCTTATCACTGCCTGCCTCGGGCCCTTCTGCCT
This sequence comes from Lissotriton helveticus, assembly GCF_964261635.1. Taxonomy (NCBI): domain Eukaryota; kingdom Metazoa; phylum Chordata; class Amphibia; order Caudata; family Salamandridae; genus Lissotriton; species Lissotriton helveticus. The sequence continues at coordinate 2,049,350,147 of NC_136067.1, read as the reverse complement.
CGGTCCCTTCTCACTGCCTGCCTAGGTCCCTTCTCACTGCCTCGGTCCCTTCTGCCTCGGTCCCTTCTCCCTGCCTGCCTCGGTCCCTTCTCCCTGCCTGCCTCGGTCCCTTCTCTCTGCCTCGGTCCCTTCTCACTGCCTCGGTCCCTTCTCACTGCCTGCCTCGGTCCCTTCTCTCTGCCTGCCTCGGTCCCTTCTCTCTGCCTGCCTCGGACCCTTCTCACTGCCTGCCTCGGTCCCTTCTCTCTGCCTCGGTTCCTTCTCACTGCCTCGGTCCCTTCTCACTGCCTCGGTCCCTTCTCGCTGCCTGCCTCGGTCCCTTCTGCCTCGGTCTCTTCTCACTGCCTGCCTCGGTCCCTTCTCACTGCCTGCCTCGGTCCCTTCTCTCTGCCTGCCTCGGTCCCTTCTCTCTGCCTGCCTCGGTCCCTTCTCACTGACTGCATCAGTCCCTTCTGCCTCGGTCTCTTCTCACTGCCTGCCTCGGTCCCTTCTCACTGCCTGCCTCGGTCCCTTCTCTCTGCCTGCCTCGGTCCCTTCTCACTGCCTGCCTCAGTCCCTTCTCCCTGCCTGCCTCGGTCCCTTCTCTCTGCCTGCCTCGGTCCCTTCTCTCTGCCTGCCTCGGTCCCTTCTCACTGCCTTGGTCCCTTCTCGCTGCCTGCCTCAGTCCCTTCTGCCTCGGTCTCTTCTCACTGCCTGCCTTGGTCCCTTCTCACTGCCTGCCTCGGTCTCTTCTCTCTGCCTCGGTCCTTTCTCACTGCCTCCATCCCTTCTCACTGCCTCCATCCCTTCTCACTGCCTCGGTCCCTTCTCTCTGCCTCGGTTCCTTCTCTCTCCCTGCCTCGGTCCCTTCTCACTGCCTTGGTCCCTTCTGCCTCGGTCCCTTCTCGCTGCCTGCCTCGGTCCCTTATCACTGCCTGCCTCGGTCCCTTCTGCCTCGGTCCCTTCTCACTGCCTGCCTAGGTCCCTTCTCACTGCCTCGGTACCTTCTCACTGCCTGCCTCGGTCCCTTCTCTCTGCCTGCCTCGGTCCCTTCTCACTGCCTGCCTCGGTCCCTTCTGCCTCAGTCCCTTCTCTCTGCCTGCCTCGGTCCCTTCTCACTGCCTGCCTCGGTCCCTTCTGCCTCGGTCCCTTCTCACTGCCTGCCTAGGTCCCTTCTCACTGCCTCGGTACCTTCTCACTGCCTGCCTCGGTCCCTTCTCTCTGCCTGCCTCGGTCCCTTCTCACTGCCTGCCTCGGTCCCTTCTGCCTCAGTCCCTTCTCTCTGCCTGCCTCGGTCCCTTCTCACTGCCTGCCTCGGTCCCTTCTGCCTCGGTCCCTTCTCTCTGCCTGCCTCGGTCCCTTCTCTCTGCCTGCCTCGGTCCCTTCTCACTGCCTGCCTCGGTCCCTTCTCACTGCCTTCATCGGTCCCTTCTGCCTCGGTCTCTTCTCACTGCCTGCCTCGGTCCCTTCTCACTGCCTGCCTCGGTCCCTTCTCTCTGCCTGCCTCGGTCCCTTCTCACTGCCTGCCTCGGTCCCTTCTCCCTGCCTGCCTCGGTCCCTTCTCTCTGCCTGCCTCGGTCCCTTCTCTCTGCCTGCCTCGGTCCCTTCTCACTGCCTCGGTCCCTTCTCGCTGCCTGCCTCGGTCCCTTCTGCCTCGGTCTCTTCTCACTGCCTGCTTCGGTCCCTTCTCACTGCCTGCCTCGGTCTCTTCTCTCTGCCTCGGTCCCTTCTCACTGCCTCCGTCCCTTCTCACTGCCTCGGTCCCTTCTCTCTGCCTCGGTTCCTTCTCTCTGCCTGCCTCGGTCCCTTCTCACTGCCTCGGTCCCTTCTGCCTCGGTCCCTTCTCGCTGCCTGCCTCGGTCCCTTATCACTGCCTGCCTCGGGCCCTTCTGCCTCGGTCCCTTCTCACTGCCTGCCTAGGTCCCTTCTCACTGCCTCGGTCCCTTCTGCCTCGGTCCCTTCTCCCTGCCTGCCTCGGTCCCTTCTCCCTGCCTGCCTCGGTCCCTTCTCTCTGCCTCGGTCCCTTCTCACTGCCTCGGTCCCTTCTCACTGCCTGCCTCGGTCCCTTCTCTCTGCCTGCCTCGGTCCCTTCTCTCTGCCTGCCTCGGACCCTTCTCACTGCCTGCCTCGGTCCCTTCTCTCTGCCTCGGTTCCTTCTCACTGCCTCGGTCCCTTCTCACTGCCTCGGTCCCTTCTCGCTGCCTGCCTCGGTCCCTTCTGCCTCGGTCTCTTCTCACTGCCTGCCTCGGTCCCTTCTCACTGCCTGCCTCGGTCCCTTCTCTCTGCCTGCCTCGGTCCCTTCTCTCTGCCTGCCTCGGTCCCTTCTCACTGACTGCATCAGTCCCTTCTGCCTCGGTCTCTTCTCACTGCCTGCCTCGGTCCCTTCTCACTGCCTGCCTCGGTCCCTTCTCTCTGCCTGCCTCGGTCCCTTCTCACTGCCTGCCTCAGTCCCTTCTCCCTGCCTGCCTCGGTCCCTTCTCTCTGCCTGCCTCGGTCCCTTCTCTCTGCCTGCCTCGGTCCCTTCTCACTGCCTCGGTCCCTTCTCGCTGCCTGCCTCGGTCCCTTCTGCCTCGGTCTCTTCTCACTGCCTGCCTTGGTCCCTTCTCACTGCCTGCCTCGGTCTCTTCTCTCTGCCTCGGTCCTTTCTCACTGCCTCCATCCCTTCTCACTGCCTCCATCCCTTCTCACTGCCTCGGTCCCTTCTCTCTGCCTCGGTTCCTTCTCTCTCCCTGCCTCGGTCCCTTCTCACTGCCTTGGTCCCTTCTGCCTCGGTCCCTTCTCGCTGCCTGCCTCAGTCCCTTATCACTGCCTGCCTCGGTCCCTTCTGCCTCGGTCCCTTCTCACTGCCTGCCTAGGTCCCTTCTCACTGCCTCGGTACCTTCTCACTGCCTGCCTCGGTCCCTTCTCTCTGCCTGCCTCGGTCCCTTCTCACTGCCTGCCTCGGTCCCTTCTGCCTCAGTCCCTTCTCTCTGCCTGCCTCGGTCCCTTCTGCCTCGGTCCCTTCTCGCTGCCTGCCGCGGTCCCTTATCACTGCCTGCCTCGGTCCCTTCTGCCTCGGTCCCTTCTCACTGCCTGCCTCGGTCCCTTCTCACTGCCTGCCTCGGTCCCTTCTCGCTGCCTCGGTCCCTTCTCACTGCCTGCCTCGGTCCCTTCTCACTGCCACCCTCGGTCCCTTCTCACTGCCTCGGTCCCTTCTCGCTACCTGCCTCGGTCCCTTCTCACTGCCTGCCTCGGTCCCTTCTCGCTGCCTCGGTCCCTTCTCTCTGCCTGCCTCGGTCCCTTCTCACTGCCTGCCTCGGTCCCTTCTCACTGCCTCGGTCCCTTCTCTCTGCCTGCCTCGGTCCCTTCTCCTTGCCTGCCTCGGTCCCTTCTCTCTGCCTCAGTCCCTTCTCTCTGCCTACCTCGGTCCCTTCTGCCTCGGTCCCTTCTCACTGCCTGCCTCGGTCCCTTCTCACTGCCTGCCTCGGTCCCTTCTCTCTGCCTGCCTCGGTCCCTTCTCACTGCCTCGGTCCCTTCTCTCTGCCTCGGTCCTGCCTCGGTCCCTTCTCTCTGCCTCGGTCCCTTCTCACTGCCTCGGTCCCTTCTCTCTGCCTGCCTCGGTCCCTTCTCTCTGCCTGCCTCGGTCCCTTCTCTCTGCCTGCCTCGGTCCCTTCTCTCTGCCTCGGTCCCTTCTCACTGCCTGCCTCGGTCCCTTCTCTCTGCCTGCCTTGGTCCTTCTCTCTGCCTGCCTCCGTCCCTTCTCTCTGCCTCGGTCCCTTCTCTCTGCCTCGGTCCCTTCTCACTGCCTCCGTCCCTTCTCTCTGCCTCTGTCCCTTCTCTCTGCCTCGGTCCCTTCTCTCTGCCTCGGTCCCTTCTGCCTCGGTCCCTTCTCACTGCCTGCCTCGGTCCCTTATCACTGCCTGCCTCAGTCCCTTCTTCTTGCCTGCCTCGGTCCCTTCTCACTGCCTCGGTCCCTTCTCTCTGCCTGCCTCGGTCCCTTCTCTCTGCCTGCCTCGGTCCCTTCTCTCTGCCTGCCTCGGTCCCTTCTCTCTGCCTCGGTCCCTTCTCACTGCCTGCCTCGGTCCCTTCTCTCTGCCTGCCTCGGTCCCTTCTCTCTGCCTGCCTCGGTCCCTTCTCTCTGCCTCGGTCCCTTCTCTCTGCCTCGGTCCCTTCTCACTGCCTCCGTCCCTTCTCTCTGCCTCTGTCCCTTCTCTCTGCCTCGGTCCCTTCTCTCTGCCTCGGTCCCTTCTCTCTGCCTCGGTCCCTTCTCTCTGCCTCGGTCCCTTCTGCCTCGGTCCCTTCTCACTGCCTGCCTTGGTCCCTTATCACTGCCTGCCTCAGTCCCTTCTCCTTGCCTGCCTCGGTCCCTTCTCTCTGCCTCGGTCCTGCCTCGGTCACTTCTCTCTGCCTCGGTCCCTTCTCGCTGCCTGCCTCGGTCCCTTCTCCTTGCCTGCCTCGGTCCCTTCTCACTGCCTGCCTCGGTCCCTTCTCTCTGCCTCGGTCCTGCCTCGGTCCCTTCTCTCTGCCTCATTCCCTTCTCTCTGCCTCGGTCCTGCCTCGGTCCCTTCTCTCTGCCTCGGTCCCTTCTCTCTGCCTCGGTCCCTTCTCACTGCCTCCGTCCCTTCTCTTTGCCTCGGTCCCTTCTCTCTGCCTCAGTCCCTTCTCACTGCCTCGGTCCCTTCTCTCTGCCTCAGTCCCTTCTCTCTGCCTCAGTCCCTTCTCTCTGCCTCAGTCCCTTCTCACTGCCTCGGTCCCTTCTCCCTGCCTCCGTCCCTTCTCACTGCCTGCCTCGGTCCCTTCTCTCTGCCTCTGTCCCTTCTCTCTGCCTCAGTCCCTTCTCACTGCCTCAGTCCCTTCTCTCTGCCTCAGTCCCTTCTCTCTGCCTCGGTCCCTTCTCACTGCCTCGGTCCCTTCTCTCTGCCTCGGTCCCTTCTCTCTGCCTCGGTCCCTTCTCCCTGCCTCGGTCCCTTCTCTCTGTCTCGGTGCCTTCTCACTGCCTCGGTCCCTTCTCTCTGCCTCTGTCCCTTCTCTCTGCCTCGGTCCCTTCTCTCTGCCTCGGTCCCTTCTTCCTGCCTCGGTCCCTTCTCCCTGTCTCGGTCCCTTCTCACTGCCTCTGTCCCTTCTCACTGCCTCTGTCCCTACTCTCTGCCTCAGTCCCTTCTCACTGCCTCGGTCCCTTCTCTCTGCCTCGGTCCCTTCTCTCTGTCTCGGTCCCTTCTCACTGCCTCGGTCCCTTCTCTCTGCCTCGGTCCCTTCTTCCTGCCTCGGTCCCTTCTCTCTGTCTCGGTCCCTTCTCACTGCCTCTGTCCCTTCTCACTGCCTCTGTCCCTTCTCTCTGCCTCGGTCGCTTCTCTCTGCCTCAGTCCCTTCTCACTGCCTCGGTCCCTTCTCTCTGCCTCGGTCCCTTCTCTCTGTCTCGGTCCCTTCTCACTGCCTCGGTCCCTTCTCTCTGCCTCTGTCCCTTCACTCTGCCTCGGTCCCTTCTCTCTGCCTCGGTCCCTTCTCTCTGCCTCGGTCCCTTCTCACTGCCTCGGTCCCTTCTCTCTGCCTCAGTCCCTTCTCTCTGCCTCAGTCCCTTCTCACTGCCTCGGTCCCTTCTCTCTGCCTCGGTCCCTTCTCTCGGCCTCGGTCCCTTCTCTCTGCCTCGGTCCCTTCTCTCTGTCTCGGTCCCTTCTCTCTGCCTGCCTCGGTCCTGCCTCGGTCCCTTCTCTCTGCCTCGGTCCCTTCTCTCTGTCTCGGTCCCTTCTCTCTGTCTCCGTCCCTTCTCACTGCCTCGGTCCCTTCTCTCTGCCTCTGTCCCTTCTCTCTGCCTCGGTCCCTTCTCACTGCCTCGGTCCCTTCTCTCTGCCTCGGTCCCTTCTCTCTGCCTCGGTCCCTTCTTCCTGCCTCGGTCCCTTCTCTCTGTCTCGGTCCCTTCTCTCTGCCTGCCTCGGTCCTGCCTCGGTCCCTTGTTCCTGCCTCGGTCCCTTCTCTCTGTCTCGGTCCCTTCTCTCTGCCTGCCTCGGTCCTGCCTCGGTCCCTTCTCTCGGCCTCGGTCCCTTCTCTCTGCCTCGGTCCCTTCTCTCTGCCTCGGTCCCTTCTCACTGCCTGCCTTGGTCCCTTCCCTCTGCCTGCCTCGGTCCCTTCTCTCTGCCTCGGTCCCTTCTCGCTGCCTGCCTCGGTCCCTTCTCTCTGCCTCGGTCCCTTCTTACTGCCTCAGTCCCTTCTCTCTGCCTCAGTCGCTTCTCAGTGCCTCGGTCCCTTCTCACTGCCTGCTTCGGTCCCTTCTCTCTGCCTGCCTCGGATCCTGCCTCAGTCCCTTCTCGCTGCCTGCCTCGGTCCCTTCTCTCTGCCTCGGTCCCTTCTCACTGCCTGCCTCGGTCCCTTCTCTCTGCCTGCCTCGGTCCCTTCTCACTGCCTGCCTCGGTCCCTTCTCTCTGCCTCGGTCCCTTCTCACTGCCTCGGTCCCTTCTCACTGCCTCGGTCCCTTCTCGCTACCTGCCTCGGTCCCTTCTGCCTCGGTCTCTTCTCACTGCCTGCCTCGGTCCCTTCTCACTGCCTGCCTCGGTCCCTTCTCTCTGCCTGCCTCGGTCCCTTCTCTCTGCCTGCCTCGGTCCCTTCTCACTGCCTGCCACGGTCCCTTCTCACTGCCTGCATCGGTCCCTTCTGCCTCGGTCTCTTCTCACTGCCTGCCTCGGTCCCTTCTCACTGCCTGCCTCGGTCCCTTCTCTCTGCCTGCCTCGGTCCCTTCTCACTGCCTGCCTCGGTCCCTTCTCCCTGCCTGCCTCGGTCCCTTCTCTCTACCTGCCTCGGTCCCTTCTCTCTGCCTGCCTCGGTCCCTTCTCACTGCCTCGGTCCCTTCTTGCTGCCTGCCCCGGTCCCTTCTGCCTCGGTCTCTTCTCACTGCCTGCTTCGGTCGCTTCTCACTGCCTGCCTCGGTCTCTTCTCTCTGCCTCGGTCCCTTCTCACTGCCTCCGTCCCTTCTCACTGCCTCGGTCCCTACTCTCTGCCTCAGTTCCTTCTCTCTGCCTGCCTCGGTCCCTTCTCACTGCCTCGGTCCCTTCTGCCTCGGTCCCTTCTCGCTGCCTGCCTCGGTCCCTTATCACTGCCTGCCTCAGTCCCTTCTGCCTCGGTCCCTTCTCACTGCCTGCCTAGGTCCCTTCTCACTGCCTTGGTCCCTTCTGCCTCGGTCCCTTCTCCCTGCCTGCCTCGGTCCCTTCTCACTGCCTGCCTCGGTCCCTTCTCCCTGCCTGCCTCGGTCCCTTCTCTCTGCCTCGGTCCCTTCTCACTGCCTCGGTCCCTTCTCACTGCCTGCCTCGGTCCCTTCTCTCTGCCTGCCTCGGTCCCTTCTCTCTGCCTGCCTCGGTCCCTTCTCACTGCCTGCCTCGGTCCCTTCTCTCTGCCTCGGTCCCTTCTCACTGCCTCGGTCCCTTCTCACTGCCTCGGTCCCTTCTCGCTGCCTGCCTCGGTCCCTTCTGCCTCGGTCTCTTCTCACTGCCTGCCTCGGTCCCTTCTCGCTGCCTGCCTCGGTCCCTTCTCTCTGCCTGCCTCGGTCCCTTCTCTCTGCCTGCCTCAGTCCCTTCTCTCTGCCTGCCTCGGTCCCTTCTCACTGCCTGCCTCGGTCCCTTCTCACTGCCTGCATCGGTCCCTTCTGCCTCGGTCTCTTCTCACTGCCTGCCTCAGTCCCTTCACACTGCCTGCCTCGGTCCCTTCTCTCTGCCTACCTCAGTCCCTTCTCACTGCCTTCCTCGGTCCCTTCTCACTGCCTGCCTCGGTCCCTTCTCTCTTCCTGCCTCGGTCCCTTCTCACTGCCTCGGTCCCTTCTCGCTGCCTGCCTCGGTCCCTTCTGCCTCGGTCTCTTCTCACTGCCTGCCTTAGTCCCTTCTCACTGCCTGCCTCGGTCTCTTCTCTCTGCCTCGGTCTCTTCTCACTGCCTCGGTCCCTTCTCTCTGCCTCGGTTCCTTCTCTCTGCCTGCCTCTGTCCCTTCTCACTGCCTCGGTCCCTTCTCGCTGCCTGCATCGGTCCCTTCTGCCTCGGTCCCTTCTCACTGCCTGCCTAGGTCCCTTCTCACTGCCTCGGTACCTTCTCACTGCCTGCCTCGGTCCCTTCTCTCTGCCTGCCTTGGTCCCTTCTCACTGCCTGCTTCGGTCCCTTCTGCCTCAGTCCCTTCTCTCTGCCTGCCTCGGTCCCTTCTCACTGCCTGCCTCGGTACCTTCTGCCTCGGTCCCTTCTCGCTGCCTGCCTCGGTCCCTTATCACTGCCTGCCTCGGTCCCTTCTGCCTCGGTCCCTTCTCACTGCCTGCCTCGGTCCCTTCTTACTGCCTGCCTCGGTCCCTTCTGGCTGCCTCGGTCCCTTCTCACTGCCTCGGTCTCTTCTCTCTGCCTGCCTCGGTCCCTTCTCACTGCCTGCCTCGGTCCCTTCTGCCTCGGTCCCTTCTCACTGCCTGCCTCTGTCCCTTCTCACTGCCTGCCTCGGTCCCTTCTCACTGCCTCGGTCCCTTCTCGCTGCCTGCCTCGGTCCCTTCTCACTGCCTGCCTCGGTCCCTTCTCACTGCCTGCCTCAGTCCCTTCTCACTGCCTCGGTCCCTTCTCGCTGCCTGCCTCGGTCCCTTCTCACTGCCTCGGTCACTTCTCTCTGCCTGCCTCGGTCCCTTCTCCTTGCCTGCCTCGGTCCCTTCTCTCTGCCTCGGTCTCTTCTCTCTGCCTGCCTCGGTCCCTTGTGCCTCGGTCCCTTCTCACTGCCTGCTTCGGTCCCTTCTCACTGCCTGCCTCGGTCCCCTCTCTCTGCCTGCCTCGGTCCCTTCTCACTGCCTCGGTCCCTTCTCTCTGCCTCGGTCCTGCCTCGGTCCCTTCTCTCTGCCTCGGTCCCTTCTCTCTGCCTGCCTCGGTCCCTTCTCTCTGCCTGCCTCGGTCCCTTCTCTCTGCCTGCCTCGGTCCCTTCTCTCTGCCTCGGTCCCTTCTCTCTGCCTCGGTCCCTTCTCACTGCCTCCGTCCCTTCTCTCTGCCTCTGTCCCTTCTCTCTGCCTCGGTCCCTTCTCTCTGCCTCGGTCCCTTCTGCCTCGGTCCCCTCTCACTGCCTGCCTCGGTCCCTTATCACTGCCTGCTTCGGTCCCTTCTCTCTGCCTCGGTCCTGCCTCGGTCACTTCTCTCTGCCTCGGTACCTTCTCGCTGCCTGCCTCGGTCCCTTCTCCTTGCCTGCCTCGGTCCCTTCTCACTGCCTGCCTCGGTCCCTTCTCTCTGCCTCGGTCCTGCCTCGGTCCCTTCTCTCTGCCTGCCTCGGTCCCTTCTCACTGCCTGCCTCGGTCCCTTCTCTCTGCCTCGGTCCTGCCTCGGTCCCTTCTCTCTGCCTCGTTCCCTTCTCTCTGCCTCGGTCCTGCCTCGGTCCCTTCTCTCTGCCTCGGTCCCTTCTCTCTGCCTCGGTCCTGCCTCGGTCCCTTCTCTCTGCCTCGGTCCCTTCTCTCTGCCTCGGTCCCTTCTCTCTGCCTCGGTCCTGCCTCGGTCCCTTCTCTCTGCCTCGGTCCCTTCTCACTGCCTGCCTCGGTCCCTTCTCTCTGCCTCGGTCCCTTCTGCCTCGGTCCCTTCTCACTGCCTGCCTCGGTCCCTTCTCTCTGCCTCGGTCCAGCCTCGGTCACTTCTCTCTGCCTCGGTACCTTCTCGCTGCCTGCCTCGGTCCCTTCTGCTTGCCTGCCTCGGTCCCTTCTCACTGCCTGCCTCGGTCCCTTCTCTCTGCCTCGGTCCTGCCTCGGTCCCTTCTCTCTGCCTGCCTCGGTCCCTTCTCACTGCCTGCCTCGGTCCCTTCTCTCTGCCTCGGTCCTGCCTCGGTCCCTTCTCTCTGCCTCGTTCCCTTCTCTCTGCCTCGGTCCTGCCTCGGTCCCTTCTCTCTGCCTGCCTCGGTCCCTTCTCTCTGCCTGCCTCAGTCCCTTCTCTCTGCCTCGGTCCCTTCTCACTGCCTGCCTCGGTCCCTTCTCTCTGCCTCGGTCCCTTCTCTCTGCCTCGGTCCTGCCTCGGTCCCTTCTCTCTGCCTCGGTCCCTTCTCTCTGCCTCGGTCCTGCCTCGGTCCCTTCTCTCTGCCTCGGTCCCTTCTCACTGCCTGCCTCGGTCCCTTTTCTCTGCCTCGGTCCCTTCTCACTGCCTCGGTCCCTTCTCTCTGCCTGCCTCGGTCCCTTCTCTCTGCCTGCCTCAGTCCCTTCTCCCTGCCTGCCTCGGTCCCTTCTCTCTGCCTGCCTCGGTCCCTTCTCTCTGCCTCGGTCCCTTCTCACTGCCTGCCTCGGTCCCTTCTCTCTGCCTGCCTCGGTCCCTTCTCTCTGCCTGCCTCAGTCCCTTCTCTCTGCCTCGGTCCCTTCTCACTGCCTGCCTCGGTCCCTTCTCACTGCCTGCCTCGGTCCCTTCTCTCTGCCTGCGTCGGTCCCTTCTCTCTGCCTGCCTCGGTCCCTTCTCTCTGCCTCGGTCCCTTCTCTCTGCCTCGATCCCTTCTCTCTGCCTCGGTCCTGCCTCGTCCCTTCTCTCTGCCTCGGTCCCTTCTCTCTGCCTGTGTCGGTCCCTTCTCTCTGCCTGCCTCGGTCCCTTCTCTCTGCCTCGGTCCCTTCTCACTGCCTGCCTCGGTCCCTTCTCTCTGCCTGCCTTGGTCCCTTCTCTCTGCCTGCCTCGGTCCCTTCTCTCTGCCTCGGTCCCTTCTCTCTGACTCGGTCCCATCTCACTGCCTCCGTCCCTTCTCTCTGCCTCGGTCCCTTCTCTCTGCCTCAGTCCCTTCTCACTGCCTCGGTCCCTTCTCTCATCCTCGGTCCCTTCTCTCTGCCTCGGTCCTGCCTCGGTCCCTTCTCTCTGCCCCGGTCCCTTCTCTCTGCCTCGGTCCCTCCTCACTGCCTGCCTCGGTCCCTTCTCTCTGCCTCGGTCCCTTCTCACTGCCTCGGTCCCTTCTCTCTGCCTTCCTCGGTCCCTTCTCTCTGCCTGCCTCGGTCCCTTCTCACTGCCTGCCTCGGTCCCTTCTCTCTGCCTGCCTCGGTCCCTTCTCTCTGCCTGCCTCAGTCCCTTCTCTTTGCCTCGGTCCCTTCTCACTGCCTGCCTCGGTCCCTTCTCACTGCCTGCGTCGGTCCCTTCTCTCTGCCTGCCTCGGTTCCTTCTCTCTGCCTCGGTCCCTTCTCTCTGCCTCGGTCCCTTCTCTCTGCCTCGGTCCCTTCTCTCTGCCTCAGTCCTGCCTCGGTCCTGCCTCGGTCCCTTCTCTCTGCCTCGGTCCCTTCTCTCTGCCTGTGTCGGTCCCTTCTCTCTGCCTGCCTCGGTCCCTTGTCTCTGCCTAGGTCCCTTCTCACTGCCTGCCTCGGTCCCTTCTCTCTGCCTGCCTCGGTCCCTTCTCTCTGCCTGCCTCGGTCCCTTCTCTCTGCCTCGGTCCCTTCTCTCTGCCTCGGTCCCTTCTCACTGCCTCCATCCCTTCTCTCTGCCTCGTCCCTTCTCTCTGCCTCAGTCCCTTCTCACTGCCTCGGTCCCTTCTCTCAGCCTCAGTCCCTTCTCTCTGCCTCGGTCCCTTCTCTCTGCCTCAGTCCCTTCTCACTGCCTCGGTCCCTTCTCCCTGCCTCCGTCCCTTCTCACTGCCTGCCTCGGTCCCTTCTCTCTGCCTCGGTCCCTTCTCTCTGCCTCAGTCCCTTCTCACTGCCTCGGTCCCTTCTCTCTGCCTCAGTCCCTTCTCACTGCCTCGGTCCCTTCTCTCTGCCTCGGTCCCTTCTCTCTGCCTCGGTCCCTTCTCCCTGCCTCGGTCCCTTCTCTCTGTCTCGGTCCCTTCTCACTGCCTCGGTCCCTTCTCTCGGCCTCTGTCCCTTCTCTCTGCCTCGGTCCCTTCTCTCTGCCTCGGTCCCTTCTTCCTGCCTCGGTCCCTTCTCTCTGTCTCGGTCCCTTCTCACTGCCTCGGTCCCTTCTCTCTGCCTCGGTCCCTTCTTCCTGCCTCGGTCCTTTCTCACTGCCTCGGTCCCTTCTCTCTGCCTCTGTCCTCTCTCTCTGCATCGGTCCCTTCTTCCTGCCTCGGTCCCTTCTCTCTGTCTCGGTCCCTTCTCTCTGCCTGCCTCGGTCCTGCCTCGGTCCCTTCTCTCTGCCTCGGTCCCTTCTCTCTGCCTCGGTCCCTTCTCTCTGCCTCGGTCCCTTCTCACTGCCTCGGTCCCTTCTCTCTGCCTCGGTCCCTTCTCTCTGCCTCGGTCCCTTCTCTCTGCCTCCGTCCCTTTTCACTGCCTCGGTCCCTTCTCTCTGCCTCTGTCCCTTCTCTCTGCCTCGGTCCCTTCTTCCTGCCTCGGTCCCTTCTCTCTGTCTCGGTCCCTTCTCTCTGCGTCGGTCCCTTCTCTCTGCCTCGGTCCCTTCTTCGTGCCTCGGTCCCTTCTCTCTGTCTCGGTCCCTTCTCACTGCCTGGGTCCCTTCTCACTGCCTCGGTCCCTTCTCTCTGCATCCGTCCCTTCTCTCTGCCTCGGTCCCTGCCTCGGTCCCTTCTCTCTGCCTCGGTCCCTTCTCACTGCCTCCGTCCCTTCTCTCTGCCTCGGTCCCTGCCTCGGTCCCTTCTCTCTGCCTCGGTCCCTTCTCCCTGCCTCCGTCTCTTCTCTCTGCCTGCCTCGGTCCCTTCTCTCTGCCTCGGTCCCTTCTCTCTGCCTCGGTCCCTGCCTCGGTCCCTTCTCTCTGCCTCGGTCCCTTCTCTCTGCCTCAGTCCCTTCTCACTGCCTCGGTCCCTTCTTCCTGCCTCGGTCCCTTCTCTCTGCCTCGGTCCCTTCTTCCTGCCTCGGTCCCTTCTCTCTGTCTCGGTCCCTTCTCACTGCCTGCCTCGGTCCCTTCTCACTGCCTGCCTCAGTCCCTTCTCACTGCCTCGGTCCCTTCTCGCTGCCTGCCTCGGTCCCTTCTCACTGCCTGCCTCGGTCCCTTCTCACTGCCTCGGTCCCTTCTCTCTGCCTGCCTCGGTCCCTTCTCCTTGCCTGCCTCGGTCCCTTCTCTCTGCCTCGGTCCCTTCTCTCTGCCTGCCTCGGTCCCTTCTGCCTCGGTCCCTTCTCACTGCCTGCTTCGGTCCCTTCTCACTGCCTGCCTCGGTCCCCTCTCTCTGCCTGCCTCGGTCCCTTCTCACTGCCTCGGTCCCTTCTCTCTGCCTCGGTCCTGCCTCGGTCCCTTCTCTCTGCCTCGGTCCCTTCTCACTGCCTCGGTCCCTTCTCTCTGCCTGCCTCGGTCCCTTCGCTCTGCCTGCCTCGGTCCCTTCTCTCTGCCTGCCTCGGTCCCTTCTCTCTGCCTGCCTCAGTCCCTTCTCTCTGCCTCTGTCCCTTCTCTCTGCCTCGGTCCTTCTCTCTGCCTCCGTCCCTTCTCTCTGCCTCGGTCCCTTCTGCCTCGGTCCCTTCTGCCTCGGTCCCTTCTGCCTCGGTCCCTTCTCGCTGCCTGCCTCGGTCCCTTATCACTGTCTGCCTCGGTCCCTTCTCTCTGCCTCGGTCCTGCCTCGGTCACTTCTCTCTGGCTCGGTACCTTCTCGGTCCTGCCTCGGTCCCTTCTCCTTGCCTGCCTCGGTCCCTTCTCACTGCCTGCCTCGGTCCCTTCTCTCTGCCTCGGTCCTGCCTCGGTCCCTTCTCTCTGCCTGCCTCGGTCCCTTCTCACTGCCTGCCTCAGTCCCTTCTCTCTGCCTCGGTCCCTTCTCTCTGCCTCGTTCCCTTCTCTCTGCCTCGGTCCCTTCTCTCTGCCTCGGTCCTGCCTATGTCCCTTCTCTCTGCCTCGGTCCCTTCTCACTGCCTGCCTCGGTCCCTTCTCTCTGCCTGCCTCGGTCCTGCCTCGGTCCCTTCTCTCTGCCTCGGTCCCTTCTCTCTGCCTCGGTCCCTTCTCTCTGCCTCGGTCCCTTCTCTCTGCCTCGGTCCTGCCTCTGTCCCTTCTCTCTGCCTCGGTCCCTTCTCACTGCCTGCCTCGGTCCCTTCTCTCTGCCTCGGTCCCTTCTCACTGCCTCGGTCCCTTCTCTCTGCCTGCCTCGGTCCCTTCTCTCTGCCTACCTCGGTCCCTTCTCACTGCCTGCCTCGGTCCCTTCTCTCTGCCTGCTTCGGTCCCTTCTCTCTGCCTCGGTCCCTTCTCACTGCCTGCATCGGTCCCTTCTCTCTGCCTGCCTCGGTCCCTTCTCTCTGCCTGCCTCAGTCCCTTCTCTCTGCCTCGGTCCCTTCTCACTGCCTGCCTCGGTCCCTTCTCACTGCCTGCCTCGGTCCCTTCTCTCTGCCTGCGTCGGTCCCTTCTCTCTGCCTGCCTCGGTCCCTTCTCTCTGCCTCGGTCCCTTCTCTCTGCCTCGGTCCTGCCTCGGTCCCTTCTCTCTGCCTCAGTCCCTTCTCTCTGCCTGTGTCGGTCCCTTCTCTCTGCCTGCCTCGGTCCCTTCTCTCTGCCTCGGTCCCTTCTCACTGCCTGCCTCGGTCCCTTCTCTCTGCCTGCCTCGGTCCCTTCTCTCTGCCTGCCTCGGTCCCTTCTCTCTGCCTCGGTCCCTTCTCTCTGACTCGGTCCCATCTCACTGCCTCCGTCCCTTCTCTGTGCCTCGGTCCCTTCTCTCTGCCTCAGTCCCTTCTCACTGCCTCGGTCCCTTCTCTCATCCTCGGTCCCTTCTCTCTGCCTCGGTCCTGCCTCGGTCCCTTCTCTCTGCCCCGGTCCCTTCTCTCTGCCTCGGTCCCTCCTCACTGCCTGCCTCGGTCCCTTCTCTCTGCCTCGGTCCCTTCTCACTGCCTCGGTCCCTTCTCTCTGCCTTCCTCGGTCCCTTCTCTCTGCCTGCCTCGGTCCCTTCTCACTGCCTGCCTCGGTCCCTTCTCTCTCCCTGCCTCGGTCCCTTCTCTCTGCCTGCCTCAGTCCCTTCTCTCTGCCTCGGTCCCTTCTCACTGCCTGCCTCGGTCCCTTCTCACTGCCTGCGTCGGTCCCTTCTCTCTGCCTGCCTCGGTTCCTTCTCTCTGCCTCGGTCCCTTCTCTCTGCCTCGGTCCCTTCTCTCTGCCTCGGTCCCTTCTCTCTGCCTCGGTCATGCCTCGGTCCCTTCTCTCTGCCTCGGTCCCTTCTCTCTGCCTGTGTCGGTCCCTTCTCTCTGCCTGCCTCGGTCCCTTGTCTCTGCCTCGGTCCCTTCTCACTGCCTGCCTCGGTCCCTTCTCTCTGCCTGCCTCGGTCCCTTCTCTCTGCCTGCCTCGGTCCCTTCTCTCTGTCTCGGTCCCTTCTCTCTGCCTCGGTCCCTTCTCTCTGCCTCGGTCCCTTCTCTCTGCCTCAGTCCCTTCTCACTGCCTCGGTCCCTTCTTCCTGCCTCGGTCCCTTCTCTCTGCCTCGGTCCCTTCTTCCTGCCTCGGTCCCTTCTCTCTGTCTCGGTCCCTTCTCACTGCCTGCCTCGGTCCCTTCTCACTGCCTGCCTCAGTCCCTTCTCACTGCCTCGGTCCCTTCTCGCTGCCTGCCTCGGTCCCTTCTCACTGCCTGCCTCGGTCCCTTCTCACTGCCTCGGTCCCTTCTCTCTGCCTGCCTCGGTCCCTTCTCCTTGCCTGCCTCGGTCCCTTCTCTCTGCCTCGGTCCCTTCTCTCTGCCTGCCTCGGTCCCTTCTGCCTCGGTCCCTTCTCACTGCCTGCTTCGGTCCCTTCTCACTGCCTGCCTCGGTCCCCTCTCTCTGCCTGCCTCGGTCCCTTCTCACTGCCTCGGTCCCTTCTCTCTGCCTCGGTCCTGCCTCGGTCCCTTCTCTCTGCCTAGGTCCCTTCTCACTGCCTCGGTCCCTTCTCTCTGCCTGCCTCGGTCCCTTCGCTCTGCCTGCCTCGGTCCCTTCTCTCTGCCTGCCTCGGTCCCTTCTCTCTGCCTGCCTCGGTCCCTTCTCTCTGCCTCGGTCCCTTCTCTCTGCCTCGGTCCCTTCTCACTGCCTCCGTCCCTTCTCTCTGCCTCTGTCCCTTCTCTCTGCCTCGGTCCTTCTCTCTGCCTCCGTCCCTTCTCTCTGCCTCGGTCCCTTCTCTCTGCCTCGGTCCCTTCTGCCTCGGTCCCTTCTCACTGCCTGCCTCGGTCCCTTATCACTGTCTGCCTCGGTCCCTTCTCTCTGCCTCGGTCCTGCCTCGGTCACTTCTCTCTGGCTCGGTACCTTCTCGGTCCTGCCTCGGTCCCTTCTCCTAGCCTGCCTCGGTCCCTTCTCACTGCCTGCCTCGGTCCCTTCTCTCTGCCTCGGTCCTGCCTCGGTCCCTTCTCTCTGCCTGCCTCGGTCCCTTCTCACTGCCTGCCTCAGTCCCTTCTCTCTGCCTCGGTCCCTTCTCTCTGCCTCGTTCCCTTCTCTCTGCCTCGGTCCTGCCTCGGTCCCTTCTCTCTGCCTCGGTCCCTTCTCTCTGCCTCGGTCCCTTCTCTCTGCCTCGGTCCCTTCTCTCTGCCTCGGTCCTGCCTCTGTCCCTTCTCTCTGCCTCGGTCCCTTCTCACTGCCTGCCTCGGTCCCTTCTCTCTGCCTCGGTCCCTTCTCACTGCCTCGGTCCCTTCTCTCTGCCTGCCTCGGTCCCTTCTCTCTGCCTACCTCGGTCCCTTCTCACTGCCTGCCTCGGTCCCTTCTCTCTGCCTGCCTCGGTCCCTTCTCTCTGCCTCGGTCCCTTCTCACTGCCTGCCTCGGTCCCTTCTCTCTGCCTGCCTCGGTCCCTTCTCTCTGCCTGCCTCAGTCCCTTCTCTCTGCCTCGGTCCCTTCTCACTGCCTGCCTCGGTCCCTTCTCACTGCCTGCCTCGGTCCCTTCTCTCTGCCTGCGTCGGTCCCTTCTCTCTGCCTGCCTCGGTCCCTTCTCTCTGCCTCGGTCCCTTCTCTCTGCCTCGGTCCTGCCTCGGTCCCTTCTCTCTGCCTCGGTCCCTTCTCTCTGCCTGTGTCGGTCCCTTCTCTCTGCCTGCCTCGGTCCCTTCTCTCTGCCTCGGTCCCTTCTCACTGCCTGCCTCGGTCCCTTCTCTCTGCCTGCCTCGGTCCCTTCTCTCTGCCTGCCTCGGTCCCTTCTCTCTGCCTCGGTCCCTTCTCTCTGCCTCGGTCCCTTCTCACTGCCTCAGTCCCTTCTCTCTGCTTCGGTCCCTTCTCTCTGCCTCAGTCCCTTCTCACTGCCTCGGTCCCTTCTCCATGCCTCCGTCCCTTCTCACTGCCTGCCTCGGTCCCTTCTCTCTGCCTCGGTCCCTTCTCTCTGCCTCAGTCCCTTCTCTCTGCCTCGGTCCCTTCTCATTGCCTCAGTCCCTTCTCTCTGCCTCTGTCCCTCTCTCTGCCTCGGTCCCTTCTCTCTGCCTCGGTCCCTTCTTCCTGCCTCGGTCCCTTCTCTCTGTCTCGGTCCCTTCTCACTGCCTCGGTCCCTTCTCACTGCCTCTGTCCCTTCTCTCTGCCTCGATCCCTTCTCTCTGCCTCGGTCCCTTCTCACTGTCTCTCTGCCTCGGTCCCTTCTCTCTGCCTCGGTCCCTTCTCACTGCCTCGGTCCCTTCTCTCTGCCTCGGTCCCTTCTCTCTGCCTCGGTCCCTTCTTCCTGCCTCGGTCCCTTCTCACTGCCTCGGTCCCTTCTCTCTGCCTCTGTCCCTTCTCTCTGCCTCGGTCCCTTCTTCCTGCCTCGGTCCCTTCTCTCTGTCTCGGTCCCTTCTCTCTGCCTGCCTCGGTCCTGCCTCGGTCCCTTCTCTCTGCCTCGGTCCTGCCTCGGTCCCTTCTCTCTGCATCGGTCCCTTCTCTCTGCCTGTGTCGGTCCCTTCTCTCTGCCTGCCTCGGTCCCTTGTCTCTGCCTCGGTCCCTTCTCACTGCCTGCCTCGGTCCCTTCTCTCTGCCTGCCTCGGTCCCTTCTCTCTGCCTGCCTCGGTCCCTTCTCTCTGCCTCGGTCCCTTCTCTCTGCCTCGGTCCCTTCTCACTGCCTCCGTCCCTTCTCTCTGCCTCGTCCCTTCTCTCTGCCTCAGTCCCTTCTCACTGCCTCGGTCCCTTCTCTCAGCCTCGGTCCCTTCTCTCTACCTCGGTCCCTTCTCTCTGCCTCAGTCCCTTCTCACTGCCTCGGTCCCTTCTCTCAGCCTCGGTCCCTTCTCTCTGCCTCGGTCCCTTCTCTCTGCCTCAGTCCCTTCTCACTGCCTCGGTCCCTTCTCCCTGCCTCGGTCCCTTCTCTCTGCCTCGGTCCCTTCTCTCTGCCTCAGTCCCTTCTCACTGTCTCGGTCCCTTCTCTCTGCCTCGGTCCCTTCTCTCTGCCTCGGTCCCTTCTCCCTGCCTCGGTCCCTTCTCTCTGTCTCGGTCCCTTCTCACTGCCTCCGTCCCTTCTCTCGGCCTCTGTCCCTTCTCTCTGCCTCGGTCCCTTCTCTCTGCCTCGGTCCCTTCTTCCTGCCTCGGTCCCTTCTCTCTGTCTCGGTCCCTTCTCTCTGCCTCGGTTCCTTCTCTCTGCCTCGGTCCCTTCTCACTGCCTCGGTCCCTTCTCTCTGCCTCGGTCCCTTCTTCCTGCCTCGGTCCCTTCTCACTGCCTCGGTCCCTTCTCTCTGCCTCTGTCCTCTCTCTCTGCCTCGGTCCCTTCTTCCTGCCTCGGTCCCTTCTCTCTGTCTCGGTCCCTTCTCTCTGCCTGCCTCGGTCCTGCCTCGGTCCCTTCTCTCTGCCTCGGTCCGATCTCTCTGCCTCGGTCCCTTCTCTCTGCCTCGGTCCCTTCTCACAGTCTCGGTCCCTTCTCTCTGCCTCGGTCCCTTCTCTCTGCCTCGGTCCCTTCTCTCTGCCTCGGTCCCTTCTCTCTGCCTCCGTCCCTTTTCACTGCCTCGGTCCCTTCTCTCTGCCTCTGTCCCTTCTCTCTGCCTCGGTCCCTTCTTCCTGCCTCGGTCCCTTCTCTCTGTCTCGGTCCCTTCTCTCTGCCTCGGTCCCTTCTCTCTGCCTCGGTCCCTTCTTCCTGCCTCGGTCCCTTCTCTCTGTCTCGGTCCCTTCTCACTGCCTTGGTCCCTTCTCACTGCCTCGGTCCCTTCTCTCTGCATCCGTCCCTTCTCTCTGCCTCGGTCCCTGCCTCGGTCCCTTCTCTCTGCCTCGGTCCCTTCTCACTGCCTCCGTCCCTTCTCTCTGCCTCGGTCCCTGCCTCGGTCCCTTCTCTCTGCCTCGGTCCCTTCTCCCTGCCTCCGTCTCTTCTCTCTGCCTGCCTCGGTCCCTTCTCTCTGCCTCGGTCCCTTCTCTCTGCCTCGGTCCCTGCCTCGGTCCCTTCTCTCTGCCTCAGTCCCTTCTCACTGCCTCGGTCCCTTCTTCCTGCCTCGGTCCCTTCTCTCTGCCTCGGTCCCTTCTTCCTGCCTCGGTCCCTTCTCTCTGTCTCGGTCCCTTCTCACTGCCTGCCTCGGTCCCTTCTCACTACCTGCCTCAGTCCCTTCTCACTGCCTCGGTCCCTTCTAGCTGCCTGCCTCGGTCCCTTCTCACTGCCTGCCTCGGTCCCTTCTCACTGCCTCGGTCCCTTCTCTCTGCCTGCCTCGGTCCCTTCTCCTTGCCTGCCTCGGTCCCTTCTCTCTGCCTCGGTCCCTTCTCTCTGCCTGCCTCGGTCCCTTCTGCCTCGGTCCCTTCTCACTGCCTGCTTCGGTCCCTTCTCACTGCCTGCCTCGGTCCCCTCTCTCTGCCTGCCTCGGTCCCTTCTCACTGCCTCGGTCCCTTCTCTCTGCCTCGGTCCTGCCTCGGTCCCTTCTCTCTGCCTCGGTCCCTTCTCACTGCCTCGGTCCCTTCTCTCTGCCTGCCTCGGTCCCTTCTCTCTGCCTGCCTCGGTCCCTTCTCTCTGCCTGCCTCGGTCCCTTCTCTCTGCCTCGGTCCCTTCTCTCTGCCTCGGTCCCTTCTCACTGCCTCCGTCCCTTCTCTCTGCCTCTGTCCCTTCTCTCTGCCTCGGTCCTTCTCTCTGCCTCCGTCCCTTCTCTCTGCCTCGGTCCCTTCTCTCTGCCTCGGTCCCTTCTGCCTCGGTCCCTTCTCACTGCCTGCCTCGGTCCCTTATCACTGTCTGCCTCGGTCCCTTCTCTCTGCCTCGGTCCTGCCTCGGTCACTTCTCTCTGGCTCGGTACCTTCTCGCTGCCTGCCTCGGTCCCTTCTCCTTGCCTGCCTCGGTCCCTTCTCACTGCCTGCCTCGGTCCCTTCTCTCTGCCTCGGTCCTGCCTCGGTCCCTTCTCTCTGCCTGCCTCGGTCCCTTCTCACTGCCTGCCTCCGTCCCTTCTCTCGGCCTCTGTCCCTTCTCTCTGCCTCGGTCCCTTCTCTCTGCCTCGGTCCCTTCTTCCTGCCTCGGTCCCTTCTCTCTGTCTCGGTCCCTTCTCTCTGCCTCGGTTCCTTCTCTCTGCCTCGGTCCCTTCTCACTGCCTCGGTCCCTTCTCTCTGCCTCGGTCCCTTCTTCCTGCCTCGGTCCCTTCTCACTGCCTCGGTCCCTTCTCTCTGCCTCTGTCCTCTCTCTCTGCCTCGGTCCCTTCTTCCTGCCTCGGTCCCTTCTCTCTGTCTCGGTCCCTTCTCTCTGCCTGCCTCGGTCCTGCCTCGGTCCCTTCTCTCTGCCTCGGTCCGATCTCTCTGCCTCGGTCCCTTCTCTCTGCCTCGGTCCCTTCTCACAGTCTCGGTCCCTTCTCTCTGCCTCGGTCCCTTCTCTCTGCCTCGGTCCCTTCTCTCTGCCTCGGTCCCTTCTCTCTGCCTCCGTCCCTTTTCACTGCCTCGGTCCCTTCTCTCTGCCTCTGTCCCTTCTCTCTGCCTCGGTCCCTTCTTCCTGCCTCGGTCCCTTCTCTCTGTCTCGGTCCCTTCTCTCTGCCTCGGTCCCTTCTCTCTGCCTCGGTCCCTTCTTCCTGCCTCGGTCCCTTCTCTCTGTCTCGGTCCCTTCTCACTGCCTTGGTCCCTTCTCACTGCCTCGGTCCCTTCTCTCTGCATCCGTCCCTTCTCTCTGCCTCGGTCCCTGCCTCGGTCCCTTCTCTCTGCCTCGGTCCCTTCTCACTGCCTCCGTCCCTTCTCTCTGCCTCGGTCCCTGCCTCGGTCCCTTCTCTCTGCCTCGGTCCCTTCTCCCTGCCTCCGTCTCTTCTCTCTGCCTGCCTCGGTCCCTTCTCTCTGCCTCGGTCCCTTCTCTCTGCCTCGGTCCCTGCCTCGGTCCCTTCTCTCTGCCTCAGTCCCTTCTCACTGCCTCGGTCCCTTCTTCCTGCCTCGGTCCCTTCTCTCTGCCTCGGTCCCTTCTTCCTGCCTCGGTCCCTTCTCTCTGTCTCGGTCCCTTCTCACTGCCTGCCTCGGTCCCTTCTCACTACCTGCCTCAGTCCCTTCTCACTGCCTCGGTCCCTTCTAGCTGCCTGCCTCGGTCCCTTCTCACTGCCTGCCTCGGTCCCTTCTCACTGCCTCGGTCCCTTCTCTCTGCCTGCCTCGGTCCCTTCTCCTTGCCTGCCTCGGTCCCTTCTCTCTGCCTCGGTCCCTTCTCTCTGCCTGCCTCGGTCCCTTCTGCCTCGGTCCCTTCTCACTGCCTGCTTCGGTCCCTTCTCACTGCCTGCCTCGGTCCCCTCTCTCTGCCTGCCTCGGTCCCTTCTCACTGCCTCGGTCCCTTCTCTCTGCCTCGGTCCTGCCTCGGTCCCTTCTCTCTGCCTCGGTCCCTTCTCACTGCCTCGGTCCCTTCTCTCTGCCTGCCTCGGTCCCTTCTCTCTGCCTGCCTCGGTCCCTTCTCTCTGCCTGCCTCGGTCCCTTCTCTCTGCCTCGGTCCCTTCTCTCTGCCTCGGTCCCTTCTCACTGCCTCCGTCCCTTCTCTCTGCCTCTGTCCCTTCTCTCTGCCTCGGTCCTTCTCTCTGCCTCCGTCCCTTCTCTCTGCCTCGGTCCCTTCTCTCTGCCTCGGTCCCTTCTGCCTCGGTCCCTTCTCACTGCCTGCCTCGGTCCCTTATCACTGTCTGCCTCGGTCCCTTCTCTCTGCCTCGGTCCTGCCTCGGTCACTTCTCTCTGGCTCGGTACCTTCTCGCTGCCTGCCTCGGTCCCTTCTCCTTGCCTGCCTCGGTCCCTTCTCACTGCCTGCCTCGGTCCCTTCTCTCTGCCTCGGTCCTGCCTCGGTCCCTTCTCTCTGCCTGCCTCGGTCCCTTCTCACTGCCTGCCTCAGTCCCTTCTCTCTGCCTCGGTCCCTTCTCTCTGCCTCGTTCCCTTCTCTCTGCCTCGGTCCTGCCTCGGTCCCTTCTCTCTGCCTCGGTCCCTTCTCTCTGCCTCGGTCCCTTCTCTCTGCCTCGGTCCCTTCTCTCTGCCTCGGTCCTGCCTCTGTCCCTTCTCTCTGCCTCGGTCCCTTCTCACTGCCTGCCTCGGTCCCTTCTCTCTGCCTCGGTCCCTTCTCACTGCCTTGGTCCCTTCTCTCTGCCTGCCTCGGTCCCTTCTCTCTGCCTACCTCGGTCCCTTCTCACTGCCTGCCTCGGTCCCTTCTCTCTGCCTGCCTCGGTCCCTTCTCTCTGCCTCGGTCCCTTCTCACTGCCTGCCTCGGTCCCTTCTCTCTGCCTGCCTCGGTCCCTTCTCTCTGCCTGCCTCAGTCCCTTCTCTCTGCCTCGGTCCCTTCTCACTGCCTGCCTCGGTCCCTTCTCACTGCCTGCCTCGGTCCCTTCTCTCTGCCTGCCTCGGTCCCTTCTCTCTGCCTGCCTCGGTCCCTTCTCTCTGCCTCGGTCCCTTCTCTCTGCCTCGGTCCCTTCTCTCTGCCTCGGTCCTGCCTCGGTCCCTTCTCTCTGCCTCGGTCCCTTCTCTCTGCCTGTGTCGGTCCCTTCTCTCTGCCTGCCTCGGTCCCTTCTCTCTGCCTCGGTCCCTTCTCACTGCCTGCCTCGGTCCCTTCTCTCTGCCTGCCTCGGTCCCTTCTCTCTGCCTCGGTCCCTTCTCTCTGCCTCGGTCCCTTCTCACTGCCTCCGTCCCTTCTCTCTGCCTCGGTCCCTTCTCTCTGCCTCAGTCCCTTCTCACTGCCTCGGTCCCTTCTCTCTGCCTCAGTCCCTTCTCTCTGCTTCGGTCCCTTCTCTCTGCCTCAGTCCCTTCTCACTGCCTCGGTCCCTTCTCCCTGCCTCCGTCCCTTCTCACTGCCTGCCTCGGTCCCTTCTCTCTGCCTCGGTCCCTTCTCCCTGCCTCCGTCCCTTCTCACTGCCTGCCTCGGTCCCTTCTCTCTGCCTCAGTCCCTTCTCTCTGCCTCGGTCCCTTCTCTCTGTCTCGGTCCCTTCTCATTGCCTCGGTCCCTTCTCTCTGCCTCTGTCCCTTCTCTCTGCCTCGGTCCCTTCTCTCTGCCTCGGTCCCTTCTTCCTGCCTCGGTCCCTTCTCTCTGTCTCGGTCCCTTCTCACTGCCTCGGTCCCTTCTCACTGCCTCTGTCCCTTCTCTCTGCCTCGATCCCTTCTCTCTGCCTCGGTCCCTTCTCACTGTCTCTCTGCCTCGGTCCCTTCTCTCTGCCTCGGTCCCTTCTCACTGCCTCGGTCCCTTCTCTCTGCCTCGGTCCCTTCTCTCTGTCTCGGTCCCTTCTCACTGCCTCGGTCCCTTCTCTCTGCCTCGGTCCCTTCTCTCTGCCTCGGTCCCTTCTCACTGCCTCAGTCCCTTCTCTCTGCCTCGGTCCCTTCTCACTGCCTCGGTCCCTTCTCTCTGCCTCGGTCCCTTCTCTCTGCCTCGGTCCCTTCTTCCTGCCTCGGTCCCTTCTCACTGCCTCGGTCCCTTCTCTCTGCCTCTGTCCCTTCTCTCTGCCTCGGTCCCTTCTTCCTGCCTCGGTCCCTTCTCTCTGTCTCGGTCCCTTCTCTCTGCCTGCCTCGGTCCTGCCTCGGTCCCTTCTCTCTGCCTCTGTCCCTTCTCTCTGCCTCGGTCCCTTCTTCCTGCCTCGGTCCCTTCTCACTGCCTCGGTCCCTTCTCTCTGCCTCGGTCCCTTCTCTCTGCCTCTGTCCCTTCTCTCTGCCTCCGTCCCTTCTCACTGCCTCGGTCCCTTCTCTCTGCCTCTGTCCCTTCTCTCTGCCTCGGTCCCTTCTTCCTGCCTCGGTCCCTTCTCTCTGTCTCGGTCCCTTCTCTCTGCCTCGGTCCCTTCTTCCTGCCTCGGTCCCTTCTCTCTGGCTCGGTCCCTTCTCTCTGTCTCGGTCCCTTCTCTCTGTCTCGGTCCCTTCTTCCTGCCTCGGTCCCTTCTCTCTGTCTCGGTCCCTTCTCTCTGCCTCTGTCCCTTCTCTCTGCCTCTGTCCCTTCTCTCTGCCTCCGTCCCTTCTCACTGCCTCGGTCCCTTCCCTCTGCCTCGGTCCCTTCTCTCTGCCTCGGTCCCTTCTCTCTGCCTCGGTCCCTGCCTCGGTCCCTTCTCTCTGCCTCGGTCCCTTCTCCCTGCCTCCGTCTCTTCTCTCTGCCTGCCTCGGTCCCTTCTCTCTGCCTGCCTCGGTCCCTTCTCTCTGCCTGCCTCGGTCCCTTCTCTCTGCCTCGGTCCCTTCTCTCTGCCTCGGTCCCTTCTCTCTGCCTCTGTTCCTTCTCTCTGCCTCGGTCCCTTCTCTCTGCCTCGGTCCCTTCTTCCTGCCTCGGTCTCTTCTCTCTGCCTCGGTCCCTTCTTCCTGCCTCGGTCCCTTTTCTCTGTCTCGGTCCCTTCTCTCTGTCTCGGTCCCTTCTCCCTGCCTCCGTCTCTTCTCTCTGCCTCGGTCCCTTCTCTCTGCCTCAGTCCCTTCTCACTGCCTCGGTCCCTTCTTCCTGCCTCGGTCCCTTCTCTCTGCCTCGGTCCCTTCTCTCTGTCTCGGTCCCTTCTCTCTGTCTCGGTCCCTTCTTCCTGCCTCCGTCCCTTTTCACTGCCTCGGTCCCTTCTCTCTGCCTCGGTCCCTTCTCCCTGCCTCCGTCTCTTCTCTCTGTCTCGGTCCCTTCTCTCTGTCTCGGTCCCTTCTTCCTGCCTCCGTCCCTTTTCACTGCCTCGGTCCCTTCTCTCTGCCTCGGTCCCTTCTCTCTGCCTCGGTCCCTTCTCTCTGCCTCGGTCCCTTCTCTCTGCCTCGGTCCGTTCTTCCTGCCTCGGTCCCTTCTCTCTGCCTCGGTCCGTTCTTCCTGCCTCGGTCCCTTCTCTCTGCCTCGGTCCCTTCTCTCTGCCTCGGTCCCTTCTCTCTGCCTCGGTCCCTTCTCTCTGCCTGCCTCGGTCCCTTCTCTCTCAGGGGCGGTGGGTGACATTTGAAAGTGGTGGGGCGGCAAGTGATTTGCATATTGCACCGTAGCGAGCGAGCGTAGCGAGCGAGCCCGAACCCCAAAAGGGGGGTTTGGGGGGATAACCCCCCCCTAGAAAATTTTGAAAAAAAGGAAGAAAAATCATGCATTTTCAAGCCAATTTGAGAAAGCAGAAAGGTTAATAAAGCAATTGTGAAAGTGCAGTTATTACATTAATAGAAGGCATAACATAGGTAGCTGCTTATTCAGTATAACCCCAGAGCTTCATACATTCCGTCCTATTATGCTCAGGTGCTGAATTCAGACTATAAGACTTTCATGGAAATCTCAGCTCTAAGAGTAGAAGAAGTTGCACAGCAGTTGGGAAACAGCCTTCACAAAGCATTGGGAACCACGCCTTACCTTTACCACGTTTACAGTAAATAATGGAAATAATAAAGTATTAACATATTTGTGTTTGTTAGTCACATGAAATGAGAAATGTTGCCCTGTCCAATGTATCAATACCAAAAACATGCACTTACCCCTACCCTCATTTTCAGGCTACTAGACCTCTGTGTGATTTTGACAGCATTTAGAAGCTTAGCCCGGGATCTTAAATCTGGAAAAATATCCACTTTCTGCCAGTACTTTTGCCCAAGCCCAAGGTAGTCCTCTGTATTTGTCTACACCTTCTAAAATCAAAGGCAAGGAGAATGTTCCTGTTTTTGTTCTCCTAACTGTTCTCAAAGTGGAACAGGTGATCTGAAATGCAAAATTTAGTGAGAACCCTAGTTGACAATTTACCAAAAGGTATGTAGTGCTTCTGTTATGGCATTGGAGACCTTGGACATCTATTTATAAACTGGGCCTGGGTGGGTGGCAGGGAAAAACACAGAAAATGCTAACAGGTAAAGAAAAATACTAGCCAAAACTAAAACACACACAAACATCACTTAGAAACCGTCTCACTTTACTGCAAAATCCACCCCAGACCTTATCCCTCACTTAGTCGCATTGTGACTGTTAGGCAATCCTTGATACCCCCATGGTGTCCCTGGGCCTTTTGAGGTGCATCCAGAATCCCAAGACATTTCTCTAGATATCCACACAAGATTAATTACAACACCGACCATTGACAGTACATTTCAACACCACAGCATATTTACTGAAAGGAAATAATGTGTTTTTTGTGCAAGAATCATGTATTTTTTCAAGTCAATTATCAGCCCTTTGCCCAGCCGTGGTATTTAAGGTGGTACTTTTTCGGAGACAGGTGACTGTTCAGGGGCCAAATGTGGTGAGGCGTAAACTGATTTGCATACTGCACCATAGCGAGCGAGCGAGCCCGAAACCCATAAGGGGTTTTTGAAAAAAGAGAAGAAAAATCGTGCATTTTCAAGCAAATTTGAAAACTTACAAACTGCAAGTAACAAAAGGATCTCTCTGACAAAAGCAGTGACTCACTGACCTATTTACATCATATGCATGTTGTGATCTGCATCAGGTACATGTTCTTTGCAGCAGGCACATTAACCTTCTGCGCTGCCGCCTGCTGCCCTGTTCACTACTGGGACCACAAACATAGGCTAGCTCTGCCAGACTGCCAACGCACCTCCATATATAGGTCAACAACTGATTTTTCTATTTTTTGTTTTATATAGCGAACTAGACCCAAGACATCGGGTATCAGAGCGCTTTACATGAGCACCAGTTTTGTTACATTACCATTAATGTATGTATTGGCATGTATGTATTGGCATATTTATATAGCGCTGTACTGTCACCCAGAGGGTATCCTGGCGCTTTGATTCAGCAAGCCGAAACCACCAATGCGAAATCACACTACTCTCGGAAACAGGTGGGTCTTCAGACCTCTCTTAAAAGGTAGAAAGTCACCCTGACTCCTCAATGATATCGGGAGAGAATTCCAAAGTCTTGCGGCCGCAAAACTGAAAGACCGACCACCCATCCTTACCCTCTGGACTCTGGGAACCGTCACCAGATACGCCGAGGAAGAGCGTAGTCTCCGAGAGGTGGAGTACCATGAAAATAGATTCTGCAGCAAAACTGGGCCCTGTCCATGCAATGCTCTAAAAACCAGGCAAGATGCTTTAAAAAGGATTCGTTGATGGACTGGCAACCAGTGCAAATCCAGGAGTGCCCTGGAGGAAGAGGCGGTGCGCGGACGAGACAGTGCCAAGTTGGCTGCCATATTTTGTACCCGCTGCAGCTTGCCCACCAGCGTACCAGGTGCCTCCAGAAGCAGTGCGTTGCAATAGTCCAACCTGCTTAGAATAATGCCCCGCACTACCTCAGGCCTAGCCCGCGCTGGAAGCAATGGAAGAACTTTACGTAACATCCGCAGCAGAGTCATGCAAGTGGCTACAGTTTTATTAACAAAGATGTCCAGTTGTAGGTTGGGGCCAAACATAACCCCTAGATTACGAGCAGATTCTGCTGCAGTCACTGCCCCAGGAAAGGAGGGATGCCAGAAATCGTCTGGCAGAGGACGTGGAGTCCGATCATTAGAACAGTACAATACCTCCGTTTTTGACCCATTGAACTGGAGGGAGTTGGAACGTAGCCAGTCCGCTGTAGCTGACATACAGCGGTGGAAGGTCTCTAAGGAGACAGCGTCCTTCCCCTCCAAAGAAAAGACCAATTGGGTATCGTCGGCGTAATTAAACACCGAAATACCAAAGGAACTTATCAATTGGATCAGGGGGCGGAGGTACAGATTGAATAAAATAGGACTGATGGCCGAGCCCTGGGGCACCCCCTGCCCCACTTTCCGTACATCCGACCTAAAAGGTGGTAATGCCACCACCTGCTGCCTGTTGTTAAGGTACGAGACCAGCCAGTCCCTTCCAACCCCGTGACTCCGATCTCCTCCAGCCGCTCAATAAGGGTGGAGTGGCTGACCGTGTCGAACGCAGCCGACATGTCGAGCAGCACTAGAAAGGCTGCCTGACCTGTGTCGACCCGCGACCGAAGATTATTCAATACGGCCACCAGCGCAGGCTCCGTCCCATGAGCTGGGCGGAAGCCAAACTGGGCCACGTCCAACCAGGTGATATCCTCTAGGAATCTAGATAGAGATCGGGTAACCATCTTCTCCATGATTTTAACAGGAAAAGGGAGCAAGGAAATGGGTCTGTAATTTGACAAGCAGGAGGGGTCGAGTGTGGGTTTCTTCAGGAGGGGTGAAACGACTGCCAACTTCCAGCTCTCCGGGACAGTTGCGGTGACAAACGACTGATGACAGATGGAGTATAATGGATGATAGAGTTCTTTCTGGAATAATTTCCAGAATTTGTGCGGGAGTGGATCCAGCGGGGAGCCTGATGACACAGTTTGTGCTAGTTTGCAAAACTCATCAAAGGAGGGAAGAGAGAAACAACTCAGCTGGGGTCGACTGGAAGATTCCTCCGGAGCTACCGGACTGAGAGAGGGACACCTCAGCTGGGGTCGACTGGAGGATTCAACCGGAGCTCCCAGACTAAGAGAGGAACACCTCGGCTGGGGTCGACTGGAAGATTCATCCGGAGCTCCCAGACTGAGAGAGGGACACCTCAGCTGGGGTCGACTGGAGGATTCAACCGGAGCTCCCAGACTGAGAGAGGGACACCTCAGCTGGGGTCGACTGGAAGAATCATCCGGAGCTACCAGACAGAGAGGGACAACTCATCTGGGGTCGACTGGAAGATGCTTCTGGAGTGCCCAAAGTGAAAGGGAGACTGCTCCGCTGAGGTCGACTAGAGGCTTCAGCCGACTCACCCATCTGGGAGCCACATAGAGAGTCATCTGAAGTGGAGTCAGTCAGCCCAGCGAGTCCGCCCAGGATAGTGGCGATCATATCCTCAAAGGCAGCGGCCAAAGAGTCGCATAAGGCCTGAGAGACTGGGATGTTGTTCATAGCACCAGTCGGGTGGGAAAGATCCTTCACAATCCTGAATAAGGTCTGCGATTTGTTGGTCGCCTGATTCAGCGTATCTTCTAGATAAACCGCTTTTGCACACTTGATCTGTGCTTTATATTCTAGTAATGCCAGCCTGAAGTTGACTTTTGCTGCGTCTAAATAGTGCTTCCTCCAGGCCCTCTCTGCCCGCTTACATCTCAACTTCAATTGTAGAAGATCGCTGGTATACCAAGGCATAGCTCGGTTTTGTTTGTCCCTTGATCTATGCACTGGTGCCACTTTATCCAAGGAAGTGGATATCTGCCGACACAGGTTAGCGTAGCTTTCGTCAACGCTACCCTCCAGAATAAATCCCTCAGGAAGTAGAGTGGGCAGAGCCGGAGATTTTAAGAGTCTTTTAGCATGTCTCAGTCCTGTGTCATTCGACGAGAAGGCCGGTATATGGAGGTGGAAAGATACGAGTGCGTGATCCGTCCAACATTGGGGCAGAATGTCCTTCACCACCACCTTCTGAGCATCAGCAAAAACCATGTCCAGGATGTGACCCTTCACATGGGTGGCAGAAAGGACCAGCTGTTGCAGCTGAATATTGCCACAGGCTTGGCAAATATCATTATAGGCGGTATCCAGAGGACCGTTCTGCCACAGGTTAAAGTCTCCCAGGACTAACAGTCTGGTATGAGAGTTAGATAGATCGTAAATGAGCTCGATGAATTCCGGCAGAGATGATGGTGCATTACCAGGCGGTCTATAGCAGAGAACCCCTGAATATAGCGTTCTCTCATGCCCTTTAAAGGAGAAGCCCATGAACTCAAAGCCTGGTACCTCCTTAATCTCTAGCTGTGAAAGGGCTAGGGTTTCCCTGAAGATGAAACCTATTCCGCCACCTCTGTTCTTTAAGCGCGGGGTATGCCTAATTTTATAGCCCGGAGGGCAGACCATAACCAGTTCTACCCCACTGTGCGCTCGTGTCCAAGTTCCCGTTAGGAAGAGCACATCCAGTCCACAGGACTTAATGCCTAAATAAACGTCACTTTACATGAATGTGTCTTATAAAGAGTCTTGGATAAATAGGTAAATGAGCACAACACATAAGCGGCAGCTTGCTTATTCATCTCAACCCCTTGGAACCCTACATGCCTTGCCCTTCCTTCCACCCTGCCGTCCATGCTGCAGCAACAAATGTCATTGAACCACTGCCACATTGTCAACTTTGAATTACAAAATATGTTAGACTTTTTGATGTAACATTCTCAACAAGCAAGGCATTATAAGCAGCTTGAAAAAAGGGATACTGCAAACAAGCTTTTAGCATTTTCAGCAGAAAAACCAAGGCGAATCAGCGACACATTTGGTTATTAATGACAGCATGAAATTATATGCACTGCAATCTGGGAACAGTGGGCATTTTTCAAAGATCCTTCAAACGGGGGATGCTTGACAAAGCCGCCAAATAGGATATTATTTCCAATAAGGCTTCAGCAAAACGAGTTGTGTGTAATTGTACTTTAGGGGTGTAAATGCTATCTACGTTCATGCTTTATGTATTTTATAAATGTCTCTGCTTTCAAGCAAATCAGGAAGTTCTTAATTATGAGCGCAATTCTCCCATGCATTCAATGTGCAAATATTCATATTAGCTAAGTAGGATCCCAAAAACAATTAGCTCGTAAATCACGCTGGAGTATATTTGACAGTGTGGGTAAAATAAGATGCATCTACGTCACCTGGTGGAATGGCCATACATAATACCTGACTGTAGGGTATGCAGATTTCACGAGACATGGGGGAGATGCTCCTATCCTCAAAGCCACAAATGGACCAGGTGATATCTTGCGAATAGCAAGAATCTAAATTGGATATTTTGCATATTCACTGGTCATCTGTTCTTAGCATCCCTGGAGGGGTGGTACAGCTCCTCGAGTGGCAGCCCTACTAAAAAACACCTTTTACATTTTAGTAGTTTTCGACTTGGTGCTGGCTCACACTGTGTCACTAGGATTTCATTTGTCAGGGTATTACATGTTTTTTGAAGCACGAAACAGAAACAGAGAGTGCCATGACTATGCAAAGTAGTTCAGTCACACCAGGCACTAGGATGCCAGCGACCAAACCACAGTGAAAGAAGGCAGCCATGATGAAAATCACGTCTTTGAGGCTGGCATAGGAAGGCTTTGACAGGAGGGCAAAATATGATACATTTTATGTACAAGACATTTTTACGTCATTTTTACAACTACCACCACCAACATAAACAATGTGCTGCCCAAGATCAAACGTTTCAGCAGGGTAGCCCGGAGTTAGGTGTGTTACTGCATCTCTTGTGTCTGGACCCGGTCTGTCCAGAAGCTCTCCCTGCGCTGTTGATTATATTCTGCATGCCAGACAGCAGGCAGTCGACAAAGAAGTGCTCACTGTAGCGCTGTCTCCGCTCTTTCTGTCTTGTAAAGCGACGAGTCTAAAATGTCCCCAATCCCGAATGCACAACCATTCAGCCAGCGCAGACCCCCTTCCTCCCAGTCAGAAGGATCCTCGCTCAATTTATAATAATAAGCTGCTCGTGGTCAAGAAACAAACATCGTGGTCAAGAAACAAACATCTCTCTATTGAGTTGTGTCTTGTAGTTGCTGCAAAGATAATGTATTTCTCCTGTCTAATGCTGATAGCCCCCTCGGGCCTTTAGCAGCAGGCAACATTACATAATGATGACAGCAGAGTGCAGAGCTAAAGTTCCAACCATTTTTAAATGTGTAATTCCAGCTTAACTTAAAATGGTGTACTATGCTGTCAAGCAATAGAGGCAATTTTATAAATAAAAAAAGAGAACTCTCAGAACCCAGAGGTTACTTTGGCTCTGGAGGCCACCCCTTCGTCGGAGTTTTGTCATATGCATACAATCATGTTCGAAAATATGACACCAGTGTTTATAAAACTAAAACGCCCCCTCCCTTTTCCGATGTTTTTCTCCCCTGCCTCCACACATATTTCGAATGGCTTATCAGGCCTTACAAATTTAGCGACGCTTTTGTTTTCCAGAAAATGCCTCTTACCCCAGGTGGTGACAGCGTAGACAAACGACTCGAGTGAAGTGCTGTGTCGGACGTCTACTGCTGCCTGCGCGCACATGGTGACGACTAGAGCCCCTACACCAGGGCTGCCCTACACACTAGAAACTTTAAGTACAAGTGCAGTAGAAAACGAACTACTGAAAAACGTCACGGCGCGCATCTTGAATGGCCAATCACTGCATGGCTTCACCTGCTGAAGCCACACAGTGATTGGCCATGATATGCAGTGCTCAGCCAGTGTGCCATCACCCACGAGCGGCATCCAATAATGGATTGCCTGCCCTTTTGCGGGTGGACCAGCCAATCCTGGCACTTCATGAAGCGCCAGGATTGGCTAGGGGGGCACACTGCCTGCTCGCCCTGGCACCTTTGAAACCCCTGCCCTGGCTTAAACAGCACCCCCGGCCCCTTCGGTCCCTCTCTAATGTTAACTTCACGCTGTCAGCCACTAACGCTAGATACAGCCCATAAATCCTCATGCGCAGACAGTACTGTACTGCTGCGGGCATGCTGCAGACAGCCAGCCCCACCCCCTGCACGCTCTGCATTCCATCGGGAGTGTCCCGGAATTGAAGCGCTGTGCTGCGGCGCTTCATTATTTGTGAATTACAATTGCAGGCAGCAATTATGCTCTTGCCACGGTGCGTCCAGGGTTAGAGGGGCTACGCCCCTACGCCCCAATGGACGCACCGCTGCTGTTTAAATCTCTCTGCCTCGGTCCGTTCTTCCTGCCTCGGTCCCTTCTCTCTGTCTCGGTCCATTCTTCCTGCCTCGGTCCCTTCTCTCTGTCTCAGTCCCTTCTCCCTGCCTCGGTCCCTTCTCTCTGCCTCGGTCCCTTCTCTCTGCCTCGGTCCCTTCTCTCTGCCTCGGTCCCTTCTCTCTGTCTCGGTCCCTTCTCACTGTCTCGGTCCCTTCTCGCTGCCTCGGTCCCTTCTCTCTGCCTCGGTCCCTTCTTCCTGCCTCGGTCCCTTCTCTCTGTCTCGGTCCCTTCTCTCTGCCTCGGTCCCTTCTCACTGCCTCGGTCCCTTCTCTCTGTCTCGGTCCCTTCTCACTGCCTCGGTCCCTTCTCGCTTCCTCGGTCCCTTCTCTCTGCCTCGGTCCCTTCTTCCTGCCTCGGTCCCTTCTCTCTGTCTCGGTCCCTTCTCTCTGCCTCGGTCCCTTCTCTCTGCCTCGGTCCCTTCTCACTGCCTCGGTCCCTTCTCTCTGTCTCGGTCCCTTCTCTCTGCCTCGGTCCCTTCTCTCTGCCTCGGTCCCTTCTCACTGCCTCGGTCCCTTCTCTCTGTCTCGGTCCCTTCTCACTGCCTCGGTCCCTTCTCACTGCCTCCGTCCCTTCTCACTGTGACCCCAGGAGTCCGAGCTCTGCTCCTGGTTAGTCCGACAGCACACTGTGTGATCCGGGGCGCGTCCTTTAATCTCTCCCGGCTTTGGTCCTCGTTCGTCGCACTGGGGGCGCTTAGAAGCGGTTCCAGCGCTGTGAAGCGCTCTGGTCGGAGCGCAGCGCTGACAGTGCAATGAATCGATCTGTCATCATGTCCGGATTTGGGTCAGTCGTGGCCCCGCCCATGAGACGCCCCCTGAGGGTTGTGGGTGCGCCAGCAGTGAATCCCCACATTTATATCAGAGGTATCTTTAGGATTCTGGGGGCCTGTTGCGAACACCGATGAATTTATGATCACATTTCAGCTCTTTCATGCCCTGTTTGGACCGGGTCACTGACAGGCACACGTGTTGAAATGTTTACATCTAATATTCATGGATGGCGACGTGTGTTCTCACTTGTAACACAGCAGCAGCTCACATATATTACTGCAAAAAATGTCTGTGATGACCCCCCATTTCTCAGAGGTCAAGTTGAGCTTAAAAAACGCTTTTACGGATGTTGCATGAAACATAAACATTAAAAATCAATGAAAGGAAACGGTTTTATAAAACATCTGTTTGCGAATTATTCAAGGTCATCGGGGCGGGACCCTGCAGAGCTGAGCTCGATCTATTGGGGGCCCCTGAAATACTGGGGCCCGGGGCCAGCGCCCACTGTGAACATGCCTTAAAACGGCTCTGATGTCTATGCCTCTCCCAGTTCATTATTTACAAGTCACCAAAAGAACACACTCACGTGACAACGAGGAGAAATGTATGCCTTTTATAGCGCCACGAAAGGCGCAGCTTTGTTTAGCCGACGCTGGTGTTGACGCTCATTTATCATTTAATTTCTAAAAGAAAGTACTCATTGAACTGCTTCTTGGCGCTTATTAATAAAATCTGTTCGTATTATCCGACGTAAGGGGTTTCATTACACATCGAAAAGATGAAACACTGACGTGGCCCTGCAGTTCTTCAAACCCGTGACACTTCAGTTACATTCAGACCTCTGCGGTCGGCACATTAATACACCGAGCTACCTTAGAAACATGATTGCCCGGTCACTGCTGTTGGTATAATTGTCTGAAACGCAGCGGTGAGTTTATGTTGGCTAAAAGGCGGAGTCGGACCACGCGCTTCGGACCCCAGCGCTCCCGACCTCGGCGCTGCAGCAGGCGCGTTCACCCACTGAGGGTCCCGGGGTCTCCACAACCCAGACATCTGTGTTTCCAAGAGGAGGGAAAGGCTGACAAAATACAACAAAAAGCAGCGCATTTCATAGAAGCGAAAGAAAAGGTCTCCCGCGTCATACAAAATACAGAACATGCAGTGAAATAAATAAACGCCAAGGTCTGTGTTTGCATCTTTACCTTCGCGGCACACGGGGGTTTCAATCTCTCATAATATGTTCTATTTTCTCTCCCAGGCTGTGGTTTGCTGCCGCTTTGTGTCTGTGTTTATTTTGTTTTTTAATGACACTTTATGGCGTTGACACTGATTATTACACTTGTTGGCGCCTCGGGCAACGCGGACTAATTCAGATATTGTGTTTCCTACGAGCACGGCAGTCTGTTTTTTTTGTTTTTTAATGTTTTACTCTATTGCCCGGTTTGTCGTCATCTTGCTTCCCTTTGCCTGGTTCTCGGTGGCCGGTACCCGCCATCTGTGGGGGGGGGGGGGCGCAGTGCAGAGGACATTTGTATTTCACAGAGAGTCGTCGCAATCTCCCCCATCGGAGAGAACCACATATAATAAAACATCAATTCCACCTGCGTTTCCTTCCCCGCTCCCACGACCTCCTGGTCGCCAATCGCGATATATGGCTTCGAACGAAAGGCGATAGATGTACAAGCCTCTTCCTTCTTTGCGTTGGAAAATAAAAAAGCGAAATCCGGAAAGGAGGCTCGACAGAAAGAAATATTGGTTCCGCAGCTCAGCGGGTGAATGCGGCTGTAAACGAACCCGTGTCTAATGCGAAGGACGCGAGGACAGAACGCAAGGAGGGCGGCTCCGCATTTCACCTTTCTGTGCTTGATGAAAGGAGCGCCGTGGGGGTCGGCGCTGTGTAAAATAAAGCGCTTGTTATTCGGAGCCGGTGTCTGGCACCACGGGGGCCGAGCCCTGGGGGTCTCTGGCTGGAAACCGGGGCAGATTCTGAGCCTGCCCGAGGTACCGTCCCATCCTCGGCGTCATTTGCACCGACATATATCCCTGTTGGCATTTTATTATCAGAGTACGGACCCACACACACCCTTTTATTTTTAGGTCGAACTTTTATTTTTATGTCGAACCATTTTGCAGTTCAACAGCTTCATATTATGAAGCCAGCACCCGGGGGTAGACGTCTACTATTTATATAACACGCCATTATTACATATTATATCCGTTCAGTACATAAAGAAACTAGGAGCCCGACTTCAAGGCGGTCGCCCGGGATCACACGTGTTCTCGCGGAGGAGCCGTGACTCGGTGTCTGTCCGCCGCCTTTGCTGACAACAGACACCGGCTCCGTCGGTCATCTACCGGCGACTTCCGCCCAAAGTAGACATGTTCAATGCCCCAGCGATGCTCTTTGGATGGAAACAATCATCCGCCAGAGACAAGCACGAGGCGACGAGGATAAAATCAGGAGCAGTGGCAGGACGGATACAAACATCGCGAGGCAAGTGATGAAATGCGGAGGCGCGCGCCTGAACGGGGGCAGATTGCGCCCCCACCCCGTCCTGCACGTGGCAGCCGGGGCACAATGTTTGGGTACCCTGGGGGTAGCGCCTCTCTGCGGGGCTGCAGGTCGCAAGCGCTTCAAACAACAAAGCGCATTTTTTGGAGACGCTGCAGCCATTCAGCGCCCCGCACCCGCCTACAGTAAAGCACTACGTGATGCAGGTTTGTTGGGGGTATGGCGTATGAGACGGAGCGGCTACTACACTGCAGAGGACACGAAAAGGGCATTCCGGACCATTCCTCTGTTCAAAGAGAACATCTGGCTGCAAAGGGAACGAACAGCTGTGCAGCCTGGTGCAAAGCCCCGCACCCCCACCCTAGCCTGTCTCACTGTATCTCAGTAACACTAGAGTAATAATACTGACACCAATATTATCAATAATATTAATATATTCACGATATCTGGCCGTAGCGCCTTCGCGACAGCATGTAGCGCCGCTCATTCTAACGGCGGAATAATTTATTTTCTTGCAATTGATGCATTTCTCGCACGAGCGCTTATGAATGATACATTACAACATTCAACACAAAATGTGCAAATTAAAAAAGAACACAATCTCAAATAAAAAAAAATCGCTATTTGAAATTGTTCTTTTGGATTTGCAAATATATAGTGACAGAAATGCAAAAACAGCAGGACTGGGAGAAAATAAGAGTGTATTTGTGTCCCCATGAAAATGTTTTGTCCGAATCAATTAAAGTAAGGCTCGTGTAGGTGTCCGGCATTAAACCCTGCATTGGCAGACAGCCGGCAAATGTACAGACCGGCTCAGGACATGTTCCTCCTGATGAAAGGAGTGCACACCATGAGCTATTTACAGCAAATACTCCTCAAACCACGAGGCACCGGTACCCAGCCTTTTCTCGTTGCAAAGGGCTCGATTCGTAGAATCCGGCATTTGCGACCAGCACAAAGCCCTTTTCTACGGAGAAACCCCCTGTTTTGCGATTCGGTGAAAGGGAGGGGCGTGTCCAGGGCACCCTTTCCTATAGGGACTCGCAGAGGTACCTAGGAATGTTTTGCAACCGAAATGTGGTTGCAAAAATGTGCTTTTTTAAGCTATTTGCAGGAATGTTCCCCTTCTGAACTTACACGGAAATGTATTTTTTAAGAACAGGCAGATCTCAAAAAATGAAACTCAAACATTTCATTTTTTTTTCGAAATGTAACATCTACATTTTTAAAAGTTGATTTATTTAAAAGCAAACACAGATCTGTGTTTTTAGCAATCCCCAATGGGCCGCAAATTGCGACCTGCCTCGTGAATATTAATGAGGTGGGTAAATTGCCACCCGGTAGAATTGCTAAATGTATCAAACACACATCAGTACATAAGTGTTTGTGATTTGCTGTTTACGAATCGCAAAAAAATCACTATTACGAAATCGCAAACAGAAGTATTAGCACACGTGGCCTTAAAATGATCTACTGAAGCCGAGCAGTAGGTACTGTTAGCAGCTTACGCCTTGGAACTGTTTTTGTTAAAAATCCTAGATGGATGAAAGGCGGAGTTGAACCATCAGGGTGCTACCGTGTGGCGTGCAGGTTACACACGTCTCTGCACAGAATGTGCATACACCCACCGAGCTGTCACTTTTATAAAACACAAGCATCCCTCGGCATTTTTCAGTGGCCCCGTGCAGCTCCTCCCCGCACCCCGCCTCCAGGCGCCTTGACTCGGGAGTAGGCGCTGGCGGGGGCAGCCAGGCGCGCCTGATGAACCCACGTGCGCCCGGGGCTGCGATCATGGGATTAATGAAGGCGCTAATAGAGACGCGCCGGCATTAGCGTCCGGACGATCCCATTATAGCCCTGGGCTCTAGCGCATCGAAGCGCGGCGGCGCGGAGCTATCCATCACCCGCGCGCGCGGCCAGGCGTGGAATGAATCTGTTCATTCACATTAAACATAAATAAAACCCGCCTCGGCGCCTCCGCAGTGATGTGCCCGCCTGCGCCCCTCGGCGCCTTCATTTAAGGACCAGAGACCGTCTGTCTTGGAGATGTAATTCATGTTTTATATAAAGCGCTTACATGCGCCTCGCAGCATCGAAGCGCTGAGTATCTCTAAAAGAAGCCCAGCGCCCGGTAAACAAAACTTCAGGGTGGCAGTAAAGGAATGGGTGTTACATAGATTAATATGGCGCAGACATCTCATATTATGCATTAAAAAGAAAGCATTGGAGAAGAAGGTAAAGCGTCGGCCATCAACACACATATTTCGTCAGATCTCTTCTTTGGACATATAAATTAGAAACACATTCTACACGGCTAAAGTCGATACCCATAATACAATGCACGTTTTTCAACCTAATGGAAATAAAGAAAGAAAGGCTGAGGCGGTGACGCAACATCCAAGCCATATGCTCCACTTACAGACGCATCTCTGCTGCAAGTGCATTAACCTTCCATGCTCTCCTACATGGCATGAAAACTGTCGGTCTCACGGATGCACGCTTTACTCTGACCGCAGGCACATTAACCCCAGAACTATCACACTAGAACGAACCTTTGCCACCTGCAGAATCCTCACACACATCTCTGCAGCAGGTGCATTAATTTACCGTGCTCTCCTGCAGGGATTGAAAACTGTGGGTCTCACACGTGCACGCACTTTCTTTTTTTCCGCCCGCAGGCACATTCACCCCAGAGCTATCCCACTAGACTTAAATGTTGTCCCCTGCAGAGTCCGCACACACCTCTGCAGCAGGGGCATTAACTCGCGGCTATCTTACTCCTGTCACAACCTGCGAACTGGAAGCTGCGCCGAGTGCCGGAGCCCACTGAGCTATCTGAGTAGGATTGGAATCTGCGACCCGCTGAGTCATGATTCGTTCACCAGGGGCCATGTTAGAGAAAGTCTGTCCTTGTGCAAGACCCAGGGAGAGGCCTCTGCTTCGAATGGGGCTGATGTTGCTCCCCGGGGGGTGCAGCAGGGGCCCCGGAGATGCGCGCGGTGTGCGCGCGGTGTGCGCTGGTTCTGGTGTAACACAAGAGCGCACTGATTTTTCCGCCCGCTCTTCAAATGTGAAATAAGAGTCTAACCTTCAGACGCAATGAGTGAGTATCTTTTATGGTTCAAGCCGGATACAATCCGTTCTATATCTTCAAACACATTATTCATGTCTGGGGATTATTTGCCGAAAATCTCATTTTGCGCTGCAGATTGATTTGAACGTACAAAGTGCACGTTGTATGCGTCGCATTGGTTTTTATAACTCATTTCCTTGGTGTTTAAAGTGCTGAGGGGATCTTTCAGTGCCGGGACTGGGGCACGCTGTGCTTGTTTCATGGCGTCCCCGGGAACACGTCCGGGGTCACCACGACAATCAATCAATCACGCATTTATAAAGCGCCGACACTCCCCCGTGGGGGTCTCAAGGCGCTGGACACGACAAGCGTAGAGCGCCTTTGTCCTCACGCGGGTCACCGAGACCCACAGGCCAAATTTCCACCCACTCTCTACCACCCACGCACAACCCACGGAGACGCCTCTCACACTTTCACACTAAAGTGCTTCAGCGCCTCTCCAGGCAATGAGGTGCTATAGAAGCCCCGCAGCAGAACATAATTCAAACAACAATTGAACAATGGTTTTGCACCGGTAAAAACCTGCTTTTTTGCACCAGTGAAAACCTGCTTTTTTGGACCAGTAAAACCTGCTTTTTTGGACCAGTAAAACCTGCTTTTTTGGACCAGTAAAACCTGCTTTTTTTTCACCAGTAAAACCTGCTTTTTTGCTCCAGTAAAAATCTGCTTTTTTGCACCAGTAAAAACCTCCTTTTTTGCACCAGTAAAAACCTGCTTTTTTGCACCAGTAAAAACTTGCTTTTTTGCACCAGTAAAAACCTGCTTTTTTGCACCAGTAAAACCTGCTGCTTTTTTTGCACCAGTAAAACCTGCTTTTTTGCACCCGTAAAACCTGCTTTTTTGCACCAGTAAAACCTGTTTTTTTTTGCACCAGTAAAAACTGCTTTTTTGCACCAGTAAAACCTGCTTTTTTGCACCAGTAATAACCTGCTTTTTTGCACCAGTAAAACCTGCTGCTTTTTTTGCACAAGTAAAACCTGCTTTTTTGCACCAGTAAAACCTGCTGCTTTTTTTGCACCAGTAAAACCTGCTTTTTTGCACCCGTAAAACCTGCTTTTTTGCACCAGTAAAACCTGTTTTTTTTGCACCAGTAAAAACTGCTTTTTTGCACCAGTAAAACCTGCTTTTTTGCACCAGTAATAACCTGCTTTTTTGCACCAGTAAAAACCTGCTTTTTTGCACCAGTAAAAACCTGCTTTTTTGCACCAGTAAAACCTGTTTTTTTGCACCAGTAAAAATCTGCTTTTTTGCACCAGTAAAACCTGCTTTTTTGCACCAGTAAAAACCTGCTTTTTTGCACCAGTAAAACCTGCTTTTTTTGCACCCGTAAAACCTGCTTTTTTGCACCAGTAAAACCTGTTTTTTTTTTGCACCAGTAAAAACTGCTTTTTTGCACCAGTAAAAACCTCCTTTTTTGCACTAGTAAAACGTTTCTGAAACGTGGCCCAGATCTCTTTATTTGAGAAATTGAGCTTCTGTATTCTACATATTTCACTGTATTTAAAAGACTCAGTGCACAGAAGAACAATTGACTGCAGTAGTCTAAAGGGATACCAATCCTCATCAAACTAAAAGTGACAGGTGCCACGCCCTTAAAACGGCGCCGAGATGCTGTAGAAATGACGTGTGTGTATGCGTGACAGCCCTACCCGGAACGGAGCTGCTGGGGTGTGTGTGTGGGGGGCGGGGGGGGGGGGGGGGGGGGGACTGGGTCTGTGCCAGAGTGTCAGCATGTGTTGATGGTTGTGAGGGTATTAACAGTGTATTTGGGGTTATGTAAAAAAGTATCCCTAAATGTGTGCGCAAAAGTGTCTTCCTGTCAGAGGGAAATGCACGGGCCTGTTTACAACTCTGCCTGCAGCGCTGCGACAGACGTGGTCTCAGTGAGAGGAGCTATGAATAACCATTCATCACAACTTCCCCAAACCCCACGGCTTCGTGGGTGTCCAACACTGGTGTTTGCTACGCAGAGGTGTTTTTTTTTTTTTTAAAGAAGAAGTGTCTTTCTTAAGAAGCAGCTATGTCAATATGTAATGCATCCCTGACAAAGGTGGTGGCAGAAACCCACCCCCGACAGGCCTCAAAAGGGGTTGCAGCTGTTAACATGTTAGAGTGGGAACCCTTGTAAGGATCACAAGTCGTGAAGTGAAAACACATCTGCCAAAGAGCAGCTTTCTAGGCTTGGCTCTGGCATGTAAATGTCAAACTGATAAAATGACAACAGTCGTGAGAAGAGCAAGGCTGAGAAGAGGAAAAAAAAACTAACATGGGGTCAAGTCCCACACTTCCAGGGAAATTCTCAAAATAGGATGATACAAGCCCTGTTAAATTAAATAACAAACCACAGCACCCAGAAGGGTGCTGAGAAGTGGGGAAAAAACAGTCATATTGCAAATTCCAAACTTCCCAGGAGAAGCTGAAGCAGGATAACATACGGCCTGTTATGAATAGGCCTGGGCGGTGAACTGCACTCCGTTCACGGAGATTGCGGAGTTTTCTGCACTCTGCACTCCGTGGAGCTCGCGGAGTGCAGAAAACTCAGCTTCGCGATGTGCTGCAGAGTTTTTTCCCAGCTCGCAATCGCGAACGGTAAGTTCGCGAGCGCGAGCTGCCACTCGGGTAGAATTTCGTCCTGAGCGACAGGAATACCAGCATAAATTGCAGTTCGCACTGCCACTTCGGAACTTCGCTGAGTTTTTTTGTAACTTTGCGGAGTTCCTCGTAGCAAACTCAGCGAACTTCGCCCAGGCCTAGTTATAAATCAAGCATCCACTTACAGACAGGCCGATGCTGAGAAGTCAAAAAACGTAAAACCTAGAAACTGCTTCAAAGATTCCCACGCAGGGCCGTGGTACGATTAGCAGACGTCAAATGCTAAAGTGACACATGGCCGGAGCAGAACAAGGCTGAGAAATGAAAAACTAAACATCGGCGCAGTCCCAAAACTTCCCAAAAGACTCAAATGGTGTAGCACATTGCATGTTATAAAATGTCACCCTCGGCAGGCAGGGTACAGGTGACCCATCAAAGCCTCCAAACATCAGCCGGAGCCGGGAGAAGGGTTCAGGCAGCGTTAACACCTTCCCCAGCTATGAAGTGACAAGACGTGGCAGCAGCCAGGGCTGTGTGGACTCAGGAAGACCTACAAACACATTTCCTGGGCCAAGCTCCTCGTGACAGTGTTCAGGCTTGATTGCCAGCTGTCAAATGATAAGGGTGCACCAAACAAACAATGCAACACGCAGAAAAGGGAACCACCAAAGACCCCTAATACCTGGTTCTAAGCCCCCCCTCCATAAAGTGGGAGGGGGCTTCTAATTAGCATGCCAGGACAAGTATAAAAAGCATACTTTAGGGCTCCAGCACAGAAATTCAAAAAACCATTTGGAACGACGTGTTTGGAGTGCTTGCTGAACAGGAGCGCAAAGGGAAGAATGGGGCAGAAAAACATGGCAGAGAATGATTCTGCATGGTGTTCTCTACCGGAGGTACATATATATAAAAATAAAAACATTTTTTTAAAAAAATTATAAAAAATAGGGGATAGTTGTTACAGTCTTATGGATTTAAGGGCTTATTTAAAGTATTGAGGGAATGCATTTAATGTGGACAATGTAGTTTTAAATGGTACTTGGCGCTATGTGGGATTGTATTCATGATGTTTTTAATAATGGTTAATGTGTTGTGGTATGCTGCTTATTGTTCGTAATGTTAGAGGTCTTGAGGTGAAATGTGGTTGTAGTTTTAAGTTTTTAAACTGCGCTTAGCGCAAGGAGGACTGTATTTAACATGCATAATGGGTGGTTTTTGAGGGTGCACAAGGCCGCAACCTAAAAGTTTTAAAGACTGTATAACGCTTTGAAGGTTTGCATTTAATGTCAATAATGTGGGCGGGTTTAGGGACTATGTATGTCTTATGTCTTAAGGCTTTTAAAGGCCATTTTATGCAAAATATGCAAGAATTTAATATGTCAAAGGATGATGTGCTATGGAGAATAACATGGGGGTGTAACATAGGGTTTTAAAAAATGTACTTAAAGCATGGTGGCGATGTATTTAAATTGAATAAGCATCTTGTTAGCTGTTTTAGGAGTTTGAGACATAGGAGTGGGACCTTAAGAGTTGTACCGCGCCTAGAAACATTTTACAGGATTCAATGAGGCTTTAGGGGACCCAGAGACCGCAAATGCCAAG
Source organism: Lissotriton helveticus (assembly GCF_964261635.1). Lineage (NCBI taxonomy): Eukaryota > Metazoa > Chordata > Amphibia > Caudata > Salamandridae > Lissotriton > Lissotriton helveticus. Next base: position 2,049,306,887 of record NC_136067.1, on the reverse strand, counting down.
CGCCGCATTCAAGGGGCGCGCACTTAGGATCCGGCCCCCCGGGCACCGCCTCCGGTCTCACGAGATTGGCCGGCCAGCTCGCCCTATGGGCACCCGGCCGCCCGTAGCACGCCCGTAGCACGCGGTCAGGTGGCGCTTCCGGAGAGGTGAGGGGGCGGAGACCTTGGGCCTATTTAGGGGCAAATCCCTGAGGCCTCAGTGTCTGTTCCTGTTGCCCCCTCGTTCGCCTAGGACCTTCGCGCCGACGCTCCTGACCCCCGGGGACTAGTTTCGGACTCAGATTGTAACTTCGCGGCTCCCGTTGGATTGTCGAGGGAGCACGCAGGGTGTCGGGGGAGGTCGAGTGCGCCGGCGTGACTGATCGGAGGCAGCGGTGCGGCGAGGAGTCAGCAGTAACGGGCCCGGCGTCTTTGGTGCTTCGCTCGCTAAGCAGGTAAGGAGCCGGGTGCCTTGGGGGCCTGTGGACAGCCGCGGGGATGGTCTGGGGAATTTTTAAGACTGTGTTTATCCTTTGTGGGTGCAGCGGCTGTTGGCGGGCTCCCGGGTGCGGGCTCCTGCTGGCGACGCGGAAGGGGCACCTGTAAGGAGACGCTGGGATAGGGATCTGAGCGCGGCCTAGCAGCGCCATACTTGAACAGCATAAACGCGCGTTTAGAAAAGAAACAACTGACGAGGGGTTTCTAGAGATGGCGCCAAAAAGGGGAGGGCACAAGAGAAAGGAAAAGGACCCCGCATTGGCGACAATTATGAAGCTTTTGTTAGAGAAACTTAGCAAGGAGAGTAGCGAGGAGAGCGATTCGTCGCAAGATGAGCAGCCGGCCATTGTAGAGCGCCCCCGCAGGGGGGGGGGGGTGCCGCCTAAGGCTGCTGTGCCACAGGGAGGGGAGAAGCCCAAACAGCGAAAGGGAAAAGGGGGCCCAAGACGAAAAAAGAGCAAGACCGGGAAAGACACAGGAGATTCCGACGTGAGATCAGTAGGTCCCGTCACACCTCCACGTGTGGTCGACGAAGTAGTGGAACCCCCACCCAGTTCGGCGGCGGATCCGACAAACGCAGTACTGAGCGAGATTAGAGAGGCCTTGAAGGCGTTAGCATCAGGGAATGGAGTTAACCCATCACAGGAGACACTGGCCCCTCTCCCACCGCAATCAGGGGCGGTAGCAGGGGGCGCGCAGGACCCGACGAGTGGTCTAATGGCATCCGTAGTCTCTCTGATGGGACAGTTGGCTTCGCCTGGGGCGGATAGCAATAAGCCAACCACCTCGGCAGCAACCCCGTGGGTGCCCGCGCAGTCAGCAGAGCAGGGCGTGCTGCAGGAGATAAGGAAGCAACTGACGCTCCTGGTGGACATGCGGAAGGCGAACCCCGGCGGGGTAGCAGGAGCGGCATTAGCCCCGGTACCTATAGGAGGTAAGACAGGGGAGGCTGTATTGAGAACTGTGGAAGGGGGGCTAGTAGTGGCAGGAACACAGGGGAATGTGTTGTCCCAGCCAGGCATGCTAGCGACCCATGTAACCATGGACATGCGCAAAAAGATTTGGAAAGTGGCATATGTAGATATATTTGCTCTGATTAGACCAAAGCGCAGGGACGTCGAGGGAGGGCAAGGAAGGCTCCTTCAAAGAAAGACGGCCGAGGGTCAAGGAGAATTTAACTAATTGGCTGTTTGGCTTTCACGTGTTCTCAGTGTCTCATCTCAAGTTGCAGGATTTCCAACATTTCCATCCAGTGACGGAAGCAGAGCCGACTCCATTCCCAGGGCTGATATGGAGTCTTGGTGCTCAGCCCTGCCAGGCCAAATTGTGGCCAGCTTGGCACCAAAATGAACAAAAAGGGCTCATTAGAGGGGATTTCAAGCTTATCTTACATTCATTGCATGTCACACTGCAGCACTGCTCATTAAATAGCTGGTTAGGGTTCCTGGATGCGGGCAGAAGGAGGTCTGCAGCATTCGCTGGCGCCAAATCTCAGTGGTAGCCTTCTGCAGTGATCAGGGCGATATATCAGACCACTCTATTGTTTCCTCATTAAAAGACCTCTTGAAGGGGGCAGAAGCTGGAGAGGGCAGCGCCAGACAAGGGGCTTCCTGTTGATATTTCAAAGCTGGGAGGGATTTTGGGGTTTCTGCCCACTATGTGTAATTCCAATTACGAGATGACGCTGTTTTCCGCCGTCTTCTCCATCGCCTTTTATGGGGCATTTCGGATCGCCGTGATAGTGGCTGGATCCAACGAAGACATTCATGGGTGGTGGCGACCCAACCATATCTCTTGGCTAGAGGAAGAATCAGTGGCCATGTCAATCCGCTCGAAGACCGATCATCTGGGAGATGGGAGTAGGTGGTCATGCGGTGGATATGAGGGGTCCCAGGTTGTCTGGTCGCCATGCTGAGTGAATTCAGCACGAGCAGAAGCTGGCTTGCAGGTCCATTGGGCAGGCATGGCTCATCTTCGTTTGGATGGCTTGCACCGACTCGCCAAGGACGTGGTGAGTCGGGGGCTACAGCCGCCTGCACTCATCATCCTTCACATCGGTGGTAACAACTTGGAGCTCCTCGGTAGACGAGTTCTCTTTGAGGCACGGATGGTTTGGATTTCTTGGTTAGCAAAAAGGTTCCAGGGGACAGTGGTTGCCTGCTTTCACCCCTCCGTGGTTACGGAAAGTTGGTCCTCCTTCAAGGTGCTATAACACATTGGCCGGGCACCTGGAGAGCCATCCGAGGCTGCTGGTTACCAAGGTCAATGTCCCACGGTTGCCTCAGGGGAAGAGCTTGCTTTCATAAGGATGGTTTCATTTATCCACACAGGGCAACAAGTCCTTTATTGAATCTTTGCTGGCTTTTGCAGTGCGGCATTGCTTGTAGTAGTAAGAAAACCATCTTGATCGGGGGATACAGAATGGGGGATTAAATTGAGTGAAAATGTTATCTTACCCTGCATGTCCACCCTTTGGGCCTTCCTTTCCTGAGTCTATGTGGCATGCCTCACCTGTGCCACAGCCAGGTATGTTCCACACCTGAGCAGGCAGGGCCTTTTACCCATAGCCTGCAAGAAGAATCCCCTTTAGAGCTCTCTGCGTTGCCGTCCTCGAGGTCCAAGGCGCAGGACGCTTCATTCTACAATCCTCATACAAACGGGAGAGTCGAAAGTGAGGCCTGAGATCCATAATGGCCCCCCTCCGGATCAATCACCCATTTTAAAAACTCACATTGATGGGAGATGATTGTCTGTCCAGACCTGAACACTCTGAAGCAAGCTCCAGAACAAAAACACAGACCAACTACAGCCACATAGAAGGCTGGACAGCAACAAAGACCTGGCTGTTCCCCAAACCAAGACTCAACTGACTTCAAGCTACAACATGTGCTGGTTTGTGTCCCCCACACTCGTTGTGAACCCCCCCTCATGCGTAATACGTTGCTACATACCGCTGTGACAAGTTTTGGTGGACACCGCTTGGCTTCACGGATACAGTGACCACCTCACTTCAGGTCATTTCTGACTCTGTCCCCGGCCTTGAACGTTTCACCTACAAATCACTGATTTCAGGTGTGTTAGTTTGATTAGTTCAATGGAAGCAAAACTAGACTACAACACCCAGAATGCCTTTAGTCGAATGGACTTAATCACACAAAAGTCGAGATCTGGACATAGTGTCCGTAATCACCTGGAGGCAGGTGTTACCCCTATGCAGGCATGACGCTATACAATACCACACTCAGATCACACCACAACCAACACTCCTCTGACCATGCACCGCAAACCAAGTAGCTCCTTAGTTAACCAAGCAAAATACTGCTGGGCCTCAAAGGGATGTAACAAAGAGCCTCGAAGGCATGTGAAGCTCTATGCAGAGCTAGAGTGCAATACCGCACAATACATTCAACACCACAGAAGTCACTGCCACAGGCAGCAATAGCAGATTAAATGCACTTTTCTTTCAGCTCTGTATGAAACTTGAAAAGGTCGACACACTGGGTTCACAAAAAGGCAAAAATAGTGGCCCAGATCATTTGTAACACTTTCAGCCAGTCGTGTCTTTTTAGTCACCAGCACGTTGCATTCTGGGACTAGTAGTTTCTCGTTTATTGATATATTCATGGGTTTTTAACTCCAGCATGAAAAGTGCTTTGTTAAAGAGCCAAGAATGCCTGGAAGTGTCACACTAGACATGGGGTCAGTTCGCAGCTATGAACAGACTTCATAAGCATGAAAGGCAGAAACAGCCCCTTGAGGACAGTATTGTTCAAAAATCAGGGTTGTGTCAGAAATGCAACTGAAGACACCGCTGACCTCTCTAGGTGGCTCAGCCGAGCCGCCTTTGGCCTTTCTACCTCTTCATGTATACACATTAGACATTTAAATTTGTTATTGAACCAAACTTTGATCCTACACGAAACAAGTCGATCTTATAGTAAAAAGGGGCTGGCGCATGTGTTCAACAAATCTATAATGCATCGTCTTACTATCAAGGATTTAAATTCTTTTGTATTCTTTAATCACAAATAAATTCAATCTTTCTCATTGTTATGCTTGTTTGTAATGCATTTTACTATTTGATCCATATTACGATTCGCCTTCAAACTCTGAAACAGCCGGAAGTGACATCAGAGAAGGAAGAGAACGTCAGCAGATCGGATACAGCAGATAAGGTGTAGAATAAAACGTTTTATTTATTTATTTAATGAGATTTTATATAGCGCAAACATTACCCGTCCCGAAGGAGTCAGAGCGCTGTGCAAAAGAACCAGTTGCGTTACATAAGGACTTTGGATTACATGAATTACATAAGAGATATAAACAGGAAAAAAATTGCAAATGTACAAGTGGAGCGAAAGGAGGGAAAAATTGCAAATGTACAAGTTGTAAAGTCACTCAAGGAAGAGACACAAACAGATAAACTCTAAAATCACATAGGAATGGTAGTAAAGACAAAGGTCTACTACATATACTAGTGGTAAGAGATAAATAGATATACAAATTGCAAATTCACTCAGGATTACATTATAACCCGTTGGCCGTGGCCGCGATTTCACGGCAGTGTGGCACTTCCTTAAAAACGTGCGGGGCCGCGCCGGTTGTTGGACGTGCGCAGCACTACGAAGGTAGTGCTCGCGACGTCCAACGGCCGACAGCAGCACTTAAGGGGTTAACAGCGATTAGGCTTGGACAATTATATATTACATATTTACAGAGCAGGACATTCTTGCCATCGTTCAGCCCGGTGTTCAGGTGGAGTTGCACTCAAGGGTGGTGACCTTGGGTCTGGATGTACATAGGGGTAGTTGCTTGGGCTCGTTGGGGGCACATGAAACGCAGCCCTATAGATTGTTTTCCTGAGACTTGCTCTAAACCAGAGTTCCTAAATTTCTGATCTTAAGTTTTTTTCCTTCAGCATTGTGGGATTTATTGTCCTGCTGATCTTAAGATAAAATCAGGACTACACGTCCCAGAATGCAAGGAAACAAAATGGCCTGGGTGAGCTACTCACACACGGATCTGGGAAACTTCAGACCTATGCACTCTAAATTCACTTCATCGAAATGTGTGTTAACAGCAGCAGGGTGAGTGCAGCCGCTGCAGGTAAGAGCAGTGAGGCGGGACTTCGAGTGACGACCACCAGGGAAAATTAAATAAATAAATAATTTTCCCTCCTGGTCGTCTCTCGAAATCCCCCCACACCGGGCCCCACCGCACTCACCTGCAGCGGCTGCGTGAGTGGGCGGGGCTCCTGCGCGCCCTGCCACGTGCTCTTGTCTGTCTTCCTTGTCCTTCATCTGTCTGCAAGAGTGCTGGGAGTGTCTGACTGTGGAGTAAGTACATGGTGGTCATTTCCAGGACAGGGGGAGGCAAGGGTCATCCGGCTACTGAGGGGGCGCAGACTGAGAATGGGCAGGGGTGGTACCCAGAGATTCAAATAGGATGGGAAAGATAAGGGGCCTCTAAAAGGGGCGTGGTCAAAGAAGGTGAACTAGGAATCCTTTCCAAAAGGCGTGGCCTAATGGCGTGGTTTAAAACATGCACATAGAAATCCTGTGCTTCACGCTGCACGGCCCTCGAGCAGGGTGCGGATGCCTTGGAGTTGTTCTCTCTTATTGCATCCATTTATATAAAATAGCAAAGTACATTCCCCTTCAACAAGCCAGACCTATTGGCTTTACCAATGCTTGTTAGCCATGTTTAATAAATGAGTAAGAGTGATTTTGATCTCAATAATTATAATTGAAAACGTTTAAATTCTGAAAACATGAGAGTGTGAATTAAATACCACTAAGGTCTCTGGAAGGGGCAGTGGTCTTCGGGGCGGCTCAACCTCTCCCGTTGCCCCTTTCACACCACTTTACTCTGAAGTCAGTGCTTTAAATGGGCCGGTACTCACCGGTATTAAGTACCGGCGCTTCTTAGATTTATCACTCCGAGTACCGGCACTTCTTAGATTTATCACTCCGAGTACCGGCGCTTCTTAGATTTATCACTCCGAGTACCGGCACTTCTTAGATTTATCACTCCGAATACCGGCACTTCTTAGATTTATCACTCCGAGTACCGGCACTTCTTAGATTTATCACTCCGAGTACCGGCGCTTCTTAGATTTATCACTCCGAGTACCGGCACTTCTTAGATTTATCACTCCGAATACCGGCACTTCTTAGATTTATCACTCCGAGTACCGGCACTTCTTTTATTTATCACTCCAAGTACCGGCACTTCTCTACTTCCGTGGAGAGTACCGGTACTCATGAAAAGGTGGGCTCATTGCCCGTGCTGGTGAGCCGGAGTGGAACGTGTCTTTGGCAGCCAAGGCGCCGCTTCAGTAGCCCCGATCTGAGCCCCAGCTGAGCTATTCATCAGGGCTCATTTGAATAATGTCCGGCGCTCACCATCATGCTGTGCTTGACAGAGCAGGGTCCGTTCAGGCTCTGTGCTGTCAATCACGATCACAGTATCCTGTGCGTTCCTGCAAGCACAGGAATCATGTCAGTCCCCTGGCAGTGGCCATCAGGCCCTGGTGACAATTCAAAAAGCCACGGTAGGTGAAGAGAAAAGATGGCTTTTATCACACCTGAGTCTTTTGTGTGTCCGCTATGTTTGTGTGTTTGCCTGTTTTTGTAAGAAAAAAGTGAGAGAAAGAGAGAGAGAATCCAGACACTCTCAGGAGGTATTTTAAAAAAAGTGGGTGGCACTTTGTTTGTACATATCTGCTTGGTGACAAAGATTCATAAATCACGTAAAAGGGAGGGGGGTTGAGTGGATGGATGAGTGAGCTAGGGTGGAGGTATAGATGGCTGGATGGATGAAAAGATGGATGAGTGAAAGCATGCATGGTTGAAAGGGGTGGATGATTGGCGAAAAGGGGAGATGATGAGTGGATAAGTGAAAGATTGGATGGATGAAAAGTAGGGTAGATGGATGAAAGGGTGGATGATGGATGAGTGAAAGGAGGGACTGAGTGAAAGTGTGGATGGAATAAAGGAGTGAAAGGGTTGATGGATGAGCGAAGGGATTGATGGATGAGGGAAAGGGTGGATAACGAGATGGATGAGTGAAAGGATGAAGGGACAGGTTTGGAGATGGATGGATGGGTGGATGGATAGGTTTGGATAAGAAGGGTGGATAGACGGAATGGTGAAAAACTGAATGATTGATGAAAGACCGAATAGACGATACAATGTAAAATTTAAATGGTGGGCATCAGCGGGTAAATGGTAGGATGAAAGGGTGAATGGATAGATTGATGGAAGAGACGAGAGATATATATTCTGTGGAGGGTCATGATGATTTGCTTCACTTGCTTGGTGCCATGAGAGCTTTGGTTCGAAGTGGGGGTATTTACAGGTTCTTCCTACTAGCGTGCTCAAAAAACATAAGTATTGTGTCAAACAGCAATTAACAATTAGCAGTGACATTAAGAAGGTGAAACTATTGCAAAAAAAAAGGAAATGTTAACATATCGCATTTCTCTTTCATTTTGTGTAATGAGTTCAGCTGCTTTGTTTAAATAAACACATTTCTCATGTGTTTTGGTGTGCGCTGACACTAATATAGAAGTTGTTAAGTATCATCATGTCTTGCCCTTAGCCCCGCCCCCTCACTACACCTCTAGCTCATTTTACTGAGTACCTGCACTTATTTTTTCCATTTAAAGCACTGTCTGAAGTGTCTCACTCTGGTAGACACGTATTCCCCACACCTTTCGGAAATTCTCCGTCTGCATCTCTCATGTTATTCTTGCCTCTCCAGCACCATTTTTTCACTCTGTCCTTCTACACGTATTTCCTTTCCTCTCCTCCACTTCACCCACGCACAGAGCCCGCCCACTCACCTGTTAACACTGCACTTTACCTAACTTTGACGCTGTCAATATTTGCTCTTTAACACACTTTCCAATTACAATTTTCAGTCACAGTTGGGCATATGTGACTATTGCTCTGCACGCTCGGCAGGGAGGCCAAGGTTTGGATGTGCACGTAGTCTTGACACCTTCATGATTATGGTCCACTGACAGGCACTGTGAAAAGCTGGCACTGCCCGCAGCCCCAGCACCAGAGCCCTCAATTGTATCCAGTTATAAATATCCACACACCCCGAGCACAGACAGCGAGATGTGACTCAGATCACAGTGTGCATCATCCAAGGGTCGTGTGTTACAGGAACACAACTTCTGGAAAAAGTAAATACTCTGATGGAATGTAAGATGAGGTGAAACATGTGAAATGTACGAAGATTACCTGGAGGGGGTTGATACTCATTGGTGAGCAACTGGCCAAGGTTTTTGCCTGTAAAGTTAAGGACTTGAATGCAGGGCTCGGCAGGGACCGGCTTCAAATTCAGGGGCATATTAGCAACAACTTGCGATAATTATCGCAAACAGTGCTTAGCGCGATTATTTTTATTGCCCCCTATCGCTGGATTTTTTTTGCAGAGATAACGCAGTATTATCAACGTTTATCTCAACAGCGATAAAAAAATCCAGCGATATCGGCGAATCCCATCTATAACGTGAGATTTCCAGCGATAAAAATCCTATCGCTAAGGAAAATCTCGCTAATAGGCGGCTGGGGACTTAGCCATAGAATCCACCTCCCATTGACTATTATGGCTAAGTCAGGTATTTACAAGGTGTAAAATCCTGACGCTAATCGCGGTTAGCGTGTGTTTTTTTATTGCGTTGCGAGTATTGCTAATAGGCGATAGCTGTGTTAGCGACTGCTTTCTGTTGCTATCAGTATGGGTACGCCCACTTTGCATGTCATTAGCGATACATATTGCTGACATGCAAATCGGGCCCCAAACCGGTCGCTATCGCCTGGAAGCGACAGCTTGGTAATTGGGCGATAAAAAAATCGCTGCTTTATCGGCAAAAGGTGTCGCTAAAGTGCCGATAACGCCCTTGCTAATATGCCCCTCAGTTTTTAATTACTACCGGGTCTGAAGCCCGGCAGGACCCACCCCACTAAAAGCCCTGGTGTTACCTGTGGATTGACCTGTGTTCTGCATTATGACGTGGACTTGATGTAAATGCACCCACTCGTGCCCCTACACCTGTAGGGACCCCTTGCATCCCAGCACCGACATTCAGGTTCAGGTACAACAGGGAGTTAGTTATAGTCTGGGTCCCTTCAAGCCAATCTCTTGGGTTAAACCATCTGAAAATAATACATGATAAAAGGAAAGTCCAGCGCTAGAGTGTGTGGTCGGGTCCTGACCCAACTTAAAAGGGACATCTTTATTTACGTGGCAGGCAGCTCGTGCTCTCACCACCCCGGACGTGATCGCGTCATGAGCAGGCCCGGACTGGCCGTTGCGGGCACCGGGCAATCCCCCGGTCGGCCGCATGGGTGGGGGCCGGTTTTGGGCCCCAGGGGGCCGTTTTTTTGCAGCATAGACAACTTTCTCCTGCTTTCCAGCCCCCCATTTGAAAATGTTACATGATTGTATTACGTGGGGCATGTGATTTTAGTGACTTTCTTGATTTCTGTTCATCCGAGCATTGCAATTCATGTGTAAATATGTCAGATTGTGTTCTGATTTTATTGTCACTTCCCCTACTTGCACTATCCTCACTATATCACCTTCCCTGATTCTTGGGCACTAATCAACCGTTTCAAATTGTTTATTGTTGGATACTATATCCTGGGTGTGTCTACTCTGTGAATCAAACATTGTAGACTCATTAAATGCAGCTATATTATTATTCAAGGTAATCAGTTTCTTCTTACTGGGACCCCTCTCCTCCTATTACCTCAATATGACCCAGGTCCCAGTGACTTTATTTGGGTAAAACCCCCCCTTCATACTTAGCTGCAAAAACGGCCCTGTAACAAAATCGGCCGAAAACCGGCCCTCGCAAAGAGTGCGGTCGCACCCCCAGGGGAGAGGGGGGGCCGGCTGAGCACTTTGCCAGGGCCGATTTCGGTCCCCAGTCCGGCCCTGGTCATGAGACGACGTGGGGGCGTGGGCGAGGTGAAATATACACTCAGAACCCCCCCCACGAGAGTGACGCTCAGTCACCTGCGGAATCACTAGAGGGCACTTTTAATATATATTTCAGTCGACGATCGGCTGCTTTGGGTCACAATGTATAAAGAGTTTATTGGGGGGGGGGTCATAAAAATAGTGACTGGCAGCAATATACAGCCTGATCACCAGTGACGATTAGAGCAATTTAGAGGGGGCGGTGGCAATTAATTTTAGCGCATTCATTGGACTGTGCTAAATGAACTTGCACAGACCATAATCACAGCATCAGAGGGGGCGAAAGGCGAGGAGTTGGGGGCGTGGCCACCCGTGTGCTAAAAGGATTAATTACCTTTGAGCCGGTCAATAATTCAATAATGCTAGTTATTCTCCCTTAACCTCCTTAGTCAATCGAAAGCCAATTACATTATTGATTAGGGGGTCTGTCGTGTGATGGTGGAGGAGAGGGAGAGGGGACTGCAGCCAGCCTGAGACCCAGCTGCTCTCTCTATTTAAGCCCAGGCTGCACTTCATATTGTCAGCTGGTTGGGAAGATGGCTCAGCGAGTTAATGGTCAAAGCTGACGTCATCAGTGGTGGCAAGGCCTCGAGTCCCCTGCCCCAGACCGCGACAGGCTGATCCGCCGGTACCATTGCCAACATCTGTAATTGACAATCCCTAGAAGAGGGAGACGCGCTGTACGAGGCGGAATATATGATGATACAACGAATTCCGTTGCAACGCATGCCTTTACCACGCATGCGTTACAACGAAATTCGTTTAGCACGCATAAACCTTTCACCGACTATTTGCGTGGTGACGTCATACGTCGTTAAGAGAAAACGGCATTTTTTTACCGATTTCTCTTAATCGACTCTGATGCCGACGTGACTTATGGTGAGTTGTTTTATTTGGGGGGGAGACCCCCCCAAGCCCCCCCCCCTTTTTTTTTTAACTTTTACCACATATGCCTTTACTACAAACATCGTAGTAAAGGCATGCGTGGTAAAGGCATTAATTGTAACCACGCATGCGTTGTACTGCATGCGTGGTTAAAGATTTTGTGGAAACGGCTTCGTTGTAAAAGCCGTTTCCCTACGAGGCGCTATATGAAAGTAAGCTGTTATTGCATACAAATCTGTGCAGCACATGGCCACTACCCGCTGGAGGCTCCATGCTGCAGCGCCTGGAGACAGGGCTTGTCTTCATGGCGCTGTCTAGCTCCCTTCTGAGTAGAACAAAGCTGTGGCACGTGGTGGGGGAGATCAAAAGATGCCCAGACAGGGGCCGACACAGGACTGGGGGGGCACGAGTTCTTACACAGATGTGCCCTGTGGTAGACGGACCACCTGCCACCACCAAAGCCCCCGGGACACAAGTCCTAAAACAAGAAGTGGGGGGACTAACCTAGTTAATCAGTATGCAACTGACATCACAGTGCGTGACATCACGCCGTGTGACATCAGGCTGCGTGACATCTCGGCGCGTGACATCACAGTGCGTGACATCACGCCGTGTGACATCAGGCCGCGTGACATCTCGGCGCGTGACATCACAGTGCGTGACATCACAGGAACTGGCATCACAAGAAGTGATTTCAGATCTCAAGCCCTCACATATATGTTTAGCAGGTGCACCATGAGTACATTGGAGCTCATTTCGAGTGTACAGGGAAACCCTCGGGATTTAGGCAGAAGATTCACGCTTTTCGGTGCTACACATAAAACTATGTTACCTTTTGTCAGTGTTTGGCTTCCTCTAGCCATAGTGCTTTAAAAGAAATAGTGATATTTAAATTATTACAACGCCTCAAGGGTAATAAGCCTATATAAATGCAATTTATTTTGTGCAAATACTGAGAAAGACCAACACATCTGACATTCTTATTGGGCATGCATAGCTCCTAAACAGAGCCTGAACAGAGCAAAAGCTGCCCCTCTTAAAGTATGTGTGAAGTGCTAACAAGGTGAGAGACATTTTTCCCCTCTGCTGCATTTGCTTCTAGGTGTGAGACTCCTGACTGCTGCCAGCCAGGAGACTCAAACAAAAGAAAGGCCTGAAGACCCCTCAGATTTGGCCTTTGTTATGGGCCCAGCAGGAGTCTGAACTAAGAAAGCCCCTCCCCGCCTGCACATTGTTGCAGATCGAAAGCAGATAACAAGGTGCAGGAGCTGCTGAGTGTGTCCTGGTGTTTACAAGTTACACCGGGACGAATTCAGCATCTTTTTTAGTGGGGCACCCTGCGAAATAAGTGGGCGGACGCCGCCACCCGCGTGGACCCACAACACGAGCCCTGAAAGCCCCCCATTCCCACCCATGGAGCATAACCTGGAAGGTTGTGTGTATCATAAGAACCGAATAATCCAATTGTTTTTTATCTCCTATGATGCCTTTATGTACATGTTTTGGTATAAAAATGCCAATAAAGAAATATTTTTTGAAAAAAGCTCCCCTTTCACAAAAAGCGCAAACCCGCCCACAAACAAGCTCGTTATGCGGTCACGCAGGGCACCTGCCTGTCAGATGATTGGCTGTCTGTGCTTAGACTGCAGCCAATCAATGAACAATACCATATATGGATCATAGAGAGCAACTTACCAGCCAGAGACCGAAGCCTCGAGGAGACAGGAGATCACTGCATGGCCACGAAACAAACCCACCCACCTCAAACCTAGTGCAAAGGTCTGACCTTACCACAAACCTAGCCACTTCAAACCTAGTGCAGAGATCTGACCTTACCACAAACCTAGCCACTTCAAACCTAGTGCAGAGATCTGACCATGCCACAAAACCACCCACCTCAAACCTCGTTCTAAGATCAGACCTTACCACAAACCTAGCCACTTCAAACCTAGTGCAGAGATCTGACCTTACCACAAACCTAGCCACTTCAAACCTAGTGCAGAGATCTGACCATGCCACAAAACCACCCACCTCAAACCTCGTTCTAAGATCAGACCTTACCACAAACCTAGCCACTTCAAACCTAGTGCAGAGATCTGACCTTACCACAAACCTAGCCACTTCAAACCTAGTGCAGAGATCTGACCATGCCACAAAACCACCCACCTCAAACCTAGTGCAGAGATCTGACCTTACTACAAACCTAGCCACTTCAAACCTAGTGCAGAGATCTGACCATGCCACAAAACCACCCACCTCAAACCTCGTTCTAAGATCAGACCTTACCACAAACCTAGCCACTTCAAACCTAGTGCAGAGATCTGACCTTACCACAAACCTAGCCACTTCAAACCTAGTGCAGAGATCTGACCATGCCACAAACCTAGCCACTTCAAACCTAGTGCAAAGGTCTGACCTTACCACAAACCTAGCCACTTCAAACCTAGTGCAGAGATCTGACCATGCCACAAAACCACCCACCTCAAACCTCGTTCTAAGATCAGACCATGCCACTAACCAGCTACCTTAAACCTACCGCTAAGACCTGACCATGCCCCAAAGATATTTGTACATGCGGCTCCTTGGTCTTCCAATAGTGGACTTCAATCGACCATGGGTCAATCCAAAAAAAGAGGGGTCATTCAGACAATGCAATTCCAAGCAAGAATCATGGCTGCACCTCCTGTGCTCCTGCCCCTCTCTTGACACCGCCAGAAGGTCCTTGCGGAAACCAGTCTCCTGGATGAAGGGCCCGTACTTGCCAGGAGGCCTCTGCGATAGGCTATTCTCAATCGGACGTAAGTTCTCTATCTGTCAAAGAACTTAGGGGCATATTATCAAGAAATATATGGGCTTCTATGGGAATTCTCAACGTTATATTATCAAGCCCATTATTGCCGCTTTAGCGGCAGGAATTTTAACGCTGTTCTTGATAATATGCCACCGTGAGTTCACCTCTGACCTCGAACGAATGACTCTCAACCTGCCAATAACACTCAAAAGCTCATAACCAACTACTGTATTTTGAAACCCAGAATAGTCTGATGTCGTACGGTCTATCGATTATATTTAATCACCGTGCCTGTTAGCCTACCGGAGGCCACCATTTGGCACTAGCGCACTTTAATCATTGTTGCCACCTGGGCTGTGGTTTCGGGCACAGGCACTGTAATAATAATAATAATCCACATTTGTAAAGCGCACAATCACCCGTAAGGGTCTCTAGGCGCTGGGGGCCGTCAGGAAGATTAAGCAAGCTATTGCCCAGAGTCACATGGTGCTGGGCTAACCTGCCGCCGGTGCCGGGGATCGAACCGTGATCCCCAGACTCCAGCGTCAGTCACCCTGGCCGCGGCGCCACACTGCAGAGATTGCCAGCTCGCACACATGCACAAAGCACCTTTTTTGGCACCTTTCTCAAAAGGCTGTACCGATGGGGAAATAATTCAGCCGGACACCCAGTGCCCGTATCAATACTCCATAGATGCTGCTTCATATGTCAAACTAGGCTAGTCGTAAAATCTCGAGTATTCGGACAAACTTGCCTTTAATAGTATGTACTGTAGCTGACATGCAATCTCTCACTGCAGATGTACACATGTTCTGTGGAGAAGGAAGAAAGGCTCACATGTCAGTGGCTTCAGGCAGCCACTGTAATAATCACGCTGATAAAGTAATGCCAACTTACCTGCTCAGGAATAGGCACACGGCACTTTCAAGAGCCTCCCCTTTTACTGCACCCTCGTCTGGGGCGCGCTATCGGATAAGAGTTACTGTGCTTTGCGTTTTAATCCTTTTTTTCTACTGAACTGTTCTTTAGACTATGAACCTTTTATGATATTGTTTATTTATTCTGTTCTATACGATTGTAACGATTTTAATTAATCAAACAATAAATAATTCACTCATTCACTTATTTGTTCACAAATTATGCACCGTAATTGCCACTTGGACACACAACTAGCATGGGAGTGAAATAGAGAGTGTATTTTGTGGAAGGCACTTTAGTTTCAATCTTTATTTCGATCAAATTTTAGATCATAAAAGATATACAAACAAATATTCAATTAAAACAAGCAGGTAATATACACCCGAGATCATTAAAAAATCGTTACAAGAGAATAATAAATTCATAGACTGTACGTTACAATTATAATTCATTAAAACAGTTCATTTATCCCATAGCTTGCTCTTGTTTCAAAGAGCGGGTACGGATGTGCCACATCGCAGTCAAAAATTTCGCTACCGCAAACACAATGGGAGGTGAGAGGCCAGTTTTTAAAATCCTACAGGCAGGGAGATGTAGTTTAAAGCCCAGATTTTTAAGAAGAGGGACAAGCCAATACTTCCTAGGTCTTTGGTACGCCTTGCAGAAAAATAAAATATGCAGATCGTCTTCCCGATGATGTGGGCACGACGGACACTGCTCGCTAGATATAGACTGGGCCCAATGGATAGTAAAGGCACTTTAATTGCACCTGTGCCCTCGAGGACGTCCGGCTGACCCCCGCCCCCCACCCCAGCTGTCTGGGCACCCTTTGGGGGCTTTCTTTCTGCTGTGTAATGTACTCGGAGGCTTCTGAGATCCGGGCCCAGTTTTAATAACCCTTTCTTCCCTGCCTGCCCGAAGTGGATGTGGTGTGTGGCAGGAAACAGACAGGTGTTGACTTTTCACATCTGCAGAGCCTGTTCCTGCGTCGGTTTTAAGTGTGCCCTGTCGCTGGAAGTCGCACAAAAAACACCCTTTAAGCGCGTCCCTTCTACCGCAAGACTGCCCGGCGCCTCATACACTGACAGCCCCCCGCACCCCCTCCCTGTCCCTTCCTCTCTGCCTCGCCTGCTCCCTGTCCATGTGCACTGTCCCAACGCAGGGGCAAGCTCCATACTGCCCACTGACTATGCTTGCCCTCTGCCCTGGCATCATGCCCCCGTCTGCGCCCAGACTCCCCTCTCTGCTCCCTGTCCGTGTGCACTGTCCCAGCGCAGGTACAAGCTTCATCCTGCCCACTGAGTATGCTTGCCCTCTGCCCTGGCATCATGCCCCCGTCTGCCCCCAGACCCCCCTCTCTGCTCCCTGCCCAGGTTCCACCTCCGTGCCAGCCTGCCCGTTGCTCCGACTAACTGGCAGCCATGCTCACTGTCCGTTGCCTCCCTCAACTCTAAGCCACCTCTGCCCGTCCCTGTCTCTGCTCCCTGTCCCCCCCCTCTCACCCCGTGCTTCCGGTGCCCCCTGCCTGCCCGGCTCTATGCCACATCACCCTGTCTCTGTCCCACTCCCTGCTGCCTACCCATGGCTAAGGTCCCTGCACCCTGCCCTGCTCCCCACTGTCCTCTATCGCTGCACTGCCCCCCTGTCCCTTGTTCTGCCTCTCTGCCACCGCTCCCTGTCCCAACCCCTGCACTCTGTCCTTGCTCCGGGACACGCTCTCTGTCACTGCACCCTGCCCGTCTCTCTAACACTGCACTGCCCTTATCCTGCCCTGAGCCCTGCTCACCGACTCTGGCTCTCCCTCACTCTGTCCTTGCACCCCTCTCTCTCTTTCTCCCCACCCCCTCTCTCTCTTTCTCTCCACCCCCTCTCTCTCTTTCTCCCCACCCCTCTCTCTCTCTCTCTCTCTCTCTCTCTCCCTCTCTCTCTCTCTTTCTCTCCACCCCCTCTCTATCTTTCTCTCCACCCCCTCTCTCTCTTTCTCTCCACCCCCTCTCTCTCGTTCTCTCCACCCCCTCTCCCTCTTTCTCTCCACCCCCTCTCTCTCGTTCTCTCCACCCCCTCTCTCTCGTTCTCTCCACCCCCTCTCTCTCTTTCTCTCCACCCCCTCTCTCTCGTTCTCTCCACCCTCTCTCTCTCTTTCTCTCCACCCCCTCTCTCTCGTTCTCTCCACCCCCTCTCTCTCTTTCTCTCCACCCCCTCTCTCTCTTTCTCTCCACCCTCTCTCTCTCTCTCCCTCTCTCCCTCTCTCTCTCTCCCGGTCCACGACCTCAGTCTCTCGGGGACATATCGACACTCTTCTCGTCGAACCCCCTGTCTCTCCCCAGCCCCCTCTCTCCTCCTGCCCCAACTGTCTCCACCAGGTCCCCTCTCCGTCCTGCCTCCACTGTCTCCCCCAAGCCCCCCTCTCGCCAGCCCCCCCCTTGTATCTCTCCCAGGTCCCTCTTTCTATCTCTTTCCACCCCCTCTCTCTTTCCCTCCACCCCCCCTCTCTCTTTCTCTCCCCCTTTCTCTCTCTTTCTCTCCATCCCCTCTTTCTCTTTCCCTCCACCCCCTCTCTCTCTTTCCCTCCACCCCCTCTCTCTTTCCCTCCACCCCCTCTCTCTTTCCCTCCACCCCCTCTCTCTCTTTCTCTCCACCCCCTCTCTCTTTCCCTCCACCCCCTCTCTCTTTCCCTCCACCCCCTCTCTCTCTTTCTCTCCATCCTCTCCCTCTCTCCCTCTCTCTTTCCCTCCACCCCCTCTCTCTCTTTCTCTCCATCCTCTCCCTCTCTCTTTCCACCCCCTCTCTCTCTTTCTCTCCACCCCCTCTCTCTTTCCCTCCACCCCTCTCTCTCTTTCCCTCCACCCCCTCTCTCTCTTTCTCTCCACCCCCTCTCTCTTTCCCTCCACCCCCTCTCTCTTTCCCTCCACCCCCTCTCTCTCTTTCTCTCCATCCTCTCCCTCTCTCCCTCTCTCTTTCCCTCCACCCCCTCTCTCTCTTTCTCTCCATCCTCTCCCTCTCTCCCTCTCTCTTTCCCTCCACCCCCTCTCTCTCTTTCTCTCCATCCCCTCTTTCTCTTTCTCTCCATCCCCTCGCTCTCTTTCTCTCCACCCCCTCTCTCTCTTTCTCTCCACCCCTCTCTCTCCCTCTCTCTCTCTCTCGTTCTCTCCACCCCCTCTCTCTCCCTCTCTCCCCCTCTCTCTCTCGTTCTCTCCACCCCCTCTCTCTCTTTCTCTCCATCCCCTCTCTCTTTCTCTCCCCCTCTCTCTCTTTCTCCCGATCCCCTCTCTCTCTCTCCATCCCCCCTCTCTCTTTCTCTCCTCCCTCTCTCTCTTTCTCTCCTCCCTCTCTCTCTTTCTATCCATCCCCTCTCTCTTTCTCTCCCCCCTCTCTCTCTCGCTCTCCATCCCCTCTCTCTCTTTCTCCCGATCCCCCCTCTCTCTTTCTCTCCCCCTTTCTCTCTCTTTCTCCCGATCCCCTCTCTCTCTCTCCATCCCCCCTCTCCCTTTCTCCCCAGCCCCGCTCTTTCTCTCCACCCCCTCTCACTTATCCACCCCCGTGGTCTGGAGTGCATGTCTCATTCGTGGTCCCTCTTTCCCCCCTCGCCTCTCCCGTCCCTCCCGGGCCCCCCATGGTCGCCCGGTCCCCCCAGCGCTCACCTCTTGAGCCGGACGCTGCAGCCCCCGCCGCTCCGCTGCCCCATCACCAGGCGGGAAGTCTCCGAGTTGGTCCCGGGGTCCATGGCTGTCCTTGTCTCCCCGGGGGGTGCCGGGCTTTGGAGGGACCGTGTGTCCGGCAGGAGGGGGCTCCCCACAGGCGGCGTCCTCCCCTCGGGCTCCCGGCACCCAGACCTCTCCCTCGGAGCCCAAGATCCAGCAGAGACTCCCGGCGCGCCCGCAGCCACTCCGTGTGTCCTGCGCAGTCTGAGGGCTCCAGCGCACTGACACGGTCCGCTCCCGGGGGCTGATCCGGCGACTCCAGCCTTAAAGAGACAGTGACACCGAGCGGGGACCCCTCACCCCTGCTCTGCACTGCATGACACGCCCACACCACTGCACTGACACTGTGTGGACACGCCCACACCACTGCACTGGCACTGAGCGGAGACCCCTCACCCCTGCACTGGCACTGCGTGACACGAACACACCACTGCACTGGCACTGTACGACACGCCCACTGCACTGCACTGACACTGTGTGACAAGCCCACACCACTGCACTGGCACTGTGTGGACACGCCCATACCACTGCACTGGCACTGAGCGGAGACCCCTCACCCCTGCACTGGCACTGCGTGACACGAACACACCACTGCACTGGCACTGTACGACACGCCCACTGCACTGCACTGACACTGTGTGACAAGCCCACACCACTGCACTGGCACTGTGTGGACACGCCCATACCACTGCACTGGCACTGAGCGGAGACCCCTCACCCCTGCACTGGCACTGCGTGACATGAACACACCACTGCACTGACACTGTATGACAAGCCCACACCACTGCACTGACACTGTGTGGACACGCCCATACCACTGCACTGACACTGTATGACAAGCCCACACCACTGCACTGACACTGTGTGGACACGCCCACACCACTGCACTGACACTGTATGACAAGCCCACACCACTGCACTGACACTGTGTGGACACGCCCATACCACTGCACTGGCACTGAGCGGAGACCCCTCACCCCTGCACTGGCACTGCGTGACACGAACACACCACTGCACTGACACTGTATGACAAGCCCACACCACTGCACTGACACTGTATGACAAGCCCACACCACAGCACTGACACTGTATGACAAGCCCACACCACTGCACTGACACTGTGTGACAAGCCCACACCACTGCACTGACACTGTATGACAAGCCCACACCACTGCACTGACACTGTATGACAAGCCCACACCACAGCACTGACACTGTATGACAAGCCCACACCACTGAACTGACACTGTATGACAAGCACACACCACTGCACTGACACTTTATGACAAGCCCACACCACTGCACTGACTCTGTATGCACTGAATGACAAGCCCACACCACTGCACTGACACTGTATGCACTGAATGACAAGCCCACACCACTGCACTGACACTTTATGACAAGCCCACACCACTGCACTGACACTGTATGCACTGAATGACAAGCCCACACCACTGCACTGACACTGTATGACAAGCCCACACCACTGCACTGACACTTTATGACAAGCCCACACCACTGCACTGACACTGTATGCACTGAATGACAAGCCCACACCACTGCACTGACACTGTATGCACTGAATGACAAGCCCACACCACTGCACTGACACTGTATGCACTGAATGACAAGCCCACACCACTGCACTGACACTGTGTGACAAGCCCACACCACTGCACTGACACTGTATGACAAGCCCACACCACTGCACTGACACTGTATGCACTGTATGACAAGCCCACACCACTGCACTGACACTGTATGCACTGCATGACAAGCCCACACCACTGCACTGACACTGTATGCACTGCATGACAAGCCCACACCACTGCACTGACACTGTATGCACTGCATGACAAGCCCACACCACTGCACTGACACTTTATGCACTGTATGACAAGCCCACACCACTGCACTGACACTGTATGCACTGCATGACAAGCCCACACCACTGCACGGACACTGCATGACAAGCCCACACCACTGCACTGACACTGTGTGACAAGCCCACACCACTGCACTGGCACTGTGTGACAAGCCCACACCACTGCACGGACACTGTATGACAAGCCCAAACCACTGCACTGACACTTTATGACAAGCCCACACCACTGCACTGACACGGTATGACAAGCACACACCACTGCACTGACACTGTATGACAAGCCCACACCACTGCACTGACACTTTATGACAAGCCCACACCACTGAACTGACACTGTATGACAAGCACACACCACTGCACTGACACTTTATGACAAGCCCACACCACTGCACTGACACTGTATGCACTGAATGACAAGCCCACACCACTGCACTGACACTGTATGCACTGAATGACAAGCCCACACCACTGCACTGACACTTTATGACAAGCCCACACCATTGCACTGACACTGTATGCACTGAATGACAAGCCCACACCACTGCACTGACACTGTATGACAAGCCCACACCACTGCACTGACACTTTATGACAAGCCCACACCACTGCACTGACACTGTATGACAAGCACACACCACTGCACTGACACTTTATGACAAGCCCACACCACTGCACTGACACTGTATGCACTGAATGACAAGCCCACACCACTGCACTGACACTGTATGCACTGAATGACAAGCCCACACCACTGCACTGACACTTTATGACAAGCCCACACCACTGCACTGACACTGTATGCACTGAATGACAAGCCCACACCACTGCACTGACACTGTGTGACAAGCCCACACCACTGCACTGGCACTGCATGACAAGCCCACACCACTGCACTGACACTGTATGTACTGTATGACAAGCCCACACCACTGCACTGACACTTTATGCACTGTATGACAAGCCCACACCACTGACACTGTATGTACTGTATGACAAGACCACACCACTGCACTGACACTGTATGACAAGCCCACACCACTGCACTGACACTGTATGACAAGCCCACACCACTGCACTGACACTGTATGCACTTTATGACAAGCCCGCACCACTGCACTGACACCATATGACAAGCCCACACCACTGCACTGACACTGTATGCACTGCATGACAAGCCCACACCACTGCACTGTATGCACTGCATGACAAGCCCACACCACTGCACTGACACTGTATACACTGCATGACAAGCCCACACCACTGCACTGACACTTTATGCACTGTATGACAAGCCCACACCACTGCGCGGACACTGTATGACAAGCCCACACCACTGCACTGACACTGTATGACAAGCCCACACCACTGCACTGACACTTTATGACAAGCCCACACCACTGCACTGACACTGTATGACAAGCACACACCACTGCACTGACACTTTATGACAAGCCCACACCACTGCACTGACACTGTATGCACTGAATGACAAGCCCACACCACTGCACTGACACTGTATGCACTGAATGACAAGCCCACACCACTGCACTGACACTTTATGACAAGCCCACACCACTGCACTGACACTGTATGCACTGAATGACAAGCCCACACCACTGCACTGACACTGTGTGACAAGCCCACACCACTGCACTGGCACTGCATGACAAGCCCACACCACTGCACTGACACTGTATGTACTGTATGACAAGCCCACACCACTGCACTGACACTTTATGCACTGTATGACAAGCCCACACCACTGCACTGACACTGTATGTACTGTATGACAAGACCACACCACTGCACTGACACTGTATGACAAGCCCACACCACTGCACTGACACTGTATGACAAGCCCACACCACTGCACTGACACTGTATGCACTTTATGACAAGCCCGCACCACTGCACTGACACCATATGACAAGCCCACACCACTGCACTGACACTGTATGCACTGCATGACAAGCCCACACCACTGCACTGACACTGTATGCACAGCATGACAAGCCCACACCACTGCACTGACACTGTATACACTGCATGACAAGCCCACACCACTGCACTGACACTTTATGCACTGTATGACAAGCCCACACCACTGCACGGACACTGTAGCACTGTATGACAACAAGCCCACACCACTGCACTGACACTGTATGACAAGCCCACACCACTGCACTGACACTGTATGCACTGTATGACAAGCCCACACCACTGCTCTTTCGGCATCTCTAGCAAGTGTGAATGAACAGCACCATAAACCTCTAAGAAACGAGACCAGAACGGGTAGGAATGCGTACAGTGTAGTTTCTGTAAGACTTTCCGAAAGTGACCCTAATCAGAACATAACTAAACCTTTCATGTCTATTTTACAACATCTAGATAACAAAAGACTGGGATTCAATGATGAAAGCGGAGGTGACACCAAAGTAGCAGGAAGCAACAATATACTGGTGCATTACCTCGGCTGTTTAATCAGGTGTGATCTTGGGCATGACAGCCTTCAACGAGCAAAGCCAGAAACGGCGGCGGGCGGGGGAGCTGGATCCTTAGAAGTGTTTGAAGTCTGATGTCACAGTGACAGGCTGCCAAATGGTGTGTGATGTGCACGCACCCAGCACACATGCACTGTAGGCAATCCGCCTGGAAAAGCCTTTGGGTGCAATTCTGAAAGCCCCTTACATAAGTCTTGCAGCCAACACATGCGCATTGGCTAAAACGTGACCTAAAAAGGACCATTAAGGAACATAAATCAAAACATTAAATAGTCCCCGCTTCTCCAGAAGTTATGAAGGGTGCTGGCTTCATACTCAATGTGGTCCACACCCGTTATTAGGACATTTAAAGTGCAGAACAAAGATTTGCTACCAAAAGAAAAGCATTTGCAATGCAATAGGTCTCGCATTAGGAAAGTTTGAGCTATTGGTATTGTAGATGACACATTTTTTATTTATGTGTTGGTTTTGAAAATAGCTAAATTAATAGCTTTGTCATTTACGATGTCAATAGTTTTAACTTTCGCAAATGTGACACCTATAGCATTTGTAATGCAATATGTGTTGTATTGACGTGACTTAGATGTATTGATATTACAAATAACAATGGCTTTACATTTTTTTTTAATAATACTTAAATAAAAGCTATTGTAATTTATAATGGCAATAGCTTAAACTTTTGTAAATAACTTTTGTGAAGATTATGTTCAGTGTATTTTATTGTGACGAAAATCCAAGAACAGAAGTGAAATATTAACATCTTTTTGTGACATTTCTTATAAAGCTTGAAACATTGAGAGAACATATTTGAACCAGTTGTTGTTAAATGGTTGCACAGATTGATGCTGTGGTGGCGCTGAGTGATGTTGTGGTGGCGACGAGTGATGCTGTTGCGTTCAGTGATGCAGTGGTAGCGCATAGTAATGTTGTGGTGCCCCTGAGTGATGCTGTTGTGGTGCTGAGTGATGCTGTGGTGATGCGATAGATAGAGTGAGTGCAATATATAGATAGAGTGAGGGCGATAGATAGATAGAGTGAGGGCGATAGATAGATAGAGTGAGGGCGATAGATAGATAGAGGGATGGCGATAGATAGATAGAGGGAGGGCGATAGAGTGAGGGCGATCGATAGATAGATAGATAGATAGATAGATAGATAGATAGATAGATAGATAGATAGAGTGAGGGCGATAGATAGATAGAGTGAGGGCGATAGATAGATAGAGTGAGGGCAAAAGAGTGAGTGCGATACATAGAGTGAGGGTCATAGAGTGAGGGCGATAGATAGATAGATAGATAGAGTGAGGGGCAATAGATAGATAGAGTGAGGGGCGATAGATAGATAGAGTGAGGGGCGATAGATAGAGTGAGGGCAATAGATAGATAGAGTGAGGGCTATAGATAGATAGAGGGCGATAGATAGAGGGCGAAAGATAGATAGATAGATAGATAGATAGATAGGTAGAGTGAGGGCTAGAGATAGATAGAGTGAGGGCGATAGATAGATAGATAGATATATAGATAGAGTGAGGGCGATAGATAGATAGATAGATAGATAGATAGATAGATAGATAGATAGATAGATAGATAGATAGAGTGAGTGAGGGCGATAGATAGAGTGAGGGCGACAGATAGATAGAGTGAGGGCGACAGATAGATAGAGTGAGGGCGACAGATAGATAGAGTGAGGGCGATAGATAGATAGAGTGAGGGCGATAGATAGAGTAGGGCGATAGATAGATAGATAGATAGATAGATAGATAGATAGATAGATAGATAGATAGATAGATAGATACATAGATAGATAGATAGAGTGAGGGCGATAGATAGAGTGAGGGCAACAGATAGATAGAGTGAGGGCGACAGATAGATAGAGTGAGGGCGACAGATAGATAGAGTGAGGGCGATAGATAGATAGAGTGAGGGTGATAGATAGATCGAGTGAGGGCGATAGATAGATAGAGTGAGGGCGATAGATAGATAGAGTGAGGTGGCCTCATGGTGGACGTGGTGGTGGCCGTGGTGGTGGCCGTGGTGGTGGACGTGGTGGTGGTGGACGTGGTGGTGGTGGACGTGGTGGTGGACGTGGTGGTGGTGTAGGTGGGTGTGGTGGTGGTGGACGTGGATGTGGTGGAAGACGTGGTAGTGGTGGACATGGTGGTGGTGGACGTAGTGGTGGTGGAGGTGGTGATTGTGGACATGGTGGTGGAGGAGGTGGTGGTGGGTGTGGTGGTGGATGTGGTGGTGTTGGTGGTGGACATGGTGGTGGTGGTGGTGGACGTGGTGGTGGACATGGTGGTGGTAGTGGATGTGGTGGTGGTGGAGGTAGACGTGGTGGTGGTGGACATGGCAGTGGCCTCGTGGTGGACGTTGTGGTGGCCGTGGTGGTGGTCATGGTGGTGGTGGTGCTGGACATGGTGGTGGTGGACATGGTGGTAGAGGACGTGGTGGTGGATGTGGTCGACATGTTGGTGGTCGACATGGTGGTGGTGGACATGGTGGTGGTGGACATGGTGTTGGTGGACATAGTGGGGGTGGACGTAGTGGTGGTGGAAGTGATGGATGTGGTGGTGGACATGGTGGACATGGTGGACATGGTGGTGGTGGACGTGGTGGTGGTGGACGTGGTGGTGGTGGACGTGGTGGTGGTGGACGTGGTGGTGGATGTGGTGGTGTTGGTGGTGGACATGGTGGTGGTTGACATGGTGGTGGTGGACATGGTGGTGGTGGATGTGGTGGTGGATGTGGTGGTGGTGGACGTGGTGGTGGTGGTGGTGGTGGAGGTGGGTGTAGTGGAGGACGTGGTGGTGGTGGACATGGTGGTGGTGGACGTAATGGAGGTGGATGTGGTGGTGGTGGACGTGGTGGAAGTGGTGGTTGTGGAAGTGGTGGTGGACCTGGTGGTGGTGGACATGGTGGTGGTGGACGTGGTGGTGGTGGATGTGGTGGTGTTGGTGGTGGTCATGGTGGTGGTGGACATGTTGGTGGTGGACATGGTGGTGGTTGACGTGGTGGTGGTGGACGTGGTGGTGGACATGGTGGTGGAGGACATGGTGGATGTAGTGGTGGACGTGGTGGTGGTAGTGGATGTGGTGGTGGTGGAGGTAGACCTGGTGGCGGTGGACGTGGTAGTGTCCTCGTGGTGGACGTGGTGTCCATGGTGGTGGACATGGTGGTGTTGGACGTGGTGGTGGACATGGTGGTGGTGGACATGGTGGTGGTGGTGGACGTAGTGGTGGTGGATGTGGTGGTGGATGTAGTGGTGGATGTGGTGGTGGTGGTGGAAGTGGTGGTGGTGGACATGGTGGTGGTGGTAGTGGTGGTGGACATGGTGGTGGTGGTGGATGTGGTTGTGGTGGACGTGGTGGTGGTGGATGTGGTGGTGGAGGATGTGGTGGTGGTGGTGGATGTGGTGGACGTGGTAGTGGTGGACGTGGTAGTGGTGGACGTGGTGGTGGACGTGGTGGTTGTGGACATGGTGGTGATGGATGTGGTGGAGGACGTGGTGGTGGTGGACATGGTGGTGTGGACATGGTGGTGGTGAATGTGGTGGTAGTGGTGGTGGAGGTGTTTGTGGTGGACGTGGTGGTGGTGGACATGGTGGTGGTGGATGTAGTGGGGGTGGATGTGGTGGTGGTGGATGTGGTGGTGGTGGGTGTGGTGGATGTTGTTGTGGTGGTGGGTGTGGTGGTGGTGGTGGATGTGGTGGTGGACATGGTGGTGGTGGATGTGGTGGTGGACGTGGTAGGTGTGGTGGTGGTGGACATGGTGGTGGTGGACATGGTGGACGTGGACATGGTGGTGATGGATGTGGTGGTGGTGGTGCTGGGTGTGGTGGTGGTGGACGTGGTGGTGGTGGAGGTGGGTGTGGTGGTGGATGTGGTGGTGGTGGACATGGTGGTGGTGGACGTAGTGGTGGTCGACATGGTGGTGGTGGTAGTGGTGGTGGACATGGTGGTGGTGGTGGGTGGTGGACCTGGTGGTGGTGGTGGAGGTGGGTATGGTGGTAATCCTGCAGGAGTCTGCCAGCAGGCTGTGCAAAATTCAGCACCGCCTCTAGGCGTTTGTTGCAATGCACGGACTTCACACAGAATTTGGCATTGCGGTACAGTACACAATAAAACATTTCTTAGCACATAATTAAATTAGAAGCTCAAAAGGGCTCTTTCGGCATCTCTGGCAAGTGTGAATGAACAGCGCCATAAACCTCTTAGAAACGAGACCAGAACGGGTAGGAGTGCCATAAACCTCCAAGAAACGAGACCAGAACGGGTAGGAATGCATACAGTGTAGTTTCTGTAAGACTTTCCGAAAGTGACTCTAATCAGGACATAATGAAATCTTTCATTTCCATTTTACAACGTCTAGATAGCAAAAGATTGGGATCCAATGATGAAAGCGGAGGTGACACCAAAGTAGCAGGAAGCAACATTATAATTTATGGGCGCATTACTACAGCTGTTTAATCTGGTGAGATCTTGGACATGACAGCCTTCAGAGAGAAAAGCCAGAAACGGCGGGGGGGGGGGGAGCAGATTCATTTGAAGTGTTTGAAGTCTGATGTCACAGGCTGCCAAATGGTGTGTGATTTTTAAAAAAAATATATTTTTATTGCAGACAATATAAAAGTTACATGTAATCACATTTTACAGTTCCAAACCCAGTGGCTGCTTCGTACCAATCTCTTAGAATCTCGTTACACAGCCCGTGTGCCCACATCCCGGAGGCCGGGCAGCGGTAACCATGAGAAATTAAAGGACTTAAAGCAAGAGTCAATCGCAGCCATCTAGTAGGAAGACCTCATGTCCGCTTTTCCATTTGTGAACAACCCCTCTCAGGAACCCCCCCAACAACCCCCATCTCGTTAGCAACCTTAGGAAACGATCATGAGCAACTGGATGCGCCTTAATACAGCCTGCCATGCCACCTCTCCCCCCAATCCTGTGAACCCTCCAGCGGGTAGCTATGCTCGATAGGAAAACCCCTATCTCAGTGTTAAGTGGAATCCAAATGGTGTGTGATGTGCACGCGCCCAGCAAACATGCACTGTAGGCAATCCGCCTGGAAAAGCCTTTGGGTGCATTTCTGAAAGCCCCTTACATAAGTCTCGCAGCCAACACAGGCGCTTTGGCTAAAACGAGACCTAAACTCAACTATTCACCTATGTGATTATATAAGTACTGCGCTGGTGATAAATCCTTTTTTTTCTCGAAATCTTTGTGATGAATAATTTGGTCATCAAGAATGTATTCTTTTTCAGAAGGGGAGTTAACAAGTGTTGATCACAAATATGAATGGAAGCTGCTGCAACTTTAACATCACCTGGATGTTTAAATTCTGTCAACTACCGACATGTAAATGATTTTCCTTCCTCAATCATATGACACACAAATCCACATGTCACTAGACAGCAAACACATATTCCGCCGGATTCTTTCACCAAAGTTGTATAAGATTTTATCGAGCAACCAATTCACCTCGACTGTTTCATTAACATTTTCAAAGCAAATGGCTTTTACAGTTGTATTGACTTCATGTCATAGAATGTCTTTTCTGACTTGCTTTTCACGTGCTATTGTTAACGCATACATGCCAGTAATGTTGAAAAAATGGATTTTGTCTGTTTCTTTTTCTACAAGCTTTGCATAAATCCTTCTTGTCTTTTTCCCCTACTCTCCCCTCCTTGTCACTGGGTGAAGTTTCGCCTATTTTTTTTAGGTCTCGGCTAAACGCGCGAAGCGCGTTCTCGACAGAGAACTATACCTGTCGGCTCAGCCGACAACGATTGGAATGTGGCTACAAGACCTGGCCACGCGCGCGTCGGATTTCGACCCGCGCCTTCGGATTGGGTCGCGCGCGCGAGCTTGTAATGTAGACAGCTCACGCACGCGATCCAATCCCGAGGCGCGCGTCGGAATCCGACGCGGCCATGCTTCTGAATGCTGCGCTTCTTGTAGGTTCCGGTTTCTCCCTCATCCTGCCCTGCAGCACACTGTCGCCGTCCTCAGTGCGCAGATGCCTCAGCACATGCACCTCTGACCCGGCTTGCAGATCCCAGGGTTGCCCACAATGGTATTTCAATAAAATCATTCAGTCAGCTTTTGGGTATTGGAAACGAGCTTGAGCCGCCCACCAATAATGGTATATTGTACGAACGTCTTGCCCTCTCTGCAAAACGGTCAGCAGATAAATTGCAGCAGATGGCTGTGATTGAAATTAAACTCTTTAATGATTGTTTTTATTTGCACACAAGACAGCGTTTGATTTCTCGCACTGTGGAACTGTTTCTTAAACGTATTGCTCTTCTTTTGATATATTCTGGTTTATTGTTGCAATGGTTTAAATTAACTGTGCAACCAAATAAAACGTAGTTACTCACTCTCTGCTATGATGCAGGTTAAAAAAAAAGCGCTATGACACTGCCAGCATTGACCGCATCATAGCACTTTTTTTCCTTTTTTTTTTCTTTTAACTGTGCCAATGGCCGCCCCCTCATGCTCTTCCCAGCACAGGCATCCCTGCCCACCCCGGGCCTGCAGACAACAAACCCGTCTCCCAGGACAACAGCACTCTGTCCTCTGTGAATGCGATCCCCGGGAGGGCTGGGGGTCCGACCGGCGAGGGGTGGGGGGGAGCCGGGGGTCAGTGGCAGCGGGAGGCCTGAGAGAGGCCAGTGACAGCAGGAAGGACAGGGACGGCAGACCAGACTGGAGGGCAGTGCCAGTACACAGGACAGGGAGGGGTGCCAGTGACGACCTGCAGGACAGTGGTAGTGACATCAGACAAGACTGTAACAAAAGGCAGGGTTTGGAGGGGCGCAAATAGGACAGGACGGGAATACAGACAGGAGGGAGGACGGGGGCCAGTGACAGTGGGCATGACTGAGGGGGCAGCGACAGGACCAAAGGCGCCAAGTCGGCGCTTTAAAACCCCCCAATAATTACCCACTTATTCATTTATGCCCCGAAGCCGGATGTCTGTCCACCCCTCTGCATTTCTCCTCCATCCGACAGGGCCATCACTCAGGCCGGGTTACAGACCCACGGGAAGCCCACTCTCCCCCTCCCCCGTTAATGGTCACACATGTTATTGCTTCCAAGAACGCCCCCCCTCGCCGCCCCCATGTCTTCACTTCTGCACTACGTGCCTCACGGAGTTGTGGGTATACCCACTTCTGTCACAGGAGCTGGCAGGGCAGTAACCACTCTCCACATACACGGAATATCACCGACATGTACATTTGCCTGGCGTGCACACGGGCATGATGGCTTGCTCGAGCACCCCCGCCCTCCTCGGCGCTGCAGGCATGAGTGTTCTCTGCCTGTTGTGTGTACTGTACAGAAAGATGGGGTGCAGGTAGCGTTGGCAACGGACCACTCTCAAAGTATATTTGGGGGCTCCATCCCCGTTCTCTCCTCTCCTGCTTGTAGCGAGACCCCCCTTAATTTAAGCCTTCCCGGTCTGTTCGATGTTCTAAATATTTTGTCTACTTGGCTACCATCAAACACACAATCGTCATGCTAATCAGGACTAAATTGTTACTCGGGATTATTATTGTTAAATTGTATGTCTCGCCCCATCTACCCCAAACGTTTTGGTATTTTTATGCCTAACCCATTATTTTATATCGTTTGTGTTCCACCCCGATGTTTTTATATTTTGTATTGCCTGCTGGGGGTTTCAGTATGGGATCATAGTGGGCAGCCCCATTCCTAGAAGGAGACGGTGAATGGTATTTTCTTTTTGCACGTTATTTATGGTCTGGTGGACGTGGTACAGGTAGGGTTTTTTTAAATTTATTTATTAGTTTTCACTTTAATATGGCGCAAACTTTACCCACAGGTATCAGAGTGCTTTAAATCAGCATGCTTATAACAAGCAAGACTAGCACTCTTTATTACTGCCAACTTTGCTTAGCATAAGCAACAGCTAACCATTCACAAACAATATTTATATACCAATTGCAAATTAAAGAAAAAAAATTAATGCAAAGCATTGTCATTTACAATGCCAGTAACTCAAACTTTAATGCTGCGAGACCTATTGCATTGCAAATGCTTGTTTTAATTGCTGCTCAAACTCACAGTCCATTTTTCCACTGTATTTTTCACTCCAGTGTTCCTTCTCCCTCCAAAAATAGTTGGCATCTTTGCAACTGTGTGAAGTTCAGCATGGGTTTTGCAATACCGCGTGCCACATACATCCTTATTTAATGCAAACATGTCCAGTCATAAAATGTCATTTGCAGAGAACATTTAGCGTCCGTGTATTTTGCTACGCCTTTGTGCACAGGACAGCTCAGCGAACCGTAAACTTCCTGGGGCAGATTTACAAGCCCCTTGCGCCTCTTTTGCGCTGCCGTTGCATCACAAAAGTGACGCAACGGCGGCGTAAAAGAGGCGCAAGGGGCTTGTATAAGCTGCCCAGTCTAGTTCTACCTGCACACCGTTTCAAGTTTCATAACTCCACACAGTGTGCAGTGAAAGGTGTGCGCGCTGTGCGCTGCACCCGGGCTGAGCTTGGCCATCTTGCCATCTTCTTGGGGGTGAAATGGAGAACTTCGTAAAGATTTTCCAGTGAAATAGTGTTTTGCGCACCACTGGTTATCGCACAGAACCAGATAAACAAGAGTTTTCGTAACGCGAACGTGGTTAATGAATGTGTAAGGTGGCATTTTATCTTGAACTGTGATCAGCATGAAATGGCTCTGTGGGATAAGGTGTTCAGAGGCAGCCGAAAGGAACAAGTGAGTGCCAAGAAACTCACTCTGCCCCTGCTGCTGGGTTAACGCTAGAGCTGTGTGGGCACCGTGACGCACTCAGATATGTATCGCGTATTAATGATGCGAAGTAACGTTCCGTGACGGTGCCAACTTCCATTGACTCACTGCTTCAGGGCGCTGATCTGCGTCACTGACCCGCAGCAGCACCTGGGCCACCTTACCAGATGGCTTCAAGGCACTGGGGTCCGGCCATGCGCGCCACGCCCCTCCTCCTGGGCGCAAATGTTTTCATTCCAAGGCAGATGCCAGGTTCCCTCAGTGGAAGACATAAGATATAGGGCTATATTATCAAGAATGGCGTTAAAATTATCACCAGAACCTGGACTTCTATGGGAATTCACAAGGGCATATTATCAAGCCCATTATTGCCGCTTTAGTGGCAGTTTCC
Source organism: Lissotriton helveticus (assembly GCF_964261635.1). Taxonomy (NCBI): domain Eukaryota; kingdom Metazoa; phylum Chordata; class Amphibia; order Caudata; family Salamandridae; genus Lissotriton; species Lissotriton helveticus. The sequence continues at coordinate 2,049,274,562 of NC_136067.1, read as the reverse complement.
TGCCGCTAAAGCGGCGATAATTGTAAAGCCATTCTTGATAATATGCCCCATGGTTTGTGAATTGAGAACAAGAGCAAAGCTTTGCACCACATTGCGTAACCTGCGAGGCAACGCAGTGGCGTGACAAGAGCCCATGGGGTGCCGGAGGGCTCCCCCCCCAACTTTGTGCACGGGCGGCGGCCCCCTGGTTTGAGATCTCCCGACTGGGTCCGAAGGTGGGGAGCCGCCTCCATGCACTTTGCAGGGGCGGGGGGTGCATCATTTTCCTTACGCCACGGACGCAACCTCGAGCCTGGGGTCTTTAAGAAAAACTTTGCGTAAAACTGCACCATAGTCCACGATCAAAGAATGAGGAATTACGAACGGAATCTCCGGTCGAAATATACTTGTCACCCGTCATTTTCACCTGCAGCCGAAGTTCCTGGGCTCTCACGCGGTCCATGCTGAATCCATTTTATCTCCCTCCTTGTTATGTTATGTTAAAAATGACTTGTCAAGCGCACGTTCACCAAACGGTTTCTTGGCGTTGGTGTGAAAGTAAACTGGACTACGGAAACGCACTCTACGCAGGAGCGCCGGCCAAACTCCTGAAACGGCTTCAACGCATCCAGAACACCTCCGCACGCCTGATTCTCGACATCCCCTGCCGCAGCAACATCACACCCCACCTGAGAGACCTGCACTGGCTCCCCATCAACAAGAGGATAACCTTCAAACTCCTCACGCACGCACACAAAGCACTCCACAACACCGGACCAGCGTACCTCAACAGACGACTCAGCCTCTACACCCTCACCCTCGCCACCGTCCCCCGCATCCGAAGAGCGACCGCCGGCGGCAGATCATACTCCCACCTCGCCGCCAAGACCTGGAACACCCTCCCCATCCACCTACTGCAGACCCAAGACCTGCTGACCCTCAGAAGATTCCTCAAGACCTGGCTCTTCGAGCAGTAGCAGCATCCCCTCCCCTAGCGCCTTGAGACCGTCACCGGTATGTAGTGCGCTTTACAAATACCATGATTGATTGATTGATTGATTGAAAGTAGTGCAGCATCGGAGGGGAAGCCTAATTGTCATATGCCTGAGAAAACAACCATGTCTTCAGCTGTTTCCTGAAAGGTGCATAGAAGGTGACCGACCTCAGCTCCGCAGGGAGCGGGTTCCAAAACTGAGGAGCGAAGACTGCAAAAGGGGAGCCACCATGTTTTTTTGCGTTTAAAGGTAGGAGTGACTAATAGGTTCCTTCCTGTCCAGCAAGTGGGCGGACAGCTCTACAATGGCCACGAGCCATTCACTGCCCTCTCTAAGGATGGCCTTGGAGTGTTCCAAATTACATAACATTTATAATTTCGGAACTCATTGTGGGGCAGACCCCAGACCCAGTTTTGGGTGGGATGTGGTGAAAAGTGCGCAGGCATGCGCAATGAAAAAAAGTGCATTCTGTGCACGCACAATATTTCCGGATCTCAGAGAACAGTATGCAAAGTGTACATTGACACTGCACTGCAGTAACATGGAAACCAATTTGCAAACTTTTGCAATAGATTCAGTAGAGCTTGCGCCAAGACACCACCGACTACCACTCCAGCCACAAATGCAAACACAGCTGGGGCAGTGCCCAGGTAATGATGGAAACTCTATCCCTTCAAAGATAAGCTTCAACACCTATTTTGTTCCTTATCTCCTGGAAATATTTGTTTCATGTTGTGCTCAGGCCTTGGGACAAGCTGAAGAGAGATTGTGATTGCAGTTACATTTATATAACACTTACCACCCCTGATGAGGTGTTAAAGCGCTTTTCGGAAAGTAGTACGCCACTCTGGAATCCATAAGGGATTATTAGAGAATTAGTATAGTGAAAATATGAAAGTAATTTGAGCGGTGGGTATGTCAGTCAGTTATTTGGATTGAGAAGGATAGTGGATGGATAGAAGAGAGAAAAAGGTTTGTATATATATATATATAGCGGTTGCTACGCATGATGGGGGAGTTGAAGCGCTTTTTCGGCGAGTAGCACATAACTCCGGAACCCATAAAGGATTAGTGGTGAAGTAGTATAGTGAAAGTATGAAAGTGATTTGAGTGGTGGATGTTAGTCAGTTATTTGCATTCAGAAGGAGAGTGGAGGGATAGAGAAGCGCTTGCTACCCCTGAAGGGGTGTTGAAGTGCTTTTTTTGGTGAGTAGCACACTACTCTGGAACCCATACAGCATGGGTACTCACAAACATTGTCTCAAGGGCGGCAAAGTTTCGTCTGTGATGTGACCGAGGGCCACATCGATGCCAGCAGGGTGGCGATCCGGCAGGGGAAGTGGGAAGATGTTCACAATAAGGTGGCTGTTGGGGAAGCGAAGCATATGTTCCTACCAAACAGTTAAGATCTGCCAGTAAAAGGTGGCTGGTAGTTCCTAGGTTCAGAAGAGCCAGGTGGGGGGAAGAGCTTTCTCTGTTGCTGCCTCTAAGCTCTGGAACCCTCTCCCGCTGTCAATCTCCGCACAAGAGTCCCACTCTCTTTTCCACAAGGCCTTGGAGACCGGGCACTTTGCCTTCTATGTACCTGCGACCTCTGGCTCTGTCCACAGCTCCTTGACGCCTTTGGTCAAAGTTCGCCCTTAATAAGACTAATATTCATCCATTCATTAATTCGTACATCTAGTGACTGAATTGTACAATGTGAAACCAGAAATCCAGGGATTAAGCCCAGCATTCCCACTTGTAGACAATTTTTTCTTTCACTTTCCTTCATTTTTCTGTATTTGTCACATATAGGAGGACCTTGAAACAACATGACTTCAGGATGTGCGCTGCACAAAACCTTCTCTTGTGTTTGATTTAATAAACTATAATGTTGTTCATGTACAATAGGAGGCCACCCTAAAAGTGCACATAGCAACTGGCTTACCTCTTAGTTCACTATTGGCCTTGTTGTCAGTGTGGGGGAAGAATGTATGTTTCTAAATCCATATTTGAAAACTATCACTTCAAAAAAATACTTCTCACTGCACTGGTGTAATCTTATATACTAAGGTGAAATGGGTCTGCATTTTAATGAAATACACTTTTGAACTTGTGAAGAAACCTCATCTTATGTTTACACTTTTGTTGCAAGTGGCTTTGAGAATGAAGGTGTTCCTAAAGTTAAGTGGTGCAGGACAACCTATGTGCTTACTTTTGTTAACTTCAATTAACCTTTAAATAAGTGAACAGTAGCCCAGTGCTGCTGTTGCCTAGGGGGCCACATGTAAAGGTCAGGAGGATGTGCCCCCCGGGCCGTACCTTGAGTATCTCTGCCACACAGCGTTAGTGGTGAATTAGTATAGTGAAATATGAAAGTAATTTGAGTGGTGGATATGTTAGTCAGTTATTTGGATTGAGAAGGTTAGCGAATGGGTAGAAGATGGGCGTGTGTGGTGCCACCGAGGGTGGCAGCCACTGCCGGGTTGTCCACAGAGGCCTGGCATGTTTACCCTCTAACTGGATGTTCTCATGACAATCCTGCCACACACTTCTGAGGGGCGCAATGGGTAAGGCTGCATTTAGCAATAACTGTTCCTAAGGTTGTTTACCCAGACCTGGCTCTAGGGTGTCGCGTACCTGTCGTGGACGCCACAGCAGTTCTAGGTTGACAGCTCTCAAGGCTAAACACCGCCGACTGTTGCCATATGCAGGGTTTGATGCAAGCATAAGACACAGCACAGGGAGATGAGGAAGGATCTTGGAGAAGACCCATAAGCAAGGACAAAACATATATCAATTTCATTGTCAAAAGAATTCTGAGTCTCAAGTAAAGGCTGGGAGGGCTTTACAGACACGGCCAGCCATTAGGATTACAGATGGGTCAGGAAACCAACTGAGAGACTCCTGTCTGCTCCTGAAGAGGAATTGTAACATTAGCACCAACATGGTGGGATGATGTCTCTACCGCTTACTCCAGACAACGTCCTAATACTAAGAACTGATATCTGAAGGAATAAACCGGATGAGGGCTTACAATGGAACAACAACTATGAGGTTGAGACTGTCCTGGCATCTTGAGGTGTGGCCCTCAAAGTCCTGCTAGTCTGAGGCAGTTTGAGGTGTGTTCTGAAATTGCTGGACATTTGAGATGTGCTTGTCAGATCCTGGCAGTTTCTACTGGGCCAGTGTTGAGCAACTATTTTGTGTGATGCAGACCTCTCTGAGGGTCTGTCCTATCAAGGCCACCGCTCTGAAGGAGGAGGGCACCTCTGTGGTCCTCACCTTGAGTATTGTCACCGACACCTTCAAGTGCTCCTCATCTCTGCTTTCTTTCCAGGCCGGCGCAGGAGGAGTGGACAGGTCTAATGAGTACATTTTACCACACCCCAAACAACTTCACCAGACCAGTTTTGATCATCTGCTGGTGAGTCTGCGGATGCCCGGGGTACCACAGCCGGTGGGGAGGCGCCCGGTCTGAAGACACAGTTTGAAATCCCTAAGAATGCCACATTGTCCTCCACAAAGCCTTCTTCCTCCATGTAATTTCCCATCTTTAAAAGGCATACTTATCATTTAATCAAGTCAGGTTAGCACCCTTACCATAGACATATTCCTCACCACAACACAAGGTGGTGCTCAGTCACTTGTATGATGTCACTTCCTGTCTTATTCCTGTGAGAGTCTGCTGAATCAAGGAAGGTTTTGTCGCCCAAAGTATTTTTCGTTGCTTTCTTCGCCTTTTGTTGATTTTCATCCTATTTTTCCAGCTTCTTACAGAACTTCTGGACTATTCTGTGTTTTTCATCGTCTGCCCTGTTTTCAGAACAACCGCGGGCCAGGAATTTCATCCTTACTCAGCGCATATAAAATGTAAGTGTCAGCTGCTCCTCTACCCAGGTTGCACCTATTCTTGCCAGTCAGAGGGCCTTTTATGTCTTTTGGGCTCTTTCCTCCTTTTGAGTGCCTCTTTGTTACTACCTGCTGCCTTACATTTTATCTACAACGTGGACCGCTTCATGGCTACAGGAAGTTGTTGCCCATCTGACTGGCCAACAAAACCTAAGAAAAAGGTGCCACTGTTATGTCTAGTCCTTGGCAATCTGTGGTGTGTTGTTCAAAGTCTTGGCAGTTTGAGGTATGTTCTTCAGAAACCTGGGGCCATATTACAGAAGTGCCCCGGGGGCGTTTGTCCCTGCTTCGTGTGCCCCTGGGCACTTTGGTAAAACAGGAGGGGCTGCAGATGCTTGTAAGGCCCCATCTGTAATACAGATAGCGCTGGTGCACATACAGGGCCAGCGTTATTGGGAGAGGGCATTATCTCACTTGCATGGGGCGTGGCCCCATGCAAATGAGGGAATTACTTTGTCTCTATGCCAGCGCCGTATTACAGACATGGGTGCAGAGGCAAACATGCCTTTAAGAGGCACACTGGCAGTGCATAGCAAAAAGGTGGTGGACTTTCAGTGTGCCCCCTGATGGCAGCCCTCTGGAAGGGGGACAGGGGATGCTATGGCCACCCAGACATCCCACTGCAGGCTGTGCAGTCACTCACTGCACCCACTTGCAAGGGGATCTCTCTACTGCCTTTAAACTGCAGGCGGATTGCTGCCCACACAGAAAAAAACCCAGAGCAGCTTCTAAATAGCTGCTCCATAGTTCTCTTGGATGCGCTGCCCCCAGGGCAGCACAAGTTCTCAGCTGGCCTGGGGCAGCACATTCTTCCTGATAGGGCGCACTTTCCCTGTTTGCACCTGGAGCACTTGCTTTAAGGTGTGCCATGGCGCAAACAAGAAAAGTGCACCCTATGTGTAATAGGACCCGAGTGTTTTGAAGGGTGTGTTTCAGAATCCTGGTGGTTTGAGATGTGTTCTTTTCTTCAGAATCCTGTCAGTCTGAGGTGTGTTCAGAATCCTGACAGTTTGAGGTATGTTTTTCAGAATCCTGGTGTTCTCAGGTGTGTTCTTCAGAATCCCAGCAGTTTGAGGTGTGTTTTCAAGAATCCTGGCGGTTTGAGACGTGATCTTCGAATCCCGGTACTTTGAGGAGTGTTCTTAAGAATCCCAGCAGTTTGAGGTGTGTTCTTCAGAATCCCAGCAGTTTGAGGTGTGTTCTTCAGAATCCTGGTGGTTTAAGACATGATCTTCGAATCCCGGTACTTTGAGGTGTATTCTTCAGAATCCCAGCAGTTTGAGGTGTGTTCCTCAGAATCCCAGCAGTTTGAGGTGTGTCCTTCAGAATCCTGGTGGTTTTGGTATGTTCAGAATCTTGACGATAATAGCTGTGTTATTCAGAATCCTGGCTACATGAGGTGTTTTCTTCAGAATCTTGGTGGTTTGAAGGATGTTCTCCGGAATCCTGGCAGCTTGAAGTGTGTTCTTCACAATCATGACAATTTAAGGTGTGTTCTTCAGGAACCTGGAAAACCAAAGGTGGTGATGGACGGAGCGTTGACAATACAAACACTCACCCCCAGTCAACTGATCTGGGTTTAATCCATCACCGTTCTTTAGCTCACTCCACCACCCCAGTTCAGACATGGCCATATGCAAATCAGTCTGACCCTGTGCCTCATGGCAACAGTCCAGCCCGAACTGCCAAGCCATGTCTTCCCTGGTCCGGAATCAAGCTTCCCAGGACCGGTTTCTGGCCTTACAGCCGTCTTCAGCTGGGCTTGCTTGACTCCAGTGGAAAAGTGAGCAAGGGACTCACGTCTGACCATACCCTGCCAACTTAGTGCGAACAAAGAAAAACCAAAGGTGGTGATGGAAGGAGCGTTGACAATACAAACACTCACCCCCCAGTCAACTGATCTGGGTTTAATCCATCACCGTTCTTTAGCTCACTCCACCACCCCAGTTCAGACATGGCCATATGCAAATCAGTCTGACCCTGTGCCTCATGGCAACAGTCCAGCCCGAACTGTTCAGAATCCCGACGATAAAAGGTGTGTTATTCAGAATCCTGGCTACATGAGGTGTGTTCTTCAGAATCTTGGTGGTTTGAAGGATGTTCTCCGGAATCCTGGCAGCTTGAAGTGTGTTCTTCAGAATCCTGACTATTTGATGTGTGTTCTTCAGGAACCTGACCATTTGTCTGTGTTCTTCAAAATCCTGGCAGTTTGAAGCATGTTCTTCTTAATCCTGACAGTTTGAGATGTATCCTTCAGAATTCCATCAGTTTGAGGTGTGATCTTCAGAATCTTGGCAGTTTGAGGTGTGCTTTTCAGAATCCTGGCAGTTTGTGTTATGTTCTTCAGAATCCAGGCCTTGAGGCATCTTTTTCAGAAACCTGACAGTTTGAGGTGTGTTCCTCAGAATCCTGACAGTTTGAGTTATGATTTTCAGAATCTTGGCAGTTGCAGGTGGGTTCTTCAGAATCCCAGCAGTTGGCGGTGTGTTCTTCAGAATCCTGTCAGTTTGAGTTATGTTTTTCAGAATCCTGGCAGTTGCAGGTGGCTTCTTCAGAATCCCAGCAGTTTGAGGTGTGTTCTTCAGAATCCTGGTAGTTTGAGTTATGTTTTTCAGAATCCTGGCAGTTGCAGGTGGCTTCTTCAGAATCCCAGCAGTTTGAGGTGTGATCCTCAGAATCCTGGCAGTTTGAGTTATGTTTTTCAGAATCCTGGCAGTTGCAGGTGGGTTCTTCAGAATCCTGGCAGTTGAAATGTATTATTCAGAATATTGGTGGTCTGAGATGTGTTCAGAATCTGGGTGATATAAGGTGTGCTCTTCAGACTCCTGGCTACATCAGGTGTATTCTTCAGCATCTTGGTGATTTGAACGAATCCTAGCAGTTTTAAGTGTTTTCTCCAGAATCCTGATAGTTGCAGGTGGGTTCTTCAGAATCCCAGCAGTTTGAGGTGTGTTCTTCAGAATCCCAGCAGTTTGAGGTGTGTTCTTCAGAATCCCAGCAATTTGAGGTGTGCGCTTTAGGATCCCGTCAGTTTGAGGTGTGTTATTCAGAATCCTGGCAGCTTGAGGTGTGATCCTCAGAATTCTGTGGTCTGAGGTGAGTTCAGAATCCCGGAGGTATAAGGTGCATTCTACAGAATCCTGGCCACATGAGGTGGGTTCTCCAGCCTCTTGGTGGTTTGAAGGGTGTTCTTCAGAATCCTGGCAGTTTGAGGTGTGTTCAGAATCAGGGCGACATAAGGTGCGTTCTTCAGAATCCTGGCTAAATGAGATGTGTTCTTCAGCATCTTGGTGGTTTGAAGGGTTTTCTTCAGAATCCTGGCAATTTGAGGTTTGTTCTTCAGAATCCTGGGAGTTTGAAGCTTATTCTTCAGAATCTTGACAACTTGACGTGTGTTGTTCAGAATGTCAGCAGTTTGAGGTGTGTTCTTCAGAATCATAATCATTTGAGGTCTATTCTTCAGAATCCTAGCAGTTTGAAGAGTGTTCTACAGAATCTTGACAGCTTGAAGTGTATTCTTAAGAATCCCATCAGTTTGCGGTGTGTTCTTCAGAATCCCATCAGTTTGCGGTATGTACTTCAGAATTCCGGCAGTTTTAGGTGTGTTCTTCATAATCCTGATGGTTTGAGATGTATTCTTCATAATCCTGATGGTTTGAGGTGTGTTCTTCATAATCCTAGCAGTCCGAGGGGTGTTCTTCAGACTCCTGGTGGTCCAATGTGTGTTCTTAAGAATCCTTGCAGTATGAGATTCCTAAATAATTGTGGCAGTTTGAGGTGTAGCCTTTAGACTCCTAGCAGTTTGACGTGTATTCATCAGAAACCCGGCAGTTTGATGTGTGTTCTTCATAATCCTGTCGGTTTGAGATGTGTTTTTCATAATCCTGGCAGTTTGAGGTGTGTTCTTCAGAATGCTGGTGGTCTGAGGTGTGTTCTTCAGAATCCTGACGGTCTGAGGTGTGTTCTTCAGAATCCTGACAGTATGAGCCGTGTTCCTCAATATTTGTGACAGCTTGAGGTGTATCCTTTGGACTCGTGGCAGTTTGAAGTGTATTCAACAGAATCTAGGCAGTTTGAGATGTGTTCTTTATAATCCTGCCGAATTGAGATGCATTATTCATAATCCTGGCCGTTTGAGGTGTGTTCTTCAGAATCCTGTGGGTCCAAGGTGTGTTCTTCAGAATTTTGGCAGTATGAGCTGTGTTCCTCAGTATTTGTGGCAGCTTATGATGTCTTCTTTGGACTACTGGCAGTTTGAAGTTTATTCTTCAGAATCATGTTGGTATGAGGCGTGTTCCTCAGAATCAGGGTAGTGTGAGGTGTGTCCTTTGGACTCCTGGCAGTTTGATGTGTGTGCTTCAGAACCAGGTGGTCTGAGGTGAATCCTGACACTTTGAGGTGTGATCAGCAGTTTGACATGTGTTCCTAAGAATCCTGGCAGTTTGAAGGGTGTTCTTCAGAATCCTGGTGGTCTGAGGTGTGTTCAGAATCCTGGCGATATGAGGTGTGTTCTTCAGAATTCTGGCTATAGGAAGTGTGGTCTTCAGCAACTCGGTGGTTTGAAGGATGTTCTTCATAATCCTGCAGGCATTTTGAGGTGTTTTCTTCAGAATCCTGACAGTTTGAGGAGTGTACTTTAGGATCCTGGCAGTTTGAAATGTGTTCTTCAGAATCCTGGCAGTTTGAGGTGTGTTCTTCAGCAACCTGGCAGTTTGTGGTGTGTTCTTCAGAAAACTGGCAATTTGAGATCTGTTCTTCAGAATCCTGGCAGTTTGAAGCATGTTCTTCAGAATCATGGCGATTTGAGGTGTGTTCTTCAGAATCATGGTGATTTGAGGTGTGTTCTTCAGAATCCTGGCAGTCTGAGGCATGTTTAGAATCCTGGTGGCCTGAGGTGTATTCAGAATTCTGGTGGTATGAGGCGTGTTCCTCAAAATCGTGATGATTTGAAGTGTGTCCTTTGGACTCCTGGCAGTTTGAAGTGTGTTCTTCAGAATCCTAATAGTCTGAGGTGTGTTCAGAATTTTGGCTATATGAGGTGTGTTCTTCAGCTTTCGGTGGTTTGAATAATGTTCTTAAGAATCCGGGCAATTTGAGATGTGTTCTTCAAAATCTTGACAGGTTGAGATATTTTCTTCGAAAACCTGGCAGGTTGAGGTATTTTCTTCAGAATTTTGACAGTTGGAGGTGTGTTCTTCAGAATTCTGGCTGTTTGAAGAATGTTCTCCAGAATACTGGCAATATGAGGTGTGTTCGTCAGAATCCTAATATAGACAATATATTACAGAATACATAGGCAGGATTAGACACACACACTGGCTCAGCGAGAGCATACCGTAGCTTATTATGGTAAGCTTTGTAAATGCACATAACATAACAACAACTGTGTTGACAATCCTTGGTCCATTGAGCAAGATGTGGAAGAATGTGTCAATGTTTCAGTTTCTGATACAATGAATAAAAATGACCGTCTTCAGTACAGACTACTTTGGAAAAGGCAAAATGTCCGACCGTAATAGCTGAATAAAAGATCAAAAGTACAGTTGAACGCCATAACAGAAAATTAAGAAAGTACATTAGGTGAGTTGTGATGATGACACAACAACCTGAATTTCAAGTTACACCATCCTTTAAAGCAACAAGTGTCCAGAAGAGCAAGAACTAAAGATGCACTAGTTATGCACAATGCCAAGTGTGAATACTTTACTCATATCATTGAATTTCTAAATACCACCATTAGGGTACAGGGGTATGAAGAACATTTGCTCCTGAAAGTCCTGGCAACCTGAAAGGTCTGCCAACTTGATGTGTGTTCTGCAACAATTCTTTGGCTTCAGTTGTAAGTGTAGAGTTACTGTTTTTATTTTCTCCTAGGCTGTGGTAGTGCCCTTAATCACACAAAGTACACCCCTGATGCCTTAATCGTGTTCCATGATTACAGTTCAAGATGGATCCTGATCAAACAGTGATGGAACATCCCTATGTGAAGCTACGAATAGGATGCCACTTTGAAGTGGGAAAGGAGGCAAGTCCTTATATTTTATATACCCTGACACACCCTAGGGGTGTTATGCTTCATCATCGGGTCAGCCTGACGCCTAAAAGTCAGGCTGGGCTCAACCATATTTCACGGAGCTCTTAAAGAAATGTTTGGCCAGAGGGAATGAAGATTAAAAATCCGTAGACATATAGATCCCAGTTTCCCTTTATTCTTGTATCTGGCCGGAATATTAAAATAGAGAAAATTATAAGGTCATTTGGGAAATTATGGTCCTAGGACCCTAGTGCCAACATGTTTCAGTCCGCTTTAGGCCCCCAAAGGGTGCTGGACTTTCTTCAGGGTGATAATGCAACACCCCCTGGAATTAATAGTAATGAGAACATTTCCCTATTCTATTTAAGTTAAGGGCAGATGACTGCTCCTTTTTCTATCAGCAGAGATTATTTTATTTTTGATCACTCCATCTGTGGAAAGATAAAAACAATGAACAGAACATAGTGTATCATACTTATAACACTTGTCACTAATCGTTGTGATTTTGTCCTGCTGCCACCTATGTCTTAATGGCAAAAAGGTAAAGAACACAACCTCGAACATACCTATTTGGTGTGTGTAAAACTAAATATCTTTAACTTAACCATTTTTAACTATGTGGTTTAGAAATAATGTAGCGGCGGCAATTTGTAGCATTCTGTCAGTATTCGCATTTTTTCGCATGTGAATCACTGTGTAGCATCCGTGTCATCCACTCAAAACAGCAACGGCTGCTACTATTCGCAGTGAAACTCAAGCATCCAATGCATTCAACCTTCATGCCTTACCCCATTGTGGGAGAGGTTGTGCTTCACGTGGAACCTCACATTATAATAAGGGTAGCCGTGTAGTCACACTCTATTGCATCACAGATGTGTAGTGCAGCAAATTGTCACATTTGTACATGAAATGAGAATGAAAGGTGAGGGAGAAAAAGGCAAAACCCCACGTTAAAGTTAGCGATATAACTCCTATAATAAGGAGAGCAATACACTAGTACCTACAGTCAGCAGTCATGCCTATAGTTACTCACGCCTCCAAAGGTCCTGCCCCGTAATGAAACCTATCTCGGTGTGGGTACCTTCCACAATGCTGGCTCCACCACCTGTGGTGAGTCTGATGACCCTGGCTCACACTGACAAAGGAAGAAGTTGTGCACTGGTAGATGCACCCAGAACTGGTTTGCACTAGGTACAGTATCTCTCTGCCTTTAGAGACAGAGGATTAATGAGTATAAAAAGGGGACCCAGACCCCAGACTTTTAGATCACTTCTGGGAATCAAGATGACCCTTTGCTGAAGAGAAGAACCAGAGAAGCTGAAGGAGGAGACTACCCCTGTGCTTTGTGTTTGGGGATTGGCCTGCAGTGGTTGCTTCATTGACAACGAAAGGAGAAAAATAACTGAGTGTGCTTTCATCACCTTGAAGAAGAATATTGAACTGGGCTTGTCTCCTGCTTGAAGTCTCAGGGATACAAAACTTCACCCCCAGCTGCCCCCTGAATACATTTGCTGGGAATTGAAGTGCCTGCTGTTGTGCTGGGCCTTCTGAGAGACTGCGTGTCGCTGGGAGCTGGAAGCGCGACTCAACGCCGAGAAGGGTGTCCCACTGTAGCAGTTGCTGTCGCATCGCCGAGGAAGCGTGCCGCCGCTGCCGCTGCCGCCATCACATTGCCGGAGTGAGTCACATCACCGGAGAATCATGCCGCCGACGCAGAGGTCACCGTCACATCACAGGAGAAGCTCGTCGCAGGGCCTGTCACGGCTCAGAAGTTCATCAAGTAACCGCAAGGCCGTCGGGCGTGCACACATCGCATCTACGTTGTTGCAACGTAACTAAGACGCCATTTTGTCGCATCGCACTGGAACGTCATCGCATCGGATCGCAGTAAGAAACTGACGCATCACCTCCCCACAAAGTAAGGAAGCGAGCATCAACTACCCTGGGCAGCAGTAAGGAACCAACGTATCCACTCCCCTGAGTGTAAGGAACTGACTCATCACCTTTCCTGCAACCATTTTGTTGTTGTGCGTTACGCACCTAAGGTACTTTGAGAGTAAAGTGTTACACTTACAATCTAAAGTGAACTGAGCTATTTCCTACCATTTTAAGGTCTATTTTTGATTACAGTATTGTGGATTTTTGTCATTTGGTCTTGTGTTAAGTCTAGTAAAGAATACTTATTTTTCTAAACCTGTGTGGTGTCCATCTGTAGTGTTTTCACTGTATTACTGTATGTGTCCACAAATGCTTTACACACTGCCTCTGAGATAAGCCTAAGACACACAATTGATGGACGGAATGCAGAACAAATCAAAACATTCACCCCCAGTCAAGAGATCTGAGTTTGATTTCTTCTGCATTCCATCAATTGTGTTTCTTTTGCTTTCTTGCACTAAGTGCGCCAGGTATGTCCAGACGTGGGTCCTGGGCCCACTGTACCACTAAAATCAAGCTATCCTGGCTGAAGAGGGGTGAAACCCCGAAACCGGTCCTAGGATGCTTGTTTCTGGTCGAGAGAGGACCCGGCTTGGCAGTTTGGGCTGGACTGTTCCCTTGAGGCACAGGGTCAAGACTAATTTGCATATGGCCAGGTCTAAACTGGGGTGGCATGGTGAGCAAAAGAATGATGGATTTAACCCAAATCCCTTGACTGGGGGTGAATGTTTTGATTTGTTCTGCATTCCGTCCATCAATTGTGTGTCTTTTGCTTTCTCGCTCTGAGATAAGCCTGCCAGCTCGTGCCAAGCAACCAAGGGGGTGAGCAGGGGTTATTTTAGGAGTGGTTCCCCTTACCCTGACTAGACGCAAGGGTCCCTATTTTGTCAAAAGTACCTCCCTCTGCCAACTAGAGACCCCCAAATCTAACACCACATATCCCCAGTCCTAAATTCACTTAAATAGTTGTCCTACGAAACCTGAATTCAGTTAAAGATTGCCGTTCTAACTCACAAACCCCTTCATTTCAAAACTCCCAGATATCTAGTGCAAAAGCTCGAACTATCCTGTGGCGATAGAGCCTCAAGAAGCGCTAACACTTTCTTCCTGAAATCACTCTTGCTTAGCAAAAAGAGAATGTGTCACCAAGTCTTCTTTGGCGCTGTCCCAAAGATATGGAACTCTCTTCCACCAGAAATACGTAGAATCTCCTCAATGACTGCTTTCAAACTGGAAACCAAAAGATTCCTAATGAACAAATTCTTACCTTAATTGGACTAGTTCACCTGCTCGAAGTCTTTGATCCTACAACCGTTGTACCTTCATTAGTTACTGCTCTTCCTTACCGCATATTGGTTCACCCTTCGTAACCCGATAAATACTTGCTCAATGTATTAATCTCCCTGACGCAATTGTCCTGTAATTATGTGTTCAGTCTTGTTGCTTATTCTTATTTGATGTCGATCTTGCATTTATGTCCTTCCTTCCATCCTATTGTAAAGCGCTCTGATATCCTCCGGGATCTTGTTAGCGCTTCATAAAACTTTATGAATAATTAAATAAATAAAACAAACCCTCAATTCTTAGTCCTCACTACTTCTTCATCCTTCAATCCTTTCTCTTCATCGCTCAGTCCTCATACTTCACCCTTCACTCCTCATTCTTAAGCCCTCAACCCTCCATCCTCATCTCTCAATGTCACGCCTCAATACTCATGACCCATTCTTCATCCCTTAGGCCTCACTCCTCAGCCCTCCCTCAGCCCTCCCTGTTTGTATCATTCTTCAAACTCACTCCTTGTGTCTCAGTCCTGAGCCCTCACTCCTAATCTCTCGTGCCTCATCCAGCAGCCCTCACAACTCATTCCTTATTCTTCATCTCCCAACCCACACAACTCAACACTCAGTCCTCAACCCTCACTAGCAGGGTCGGACTAGGGCAGAAAATAAGCCCTAGGACCATGCTCTCCACTCCACTGGAGTCAAGCTATCCTGGCTGATGACGGCTGATAGCCAGAAACCGGTCCAAGGATGCTGGATTCCGGTCCAGGAAATACATGGCCTGGCAGTTCGGGCTGGACTGTTCCCATGAGGCACAGGGTCAAGGCTGATTTGCATATGGCCATGTCTGAACTGGGGTGGTGTGGAGTGCAAAAAAACTATGTATTTAGGCCCAGACCTCTGTATTGGGGTGAATGTATGACATTGTTCTGCATTCTGTCCATCAACTGTTGTTTTTGCATTTGTCACCCCGAGTGGAATGGGTATGCTCAGACGTGAGTCCCATGCTCTTCACACCTCTGGAGTCAAGCTATCCTGGCTGATGACGGCTGATAGCCAGAAACCGGTCCTAGGATGCTAGATTCCGGTCCAGGAAAGGCATGGCTTGGCAGTTTGGGCTGGACTGTTCCCATGAGGCACAGGGTCAAATCTGATTTGCATATGGCCATGTCTGAACTGGGGTGGTCTGGAGTGCAAAAAAAACGATGGATTTAGGCCAAGATCTCTGTACTGGGGTGAATGTATGACATTGTTCTGCATTCTGTCCATCAACTGTTGTTTTTGCATTTGTCACCCCGAGTGGGATGGATATGCTCAGACGTGAGTCCCATGCTCTCCACCCCACTGGAGTCAAGCTATCCTGGCGGATGATGGCGACTCTCCACCCCACTGGAGTCAAGCTATCCTGGCTGATGAGGGCTGATAGCCAGAAACCAGTCCTATGATGCTAGATTCCAGTCCAGGAAAGACATGGTTTGGCAGTTCGGGATGGACTGTTCCCATGAGGCACAGGGTCAAGGCTGTTTTGCATATGGCCATGTCTGAACTGGGGTGGTGTGGAATGCAAAAAACGATGGATTTAGGCCCAGATCTTTGTACTGGGGTGAATGTATGACATTATTCTGCATTCTGTCCATCAACTGTTGTTTTTGCATTTACCACCCCAAGTGGGATGGGTATGCTCAGACGTGAGTCCCATGCTCTCCACACCTCTGGAGTCAAGCTATCCTGGCTGATGACGGCTGACAGCCAGAAACCGGTCCTAGGATGCTAGATTCCGGTCCAGGAAAGACATGGCTTGTCAGTTCGGCTGGACTGTTCCCATGAGGCACAGGGTCAAGGCTGATTTGCATATGGCAATGTCTGAACTGGTGTGGTGTGGAATGCAAAAATACGGTGGATTTAGGCCCAGCTCTCTGTACTGGGGTGAATGTATGACATTGTTCTGCATTCTGTCCATCAACTGTTGTTTTTGCATTTGTTACTCGAGTGGGCTGGGTATGCTCAGACGGGAGTCCCATGCTCTCCACACCACTGGAGTCAAGCTATCCTGGATGAAGATGGCTGATAGCCAAAAACCGGTCCCAGGATGCTAGATTCCGGTCCAGGAAAGGCATGGCTTGGCAGTTTGGGCTGGACTGTTCCCATTAGGCACAGGGTCAAATCTGATTTGCATATGGCCATGTCTGAACTGGGGTGGTGTGGAGTGCAAAAAAAACGATGGATTTAGGCCAAGATCTCTGTACTGGGGTGAATGTATGACATTGTTCTGCATTCTGTCCATCAACTGTTGTTTTTGCATTTGTCACCCCGAGTGGGATGGATATGCTCAGACGTGAGTCCCATGCTCTCCACCCCACTGGAGTCAAGCTATCCTGGCGGATGATGGCGACTCTCCACCCCACTGGAGTCAAGCTATCCTGGCTGATGAGGGCTGATAGCCAGAAACCGGTCCTAGGATGCTAGATTCCGGTCCTGGAAAGACATGGCTTGGCAGTTCGGGCTGGACTGTTCCCATGATGCACAGGGTCAAGTCTGATTTGCATATGGCCATGTCTGAACTGTGGTGGTGTGGAGTGCAAAAACACGATGGATTTAGGCCCAGATCTCTGTACTGGGGTGAATGTATGACATGTTTCTGCATTCTGTCCATCAACTGTTGTTTTTGCATTTGTCACCCCGAGTGGGATGGGTATGCTAAAACCTGAGACCCATGCTCTCCACACCACTGGAGTCAAGCTATCCTGGCTGATGACGGCTGATAGCCAGAAACCAGTCCTATGATGCTAGATTCCAGTCCAGGAGAGACATGGTTTGGCAGTTCGGGATGGACTGTTCCCATGAGGCACAGGGTCAAGGCTGTTTTGCATATGGCCATGTCTGAACTGGGGTGGTGTGGAGTGCAAAAAACGATGGATTTAGACCCAGATCTCTGTACTGGGGTGAATGTATGACATTCTTCTGCATTCTGTCCATCAACTGTTGTTTTTGCATTTGTCACCCTAAGTGGGATGGGTATGCTCAGACGTGAGTCCCATGCTCTCCACACCACTGGAGTCAAGCTATCCTGGCTAATGACGGCTCATAGCCAGAAACCGGTCCTAGGATGCTAGATTCCGGTCCAGGAAAGACATGGCTTGTCAGTTCGGCTGGACTGTTCCCATGAGGCACAGGGTCAAGGCTGATTTGCATATGGCCATGTCTGAACTGGGGTGGTGTGGAATGCAAAAATACGGTGGATTTAGGCCCAACTCTCTGTACTGTGGTGAATGTATGACATTGTTCTACATTCTGTCCATCAACTGTTGTTTTTGCATTTGTCACCCCAAGTAGGATGGGTATGCTAAAACCTGAGTCCCATGCTCTCCACACCACTGGAGTCAAGCTATCCTGGCTGATGACGGCTGATAGCCAGAAACCGGTCCTAGGATGCTAGATTCCGGTCCAGGAAAGGCATGGCTTGGCAGTTTGGGCTGGACTGTTCCCATGAGGCACAGGGTTAAATATGATTTGCATATGGCCATGTCTGAACTGGGGTGGTGTGGAGTGCAAAAAACCGATGGATTTAGGCCAAGATCTCTGTACTGGGGTGAATGTATGACATTGTTCTGCATTCGGTCCATCAACTGCTGTTTTTGCATTTGTCACCCCGAGTGGGATGGATATGCTCAGACGTGAGTCCCATGCTCTCCACCCCACTGGAGTCAAGCTATCCTGGCTGATGATGGCGACTCTCCACCCCACTGGAGTCAAGCTATCCTGGCTGATGAGGGCTGATAGCCAGAAACCGGTCCTAGGATGCTAGATTCCGGTCCCGGAAAGACATGGCTTGGCAGTTCGGGCTGGACTGTTCCCATGATGCACAGGGTCAAGTCTGATTTACATATGGCCATGTCTGAACTGGGGTGGTGAGGAGTGCAAAAACACGATGGATTTAGGCCCAGATCTCTGTACTGGGGTGAATGTATGACATGTTTCTGCATTCTGTCCATCAACTGTTGTTTTTGCATTTGTCACCCCGAGTGGGATGGATATGCTCAGACGTGAGTCCCATGCTCTCCACCCCACTGGAGTCAAGCTATCCTGGCTGATGATGGCGACTCTCCTCCCCACTGGAGTCAATCTATCCTGGCTGATGAGGGCTGATAGCCAGAAACCGGTCCTAGGATGCTAGATTCCGGAACCCGGAAAGACATGGCTTGGCAGTTCGGGCTGGACTGTTCCCATGATGCACAGGGTCAAGTCTGATTTGCATATGGCCATGTCTGAACTGGGGTGGTGTGGGGTGCAAAAAAACGACGGATTTAGGCCCAGATCTCTGTACTGGGTTGAATGTATGACATTGTTCTGCATTCTGTCCATCAACTGTTGTTTTTGCATTTGTCAACAAAATAAAAGGCAGCCCCCTCAGTTACTGAGATAGTTAAAAAAGTAGCCCATGTTTCAAATAAGTGATTTGATATGTGTTTTTCAAAGAATTATTATAGATTGCATAGATTTGAGATTGCTGCAGGCAATTTTTGTTTCAATATCAGGGGAATCAATAGTAAAAACCAGCCCAGAGGCCATAAAACTGGCCCGCAAACAGCCAAAACCCATCCCATATATTGACCTTTCAGACCACCCATCAGGCACTGCCCAATTGCCCTGTTTTTGTATTTTTTAGTGTGTCGTCCTAAGTGAGATGGGTATGCGCAGACGTGGGTTCCATGCGCACTGTGCCACTGGAAACGCGCCATACCCGGCTGATGAGGCCATAACTAGGGAAAAAACGGTACTCGTTGCTTGTTTCCAGTCCAGGGAGGACCTAACCAGGCAGTTCGGGCTGGACTGTTCCCATGAGGCACAGGGTCAAGACTGATTTGGATACGGCTGGGTCCATACTGTGGTGGCAAAGTGAGCTAGACAACGATGGACTGGGATGCGGGCTGAGTAACTTTCAGCACTTTAAATCCACCCCCTTTGTCAACGTAGTATAAGCTGAGACTGTCAAGATATCCACCCATCTCGTCATTAGTCACATGTTAGCTTCATTTGCATAAGATGGGTCTCTGTTAACACTATTAACTCAGTTTATGTTAGTCTATATATTCCAGCATCCTGTTCTTTTGCAGTGATTTCTTACACCATTTACATCCCATGTACACAGTCTTAGATGAGAAATACCATGACTAAATAGACCCATGACTACACACTGGTGTTATGAGGTTCTTTCCATTTTAAGTACAGTGCTGCTGTTCTCCAACCGTAACCTCTGACCTCCCTGAGCCCTCATCGTCCTCCCTTCTTGAAGAACCCCTCCTTCCATACAGGAGGCCTTCTATCTCCTTTCCTTTACCCTTGCATTATGGAATCTTAAATGCCACCACAGCCGACACATATTCCGATTCATAGCAGTATTAGGGGGGGTTCAAATTCATAATATATGAATATAAGAATATGTGAGAATCCCCCCCGACTTTCCCAAAATGTAGTAACTTTACCCTGCACGATGGCCAGTAACTCTTTAATGCTTTGCAAATTATACATCTTGGGCCATATTATCAAGAAAAGGAGTTAACATTATCGCCGCTTTAGCGGCAGAAAACTGCAGCTAAAACGGCGATAATGGGCTTGATAATACGCCCTTGTGAATTCCCATAGAAGGCCATGTTCTGGTGTGAACATGGGCTTCTATGGGAATTCTCTACGGCGTATTATCAAGCCCATTATCGCCGTTTTAGCTGCAGTTTTCTGCCGCTAAAGCGGCGATAATGTTAACGCTGTGCTTGATAATATGCCCCCTGTTTGCCAAATGACATTGAATAGAGCGAGGAAATTGAGGCTCGAGTCCATGCCGTGTCCCAGCTGCTCTGTCTTCATCTGCTTCTGATAGATTGGATTGTACAATGAACTTCTGATTGTTACTTGTATGGTTTCAGCGGCTAGTGAGCCACTCAAAACCTTCTACCATAAGCTAGAGTTAGAAAGTTTATTCAAAGTTTCCTAGGGTTCTAGGATCTGGCAGGATTATATCTGCATGCCCTCTTTGTACTCTAGGAATGTCACAACGGACATTGTTGCCAGTCGTATCTTTCAAAACAGAATCCTGAAATAATGTATCCACAAATTGCTTTAGATCTATGGAATTCCGTTAGTGAAAAGGTTATTACGTTTCGTTGTATTCACCCTACCTTCAAAGTTATGATGCAAAAGTTTAGCAATTTTTTCTGATCTAATAATTGCATGGGTATTGTCTGAGGTTTTGTCTACGAAATCCTAAAAGGACTTGCCTGTAAAAACAAGCTTGTCAAATCACTCTCTGATATTGTTTAGAACATTACATTTTTTCTAAAATCTCCCACTGCTCTTAAAATGACAACTACTCACTGCCAGCAGACCCACTGCTGAGGGCACTGGCAGTAAAGCCTGTCATGCTTACGCAGAAAATAGGCAACTTTCTAAAAGTGTGATTTCTAAAATATTAAAAGAAAATCCAATTTTAGCATAAAGGGTGATTTTAAAATAATATTAAAATGAGTCTTTCAAATATTTCTCTGGCTTCTCTGAAAGTGATTCTAGCCTGTATTTAATGTAATAGGGTAAACCAGTGTTAGTCTACAGAAGGTCAGACCTTGCCACAGTGAACAACGACTTTAGAAACTCTTTTCTTCCAGGGCATGTAAAGCATTAAATATGCATGTCCTATATATTTAAATACCTATGGGCCTTTCAGGTCTACCATAGGGGGGACATATGTTTTAAAAAGAAAGGCGTAGGCCTCGCAAATGGTTTATTTTGCAAGGTTGAAATACTTAGGTTGCAATGGCAGGCCTGAGACATATTTTACAGAGCTACTTTAGAGGGTGCTGCAGCCCATTAGTAGCATTGACTTTCCATGCCCTGTGTATCTGTAGTGCCATATACTAGGAACTTATAAGTAAATTAATTGTGCCAGTCATATGTATTCCAATTTTACCCTGTTTCAAAGGGAGAGAACAAACACTTTACCGCTGGTTAGCAGGAGTAAAGGGCAGAGTCCTATTGCCAACAAAAA
The DNA here is from genome assembly GCF_964261635.1 of Lissotriton helveticus. Lineage (NCBI taxonomy): Eukaryota > Metazoa > Chordata > Amphibia > Caudata > Salamandridae > Lissotriton > Lissotriton helveticus. Next base: position 2,049,253,406 of record NC_136067.1, on the reverse strand, counting down.
AGGGTTCAGCTAAAGAAGATAAAAATCTGGGGCAATGCCACACAAAAAAGGGTCACTTCCAACAACTCTGTATACCGAATTGTAGCAAGACTATTTTTATGCGAGGTGAAGTAAACCGCAAAAATGGAATTGCACTATCAATTTTTTTTATTGTGTGTTGCTTCTCCTTGAGAAAAATCTTTTTCCCATGGGGATCCCCTTCCTTTACTCCCCTACAGAATTGAGGGGCAGTCACTTTCCACATTCTCATCCTAGGTTCATGCATACTCCTACACCTGAGAGGAGTGATCCACTACCTGTATCCAAGGTGAGGCGGTGCCTGCCAAATTGTGTCACACAAATATTTGTGGGTGCTGACCTTCTGTGAATTTTAAGGGTAAGTAAAGCTATTTACCAATAATGTTTTGTTGTTAATCGTTGACACAAGCTTGCACGTGTGCATGGCAATGTGTGGGATATGCATAATGTTGTTAATCTAGGCTCCTTGAAACCAAGGAGAGGGGCTCTTCAGATCCAAAGGGACAGAGCACCAGAGTAACTAAATAGCTAAAAAACAAAATTCCCTTTGGAACAGTTCAACATATGCCTTGTAGAAATAGTAGCACTTTTTACCCTTATATCAGGCATACAACATCATACCAGGACAACAATCATCATTTAAAGATCGAAACACTCTGCTCAAGATGTGGAAGTACTTATGCACAAGTTTTAATACAACAGATATAAAAATTACATCAAATCATAAAAATACATTAAAAAAATACAAGACACATTGTATGGCATCATACCAAAGATACCCAGATAGTCTCTCTACTCCTAAATTATTATACATTTTTACCGGGAATATTTGTTAATTTATTCCGTAGAGGGCGAGAATGCAAACCACCTCATATAATTATCACGAACATCACTACGCGCACTCCTTACCTTTATAGCTCTAGTAACACCGCATACTCCGACGCTTCCACTTCCTGATGCCAGCAATCATTATAAAACGCCGGCATTGTGGGCAGTTTATATGCTTACTACCAGGGCTTTAAGGGGGGGGGGGCTGTGGGGGTCTGAGCACCCCCAGTTTTTTGGGGGGGGCTTAAAAGGGGGCTCTTTTCGGGCCTCAAAGGTCAAAGGTAGGGTGACCATACGTCCCGGTTTTTGTTGGTGTTTCGGGTGAGCATGCGCTCGCACTGTTTAAGTAAATCAAGCTAATGCGCTCCCAGTACCCCTGGCATGCCCACACCAGCACGACCAGAGGCGCAACTAGAGTGCCCACAACTCCTTGGAAGTGTGCTTTCATCGCACCATTGTGTTGATCAATGGTAACTCAAGTGGGATCATTTAGCAGCTTAAACCACTTCGTGTGAGAAACTGCCTACATTTTGATATCTCCTCTTTACTTCTGATCATGGGAAACTTGCTTGTAAAAGTCCAGTCAAACAAAAGTTAGACGTGAAATAATACAAACGTGTTTGCACAGAAGGAAATTTTATGTGACCGCATCATAACGAGGATGTGACAGCCCTATTTTGCAAGTGTGAGAACAGCAGGCTGTTTTTGTGCTCTGCGACGCTGGCATCGCCCAGTTGTTTGGAACACCACAAGCCTCTCGGCGTGTTTACCGCCAGTGTTAAAGCCACAGAGGGGCCTATTCCGTTTCCTGGCGACAAGCACCCACTGGCATACCCACGGGGCGATGAAGGGGAGGAAGGAGCATTTGCACTGTTGAACAAAACGCCCGTGGGCACATTAGTAGGAAGTGTGGAGATGCAGGGGCTCTAAGAAGGGGTGAAAAAACGACGAAGAATCATTAACATGCAAATGGTCTTTTAAAGACCTGTGAAGTACTCAGGTGCGGCTGTGTGTGCGCCCGGGAAGCTGTCTCAGCCTGGGCTGCCACACAGACGGGGTGGGGGCTCTGAGAAGTCCTAGAGCTGACGGCTTGTCAGAGCAGGTGGTACTGCTACACTAGTTATCTTTATTTAGACCACGCCCCTACTTAGATAGGCCACACCCCTTTTGGGTTTATACCGCCCCTTTTAAAGCACCCCCAGTTTTTTTTCTTCCACTTAAATCCCTGCTTACTACCATTCTTCTGTGAGTTTAGAGTTTATCTGTTTGTATCTTTTATGTAATTCATGCACTCAGGAGTCCTTATGTAAAGCAACCGATTCTATTGTAAAGCGCTCTGACACCTTCGGGTATAGTTTGCGCTATATAAAAACACAAAAATAAACAATGTAAAGGCGTCTTTATTGCTCATTCACCCCTGGAACTCCAGCATGCTTATCGCTAGCTCCAGCACCCCTGCCTCCAGGCTCTGTGCCAACCATTAGAGTAATATTTTGTTTGATGACGCTTTCCTTGGGTGTTGTGACACTGTGTGACATTGTTTACCGGATAACCATTTAAAATGTCATGCGTCAAGAAAGATTTGATATGTCTGATTTACAAATACTCTCTATCTCATTGTAATGCTCGCATATCAAAAATGTAAAGCAAGATTTGAGCTGAAAAACGGGCCAAACTCATAAAACAAAACTGCTAAGCTGCATATTAGAATTCGTCATGTTGACAGATGTAAGGATGAGAAATAAGAGTGAGAAATTAAGTCAGTATAGGTCTTCAGCGCCATCTAGTGGATTCTATCCAGTAGTGCAATTAACTAGGCAGACAACTGTTCTGTGCGTTTTAGTAAGGATTTAAGGAATGCTCGCTTTTTTAATTAAAAGAGTGTTTTTTGGCGAGCTGAGATACGAATGTAACAGCATCAGCTTGAATGGTAAATAAAAATGTGGAATAGATCACACGATTGGATGGTTTGGAAGAGAACACTGCTGCGCGAGGTTCCTTCAGTGGGGAACGTGTGGGTTGATTTGGGGGGGGAGGAAGGAGTAGTTTCTTACCTGTAACTCCAGTTCTGTAGTAGGGGTATCTCTGTTATAGTCATAATCTAGTGAATAGTCCCGCTCATGTGCGGGGACCCCGGAGCAATCAAAAATAATCTCTTGAACTGTCTTCTTTGCAGCAGTGCATAGACACTTAAGAGAGAATTAAAGACAGCTAATGCAGCCTATACATGCAAGGCTACACTGTCCAGTACTTCAACTAGAAATGCAAAGGATATTCCACCAAGATCACATTTAAACCGGTCTGCCAGGTTTTACCATGGAAAACACTTCCCCCCTTCACCAAATCCTTGGAATGATAGAGAGGAAGGACAGGACAGACAAGCCCCCATAGGCTGCCATTATGTGGCTTAAATAGGGATACCGTGCCTTTAAGAAAACTTTCCAGAACTCTCCTGGTATCCCAGAACGCACAGCACCTCCCTCCACTTTCAGTTCTTTTTGGAGGTGTATACAGCAAGACCTGTAGCATTCATCATTTTATCCTTTTCTCCACCGGGGAGGAGGGCGGGCGCTTATGACTATAACAGAGATACCCCTACTACACAACTGGAGTTACAGGTAAGAAACTACTCCTTCTGTAGTAGGGGATCTCTGTGTATAGTCATAATCTAGTGAATAGGATGGCAAGCCCATCCAAAAATAACCTGGCGGTGGAGAAAAATAAGGCAACACCAGTACTGTGCAAACCGATTTCTCAACGAAGTCTGCCCAACCTGAGCATCTGCCCTGGCATCCGAGTCCAGACAGTAATGCTTAGCAAAGGTATGGACCGACTTCCAAGTGGCAGCCTTGCAGATCTCTGCAATGGGAACATTACGAAGCAAAGCTGTTGTAGCCGCTTTGCCCCTGGTGGAATGAGCCTTAGGCTTACCCCCTAAGGTCTTATTCGCTTTCTGATAACAGAGCTGGATACAAGACACAATCCACCTAGAGATGGACTGTTTCGAAGTAGCAAGACCAGTCCTGACCGACCCATAGTTGACAAACAATTGGTTGGATCTGCGAATGTCTTTGGTTTTATCCAGATAGAATTTCAACACCCTTCTGACATCCAGGGAATGAAGAGACCTTTCCGCTGGAGTGGAAGGATTCTGGAAAAAAATCGGTAAAGTTATAGCCTGATTAACATGAAAATCAGAAATCACCTTGGGAAGGAAGTTAGGGTGAATACGCATAACAACCTTAGCAGCATGAAATACAGTATAAGGTTCCTGGCAACACAATGCCTGAATCTCACTTACCCTGCGGCCCGATGTAATGGCCACGAGGAACGCCGCCTTCCAAGACAGGTGCTGCAGTGAAGCCTTGTGAATAGGTTCGAAAGGTTCCTTCATCAGCCTGGACAGCACCACATTCAGGTCCCATGAAGGCGACGGAAGTCTGACAGGAGGGAATACTTTCTTCAAGCCTTCCAGAAAATCCTTAATCACAGGAATCTGGAAGAAGGATGTCTGCGAAGGGCATTTCCTGTACGCAGTCAACGCAGCCAGATGAACCTTAATGGAATGGAAATTAAGTCCAGACTGAGCTAAATGCAGAAGGTATGGAAGGATGACATCTTCCTTGCAGGTCGTCGGATCATAGTTCTTAGACATGCACCAGATGCAGAATCTCTTCCATTTGTAAGCATAAGAGGTCCTAGTAGACGGCCTCTTAGCCTCCTTCAATATGTCCATGCAATCCTCAGGAAAATTCAAGTGGCCATATTGTACTATCTCAGGAGCCATGCCACCAAACTAAACGACGAGAGGTTGGGGTGCAGCATCTGCCCCCCGAACTTCGTGAGACAGTCCGGCCGACATGGCAGCGGCCGATGAGTCAGGATCGACCGATGAAGCAGGTCCGTGAACCACCACTGCCTGGGCCATTCCGGAGCAATGAGGATCATCCGCGCCCGGGATTGGGCCAGCTTGATGAGCACCGCCGGAATCAGGGGAATGGGTGGAAAAGCGTACAGAAAGCTGTTCGACCAGCTGATCCATAACGCTTTCCCCAGAGTCCCCGGCTGATAATACCTCGAGGCGAGGTCGCTGGCATTTGCTGTTTTCGGCGGTGGCGAACAGATCCACGTCTGGAGTGCCCCACATGGCGAAGACGTCGCCGAGCACCTCGTCGTTTATAACCCACTCGTGGTTTTCCTGAAGCAGTCCGCTGAGGGCGTCCGCCTGAACTTTCTGCACACCTGGCAGATGAGTCGCCGTTATCGTCAGTCCTCTGGCTAGCAGCCAGTGCCAGATCGCCTGCGCTTCCTGTGACAGTCTGCGTGATCTTGAGCCCCCCTGCTTGTTGAGGTAATACATCGGGGTCGTATTGTCCGTCTGTTCCATCAAGGAGCTGGTCTGGAAGGACGGATGAAAGGCCTTCAATGCCAAGTGAACCGCTCGGAGTTCCAGGAAATTGATGTGATACGTAGACTCTGCTGGAGACCACGTTCCCTGGATTTGTAGATGGTCTGAATGCGCTCCCCAGCCCTGGAGAGACGCATCCGTCACGATAGTCTGAGTCGGGATATCCTTGTGGAAAGGAACCCCCCTGAGTAGATTCGCTGCCGAGCACCACCATCTCAGGGACTGTTGGGCATGACGAGACAACTGGATCCTGTCGTCCCAGCACCCTTTCCTCTGATCCCATTGATCCTCCAAGCATTCCTGCAACGACCTCATGTGTAGGCGCGCATGTGGGGTGAGGAAAATACTACAAGAGGCCGTTGACCCCAGTAGAGAAGACACCGTCCTCACTGTTGCAGATGGAGCAGCTATGAGAGCCTGAGCCTTCCGAAGGAGTGATAAGCGTCTCTCCTCCGAAGGAGACACGCTTGCTGACAGCGTATTCATGGAGGCTCCCAAGTACTGCAGGCACTGGACCGGGATCGAAACAGACTTGGACATATTTATGTGCAACCCCAGCTGATTCAGCAGGACAGCCGTCCTGTTGAAGTGCAGTTGTGCTTCCTGGAAGGTGGAGGCCTTGATCAACCAGTCGTCCAGGTACGGGTAGACAAACACCTTGTTCTTTCGCAGTTGCGCTGCCACCACAGCCATGCACTTCGAAAACGTCCTGGGTGCAGACTTCAGTCCAAACGGTAGTACGGTGTACTGATAGTGATTGGTGCCGACGAGGAAGCGCAGGAACGTCAGGTGTTTCCGTGCAATGGGCACATGGAAGTACGCATCTTGCAGATCTATCACGCAAAGCCAGTCTCCCCTTTGCAGCTGAGGGTAAATCTGGTGCAAAGACAACATGCAAAACTTTTCCCTGCGAATCCACTTGTTTGCTTGTCGCAAATCCAGAATGGGCCTGAACTCATTCTTGTCTTTCTTCCTCACCAGGAAGAAGCGAAAGTAAAGGCCCTTTCCCCTTTGAGACAGAGGGACGTCGTCTATCGCCCTTTTTCTTAACAGGGTGTCGGCCTCCGCCTGGAGCTCGCGTAGCTGGAACTGCGAGGCAACTGGTGGAATTGCTGGAGGCGGACTGTATCCATTGCAAACAATATTCAGCACCCACTTGTCTTGAGTAATGTTTCTCCACTCTGCCAGGTAATGTTGGATGCTTCCCCCCACCGGAGCGGGTAACGGTTGGGGGGGAAGGAGCACCTCAGGGCCCAGACCCAGCCGGGCCTTTGGTCGCGGATGAAGACTGCTGACCACCATGGCCCCTCTGGCGCTTTTGGAACGGGCGTCGTTGGAACTGTTGCTGCTGCTGCTGTTGTTGCTGCCCAGCCTGTCGACATTGTCCTCTACCTTGCGCCCCGTACCGTCTCTGGAACGAGCGGAAGGTCTTCTTATGTTCCTTCGGCTTTTCCAACCCGACAGCCATCAAGGTCTCAGCCTCTGCCTTCATGTGGGCCATCTCCTCGTCCGCATATTTCCCAAAAAGGGTCTCGCCTGGGAAGGGTAGATTGGCTACCCTCTGCTGCGCCTCAGGCTTCAAGGGCGTCAGACGCAGCCAGGCGTGGCGCCTCAGGTTGACCCCATGACAGTATCCATGTGCTGCCAGGAGGGAGGAATCCGCAGCAGAGCTGATCACTTGGTTGGAGACCATGAGTCCTTCATTCATGATCTCTTGGAAATCCTCCCTGTTCTCCCTGGGGAAGAAGTTCCACGAACCGTGCGAGGGACTCCCATAGGGACCGATCATAACGTCCCAACAAGGCTGAGGCACTAGCGGCCTGCATAGACATGGCGGCCGTCCCACAGACCTTCATGCCCGCCGAATCCATCCAGCGGCTCTCCTTGTCAGGAGGCACTGTCGATGACGGAGTGGTGGTGTGTTGCTTCCTCGCCGCCATCACAATCACTGAGTCCGGCGCAGGGTCCAAGCGAAGAAACGCCGGCTCCAAGTCAGGAGCCCGATACTTCTTATGCAGCCTGGAAGGAGCTGATTTCGTAACCGCAGGAGTGAGGAAGAGCTCCATGGCCGGTTCCACCAGCCCAGGCACCAACGGCAACAAGGGGCGAGACAACTGTTTCTTGTGCAGGGTCTCAAAGATGACGGAAGTCAGGGGTGCAGGCACCATGAGTGTGATGCCCAGCTTAGCCGCTCCTCGCAGCAAAACCTCCTGGAAGGAGACAATGTCGTCGATCGGGGACACCCTCATCCGAGGGGAGTCCGTCAGGGTCGGCGAGTAGTCCCTGGCACTGGACGAATCCGTGTGGCGGGATCTAGACCTGTCCCTCCTACGGCGCCGTCTGGACCTCGTGGATGAGCGATGGCGACTCCTGGACCTATCTCTCCATCTTGAGCGAGACCTCGACCTCCGCGGTCTCGAGCGTTCCGTGGGCCGGAAAGGAGGGCGCTGTGGAGGCCAAACCGGGAGCCTAGGTTGCGGAGGCCCCGTAGGCGGAGTCGGCAAATGAGGCAACAAGGCAGACCTTGGCGGAGCCGGTGGAGGAGGACGGTGAGGAGGAACCGGAGGTGGTGGAGTAGGAGGTTGAGGCAGTGGAGGAGGAGTCGGGGTCCGCGGAGGAGGATCCACGGGCAAACGAGGAGGTGTAGGCGGCCACGGTTTGGAGGGTGAGTAAACTTGAGAGTACTCCGAGCCCGGAGACAGTCCCACTCTCCTTTTCTTCTTCTGACCAGAGGGGGGTGATCTTGAGGCCCTACCCCTCGTAGACGAGTAACGGCGCCGCCGTGACCATGTACTCGCTGAAGCCGAGGACTCCGTCCTGGTCTTCCTCCTCGACGCTGAGCGTCCCCTCGACGTCGACGAGCATCTTCTTGACGTCGACGAACGTCGCCTCAACGTCGACGAGCGTCTGCTCGGCGTTGATGGCCGTCGCTTCGACGTCGACGGTCGGTGCCTCGACGTCGATCGTCTCCTCGATGTAGGTGATCTTCTCGGCATTGACGACCTCCGTCTCGGCGCTGATCTTCGTCTCGACGTCGCTGACTTACGTGTCGACGTCGACGGTGACCGGCGTTGTCACCTCGACGGTGAGCGCCGACGTCTTGACCTCTCTCGACGTCGATGATGGCTCGACGACAAATCAGTCCTCGACGTCGACCTTGTCGGAGGTCTCGACGTCAGTCCCCTTGACGTCGAACGTCGACGGCGCTTGGACCCAGAGCCCTGGGGAGACGGGAAACAGACTGTGGTCATTCCTTTCGACGCCGACGTCGAGGCTATCGACGTCGACGGAGACCGATGGCATTTTCTGGCCTTTTCCTTACTGGGGAGCCCCCCAGAGGCCGGCGCACGGGCAGAGGAAGGAGCCCCTTCATGCCCAGACCTACCTTGTCCTTGCTGTCTTCTCTGTTCCAAACCTTGGAGCCTGGTCTTCTCCCTGTCCTTCAGGGTCCTTTTAGGGAACTGCAGACAGATATCACACTCCTCAGGAACATGAGAAGAAGGCAGGCACAGTATGCAAACCCTGTGAGGATCTGATTTTGCCTTTTTCCTGGAGCACTCAGGACATTTATCAAATAAGGCAGGCATATTTGATAAAAGAGCAGCCAAAACACCAGAGAAACTCCAGCAAAGATGAGAAGAGGCAAAACACGTCGAGTGAACACACTCTAACACTTTAAAAGTGCACAATTTGTAGAAAAACAAAAACAAAAAAGGGAGAGCTCAATGTAGGAGAGTAGGGTCTGCTTCCTATGGTCACCCCCACTTTTTGCTTTGCTTTACTGGTTTTCGACTTAGATGTGACTGTGGGCCTGCTAATCAGACCCACAGCCCAGATGCACTCTCTCTAAATTTACACCATGTACTCTAGGTACATACACGATTGGGAATTGGTTCACCTTGTCAGCCCCTGTAGAAGTGTGCCCTAGGTACTCAGGACATAGGTGTAACCAAGGCCTACCAGGGGCTGCAGCTTGTATTATGCCACCCCTGGCTGGCCACTCAAATAAACACAACTGGCTGATCACTCAGCTGGGGCAAGGTCGTGTAATCACCCCTTGCTTAGGTATGGTATTCCTATACCTACTTATATATAGACACATAGTAACCTATAAGTCACTCCTATGGCAGGCCTTAACAATCCGGGCGGCAGAGTGCTTGGTTATGTGTGAGATGGTGCTCTAGCATGAGCTAAGCCTGTCTGCAGCTTTCCGAACCATATCCTTATAGCTGTTCTATGATATTGCCATACCATATACTCTTAAGTGCATTATGAACCTCGCGGTTAAATGCTAATTCTGGTTTGGCTTTATCAATGTCGTGTAAGGTGTCATACGCTTTGGAATGCTACCCCCTTGCCAATTCTGGCGACGGGGGTAGCATTCCACCCTTCTAGAGGGAGCAGACATGTTGTTGCTGACTATCCCGGTTAAAAGTAACCAGAGCCCCAGCATCACAAAATGGACGCTGCTGCCACAGACACAAGTCTGACCTCCTGCTGCTGGGAGTCCTTCCAGTCACGGAGGTTTGGACAATAGGTTTCCTGCCTGGGGAGGTGCGAGCACCACCCCAGACAGGACTTTGTGTATTGGGACAGGGAGGCCTGAATAGACTGAGACACTGCCTAGAGCACCCTAGGTGCTCCATGCATACCCCGGTTCAAACCGGTTGCTGGGGAACTCCAGCCCCAGCTCTGGCGCAAAACTGGACAAAGGAAAGGGGGTGTAACCACCCCCCTTTCTGGTCCCACCCATAGGAGGGACCTAGAAAGTAATCAAGCCCCTTTTAGTTGTATAAAAGTAGGAGCTGAGTCCTGAGACTTTAGATTAATCCTGAATTGAAACTTGACACGAAACGCTGGACCTTCGACATTCTGCTGAAGCTGAAGACTGAAGAATCTCCCTTGTGGCCAAGGAGTGACCACCCTGGGCAACCAGGCACCATCCAGCAAATCAACGGCTTGCTTTGTCGACGTTCCTGCTGGAACCCGAGCACAGAGCCTGACAAGACCCAGACTTCCAGACCTCTCTGACACTCTCTTAACGACTGCAGCATAGCTGTGATCCGTGGAGGCGACGAGACACATGGGACCGGACATCTTGGAAAGCCTGCAACTTGCTACCTGTGCAGCTCCTGAGGTACCCTCGAAGCTGTGCACTGGGGATTGAGTAACCCTGATCCCGAGCTCCATCTGCGACGAAGATCAGCCCCCCACACTCCACGAGTTCTGCGTGGGGCCCTTCTGCTTTTGCTCTGCTCGACGCGTTTTCCGGTTGCTGGCCATTTGGCTAGTAGCCTCTGTGACGACAACATTTTTGAACCACATCACTGGTCTGGTTGCTCCAGACTGGCCCTTGCTTCCCTGCAAAGGTGAAGCACCTCAGACCTTGATGGTCTGCACCAGAAGCCTTTGTTGTATCCGGCGTGGGCTGCTTTTGCCAAGGCTTGTTGACTCAAATCCGGAAATCGACCCCTCCATCTGCGAGATCCTTCGTGGGACAGTCAGTCTCCAGCACCTGGTTGTCATCGACGCCTCCTGGTCCACGTGGCTGCCAAGACCAGCTTCAAGACAGCACCTGATTGCTCCTCGACGTCGTCTGGTTCCTTCCTGGTCCCACCCGGTCACTGGCTAGTGACCCAGACTCTGTCCCCTCTGCTTTCAGATCCTCTCCATCCTCGATCCACCATTGGATCCACCCGGACATCTTCCTCCTGGTCGCCTGCAGCCTCTTTTTTTCAGGTCTCCATAGGATCCAACGCCGAAACACATCTTCACACCTATGCACCCGCCGTCCGTGGGTGAGGTAACGCGAGTACTTCGGTGCTCCCAAGGGTATTGACTATCCAAGTGTTCAAGTCTCTAGTTGTTTCCTCCTAGCTAAACCGGAAGTGTCCTAAATCCTTCTAAATCTAACTTCTAAGTTCCCATTGACTTTGCATTGAATCCCGCGTGTGTGTAAAGACACTGCACGTGCCGCCCTTGGGCCTCCTACTTCTAAACTATTGTTAAGACAGTGTAGCCCCAGCGATTCCCTAGGCCATAGACCTTTCCTTTTCTCGTGACGTGGTACTTATACCACTTTCTTAATATATGGTTTGCTTTGCCCCTAGGGCCTAACCGTAAATTGTGCAACTTAACGTATAATAACTAAGTGTCTTGTTATGTGCTTAGGCCTCTGACCTCATAAAGAGTTCAGAGGAGTGTGTTAGAAATAAATACATATATATTTTATATATATCCTGTGTGGTGTCCTTTCATTTGGTATTCAAGGGGTTACATATGGTAAAACAGCTGGCTTTACACGCCCTCTAGAGTATTTTAGCCTAAGACTGTTCTGTCCATGCTACCACTAGGATAGCTGGTCTATAAGGTTGACTTACAACCATCACCATAAGGGTTGTTTGGACTGGTGCAAAGTGATCACTAGAATAGTGAACATCATATACCAGGATAACTTCTCACACTCAATGCTCCAGGGTCCTGCTAGCAGGAGCCGGAAAAAAGAACTGAAAGTGGAGGGAGTTGCTGTGCATTCTGGGATACCAGGAGAGTTCTGGAAAGTTTCCTTAAAGGCACGGTGTCCCTTTTTTAAGCCACATAATGGCAGCCTATGGGGGCTTGTCTGTCCTGTCCTTTCTCTCTATCATTCCAAGGATTTGGTGACGGGGGGTGTTTTCCATGGTGAAACTTGGCAGACAGGTTTAAATGTGATATTGGTGGAATATCCTTTGCATTTCTAGTTGAAGTACTGGACAGTGTAGCCTTGCATGTATAGGCTGCATTATCTGTCTTTAATTCTCTCTTAAGTGTCTATGCACTACTGCAAAGAAGACAGTTTAAGAGATTATTTTTGATTGCTCCGGGGTCCCCGCACATGAGCGGGACTATTCACTAGATTATGACTATAACAGAGATACCCCTACTACAGAATCAGACTTATTCAGAGATTTTTATTTATTTGCAGATTTATATATTGCAAACTCGGCCCGAAGGTATTGGCGCGCTTTACATGAGCACCGGTTACGTTACACAAGAACACTTTCATTTTTGGTAGGCACGGGGGAATGAAGGCATTTGCCCATAATCACAGGATGCTGATCTGACGCCGAGGATCGAACCTGGTTCTCCAGCTCCAAAGTCGGCAGCTCTGAGCCTGCCCGTGGCCCAAGCAGGGGTACCCCTAACAGGGCGGCCAACTTAGTGCCACTTGAAGGCACATAGCCAGCCAGGCTAGTGTTTGTACCCTCTGGGGTTTGGCGCGTCATGAGTCTTTTCCAGCGCGGGAGCGAGGTATATCTACCTCTCCCGCCCACCTGGTGATCCTTTTTCATTCAGATTGCATGCCATTTCCCTCCCTACTGCTTGAGTCTGAATGGTACAGAGGGGAACCCTCTTCAGGAGCACAACAAGCGTGCAAATGCCAAAGAACCCCAGGAAGTCCTTACGGCAGGACCCTGGAGGAACGACGGCGCCCCTTTAGTCCTGCAGGCAGTTGTAAACCTGAGCAACCGGGGGCTTGCCTGGATAGGCTCCGCCCCCTCAATGGGCGTGAGTAAATGGGTGGACTGGTGGTCCACATGATGTAAGGGGTAATCCCCCCAAGATGGTGTGCACTGATTGGTTAGGGTGAATGTGCAAATTGGCTCATCAGGTGGGCAGGGCAGTATAGGGGTGTCACTGCTGCCTGCCCTTGGATTGTCCGGAAATTGACCCATCAAGTTGGCATATTTGTTATGCAAAAAAACCTGCAGCAATGTTTTCTCCAACAATCAATGTGTCTTGTGTGTTCTTTATTATGAGATTGTTGTGGTTACAGGAGGGGTATGTTGCTGATGTTGGCACTATGGCCGTGAGGCCACATAATGTCGGGCATTTCCAGGCACTACAGGTCTCTGCTGTTGCGATGCTCCATGCCATCCCAAATAGTCTGTATTAATGCCAGATTACTCGAAGTCACAGGGTTGACGGCTTCAGGTTATGCAGGTGACCATGAAGGGACGCCAAGGTGTGTCCACGGGGACAGGCGCTGTGTAACCAAGGCAGCGGTGCCTCGTGTCAGACTCACTGCCTCACCCTTTCCCAACCCGGGCAAATGGAGAACAGGACGCCCCTAAAACTCAATTGCTAAACCTAGACTTTGCAAAATCACAGGCTTTGTGGCTGCAAAAGAAGTGTCTTGCAGTGTACTAAGGACACACTGTGAGAAAAGTCTTCCAGCTCACAAAGTGCCTTTTGGCTTGCAACTAAGGCAGCCCCCCTCCCTTCCTTTCCTTTTTAAGTTGGAATACAATGAAAAAGTGATTTTGAGGGCGATAGTCAACGAAAACCATTGATCAGTTACCACAACTTGAAAGGGTGGTAACCAGTTTGCAAAGTGGAAACTGTCAATCTAGTGACGTCACCCTTGAGAATGGTGTCTGTTGCTCCTGGGAGGGGCAGTGAATCCACTTCTCTTTTGTGCTCCTTTTTAGCATCCTCCATTTCTTCCCCAGGTTTCTTTCTAGTGTTCCGGGAGGCAGCTGTCGGTTCGCTTCTCATGCCTGGCTGTCGATTCCAAAATGCCATTAATGACGGCCTTGACATGTCAGATTAGAGCTTCTATTGGTTGATCTGAGGTCAGCAGCTGTGGTGCACATGGTAACAGAAGCAAGGTAGATAACACTTACATGTTGGGTGGTAAACACAAAGGAAATCATGGAATCAATGCAAAGAAAATGATGGCTGAAGGACAAATACAGACATACAACATACTTAACACTCCCATGATGCACACGTGCTACATTAAGAGGAGGTTGGGAGGTAGAAGGATGAGGGAATGTGTGAGAGTTTGTAACCCTCTCTCTGATTCGAGAAGGGTTGTCTTAAGAGCTGAATACACAACTGCACTGAACCGAGGCATGACTGCCAAATGCTCCAGCCAATGGATGAAAGAGGCTGGTCAATTCAATAGACTTTATTTCGGTTTTGATTCAAACCATAAAAGCACATGTGCAACAATGCAATTTAAAAATACAGTAAATATATGAATATACAATAAAGTGCAGAGTACAGAGTAAAGTGCAAAAGTTCACAGATCTGTAGTTTACATGCAAAAATTAATTTTGTCAAAAGAGGGATACATCAACACAGAAGTCCTTCATTGATCCAAGCAATTTCTCATTCTTATACATAGCTTTAAAAATGCAGCTACTTGAAGAATACTGTCCTTATGCAAGAGTTGTAAAAACATAAGTGCTGGTCTGATTTGATTAAAATTAGTTTTTTTTAAAAGAACAACCAGGTAGCGTTTACGCGGATAATCATAAAATCTACATAAAAATATAAAATGCAACATATCCTGTGGAGACTTTCCGTCGCAGCCACAGGGTGCAGCAGGTCGAAGAACACCAATGGTGGGAAGGGGCGGATCCAAAGCTCACTCTATGGGGCGCACTTATTAATTTCTAGAGTAACTCATGTGGCGCCTGTGCTCTCTCCAACCCCTGACACATAATCCGGCTCCCTAGCGCCATGCATACACCTTTGCACCTGTGAGTGTGACACACTTTGAAACTCTTCCCTCACTGGCAGTGTGCTGACAGTGCAGCACATACAACGTTAGAGTATGAAGAAATCAAAACATTTCCATCTCATATCACCTGGTGCAAAGCTATGGGTACCAATTTTAGTAGAAAGAGGACTGCATCAATAAACATAGGAGGTAGTGTGGGGTCACCGATGTAACACTCGGGTTACCCCCTGCCCCAATGCAAAGTAACACAGTCAGCACAAAGTGCTACTTGCATTACTTTATAGCTACTTTCCAGTGCAATGAAAGGTTTGCGTTGGAAAGCAAAATACTTTTTCACTTTTGTCGGTTTACGTCACGGTTCGTGACATTGCACCGGTGCAAAGTGTATTGTAAGCCATAGGCGTGCCTGATAGCTACACTGTCAAAACCCAGACCGAAAAGAACGGTGATAGATTAAACCCAGATCTGTCGACTGGGTGTGAGTGTTTGATTTGTTCAGATGCTCCGTCCATCACCACCCCCTTTTGTACTGCTTTGTTCGCCATAAGTTGGCAGTGTTTGCTCAGACGTGAGTCCCGTGCTCTCCATGCCACTGGAGTCAAGCTATCCTGGCTGATGACGGCTTATACCCAGAAACCGGTCCTCGGAGGCTTGTTTCCGGTCCAGGGAAGGCATGGCTTGGCAGTTCAGGCTGGACTGTTCCCATAAGGCACAGGGTCAGACTGATTTGCATATGGCCATGTCTGAACTGGGGTGGCAGAGTGGGCTAAAGTACAGTGATGGGTCAAACCCAGATCTGTTGACTGGGTGTGAGTGTTTGATTGATTCAGATGCTCCGTCCATCACCACCACCCCCCTTTTTGTACCGCTAAAAATGGGTGGGGCCAAGGCAGAGCATTATTCAGCTCACAGTTGGTACCAATGATGATGTCCAAGCAGGCGGACTGCAGATAACTTGGAAGCTGCAGCTGGAGACTTCAAGGTGATGAGTTCACATTTGTGCATCTCATCTTGCACAGGAGAGAGTGTCTTGTGGTCATCTGAGACTTCCTCATGTTTCCTTCAACTTAGGAAAATCAGGACATTTTTCACAGTAGAAGCCGCCATCCAAGTCTAAACTGCTTTAGTCCCATCAAGAATGGACTATTCAAACGTCCTCTACTTGGGACTTCTAATAGGCCAAAATCTCAGTTCAAATGCTGCATAATCAAGCACTGAGACTGGTCTTTCGACAACCCAGGCATTGTCACACTAAACCTCTGATGGAGAAGCTGCACTGGTTCCCTGTAGCTCAGTGAACCATCTTCAAAACAGGCTGCATCATCTTTAAACCACTCCATAACAAAAGCCCGGAAATCAGATCAGCAGCAAACTATATGAGCTTCAAGAATCTCCTGAAATCCTGACTATTTAGACAAGCATATGGTCAAATTCTGGTTAGATGTCGCTTCTCTCTACCTCAGCACCAAGAAACCTTTTTGGTATATGTGTGCTATATAAATATAGCATAACAACAGTTCAGATACAAAATTAAAGCATAAGCTATTCATAGCTTTGATAACAAGAACCAGTAGCTTGTATATTGCTTGGTTTTTAACTTCCACCATAGAGAGGTGGGGGTGTCTTGGGAGATGAAAGAGGGTCCTAGAACCTGGTCCATTGATATGGAAGAGAACAGCGGGAGACCTTTCAGTAAACTGTTGCGATAGTCTAGTGTAGTAACGGCGAGTGCAGATTGGGGTGTTTTACCCCTGGAGGGTGGTATGAGGTTGATATGGGGGGAATTTAGCACATGTTGAAAATTGAATTCCTTGCATCCACAGCTGTGGTTGTGATAAATGACTCCAGGCTGGGTTAAAGTATACAGTGCAAACACAAGGAGATGATGGACAGAGAGCTGAAACTTTACCCCCAGTCACCATTAGATCTGGGTTGAATCCATCACCATTCTTTAGCTCACTTTGCCAAACCAGTTCAAACCCAGCTATATGCAAATCAGTCTTGACCCTGTTCCTCATAGGAATAGTCCAGCCCGAACAGCCAAGCCAGGCCTTTCCTGGACTTAAACAAGCATCCTGGGACTGGTTTCAGGGTAACACCCCTCGTCAGCCAGGCTAGGTTAAATCAAGTGAGCAAGGGACCCACGTCAGGGCATGCCCTGCCAACTTAGAGCGAACAAAGCCAAACACAAGGAGATGATGCACAGGGTTCTGAAATGTTTCAGACACTCACCCCCAATCACAGATCTGGGTTGAATCCATCATTATTCTTTAGCTCACTTCGCCACCCCACTACAGACCCAGCCATATGCAAATCAATCTTGACCCTGTTTCTCACGGGAACAGTACAACCCAAACTGCCAAGCCAGTTCTTCCCTGGACCGGATAAATGCATCCTGGGACCAGTTTCTCGGTTACACCACTCATCTGGCTACCTTGAATCTAGTGGCAAAGTGAGCCAGGGACCTACTTCTGGGCATACCCTGCCAACCTAGGGAGAAGAAAGCAAACACTGTCAAGCCAGGTCTTCCCTGTACTGGTAACAAGCATCTGGGGACCGGTTTGGGGTAAAACCTCTCATCAGCCAGGCTAGCTTGAATCCAGTGGCGAAGTGAGCAAGGGATAAAGGGAAGAAGATATGGAAAAAAAGAAATCTTTTGAGAAAAAACCTGAATGGAGTCTGAACACTATGTTGAATGGATTAATTTGTAGTTTTCACAATCAAGGTGTGTGCTGATCATTAATATATATACTGTTTTTATTTGTTGTGGAACCCTTTTAATTACCAGACTAGCACAATGGCTACAAGGAAGGCATAGTCTATGCTTTTGTCTTGGGTACTGTCTAGAAAGGTAACCACTGGTGTAAGTGATGAATTGAATGTAGTGGTGTATAGTGGCATAGAGTTTAATCGAGTGTGCCTCTACGTAGGGTGGAGTAGAGTGTTATAGAGTAGCGGAGAAGTGTGGCTCACTGGTTAGAGGAGGCAGACCCGGACGCTGAGATCGGACCCGGGACCAGGGTTCAATTCCCGACGCGGCAGGGTCTTGAGCCCAAAATGTCCACGGACTCGGTAATTCTCGCTTCGGTGCCTACTCGAATCACAGGTTCACACTCTGCAACTCTGGGCAATAGCTTGCTTAATCTCCACTACGGCCCCCCGCGGCGGGATGCCTGGCTTTCACCTTGGGGATACCCAGTAGAGGCTATCTCACAGGGAAAAACAAGGACGGGTTCCCAATGCAAAGCGCTTTGAGACCTGGCGTTGATATTGCGCTATACAAAAACCTATCCATCCACCCATCCATCCTTATAGAGTGACATGTTGACTAGTGAAGGTGCATAGAGTGTCGTGGAGTGTCTTAGAGTCTAAGAGTGGAGGGGTATAGAGTAGAGGGGGGTAGAGTGGACTAAAGTGTCGTAGAGTGGTGTAGAGTGGAGTGGTGTATAGCGGCATAAAGTGGAATAGAGTACACTCGTTGAGTGCAGCAGAGTGCCGTTGAATGCAGTAGAGTGCTGTAGGGAGCAGTAGAGTGTTATAGAGTGGCATGTTGTGGCTTTGAGTGGAGGGGCTTAGAGTGCAGGGGCGTGCATGGACTAACGTGTGCTGGTAGGCACAGGGACGCTTGAGGGTGTGGAAATGAGAGACTAATGCAACCTTGAAAGAAGGAACTTCACAACAATGGAGCACTGATAGCTAACCACACAAGGAGAAAGGCCGCACAAACTGTATGTCCTGAGGGTTCCCCGTGACAAATACCCGTAAGTCACCCATGAACAGCACCAACTTCCTCTCCTACCTCAGTGGCAGGCTAAGAGGAAAAGCAATTCAACGGGGGACACTACACACCATGGCAACGGATATCGGATTACTCACTGGAGAGATGATAGGGGTAAAATGATATTGAGCCGTACAAACCACGCGGAAACACGGACACATTCTGTATGATTGCACAAACAGTTTATTATTAAAACTTAATGAAGATTTTTTTTTTAAAGTGCACGATTTGGTGGATGACAACTTCGCTTCCTTGGTTGTTTTACAGATCAAAGCCGGCTTTTGCAGATAGCAGGAGGCATTCTTGCAAATATTCTATGACCAGGAAGAGGTATGACTTTTTAGGTTTTTCGAATGCTCAATACATACTGTGTTTTTGTGTGTTTGATGTAATGTGAAGTTGCCAAGGGGGTGCCTAGACATGCGTCTCATGCTCGCTGTGCTATTGGAAACAAGCTACAACCAACTTACGAGCCCTAATCAGGGCGAAATCGGTCTTGGGTTGCTTGTGTTTTGGGTCTAGGAGGATTTAGCCTGACAGTTAGGGCAGGACAGTTCCTTTGGAGAAAGGCCAAGACTGATTTGCATATGGCTGGGTCCAAACTGAAGTGGCTTGGTGGGCAAAAGAATAATGGGTTGGGCTGTAACCCCGATCGATTGTCTGGGAACACACTTATTGCAAGTATTCCCTTCATCAGGTTTCGTGTTTGATGCAACACCCTAAGTGGCCGAGGGCGTGCCCAGATGTGGGACCCATGCTCACTGTACTACTGGAACCAAATCACAGCCGAACGCTTAGCCCTAATCAGGGCAATACTGGTCATGGGCTGATTGTGTTTCTGTTCAGGGAAGACCTGGCCTGGCAGTTTGGGCTGGACTCTTCCTATTGGAGCCAGGTCAAGGCTGATTTACATATGGCTGGGCCCAAAGTGAGGGCTAATGGTGGGCAAAGGAACAGTGGGTTGGAATGACACTCGAGCGATTGCCAACGGTTAACCACATGGGTGCTCATGATGAGCTCAGCTCGTCATAAGGCACGGTGGGTGTGTGATCATGACGAGCTGAGCTCGTCATAACGGCCGCAACTCTCGCACGCGGGGCTAATTTCCCCGCTGTGCGAGCGTTCTACAGAAACGGGTGTTGCCGTGACGAGCTCAGCTTGTCATGAGCCCGCGGCCACCGTGCTGCATAGCGAGCTGAGCTCGTCACGAGCACCGGGGCGCTGTGGGCGCCCCCCCTCCCCCAGCACAGCAGGGGAATTACCCCCGCTGCGAAGGGGTTAAACTTATTTCAAGCATTCCTCTCATCACCTATTGCGTGTTTGACATTACATAATGATGAAATCACAGAAAATTATATCAAATGACCTTTCACCGACAATGACATCACAGGAAATGATCATGTGGCTCTGGAACAGGAGATAATAAAAGGATGGAGTGAAGGTGGCGCTCTAAACTGAACAGCACAGGATCACAACAGGTAAAGAAGCCTGATGGGGCGAGTTGGTAGCCCTGATTCCAGGATTGCCACTTCTCGTCTCCATGCAGACCAAGGGACCAGGACCAGATGTTCGAAACATCTGCACCCCCACCCAGAGTCTGCTGGACTCAGGAGAGCCATCGTAGTGTAGCTTGGCTGCCCTGAAGGCAAGTACTGCCAAAATAAGAGAACCACGCAAGTGGACTTCTACCAATCTCGAGGTTTGCTAGGAAAGTTGACTCCTGTGGACCAAGGAATAGCCTGGGAAGACCTCTGTCGATCGCACAGCGTCTTCAGCTTCCTTGAAAATCTTCAGCATCCTGTATCCCTTGCATCAGGACCACTGCATAGAAGGCAAGGAGCCACTGACACTGGAGACTGCTTTTTCGTCGAGGTAACTGCTTCTGTGGACCTTGTTGGTCCCCCCTGGCTGGCTCCCTGCCAGAGTTGATTGCCTAAAGTAACTGCATTGATACTTACTCATGTTTTTCCTTCAAAATGTTTCTCAGAAATATTTAATTGTCAAATACGTTGAATTTATCAACGCTTGTTTGAGGTTAAGTAAACAGTGCTGCTTTACTCTACTTTCTAAATTCTGTATCTCCGGAACCCTGAGAAGGATCTTTGTCATTTTGGTATCAAAAATTATATAAAAATCTAAAAAAAAAATTATACATTGGAGTTGAATTTATTAAATGTCTTGTTTATTTATTCTTTAATTGGTTTGGTGGTGTTTAAATGCTTTGCACTCGTCCCTAACTGCTCAGAGCCACAGCTACCCATGGTTGAGCTAAGGGTTTAACAAACGAAACCACACTGGACCTAAATGGGTTGGTAGTGTATTACATGCGGAGGGCAACACAACCACATCATACAATGCACCCCATTTCCTCACATTATAAAAAAGATTGTCATGGAGCCGTTTTATGGCCTAGGGGTGGAGAAGGCCGCACTTGTTGCATGACTGTGTGCCATGTCACGACCACAAAGCAAACACAAGGAGATTATGGACAGAGTGCTGGAACCTTTCAGACACTCACTCCCAGTCACAGATCTGGGTTGAATCAATCATCGTTCCTAAGGTCACTTCGCCACCTCAGTTCAGACCCATCTATATGCAAATCAGTCTTGACGCTGTGCCTCATGGGAAACAGTCCAGCCCGATCTGCCAAGCCAGGTCTTCCCTGAACAGGAAACAAGCTTCCTGGGACCAGTTTCGGGATAACAGCCCTCATCAGACAGGCTAGCTTGAATCCAGCGGCAAAGTGAGCAAGGGACCCACGTCTGGGCATACCCTGCCACACTTAGGGCAAACAAAGCAAACACAAGGAGATGATGGACGGAGCGCTGAAACTTTTCAGACATTCACCCCCATTCACAGATCTGGGTTGAATCCATCATCGTTCTTTAGCTCACTTCGCCACCTCAGTTCAGACCGAGCTATATGCAAATCAGTCTTGACCCTGTGCCTCATGGGAACAGTCCAGCCCGATATGTCAAGTCTTGTGTCTCCTTGTGTTTGCTATGTCACGACCACAAGCACCACAGGTATAATTCATACATGTCTGAAATTGAAATGTTTACATTACAGTCTCAACACTGCTTGAATCTGGACTTTTTAAGGGAATATATCCCAAGCACTGCACGCTGGAAAACATTTGAAAGCAATCGCCGAGGCCTGTTCTGATAGATGAAGGAGACATGGTGCCACTGAGACAGATTTTCAAATACCCGTCCTGCAGTCCCTTATGCCTTACCTGTGGTTCAAGGTGGGTCATTTTTTGTTTGAATATGTTTATTGCATATTTTCAGGTGTCTTACAACATTACACATAAGTAAACGGAAAAGATGCGAAGTGTCGCTATGAAAATCGTGCGTCCCAGTGCTGTATCGAAAACAGTACACATAAATGAACTCATTAGCAAGGAGCAGGATAAAGACAGTGTAAATGAAGTAGCATAGTTAAGGCTATAAAGTCTGGCTTGTATGCAAGAGAATAGCATTTTATAATTGCAGCAATAGGTGACGGAGAAAGTTGAAACCGTTTTCTCATGGCATTGCAGATTTGTTCATCGGATGTGCTAGTGGTGTTAAAACAGCAACGTTAAAGGAAAAAAGGGCCTAGAAATAGCGCAACATACATCCAAAGCTGTTTCCTTTAAAGCAATAAACTATAATGAACAATCCAACAAATTCTAGAAACTAAATAGTGGGTGGTGTCTGATAACAAAAGCTTGTGTGAGTGTGATGGTCATGGGGTAGGCAACGAGTAGGTCCGCACTGCTTTTCAGTGGTTATGAGGGTGTAGAGCGTAGATGTAGGCGCATGGGCGTTAGCGGGAGGAGGGGGGGTGTGAGTGGTCACTCTATGCCGTCCTGCTGGCATACTTGGTGGTAGGATGCCAAGATGTTATCCCAATCTAAAGCTATTGGGAACTTACGGAGTCCCGCTGTCTCCTCTCTATGGAGCGCCACACTCTCAGCCCTTGCCCAGTTATCTAACGAGTTACGCCAGTGTATTGGCTGGGGGGGGGGGGACAGCATGTTTCCAGCGTTTAGTAATGAGGCGTTTCGCTGTGATCAGCCCTAGATCCCAATACCTCGCCTGAACTTTCGTCTGCTTCGTCCGCTTAAATAAGCCCAGTAGGCAAGCCTCCCATGTAAACGGCAAGTTGCCCCCTCCGTTGTGTTCGCCAATGTCCTGGCAACCGTAGCCCAGTAGGTGTATAATGAAGGGCATGTCCAAAGGATATGTAGGAACTGCGCATCTACAAGTCCACATCTGGGGCATGCTGTTGTGGTAAGCCCAAAGTACTGATTAATCTTGTCAGGGGACAGGTATGCCCGGTGTATAATGTAGTAGTGTATGGTCTTAAAGCGTGCATTACGCGGTATATTCCGTGTCCCAGCCAGTATTCGTGTCCACTCCCCGTCTGTCCAATCCCGACCTCTGTCTGCCGCCCACTTGTCTCGCAGCCGCTGTGGGGAGAATTGAGTATGTGTGTGTAATGCTTGGGCAAGCCAGTGTACTATGTGAGAGCCATTGCCCATCACATGGAGATACTGTATGAGGAGGTGCGTCGGAGGCTCGTCCGCTAGCAGGCCCCAGGCCTGTGTCAGTGTATGTAGGAGTTTCGCATGGGTTAAGAACTGCCCGGCTGGCAGTCCTGTGTTACCCGTCAGGGCCGCGAAAGTGAGTAGTGCACCATCCTCAAAGAGGTCTCCCAACCCCTCTAGACCAGCTGTCTCCCAAGTATCCAGTAGTGGCGACGCAAACATACCTCCCTCCCAAGGCGTACCAAGCAGTGGTAGGGTGGGCGCATAGGGCTTCACTGTAACGGTAAGTTTTAAGCTTCTCGCGTAACATTTTCTCGCCACCGCTAGATGCAGCTGGTCTGGAGTGCGGAGTCTAGATAAGGGGTGAAATAGAGCGTGTACTTGTGGGACTGTCATCACAGCATCTCCCGAGGCTGTGTCTCCCAAATTCCTCCCGCTCAACCAGTAGGCAATCCATTGTAACTGCGCTGCCAGATAGTACAATTCGTGATTGGGCACCGATAGACCACCGCTTTCCGTTGCAGCGAAGAGGGTTGTCAGCGCAACCCTGGGTCGTCCCCCGCCCCAGATCAACCGCCTGGTTAGGGTCTCCAGTTCATGGAAGGTGCGGGCCGGGACATACATCGGCAAATTCGCGTAGAAATACAGTAGCCGAGGGAGAGCGACTGCCTTTGCTAGGGCAATGCGGCTGGGTACATTAAGCGGAAGTGTTTGCCAAAAGGAGACTTGTGACGTGAGAGACGATATAGTCCTTGTCAGGTTACCGTCCAGTATGTCGGCAGGTGTACGGTAGATCTGTATTCCTAGGTATCGAAAGACTGTCGGGTACCAAAGGAGCCGTTCTCCCATTACCGTGATGTCACACTCCGGGGTCTCTGCAGCAAAGGAATACACACCTGATTTCGCCCAGTTAACACACGGAGTCCAGACATATCGCCAAAGATGCTGAATATGTCAGTGAGTGCGTTTGGGAAGCGGGTCAGATCCCTAACATATATCAATAGATCATCCGCATATAGGGATACTGAATGCATCCCATCAGCTAAGGGAATGCCCCAGGTCTCGCCGGAAGTGCGTAATTGTGCCGCTAACGGTTCTATCACGAGTACAAAGATCAAGGGGGAGAGAGGACACCCCTGTCTGGTTCCCCTACAAACATATATCGGAGCAGAAAAGAGCCTCCCCGTCGGCACACGCACCACGGGTACTGAGTATAGAAGTTCCACCATGCGGAGGTAGTCAGCACCCAGGCCGAATTTCTCCAGCACTAGCGCGAGGTAGGCCCATTCCACCGAATCGAACGCTTTCTCAAGATCGAGAACCACGCAACCCGAGTGGGGCCATCGGGCGACAGCCAGATGTTGCACACGAAACAGCCTCCTGATATTGTAAGAAGTGCTGCATTCTGGTCGGCATGGATCAAGGTGGGGACCAGGGGCGCCAGTCTCTGGGCTAGTGCAGCTGCTAGTATTTTATAGTCCGTGTTAAGGAGGGCAAGTGGCCTGTAGGACCCCATGTTTAGTGCGTCTCTGTTGGGCTTCAAAAGCGATATCACATTCGCTTCATTTAATGACAATGGGAGGGCGGCATCCTGTATCGCTGCTACATATACCCGTAAGAGTTCTGGGATGAGAATGGTAGAATACGCTTTATAAAACTCCGCCGGGAGTCCATCCGGGCCCGGAGACTTTCCGTTTGAGAGAGAGAAGATAACAGTGCGGAGTTCCTCCGCTGTAAATGGCGCGCCTAATTCCTCACTTTGTGTATCAGTGATTGTCAGTATGGGTAGGTCAGACAGGTGGAGTTCTGGACTTTTCGGTACCGTCCAGAGGTGTCAGGGACAACACCCGAAGACCCCTGAGTTCTACCTGTCTCGGTGCACGCATAAACAGAAACACGGGCTTCTCGATGGTGGCGTCAAAGACCAAAGGTTTATTACTGCAGGGACACAGAAATCACAGAATCTACACACGGGCAGAGTCTAGGAGACTGTTCGATTTGTACAAAATGAGTTGCTCCTTAAATACTATATTTTCAGCTTGGGGCAAATTCTTTACATGCTAGTACGTTTCTAAACCTTTGTGTCTTAAACAATAAATATTTGGCGTTACACAAGAATCGTCCACAGTATCTGATGTCAAAATATTACGAACGAGGGGTTCCCACTGTTCCATCACAATCCCCGTCTGGAACCCTGCTACCCACTCTTTCGTAAAAGACTGAAAACCTTCCTTTTCCCCAAATAGTACCCACTACAGTATCCCCTCCTCTTCGGTCTACACTAATTTAACAGCGCGGGGATGCCTTCGGGTCACCAGGCGCTTTACAAATCGCTAAATAAATAAATAAATACATTTTCATTCACGAGCCGGACCGCCTCATCGTAAATTTCGTTACCTCCCCCTAATAAAGGCCCAGAAGGAAAAGAGCCGAGCCAGGTGCAGAAGATAGGAAAGCAGGATAAGAGATGTTTGTGGGTCGTAAATGGGCAAGGCTACCAGCTTCGGTCGCTTTATCATGATCAGGCCAACGAACACGGAAACCAGTATAGCAGGACTGGCCTCAGGCTGGGGAGGCAGTTATTTGCCGAATCATGCGGCCACAGCGTTACTGACCTAAGGTGCACGTGTCACTAGCAAGGTGAATCGCCGGCTAAAGCCTACGTGTCCTTAATTGAAATCAAATAATCAGAGGTCACTGTGTGTTCATTGGCTATGTGAGGGCAAAAAGACAAGATGGATGCCATGATCTAAAATGGATGCCCTCGGTGTATCGGAAATGTGTTTATAACAGGAGTGCTCTTACTCGTAACGTAGTGAAAACACCAGGATATACTAAATGGATCATTTGCGGTTCAACGGTACCAAGATTATGAGTTTACGACAATGATGAAAACACGGGTTCAAATCGTCGCGGAACCTCAGACACTCCTTTTGCCCTTACATAGGCAATTACTCAGTCCATATCCGAGTCTAACTCGATGTTCATCAGGTCAGTGATATGCTGCTGTGTCATCATCCTTTCTCGTACCTTGTCTCCAAACACAGGTAGTTTTCTGAAACAGGTTGCGGCACAGAGGCTACACAAAGCAGGACCACATTGGATAATAAGGCAGCACGAGAACAGGAACACTAGAATAATACCTACGACCATCAGAACCTTCCATCCCCACGCTGACAGCAGAGTCCAAAGCCACTCCATTAAGGACCAGTTTCCTTTGTCTACGTGAATAGAGTCGGAAATTTTGTGTAGCTTAGAGATCGCTTCGTATACTGTCGGAGCATTATTGGGTATAAAAACACAGCAGCTCGATTGGATCATTCTACATACCCCACCTCGATCTGCAAGTATTACGTCTAGAACCATACGATTCTGCAACGTTATGAGACGATCCGCCTGAGGCTCAGCTGTTAAATTACTAAGGGCACCAGCAGTTTCTGTAATAGTAGATTCAACTACCCGTGTTAGCTCGCGTAGATTTCTACTATTGGCCATAGGCCCCCAGAACGGAATGAAACCTTTGAAGAAGTCTCCAGCTTCCTGACCAGCGGTATCTTCCTTGTTGAAAACACCTCTTGCTACTCTAGTCTTGTGATAATCTGGAGAGGCAGTGTATGTCGGAGGCAACAGTCGAGCAATATAACATGAACCTGAAAAGTCAGCAGGCAGCCATGCATATGCTCTATCCTGACAGATGAAGTAGGTACCCCTAGCAGTCAGAAAGGCAGGGGAAGAGTTAGACGGATACACGTAGGTCTCAACGCATTCACTCTTCCCTAGCTGAGCTCTCGGATTTCTCCCATTTCCTCGCAAACAGACTTGACCTCGGTGAGGTACGACCCAAATTGGAGTGGAGCTCTTACGCTTGCTTTCACCCAAACTAATGCTATACTCCGTAGAATTCCAACTCAGATAAACTCGTAGTTCATCTCTAGGGATAGGTGGTGAGTTATTGACGTCTCTAACCATGTCAGTTACTCCCTTTATCAAGGCTTTATTAACAGATGTATACCTAGTGGAGCGAGGAGGGCGCGGGGGATAGGTTTCGAGAGCATAGACGAATATAGTTTGGAAGGCCCAACATGATCCATTATAGCTGAAAGGCAAGACCAGATAGGGAATGCCTTTATCCATAGTGTGGGGTATCAAACCACATACCCAGCAGTCTGTTGTGTTAACTACCAGTTGGTGTTGGTGCAAGAGCTGTACAAAAGTGTTGTTTATGAATTCAGAGCGTCAAGCTTGTTCGTGTTCAGGAAACGGATGAAAGGAATGGTAAGAAGAAATAGTAGAAGGCATAGGATCAAAGGGAGGCACTGTGGTTGCTACCGGTGTAAAATTTAAATGCACACCAAAGACGATTCCACCCACCAACGTTATTAAAACGATCAAAAACGTAATTGCACATTGCATCAAGAAACATTTGTTATGAAGAATCTTGTAAAGTCTATTTCTGCGAACATAAATTACATTCTCTCGGTGCAGCCCAGGAAGCTCCATCTTCTACAACCGCTCGCGACCACTGATGATGTGTACGTAGTTGAAAATGCCTCTATCAGCCCTGGGAGTTCCCAGAACTAACAGAAAGGCCGACCTTGTGTCTGGCCCCCGCAGATTCAATTAGGCACACAGCCACGACCCTACGGCTACCCAGACGGCAAGGTAATTCAAAACAACATAACATGCATGTTAGCAAACTTCCTGGCTGGAGGTAATGTATCAAGATTCAAATATGTAAAATAGGCAGTTTCCTGCTTTATTTGTCCTTTGTGTGAGAACGTAGGTTATATCTCAATTTTCCTGTAGTTGTTTGATCCGGAAACAGTTTATCTTCAGCAAGGGCGGCAATATTCACATTCGCAGATGGCAAGTGTTCTGTTGCGGCAGAGGACAAATGTTCAGAGTTCAAAAGAGTAGTTTCAGAAGGGGGGTCAGAGTTCGGTGAATCAGTGATCAGTTCTGCATCGCTGAACGGTATGTATTTTGGAATCGGTTCAACTTCGGAGGCACCAACCCCTTTCCTCACCCAATTATCATACGGGAGTGGTAAGGGCACACGCTTGGTGTGTGTCGCGTGGATCCAATTTTTTTCTACCGGCAACTCGTACAGCAGTTCTTGTCGCCAAAAGCACCTGATATGGTCCAACGAATTTCGGTTGAAGATTTCTGGTTCGTCCAAAATTCTTCACAACGACGAAGTCTCCAGGTTTCAGCTGATGGCCTGGACTTTCCGGAGGTTTTGGCAATGCATCGAAAACCTGTTGATGAATAAGACTCAATTTAGCAGTCAAGTCAAAAAGATAATCGATTAACATTGGGTATTCCAGCTGCTTAAACTCCCTCGGTCTTGGTACTCCCCAAACATTTGCGGGTCGACCGAACACAATCTCATAAGGGCTAAGCCCTACTCGAGAATGTACAGTCGCTCTTGTGGATAGCAGGGCCAAAGGTAAGGCGTCTGGCCAGGACAGGCCCGTGGAGGCTTGTACCTTAGCCAGCTTCAATTTGAGGGTGCCATTGTACCCTTCAACTAAACCTGCTGACTGGGGATGATTTGCACTGTGGAACTTTTGCTTTATGCCTAAGCCTGCACACACATTCTGCATGACTTTCCCTACGAACTCACTTCCATTATCTGACCATACAATCCGTGGCATACCAAACCTAGGGAAATATTCTTTGAGGAGGATTTTGGCAGTCGACAAAGCAGTATTGTCTTTAAGTGGATAAGCTTCAATCCATCTTGAAAAGGCACAGACTACCACTAGGACGTACTTGAGATTATTACATCGGTCCATGTGAATGAAGTCTAACTGAATCACTTCAAAGGGACAGGAAGGTGGAGCGAAATGGCCAGCAGGTGTTGGGGTTCCCTTGCCAGGATTATGCATCAGGCATATCATGCAGTTTCTCACCACTCGCTCTGCACACTTACTAATTCCATCATTCTTCCAAACTGGGGCCAACATCTTACAAATCCCTTTCGAACTGATGTGCGCTGTTCCATGCGCCATCGTTACTACCGCAAGCACATACGCATCAGGCAACATCCAACGCTGCTGTTCCGTCAAATCAATCCAACATCCATTCGAGTCCAACTTACCCGTATTCTCTTTCCATGCAAGCTTTTCCTCTTCAGTCGCTTCTTCTTGAATCATTCTCACACTTTCCATTGTGTCTTCACACATTCCTGAATCAGTAACCCACTTTGCAGACGTTGCAACATACATCCTACTCATCAGATTCCTAGCTGTCTGCTTTGCTGTTCCATCAGCAAAGGCATTTCCTCGACCAACATCATCCGTGATTGCTCGATGAGCACTGCACTTCACAATCGCAACTTCCATTGGTAAGGTTAGAGATTCCAGCAAGTCATTAACTAGTTGACCATGCTGTATTTTAGTCCCATGTGACGTAATAAAACCTCTTTCCTTCCACAATCGTCCAAAACTATGGGCTACGCCAAATGCATACTGACTATCTGTGAACACATTCACTCTCTTTCCCTTAGCTAAAACACACGCTCTAGTCAACGCAATCAATTCTGCAGCTTGGGCAGAATTATGACTCACTCTTGCAGTCTCCACAATTGTATTCAAAGTTGTTACTGCATAGGCAGCTGTCACATCACCATTCTCCAATTTAAAACACGACCCATCAACATACAACGTGCCATCTGGATCTGACAACGGAGTGTCTTTTAAATCAATTCGTCCTTTTGTCTCTTCCTCTGTTCTGAAACAACAATCATGTGGTTCGGAATCACTCGCCTCTTGACTAGTCGGCAACAATGTTGCTGGATTCAATACATTGCATCTTTTGATCTGAATATGACTTGCAAGTAGTGTCAGCTCATAGCCTGATAATCTAGCACTGGTAAGGTGTTGTGTCTTTGTTCGGTTCATGAGTGTGTCCACAGCATGAGGAACCAGGACCACTAGCATGTTGTTCATAACCAACCCAGCAGATTGTCGAATGGACGCTGCAGCTGCCGCTGTAGCTCTCAAACAACTAGGCAACGCTCTGGCTACCGGATCTAACGTTGATGAAAAATACGCACAAGGGCGTTGTTTATCACCAAATTGCTGTGTCAGAACACTCAACGCGCAACCTTCTCTCTCGTGGACATAGAGTGTAAATGGCTTACTGTAGTCAGGTGTACCCAACACAGGAGCTGAACATAGTGCATTTCGTAACTCAGAAAAGCTCTGCTGACATTCGTCAGACCATGGCACTGGATTTGGAACACCTTTCCCCGTCAAAGCCACCAACGGTTTTGCCAGGAGGGAAAAATTTGGGATCCATTGCCTACAGTATGAAGTAATACCCCAAAAACGCACGCACTTCTCTCTGTGTGCGAGGAACATTCATCTGCGTAATTGCTTTTATTCTCTCTGGGGTCAACCTTCTTCCCTCTTTTGACAAGAGATGACCTAGGTAGGTCACTTCTTGGCAACAGTATTGCATTTTTGAAGGTGACACCTTATGATTTAAATTAGACAAATGATGCAATAAGGAAATTGTAGCTGCTTTGCAAGTTTCCTTGTCATCGGCAGCCACTAGAAGATCATCGACATATTGCACTAGGGCAGAACCAGGAGGAAGGACAAAGGAGTCTAACTGACTTTTTAATGCCCGACTGTAAATGGACGGGCTCTCACAATAGCCTTGTGGAGCACGTTTAAACCTGAAGCTTCGTCCTCCTAGAGAGAAGCCGAAAATATCTCTGCTTTCTTCGGCTATCGGAATGCTGAAAAAGGCATTCTTCAAGTCGATCACTGAGAACCATGTGGCTGTGGCAGGGATCAGCGTTAGCAATGCCGTAATGTCTGGAACCACAGGAAACTGTGGAATCACAATTTTATTAACCTCTCTAAGATCGATTACAAATCTATATACTGGAGGCTTTGTTGGGTCAGTTCGTTTCAGAATAGGCAGTACAGGACTATTACAGACATTTCCTCGGGTTTCCTCTATTACATCTCTTTTTATCAAATCTTGCACTATTAATAGGAGCGCACGCTCACCTTCACTAGAAATTTTGTATTGTGGGATTCGTGGAAATTTAACGTTTGCTTTCAACGTCACTACATATGGCGGGATTTCCAAAAGGCCTACATCGTTAGGACCAGTCGCCCCAAGAGTATCGGGGAGAGAACGCAGCTCCAGTGGGAGCGCATCCATTGATAAGTACATCGGGCAGATGATTCTCTTACCTAATGTAAGCTGTACTCCTGAAGGAGAACAGTACAATGTCGCATATAGGCGTTTTAACAAGTCTAAACCAAGCAGGTTTTCATTACAACCAGTCGTCAAAATCAAGGGTGCTTCTAATTGACGAGGCCCAACAGAAATAGACAAAGGACCAGAAACAGGGTTGTGAACAGGGGCGCCTGAAAAACCTACAGAAACATTTGTTAAGCCGGACAAGGGTGCGCCAGGGAGTTTCGCATGTATGATAGAACTTTTTGCTGCACCAGTATCCAACAGAAACGGTTCGACTACACCTGATGTGGCTACTGCGACATAAGGCCCACTCTGGTCTACTGGAACTGATACTACTCCCTCTCTTTGTCCATGGCTGTCCTAGTATTCATTTTGCTGGAATTCCTCACCAACTTCACAGTAATCTTCCACGTGATACTGTTGAGATCTAGCTGGCTGTGTAGACTGACCATTTCGTTGATCAAAATAATTAGAAGAGCGATCACTTGTTTGTGGAGGCATAGCACCTCGTCCTCGACCTCTAGAACCTAGCATAGAACCACCATGACCTCTCTGAGCTGTAGCAGCATTATTCTGTGCTAATACTGGACACTCATTCTTGTAATGACCTTCCTTTTTGCAATACGCACATTGATTCCATTGGTATTGCGGTCTCTGTGAACTATAGTCATTTCTCTGATATGACCCTTGCTGCGTATTCGTTTGATTCGTGCGAGGCGGATAAGCTTGTTGCAAAAGGACCTTAGTTTTTAAATCTTTCGTCTTTTTATCTGATTTTTCCTTCTCTTCTTTATCCCTATTTTCATAGTACTGGGCAGTGGCAAGTATCTGCGCAGTCGTAGAGACAGCCCACGCACTTTCAGAATTCTTTAACTTATTACTGAGCTCTGGTATCAGATTGTGCACAAATGTATCGACAAATAACCTCTGACCTCCTTCCGTGCTCATATCTTGACCACTGTGATCTACGAAAGGCTCTTCGAATCTGGTGAAAAAGTCGGAGACTCTTTCTTCTGCCTGCATGCGGACAACTTGTCCCAGTTAACGCGCAACGCTGGCATCAGAGTTTTCATTAAGTCAATTATTCTACCGGGCAAATTAGCAATTAAAGGTTCAGGTTTAGATCCCCCAATTTGTTGGCCATCTGCCGCAATAATAGCTGCCCAGTCCCCACCCAGGGCCACTGGATGATTTTCTCTACGAATTTTAGCCCAAATTGGTTGCGGTACTACGTTACCAAATAGCATATCAATGTCCGCTAGATTCATCACACAAGCTTCAACCGTCTGAGCCAATTCCTTGTAATATCCAGCTGGATTTTTACGCGGATCTGGCAAGGCCTGTTTTAATGCTAACACTTCAGCTCGTTTCCACGGGATGTGTATCCACACTCTCTGAAATTGGGCTGGAGCGGCTGCAATACCAAGGTTTACATTAGCTTGTACAGCTTCACGCCAAATTGGTGGAACCTCTCTCATTGGATATTGACGATTTTGTTTCGTGTTACGTTTCTCTGAATCTCTTGGTGAGTGCCGGGAAGGATCAAATCTAAAATCTAAAACTAATTCCATTGCTTCTTTTATCTCTCGACCAACTATCATACCTGCAGCAAATTTCTGCTGAACCTGAATTAATTAGTCTGGAACTTGTTCGGAATCGTTCTCTTCCCACTCTTCACGCAAAAGAGAACACATGACATCAAACACATAGCGTTGTGTCGGCTCGTTCCATTGCATAAATGTATCTAATACATCTTGTATACTATATCTTCCCACTTTCGAAACCCATCTAAAAGCAGTGGAATCCAATATTCCTCGTTCTTCGATACTAGGAAGCTGACTGCGTCTCTGAACAGATTCAGAGGCAGGACTCCTAATCAAAGTTTTGTAGAAAGGAGAGAGAATATTAGAGACAGAGTCAGTGATTCTCCGACGAACAGAAAGCGGAGTCGCATAGCTTGCGGAAGTCTGAAGTAGTGTAGTAGTTGGGACAAGAGAAACAGCACTAGTAGGAGTAGTAGGCAAAATAGCTTGCGAAACAACAGGTGTTAGCGGTACATGCACAGGCAGAGGAGCTGGCAACCCTGGAAGAGGGGGTGCCGTAGGAACATTGATAACCACGGGGGGTGCAGGAACTTGATTTAGGGGAACAGGAGCCGGTATACCAGGCTGTCCAGCAACCGGTAACACGACATTCGGCAGAGGTGGAGCTGTAGCACCCTGTGCATACGGTGGAGGTGACCTTAACAAATAAGACAGCAAAGGATCATTTTCCTGATCCTCCAATATCTTAGTTGTACTAGATGGCAAGGCAGGGTAGCACTTATCTATCGCTAAATTACGTTGTCTATCGGCTACCTCTATCGCTTTCTCAGATTCATTGAGTTGCAGCTGCTTGGCAGACTGTTCCAAAGTCAATTCCTGTTCTTTCTTCAACTTTTTAATCTCTCTCTGTGTGGAAAAGTAAATTTTGCCATGTTCTGTGTCCCTACGTGTCATCCATCATATGTTATGTGTGCATGACCAATATGCATATGTTATTCCCCATGTCCGATTCAAGACGCAATTACAGTTGTGTCCACCTCTGGTATGTCATTTTCCAGTCCTCGTGAATACTACGAATATCAGGCCTATGTAAAGTTATGTTGCCACGTTTCTCAGTGTGCACGTTATTCCATTATAAAGTCCCCGTTTCCAGGCCTCAACAGGGCCCGGACATCAGATTCAGCCCCTGTCTCCTGAAGCCTCGCTAAGGAGCGATACAGCCCCCACCTGTATCCTCGACCCTTCACTTACTTCCTGCCTCGCAGTGCCCGGTGCAGCTTGGCTCTGCCTCTGAGTCTGCCAAGACTATGTTATGATTCCAGTTATCAGTTCAGCCCTCCTTCCCTGCATTCCTAAAGCTACTGAATCGCATCAATAGTTTCCGTCATTGTCTAGCCTATGCAGCTCCATGTTAAGAGAAATACTGTATTTAATGGTCATTTAATATTCTTCATCACTCGCTACATGAAGAATAATGCATGCTCCAGTCTTAGAGTCAGTTAGCCTTTCCCCTCATGACTTCTAGTTTATATCAACATGTTCCCTAAACATCAGATACTAGATAGGGTTTAGGTACATGTCGCTCCGACCCTCCAGACTTTAGTCTCTGCTCCTAGCACAGAGTTCATAGCCCCCAGCTTCTCCTAGTAACACGTCATTGCCAGTTTGCGCGCACCACCAGGTTAGAGGTCCCGGCTCCTTAGGTAGCCCCCTCCTATGTTTCCGCCCATTCATGACATATTCTGTTACGTTTGCATCACATGTCTGAGTTACACCTTCTTTTTACTCTTATCTTTCGCGACTGCTACGCGTCACGCCTTCTGCTCCACCCACTGCTACGCCTACTGCAATGTAATGCTATGTGTTCGCGCTATGTATATATGCTCATGTATTGTTATTAAAAGTTAGCGCGCTCATCCCAGACCCAGCCCCAGCAGCTGCTGGGCCCTGTCATCCTATTCCTATGCAGGTTGTCCTGTTCCTGTCCTTATGCTGTATTAAACCTGCAAAACTCCTACTACCTCGAATCTTGACTCTTATTTATTGAGCTATCTGTTATGATATATGTCTAGTCAAAAATAGGGTATTATTTATTTATTTACCACATAATGGCGCCCGAATAGGGACTTGCCCTTTCCCCACGCGTCGGTGAAGCCACGCCGACCCCCTGACCCTCTGCAGTCGTGACGGAACTCTTCTGCGCAGTGGCAGATATTTCTGCTCAAGTATCCCTCAGGCCCACGGAGAAGACGGAGGAGGCGGTCCAGCATCCAGACGAGACGGTGGAGGAACGCGGCGAGTCCCGACCAGAGCCCAAGCCAAGAGTCCAAGGTCCGAGGTATCCGGAGGTCCACCCGTAACCGAAGTCCGAAGTTCGTCGTCATCGTCGTAGCAGTCCAGTCCAGTCCGAGGCTTTCCGTTCTTGCTGCCCGGTGAGTACCGTTACTGGGGTGGTATCTAGACAGGGTCAATTTAATTGACTCTGGTCTGTGGGTTGGTGGTACACAGTCCCACAAACGAAGTGTCCACTTCGGTGGATACGGGTCCTGACGTGTCTCTTTAAGAGACCGGTAAGTTTCGTACTGTTTCAGCAGTGCATCTAGTTTCTGTTCTAGTCAGTTTCTGTTCTCGAGAAATTCATGTGTTCTGTTCTCAGTATTTCCAGGTAGTATTCTGTTCGAACTGTTATTTTAAATGTTCTTCATGTATTTTAATGTTGTGGTATGAATGGGAAATAAGTATCGTGTTTATTGTGTATTGTATTATGTCCAGATTATAGTCCAGTCATGCCGCTCTTCTCAAAGTTACGTCAGTTAAAAACTAGAAAGGGTCTGCTGGAAGCAGCAGTTCCCGTCCCGCCTAGGGACAGTCCAGGTCACTTTATGTATCAGAAACATGGCATAAGTGCCATATTGTATCTAGATTTATGGGTAGAGTATACCAAACAGTTAGAAGAAAAGTATAGATGGCCCGTATCGGGTACATGGGATGCCGAGTGCATCATGCGAGTAGAAGAAGCATTATGGAAAAAGAAAGCCAGACAATCACAGAAAGATGCCATCGAGTTATGGCGCAAAGAAGCTCATAAAAGAACCGAAAAAGAAATCAGAAAGTCAGAACTAAGTAGAGAATCCCAAGAACGAGCCCAAGAAAGAGAATTAATCGAGATAGGTGAACGAGTTAGAACTGAGCAATCAGACAGACAGAGGAATGCCCTCATTAAGGGTATGTATCCTCTTCTTGCTGAGGGCTTGCCAAAAGCGACCCCAGAGGCATCCAGTAATTTCCCGCCACCATTAGTTCCGACCAAGCTACGTCACAAACCGACCGCAGCTGATATTTTTATTTCGTCCTATCTGGACGACACAGTCCCCGAATATGCAAATCCTGTTCGCGCTCCACCAGTCCCTGTAAATCAGGTAATTCCTGCTCCTCCAGACACCGGGGTGCCCTTAACAGCCCCCCCGGGTCAGCCCGCCATACAAGTCCAGCCCACGTTACAATTACCGACCCTGCCAGGACGAAAAGCATCAGTTGATGATTCTAGTTTAGGGGCCGCAGGAGGAGGTCTTCCTCAAACCCCGCCGCCATACAAGCGTTTATCAGCACTCGAATTACATGCTCAAGCATCACAGCGTACTCCCAAAAGTAATAAGTCTGTTGCAGAGATCAGGCAAACCCTTGGCGAATGTGTCTATGACCCAGTTCCAGGCGAGTTTAATATGGTTTTATATTCCGTACGCGTAAGGAGAGTGACCGAGTATCTAGTCACCCTGCCGAATATGAAAGAAGATCTAGACAGGATATATCGTTTCATCCGTACAGGGGATGACCCACAAAGTATTAGTGATGCCATGTCTCAAAGGAAAGCCGAGATTCAGCGCATGATATTAAAGTTCTTAATTAACTGTCTAATAAGAGAACAGGATTACCCGTCTAAAGACCCGGAAGAAATGAAAACTCTAACAAAGTGGAGTGATAATATAGCCGAAGGAAAGCACAATACCATTGGTGCCATGGAAAGTATGTACAAGAAAATTCGTAGAGAGATAATAAAGATACACGAACAGCGTAAAGCAGCCCAAGTAAGCGAGAAAGAAAGTACCTCTGATCCTGAAGAGGAAGACGATGAGAATACTGCCAGAATAGCGTATGTAGGAAAACCCAGATTTCCAGATCGCCATTTACGTCTAGAACCCAAGTCTATTTTCCATCATCCAGCACCAGAACAAGGTTCCCTAGAACAAGTATTTCAAGCTACCGATCACATTCTGAAATCACGAATCGGTTATAGTGAGTTAAGTACTATGCATGAACAGGAACTAGTCCGATCAGCAGTCAGATGGATTACTGATTCTACCACTTTTCCAGACGAAATAGTGGCACAAATGTTCCTGAAAATGCCCCCAGCCGAGCAACGACTGGTGGGTATGTATATGATTCAACACCTCATTACTCTGTATGAGGGTCAACATTCTGATCCAGGCCCGTTACATGATATCCTGAACGAGTTACTCCAGTACAGATGGAGAGGTCTAGGTACCGATTTAATTAGTGTCATTCTAGAACAACGTCATAAATATAGAACATTCTTGAACCCGCATTTTGTTCATGTCTCACCCCCAGAAAGTAAATCATTCCACATTGACAGACAGAATCCGTTACGAGAAGTCCACCCAGTCAGAGGAGCGGGTGGCGAAATGCAACGAGTGTTTGTATACACTCCAATCACAAAGATGGAACTCCTCGAAATGAAGAAATTAATTCCCTGTCATGACAAAGATCCAGCAGGGTTCCATAGAGAATTAAAAGACATGCTCCGTATGGGAGAATACACGTACCCAGATATCATTAAAATGTTAAAGGTTCTGCTACCCGCAGGGGTGTATGAAAAGCTAAAGGAAAAAGAATGGGAGGTGGGAGAGAAAAAGATCGATTGGGCAGTCCTAGAAGCTGAAGATAAGATACGAGTACCAGGTACTGGTCTCGGAGATAAATGTAAAGAATTACCAGAATTATTGATTCAAGTTTTACCCAGATTATTAACAACTAGAAAAGAAGACTGGGATGCAATCTCAGCCTGTAAACAGAAACAAGATGAAGATATTAGTGATTTTTATTCTAGGTTTGAAAAATGTTTTAGTATCAACAGTGGTCTCAAGACAAGTAGTGAGTCATACCCTCACCTTTTCGTTACTAAATTAGTCGAGAATTCAAGCCCACAAGTTAAAAATCGAGTTTTGAAAGTCGAAAGCACCTGGCAAGCAAATACTCCGTCCCAGATGCTCCAGATGCTCCAGTACCACCAGAATAGAATCAGGGAAGAGCAAGAACACGAGAGAAAACGTATGAAAGACACGAAAATGAAAGTGCTAGTTGCACAATCTGTTCCTCAAGACAGTCAGAAGAGGGGTCCGAATCAAGCCAGTCATCCTGCAGCTCCCGTTAAAGGGAACTGCAATTATTGTAAACAGCCAGGTCATTTTATAAATGAGTGTACGGTTCTGAAACATAACATAGCTACTGGTAAGACTAAAGAAAGACCACGTCCGCCTAGACAAGAGCAAGTTTCACAGACTCCTCAGTCACAGAATGCACCACAGACAGTTACAGCACCGCAGCCTATTGCTGCAACACAGCATGTTACATCGCAGATGTACCAGTATGCACAGTCTGAGTATCCAGAGTACCAGCAGTATTCATGAAACAGCCTGGAGAGGGAGGTAGGCTTGCCTCTCATCGAGATACCTGTAGATCAAGAAGGTCCCTATGTTCACAGTCAAGTATTAGGGAAGGACAGAAAGTTTTTGATTGATACAGGGGCAAGTAGGACCACAATTAGTCATGCCGAAGTTCCAGGGGCTCCGCTCTCAGGCTCAAGAAATGTTTCCCTTGGATTTTCAGGAAAGCCTATCGTTAATGAGATTTCAAAGCCAGTCACTCTAGAAGTAGGTCCATTGTCCCGCACTACTGATCTGTTACTTACTAAGTCATGTCCAGAAAATCTATTAGGCATTAAAACACTGAAAGAGTTAGGTGCAGTTATATGCTGTTCCCCAGAGGGAATACGTCTGTTCCTACGTGACTTTAAGGGTCACTATGTAGTACGAGATTTTGATTCCAGACTGTCTAATGTTCCGCAGCATTTATGGGCGCAAGGTCCAACTGATGTAGGTTACATGCAAATCACACCCCATCGTGTGACTCTCAAACCAGGTGTAGTGTTACCACGAATCAGACAGTATAGATTGCCGCCCGAGGCTGTAGCAGCCTTATCCAAAATTATAGACGAGCTCATGGCTCAAGGAGTAGTTGTAGAAACTGACTCCAATGTATGTAACTCTCCGATCATTCCAGTTATGAAACGTACTGATCCAAATGCACCCCCAGTATACCGATTAGTGATTGATTTACGAGAACTTAACAAATGTATTATTCCTCAGTACCCAGTTGTCCCAGATATCTCTTCCCTATTGACAGCCATTGATTCCGAAGCCACGTTCTTCACTGTCATAGACCTCAAGAATGCATTTTTTAGTGTTCCCATTCATCCAGACAGCCAGTTTCTTTTCGGATTCTGTTTAAATGGAAGGAGCTATATGTTCACACGCGCTCCTCAAGGTTTCACAGAAAGCCCTAGTATTTACAGTCAAGCACTTAAGAGACAACTAGATAATATTCACATGCCAACTGACACTGCGCTGCTCCAGTATGTTGATGATCTACTGATCACAGCCCGTTCTGAACGTGCTTGCGAGCGAGCGTCACTGACGGTTCTGTATTTCCTAGCCGAGATGGGGCACAAGGTGTCCCCTTCGAAGCTTCAATTCTGTGTCCAGCAAGTGGTCTACTTAGGACACTTACTGTCCAAGAGGGGTAGGCAGTTGACACCAGACCGTATCCAGCTAATAGCGAGTCTTCCTCAGCCCAGGACCCAGAAGGAGGTACGTGCCTTTATCGGCCTCACTTCTTACTGCAGACAATGGATTCCCCAGTATGCATTTCTAGCCAAGCCACTGATACAGTTAACGACACAGGAGGCAGCCGTATCGACTGTCCTCCCGTGGACATCTGAACATACACTTAGTTTCAATGAGTTAAAGAAAGCTTTATGCCAAGCTCCAGTTCTAGCCACACCGAACTACAGTAAGCCTTTTACACTTTTCGTCACAGAACGTGAAGGTACAGCATTATCTGTTCTTACACAAGACCAAGCAGGACAATACAAGCCCTGTGCTTATTATTCGAGCACACTAGATCCAGTCGCCCAGGCTCTGCCTGCGTGCCTCAAGTCAGTTGCAGCCACAGCACTAGCTATCAGACAAAGTGATTCCATAGTCTTAGGACACTCCTTGACAGTACAAGTCCCACACTCCGTGGAAGTTCTTTTAAACCGAACACAAACACAGCACTTGACAATTGCACGTTTAACAGGTTATGAATTGACACTGTTTCAGCCACACATAGAAATCAGACGCTGCAACATCCTGAATCCTGCTACACTGTTACCATCTGTTAATTCAAATCCAGCCACACATGATTGCGTGGAAGTAGTCAACATTACGACAAAGCCAAGACAAGACC
This sequence comes from Lissotriton helveticus, assembly GCF_964261635.1. Lineage (NCBI taxonomy): Eukaryota > Metazoa > Chordata > Amphibia > Caudata > Salamandridae > Lissotriton > Lissotriton helveticus. The sequence continues at coordinate 2,049,212,975 of NC_136067.1, read as the reverse complement.
TGACAGACATTCCGTTACCAGATCCTGACCTGACACTTTATGTGGATGGTTCATGTATGAGAACTAGTACAGGAGAACTAGTAGCCGCGTATGCAGTGACTACTGACACTGAAGTTATTGAAACACACCGTATTGATACTCTGTCCGCTCAAGCAGCAGAGCTAGTTGCTCTGACACAAGCCTGTATACACGCCAAGAACCTGAAAGTTAATGTTTACACAGATTCACGTTACGCATTTGGAGTTGTTCACGACTTTGGAGTGCTCTGGCAAGAGAGAGGTTTCATGACTTCTCATGGAACCAAGATTCAGCATGGTCTCCTTATTCAAGCTCTGTTAGATGCCATACACTTACCGACATCTATTGCTATCATGAAATGCAAAGCACATACGAAAGTTACTGACATTATTTCCCAAGGTAATGATCTAGCAGATCGCACAGCCAAGCTTACAGCACAGACTCCAGACATTCAAGTTAATCCGACACAGACACATACTCCAGATCCGATTACATGCATGACAGTTAAGGACCCTACTCAAGATGTCATAGATATCCAGTTGCATGCTACTCCCGATGAAATCAAGAAATGGTCTGCACAAGGAGGGGTCCAGACAGATCAAGGATGGTTAACGAAGGGTAGAGCCACATGGTTTCTCCCCGACTCTATGGTTCAAGTCATCATTAATACCGCACATAGTCCAGCACATTTAGGAGAAAAAGCAATGTTAGACAGTATCCAGAACATTTGGTTCAACAAGCATTTACGAGCTGCAGCCAAGCAGAAAGTCCGTACCTGTATGATATGTTGTCAGTTTAATCCAGGTAAAAGCGTCCCGGTGGAACAAGGGGGATTCCAGCCTCCTGACCACCCTTTTGAAGTCCTCCAGATGGATTATATTCAGATGGAGCGATGTCGAGGTTTCAAGTATGTCCTTGTAGTTGTATGCGCTTTGTCCAGATGGACAGAAGCATATCCAGTCCCAGATTACACAGCCGCGACCACTGCCAAGCAGTTGGTTCGTGAGTTTTTCCCTCGATATGGACTCCCTAGAGTCGTATATTCTGATAACGGTCAGCCATTCTCATCTGAGTTGATGAAGCACGTTTCCCTGTTGTTAGGGTACCAGTGGAAGTTTCATTGTGTACGCCATCCTGAAGCAGCCGGTCTAGTCGAGAGACATAATCAGACCCTGAAAATCCGCATCGCTAAAATTTGTAAGGAAAAAGGTGTGGACTGGCTAGTAGCTCTGCCAGTTGCTTTGTTTTATATGCGCATGGTCGCACATTCCAGATCAGGTCTGTCCCCGTATGAGGTCGTTTTCGGCCGCCCCCTAACATGTGGGGTACTCCTAGACCCCGAAGTATTACTGATGTTTCATGTAATATGCTGACAGATTACCTAGCTTCCTTGATGTCTGCCCTCAACTCATGTCGTTCACAGGTTGCCGCCGCATTTCCAGACAATACCGAGGTGGCACCGCATGAAATTGTTCCAGGTTCGATGGTGCTCGTCCGGAACTTTGACAGATCAAGTCCGCTGGAGCCACGTTGGAAGGAGCCCCGTCAGGTCCTCCTCACCACCCGTACAGATGTGAAATTGGAAGGACGCCGCGGCTGGGTGCACCTTTCACACGTCAAGAAATTCTACGGATTAAAACCGGTCTCCAAGAACATTTCCCAGGATATCAAGACTTGTCAAAACATTGTTCCTAAGGACTGTCCCGCAAATGACATTGATTCAAAACCCCCCTTGGTAGAGAAAACTCCGCAGCAGGAGTATAAGCAAAAACTCCGGTCTAGTAAAATAAGTCAGTCAGTTTGATTGTATAAGTCCTCCCCTAGGTGAAACGGTTAGACTGTTTCTGACATGTATAAAATAGACCCCCATAGTGAGAGAGTCAGTCAAAACTCAATTCGATGTATCGTTTTTCTAAGTTTCATATTATTCATCAGCATAATGATTTCCTGCACTAGTTACGCATTTTTCCTGTGTTTCCCAGTTCCTCATGTAAATAAGCATTCTAATGTTACAGTAGAACACACGTTTAGTGATCTGCCTCCTCACGAATATTCATACCGCCTTGCTATGCGTAACAATACATTTATCCGCATGTTACATTACTCACACCAGACCAGCAATGCCACTAATTGTTGGGTGTGTGGTCGACTCCCCCCTTTCCAGACACCGAAGGGAGTTCTGCCACTTTTTCCTTATCCTTTTTCACATAATGGTTCGTGTGGAGCATGGTCCACGTTAACGTCATCCTCAACAGATATGTCTTTTCTTAACAGCACATGTTTCCCAGACAAGCAAGGTTTCCCCCACAGAACAGGTTTAGATCTAGAAAATGAAGTGTATAATTTAGGTAACTATTCGTCGAATTTCATGGTCCTGAATGTTCAGTCTGATACTACTCCAGACTCACCTGCTATTTCAGTATTACCAGTCAAAGGCGAATTATGTGTCCGTAATTATGGTTCTGTACACGTAGGACATAGTGATTGTACTACTATTATCCAGTATAGTGACAGTGGGAAATCTATTTTTAAAGCTTCACGTCATTCTTATTTTGTTTGTGGTCAAACTGCATATGTTCATCTGCCCCTCGATTGGGAGGGAACCTGTTACATTGCCTTCCTACTGCCACCTGTTTTTCTAGCCCCACCTGACTACCATAGGAATTCCTTCCTAGTACATACTAGACACAAGAGAAATCTCCCGATTGTCGATTATACTGAAACTGCTGCAGAGCAATTCATTGATATTGATAAAGGTGTGTTCCCTTATTTAGGCACAGTAGTAAACAGTAAGCTAATCCGTAGGTTAACAAGAACCCTTGAAGCAGTAGTAGATGAGACTGCCTCCGCTCTAGGTAACTTAACCGAAGAGCAATCCTTCATGAGAATTGTTGTGCTCCAGAATCGTCTCGTCCTTGACGTCATACTGGCCGATAGGGGCGGGGCCTGTAGAGTCATCGGATCCAGTTGTTGCATTTTCATTCCAAATAACGCGCCGTCTGTTTATTCAGCTATAACCAGACTTCATAAAATTGCCCATCTGTTACACCAAGATCCAGGCACCTGGACATGGTCCGGTTGGTTCTGGAATATAATTTCTGCATGGGGATGGAAAATATTGTCCTTTCTAGGTATCGCAGTAGCGATCATATTCAGCTGCTGCCTCTGTATACAATGTGGCCCTGCGATTTGCGGCATGTGTGCTACCTCTTGTATTCCTAGTCCCAAGCCCCGTTCTAAATCCCGTTCCAAGACAATTCGAGATGAACAAATGGTACTGTATGAAATGATAGATGGTATCATGAATATTGATGTTTCCTGATGGAAACGTAGTGACAAGGAGGGAATGTGGAAAAGTAAATTTTGCCATGTTCTGTGTCCCTACGTGTCATCCATCATATGTTATGTGTGCATGACCAATATGCATATGTTATTCCCCATGTCCGATTCAAGACGCAATTACAGTTGTGTCCACCTCTGGTATGTCATTTTCCAGTCCTCGTGAATACTACGAATATCAGGCCTATGTAAAGTTATGTTGCCACGTTTCTCAGTGTGCACGTTATTCCATTATAAAGTCCCCGTTTCCAGGCCTCAACAGGGCCCGGACATCAGATTCAGCCCCTGTCTCCTGAAGCCTCGCTAAGGAGCGATACAGCCCCCACCTGTATCCTCGACCCTTCACTTACTTCCTGCCTCGCAGTGCCCGGTGCAGCTTGGCTCTGCCTCTGAGTCTGCCAAGACTATGTTATGATTCCAGTTATCAGTTCAGCCCTCCTTCCCTGCATTCCTAAAGCTACTGAATCGCATCAATAGTTTCCGTCATTGTCTAGCCTATGCGGCTCCATGTTAAGAGAAATACTGTATTTAATGGTCATTTAATATTCTTCATCACTCGCTACATGAAGAATAATGCATGCTCCAGTCTTAGAGTCAGTTAGCCTTTCCCCTCATGACTTCTAGTTTATATCAACATGTTCCCTAAACATCAGATACTAGATAGGGTTTAGGTACATGTCGCTCCGACCCTCCAGACTTTAGTCTCTGCTCCTAGCACAGAGTTCATAGCCCCCAGCTTCTCCTAGTAACACGTCATTGCCAGTTTGCGCGCACCACCAGGTTAGAGGTCCCGGCTCCTTAGGTAGCCCCCTCCTATGTTTCCGCCCATTCATGACATATTCTGTTACGTTTGCATCACATGTCTGAGTTACACCTTCTTTTTACTCTTATCTTTCGCGACTGCTACGCGTCACGCCTTCTGCTCCACCCACTGCTACGCCTACTGCAATGTAATGCTATGTGTTCGCGCTATGTATATATGCTCATGTATTGTTATTAAAAGTTAGCGCGCTCATCCCAGACCCAGCCCCAGCAGCTGCTGGGCCCTGTCATCCTATTCCTATGCAGGTTGTCCTGTTCCTGTCCTTATGCTGTATTAAACCTGCAAAACTCCTACTACCTCGAATCTTGACTCTTATTTATTGAGCTATCTGTTATGATATATGTCTAGTCAAAAATAGGGTATTATTTATTTATTTACCACATCTGTTTAGATTCTTTCCGCCAATAACGGAAAGAATCAAACATTGCCGGCCGGGCTTTCTTCTTAAACAACCTTCTTTCTAGATTATCAAGAACTTCAGGTACGAAACTACCATGTAGTGGCCAACTAAAGACACCATCTTTCTCTGTATAGCGGATCCATACCTCGTTATAAGAGATAGGGCCCACACCAAATTTGCAATAAAGATCATAAAGAGGAGTTCCAATCGGAGGGACCGAACACGAGTCCTCCAACCGGGAATCGCTGTTGCAACCAAAACATGAAAACACAGAATTTTTCCGACTTACCATTTTTAGAAACCGGAACACAGAACAAACACAAATAACAGTGCGCACTCAAACTTAGGCCTACCAAAGAGAACAAAATGTATCGATACCCAGACTAAACCAAAAAAGGTTATCGTAACCAGAACAACCAACGATAATCTCACAAAACCAAACCAAACCAAGGAACTAAAAATTATCTGAACCTTTACGAAGTATCAAAGCAACTCACAACCGCTTAATACTTAACTGAGGTACTGAAGACGTCACCAAGGAGAAACCCGTCACGTCTCGCTGTACTAAGGTCTGCACCTCGGGTCCAAGACAGGGCGACGGTCAAGGCAACGGACCACTGCAGCCGTCCGAACGGGAACCCTCGTGGAAGAGAACGTCAGGCCACTTTTGCGATATACCGAGATCGATGAAGTGGGGCGCCTCCCTCCGGAATCTTCACACGAAGTTTCTCGAACTCTTCAGGCTTTTGGACCGGAACCAAATGACGTCGCCCCACGTTGGGCGCCAATTGGAGTTCTGGACTTTTCGGTACCGTCCAGAGGTGTCAGGGACAACACCCGAAGACCCCTGAGTTCTACCTGTCTCGGTGCACGCATAAACAGAAACACGGGCTTCTCGATGGTGGCGTCAAAGACCAAAGGTTTATTACTGCAGGGACACAGAAATCACAGAATCTACACACGGGCAGAGTCTAGGAGACTGTTCGATTTGTACAAAATGAGTTGCTCCTTAAATACTATATTTTCAGCTTGGGGCAAATTCTTTACATGCTAGTACGTTTCTAAACCTTTGTGTCTTAAACAATAAATATTTGGCGTTACACAAGAATCATCCACAGTATCTGATGTCAAAATATTACGAACGAGGGGTTCCCACTGTTCCATCACAATCCCACGTCAACTTTTCATTCACGAGCCGGACCGCCTCATCGTAAATTTCGTTACCTCCCCCTAATAAAGGCCCAGAAGGAAAAGAGCCGAGCCAGGTGCAGAAGATAGGAAAGCAGGATAAGAGATGTTTGTGGGTCGTAAATGGGCAAGGCTACCAGCTTCGGTCGCTTTATCATGATCAGGCCAACGAACACGGAAACCAGTATAGCAGGACTGGCCTCAGGCTGGGGAGGCAGTTATTTGCCGAATCATGCGGCCACAGCGTTACTGACCTAAGGTGCACGTGTCACTAGCAAGGTGAATCGCCGGCTAAAGCCTACGTGTCCTTAATTGAAATCAAATAATCAGAGGTCACTGTGTGTTCATTGGCTATGTGAGGGCAAAAAGACAAGATGGATGCCATGATCTAAAATGGATGCCCTCGGTGTATCGGAAATGTGTTTATAACAGGAGTGCTCTTACTCGTAACGTAGTGAAAACACCAGGATATACTAAATGGATCATTTGCGGTTCAACGGTACCAAGATTATGAGTTTACGACAATGATGAAAACACGGGTTCAAATCGTCGCGGAACCTCACAGGTACTCCGAAACGTCTTCCCTAGTGGCTCGTGAACGGTATAAGTTTTCATAGTGGGCCGTAAAGGCCTCATGTATAGCCTTCTGTGTGTGTAATACAGCGCCATGTGTTGTGCTAATGGACAATAATGGAGGCACTTGAGCGTCTTTTCGGGTCAGCCAAGTCAACAGCCTACCAGGTTTGTCCCCAGCGTGATGCGTACGTGCCGAGTGTGCGGCGTAATTTAAGTTCTTCAGCCTATCTAGGAGTTTCGCATGTTCCCCTCGACTTTTCGCTAAACTTGCATCATCTCCTTCCACCGCTGCGCGTTCAGCAACTAGTAGATCAGCCTCCACCCGTGTCAATTCCCTATCTACCTGGCGCCGCAGACCCGCCTGTGCTCCTAGGCAGTGTCCCCTCGTGACCACCTTAAATGCATCCCATTCAACCTGTGGGGTGGATGCAGTATCAGTGTTATCCACAAAATAGCGCAGTATAGAATTCAAGAGCAATTCCCTGAAGGGGGCATCTCAGAGAACATCAGGCTGGAGTCTCCACTTGGGGATCGGGGGGCGTGGGCGCTCCCAGGCAAAGTCGAGTGTGTGGGGGTTGTGATCGGAGTGAGTGCGGCCTAAATAACAGGAGTCAGTGACAAGGGGTAGTAAGTCACTAGTCAGCAGGAATCTGTCAAGTCTGACATGCAGCGCATGGGCTCCCGAGTAAAAAGAGTAAGTTCTCGTGCTGGGATTGCGACTGCGCCAAGCATCAATAAGATTCCAATGCATTGCCCAATCTGCTAACGCCCTCGCCGTGGTATGGAGCGCCGCATGTGGCGGAGGGGGAAGTGACCTATCCAATAGGTTGTGAAGAACACAGTTGTAGTCGCCTCCCAGCAAAAGTGGTACACCTGGCCATGCCGCTAGCGCCGCAGACAAGCGAGTGAGAAATCGCCCCTGATCAACATTAGGGGCATAAATAGAGGCTATAACTATGTCCTGCCCATCTAGCCTGCCCTGAAGTAACACATACCTGCCATCAACATCTATGTGGCTGCATGTGAGTGCGAAGTGGACCCCAGGACGAATCCACACCAGAGTCCCGCGTGCGTATGCTAAAAAACCTGTGGCATATATCTGGCCCCTCCACCTACGGTGTAACGTGCGCGCCTCTGTGTCTGTCAAATGTGTCTCCTGTAGTAGTGCAATTTGCACCTGGTGTCGCTTGAGATATGAGTACACCTGGTATCGGCACGAAGGGGTGTGTATCCCTCGTACATTCCAGGTGCAAAATTTAGTCGTAGACATTTCGGTCAATTTTCCCCACTTTCCAGCCCCGGCCCCCGCGCCCCACACCACCATCAGCAGCCCCACAAAGCATAGTAACATAAGGCATCACAAATTCGGATCCCATCATCTCGCCTCCCCACCAGCACACATCAGAGTTAAGAAATGGAGGCACCAGTCCCACAGCTAAAGAAATCAAAAGTACAATGCCAAAAGATCGACTGCGGAACATGCTGTCGTCCAAACGCTCTAATGAGCTCTAACTATTCAAAAATTCAAGGGGGGTTCACTGAGTTACAAGGTTATGCGTATAAAAGGACCATACAGGTAGGGTGTTGGCGTGCTCCCCCAACCACAGGATGTGAGTGTCTCATAGTCTATCGCTAGCAAAAGTTCCCAACGGTTGAGGCAGGGCGCCTAAAGGAGCCGAGAGGCAGGGGGGCCAGCGATCATATTGAGCGAGCCACAAGCAGGAACTTACCGCAGGCTGGACTCACCCCCGGTAGGACCGGCCACTGTAGGGTATTAACGGAGAGCCCGGCATCCAGTCACTCAATGTCCGGGGCATCCCCACAGCAAAGTGTCCGCTCATCACTTGCGGAAACGTGCGCCGCACAGCACTGGTGGTCAACTCCTCCGTGGCGAATTCAGTGGAGTAGATCAGCCGTTTGCGGTGTAACCTCTGGAAGATCCGTTGACCCCTGGGAGTCTGGCAGTCCATATATGTACTCATCATCGCTCACTTGACCCTCTGGATTCGCCCCATGGGCAGGGAGTTCCGACAGTGAGCCACTGATCTCTGCCACTTTGCGAATAGCTTTCTGTTGCTCTTCTTGTCGATACTCAGGTGTGGGGCCCGCGGCTGCCTCCCGCCGCACCGAGCTGGCCGACGAGATTCGTCTTCACCTTCGCCGTCGAGCACCTCCGCCGCGACGCGTCCTCGGGGGCACCCCACCCGTCTCCGTGTCAATGCCCGAGTCGAGCCAGGTCTCCACAGCCTCAGGGGTATTGAAAAAGTGAGTCTTATCCTGAGCCACGACTCGCAGCCGTGCAGGGAATAGTAACGAATATTTGAGAGCCAGGCGTCGGAGTCACTGTTTCACTTCCAAAAAGGAGTGCCGCTGGCGCTGAACTTGTATTGTGTAGTCTGGAAAGAACATTATGGTAGCAAGATCAACCCTGACTTCAGGTAATTTGCGAACTTCACGTAAAATGGCGTCCCGATCACGGTAGTTCAAGACGCGAATGAGCATGGGTCTCGGATTTGCGCCTTCAAGGGGAGGTCGGGTGGGCACGCAGTGGGCACGTTCCACCACAAAGTGCTGTGAGAGGGTACCTTCCGGCAGGATGTCCCGTAGCCAGCGCTCCACATGTTTCGGTACCGCCCTTGGTTCCCATCTCTCCGGCAGGCCCACTATGCGGATGTTGTTGCGTCTCGCCCTCCCTTCTGCATCCTCCGCGCGATCCTCCAAGAACTCCACCCTGTTGAGGAGGTTTTGTACGTGATTGTCCATCTGGGTGATTTTGGGGGACAGCTCCGTCACCGTAGTCTCCAACCTGGTCGTTCGCTCCGCCAGCTTCTTGTGATCTGCTCGGAGATGTGTCATATCTATGACTACGCTATCAATTTTAGTCTCTAAGGAGGTGCGGGTCAGTTGCAGCGACTCCTCCAGCCTCTCCATAGCCGCTAACATCGTGTCTAATTGAGAAGTGGTGTGGTCCGCATCAGTTTGCTTCGCCATTTTGCCCTTCACCTGAGTGCCCCCAGTCACCGCCCTCGTTTTGGGTCCCGCGTGCATGGGAGGCGTCGTAGTATCTCGGTATAGGTGTACCTCAGGGGATCTCCCTATGTTATCCGCAGGGCGGGGCTTCTCAGTGGGCACCGCAGGGACCACTCCAGGTGTCCAGAGCTACAGGATTCCGATAATCCTCGCCATTTTCAAAGTACTGATGGGCGACCCAAGTAGGAAAGGAACAAGAAGTACAAGGCAGCGTTGCAGGCCTCAAGTGCAAGGAGGGGATCGGAGGTGCAGTGAATGCGCAGGTAGGAACGACCTATGTACAGCCGTGGCGTCGTAGGGAGCGCAAGCCAAGCAGGATGGGCGCACGTGGCTCACCTCGGGGTCGTCGTCAGAAGTGTCTGGCAATGTCAAACGGCACTCTGGGGGTCGTGATTCTCCCCTCTCCGGTCAGGCAGCCCCTCAGCATGAAGCCGGAGGTGGAAGCGAGTACAGCGTCCCACAGCGGCCGCGGCAGCAGGGACGGGCAAGTGGCCGAGCAAACGGCGTTGAAGGTCTCCGTCTCACCCCCTTGAAGGCACCTCAGTGAAGCGCGCTATGCGGCCATGAATTGCAGGACCGGCACCCCACAATCGGCATTCAGCAGGGGGGGAGTCAACCGCAGCGCCCCTCCAGCGCCAAGCACAGGCGGTCCGAGGCCGCGTCCCACCAGCGGGAGAGGGGAGGGAGAGCAGTGCGGGCACCTATCTCCAGGTGCCAGGTGCCGGGGGTCAGCGGGGCTGCAAGTCCGCCCTTCGTGCAGGAGTGATGTCTCATGCGCCTCTCCACCTCAGTAGGCCGCGTCCCCGGCCTCAGGTAACGGGCCTCGCCCACCGGAAGCAGCTCCAACCCGGGGAAGTCCAAGCACAGCTCCGCGGGACCGGGCGGGGCGAGCAGCCGGGTATCACTCTCCGCAAACGAAAGGGGGGGGGGGGCAGCACACCTCCGCAGCAGTCACCGTGCACATTAGCCACAGGTCAACGGCCCCCACAGCCCAGCAAAGTACAGCTCAGGACCAATGGACTGCCTTCCGCCCACGCAGCAGGCAGCTGAGGGGGGGGGGGCACCGCGACTCCAGCCCCCGCAGGTCCACCGACACGTCCCGGTGCCAGCAGTAGGGGCGGGCGGGGTCCGATGGTGCCAAGAGGTCCTCGCTCGCCTCCGCTGGGCCCGTTTGGTCAGTGAAGTCCTCGGCCTCAATTTCCACCTCCCGCCGGCAGGAAGCACTCGCCGGTGAGCCGCTCGGGGCCAAACAGCGCCGGAGCGGCGCGCTTGGGGCAAAAATCACCAAAAGTCGGCAGCAAGGTGGCAGGTGTGGCGGGCGCTCTCGCTGTCAATTTCGGGTTGATTCGGGCAACTGTGCCGGAGAAATCGCATGTGGTAGGGAAGCTTCTTACAGAGCTCTACCATGGCACGTCCGCCATAGTTGTGTGCTCAGCCTTCAAGGTGGGTCATGAACAACTTCAGGTCATTGTGCTCCCTTTGGCCTCAACTTGGCCCACTCAGGTTTTTGAATGAAGTGATAGTAGGACCTTTGAATGGCATTTGTCATTCCTTTTGGCCTTTTTATGTTTACCAGATCAACCTTCATTCTTCAAATTACCTGTTATGACACAGTTTCTAAACGTTTCTACTCATTTTTAGGTCGAGCCTGAGTCAGCGCGCATGCGCTACTCTGCGAGACTTGTTGTCCAGTAGTATGGAGAAGCTCCACCCATATTTGTCATTGGCTTGTGTTATTGTCCTTTATAAATGATGGCTTCTGATTCCTTAGTAGGCTTGTTAGTCCCGCCTTCTCTTCAATTGTACCCTCCCATGCCGACTGGCTGCTTTACATCGGTTGTTACACAGTACATGTTTTAAAGTCTGTGAGCACTCTTTTCTTTAATGATTTACACTACGTGCAGGCACAACGTGCGCTGCTTCAGATACTTTATTTTGGCAGCGCACCTTGCGATAACTATAACGTCTGTGCGGTTTTTCCATTGCAGCACGTTTTTTCTGCCCTGCGTGTATCCACAACCACCGCCACCGCAGCAGTGTCGAGAAACCGGGCATTGGCGGGAGCTTACCCTTTCATTTATGGGGTGTTGTTTTTTCGGGGCTAGTGAGAGTGCAGAGCACACGGAGTACACGAGCGACCGAGTGCACACTATATGTGCCGTTAAATGAGTGACAGCGACGACTTCCTCTTTTGTCCTGTATTTACGTTACACACAGTCAGTCACCCGCTGCAGGGCCCTGCGTGCTACAGCATACACACATGCCTCGCATTCTTCTTGTTCCACTCTCTCAGCTATTTGGGTTTTAAAAATCCACTTGCAAATCTCTAGTTTTGCAACATAATTTGCCTGACTCCTTCCACTGTCCTTGCAGTGGTTAGAAATCTGTTTCACTTTATGCTTAGATTAGAAATCAGATTTCTTGTTTGCAACTACAAGACTTTGTGGTGTGTGAGCTTGGTTAGCCATGGCCATTAAAGTGCAGCATGCATGGCTTACCAGGGGGTAACCACTGTATGGATGAACACGCAGAGCAGCATAGATCTTTTTATTACATACATGTTTATAAACTGTTCACGTATTAATTGATGTGAAGTAGCAGTGCATGCCAGAACCAAGACAAGACTTCAATTCCAATGTTAAAGGTCTGTGTGTTGATCCATGAATGCATTCTGCTCAGCCTTTCAGAGCAGCCTGAAGGGTGAGAGCTAGGCCCAATGACGTCACACGGCGATTGTAATGGATTTAGGTGAGAACACACAACCAACCCATGACATCACAGGTCGTGATGCAGTGACATCACAGAAAGTGAAATGATGACTCGTAATAAACTTACCTCCCCCTTCCTTACCGAGGAGGGAGGTAAGGAATATGCTACTTACCAGTATGCATCTGTTCTTGGCATGTAGGGCTGCTGACATTCATATCTGTGCATAGATCGCCACCTAGTGTTGGGTCCGGATGATTGCACATTGTTGTCCTGGAAGAGTCTTCGAAGTATCACGAGATAGGTGGCTCCTCCCCTGGACTACAGTGCGCATGGGCATCCTCTCCATCCTCAGGTTGTTTTTTTCCGCCGTTGGGTTTGATGTACTTTCCTTTACTCGAAGTTCGGAATCAAAACTACACTTTCTAGAGGACAAAAGGCCTTCTGCATGTTTTCATTGTCATTTAATGCTGTGTCTACATTTATTTGACTGTCTCAGCAGCTTCAGTTGTATATATATCTCTGAGTTCATCTGTGTTAGTGTCTTTTTCTCAACATTTCTTACCCCGATCACAGAAACAGACATGCGCACTCACATTTCTACAGCCCAGTTGTCTTGCACAGCCAGGTGGGAGAAGAGGCACAGGGTCCCTGACCCTAACAGCGGCATTTCAGCCGCGTCAGACCAATCCCGACACTTCTCTCATGCTGGGTAATAGCATGAGAACAGCATCTGGATTGGGTGGAGGGGAGCAGAGGAGCACTGAGGCGGCGTCCAGCAGCAGCAAGTAAGTTTGTTTATTTTTATTACAAAACATCCCAAATTGCTCTGAGGGAGGCCATCAAACACAGCACTAGTTTGTTTTCAGAAATTTTTCTGGGAAATAAACAATGTGGCTAGGAAAGCCCACTGCAACCTCGAACCAACTTCAGGAGTGGGTCCCCAGCTGTTGGCGCGGAACTCGTAGAACCTGTGCAGCAGTAGAATGACCGACACAGAGTTCTCCAATGACCGGAAGTACATGGGCACACTGGTTTCTGCCTGGCTTTGCCTTGCTGCCTTCTACTACCTTGCATTAATAATAACACTGTTGCGGTTTGCTGAAGGCCAGTAAGATTACTGGCACACACCTGCTGACTCATGGTAGCCTGCACTAAGTTTTAGCATTTTTATAGGTCCTCACATTGCATCATGGTGATCTATTGAATTAATGATATTTTATTGTGCATCTCTAGCAAAGCACATAGTTGAAGCTGTAGTTATTGGTCAGTGTTGGACTTAGCCCTTCTGGCAGGTTCACCCCTGAACTTTTTGCTTTGTGGTTGTGACCCAGTGGTAGTGATTTCTGGTGTTTGCGCACTTTAGCACTGTGGCACAGTGTAAAGGGCGTGCGCTCTCTGAGTGCGTGTGTGGGAATGGCCTGCCCTCCCATAGGAATACATGGGGAATGTATGTGTCCCTGGTAGTTCCTGATGCGTGGGGTGTACAGGCTCGAGTCTGGTATGTGCGGACTCGTGTGATTGAATGCTGCGAGATGATGTATGCGGCATGGATGTGTCTAGTATGGAAGTGCCACTTCTAGACATGGCTGTGAGTGTGCTGTAAAGGTGCTGGCGTGTGATTGGCTGGAGCTGGCTGGGATGCCAGGCTCCATGAGTCATGATGGGTCTGCCCATGGGTGAGTGTGGAGATTAGCATGCTGATGGCTGGGGAGGAGTGCACTTGGGTCCTGAATAGGGCTGGGCTTTCCCCACAAAATGCTGGCTCCGCCCCCTGTGGAGTGTCTAACGACCCTAGCCTGCCTAGTGAATAGAGTGAGGGGCTGAGCACATCAAGGGTGCTCCCAGACCAGCTGCGACTGATTCTTCCCCCACCCTGCACACAGACAAAGGATTTATTAGTATAAAAAGGGGCTGTGTCCCCTTGCAAGTTGTTCTTTTCCTGATCTTACTGAGGGGGGCTGCTGCTGGCGCCAGGAGGAACCGCCACTTTGGGACTGCCTTTCTGCCTGGAGGGCCCAGTGAGCTGGCCCCTGGCCCAGCCTTGCCCCCCACCCCCGCCTTACTGCATTCCTGAAGGACCTGGGGCTGACCTTTGTCCTGGACTTTTGCTTTTGCTCCAAGCGCCTGGAAGCGCTTTATTTCTCCCCCTACATGCCTGGGGGCGCTTTATTGGTATTTCTAGCGCTTTATTGCTTATAGCGCTTGGGAGCGCTGTAATTGCCCCTCTAGCGCCGGAAGCGCTTGGTGTTCCTCAAAGCGCAGGGAGCGCTTTATTTTTTACTAGCGCTTTATTTATCTTTACTGCCAGTGCCCACCCGGCATTGCCCGGCGAAATTGTCCCCGTTGCCGCCCGGCCGCGACCAGGAAGTCAGGCAGTCCGGGGGCAGGACTGCGGGACACCCCGGGACATCATTCCCCGGGCGGCACTCTGATTGGGTGCCGGCCCTGGACCTGACTGGAGAGAGAGGGAGAAGAAGTCCGTAGCCGGCTCCTGCCACGGGGCTCCCAGGAGTGAGGCAGAGCCCCATGGTGACCGGCATAGAAGAGCCCCGCCGCCCAGGAAGTGAAATCCGCCGCGGAGTAGAGGAGCCGCCGCCGTGCGAGGAGACGCGCGGCTCGCCAGCAGAAGTCCCGGTGAGTGCCGCTCCGGTTCGCCAGGCTCCAGGGGCCTTAGCATTTCTTCTGCGCCACGAGAGGCTCCAACAACTGGGGCATTGTGTTAATGAGCCCTGAGAGGCTCGGGCCATTGCTTCAGTTCGGAGCCCTGAGAGGCTCAAAGGCAGTTTCCGGGCTTCCGAATCCCCAGGATGGGGACTCCAGCAGAGGGGCCATTTTGCGTTCAGAGTCACGGAGGCTCAGGGCAGCATTTTGTTTATTAGGAGCCCAGAGAGGCTCAAGGGGGCATTTCCTTGTAACGAGCCCACGAGAGGCTCAAGGCATTGTGTGAAGAGCCCAGAGAGGCTCTGGGGGCATTCCTTGTTGTAGAGCCCCGAGGCTCCCAGCCCCCCTTTTTGTTCTTGAGCCCTGAGAGAGGCTCAGCAGCGCCACATTTGTTTTAAGAGCCCAGAGAGGCTCTAGGTGGCAATCAGTGTTCTAGAGCCCTGCGAGGCTCCCACGTTGGCCTCATCATTACATTCACAGCTGCCCAGCACTTCGTGGGCAGCTGCCACGTTTAGGCCCCTGACACTGGGACACAGGGCATCCTAGCCCCCACAAGGCCAGTTGGCCTAGGGACAGTCACAGGTGGTGACTAATGTGAATTTTGCGCAATTGTGTTCTTTGATACACCTCTGAATGTTTTTAGGCATCATGTGTTTTCCTTCCCTGCACATCTGAATGTGTTGTTTATGCATCATGTGCCTTGTTCCTTACACCTCTGAATGTATGTTATGCATCATGTGTTATGTGCTTATACCCCTACAGGTATTGTGATACTTAGGTGGTTGTTCTTGATAGTACAGGTGGTGCTAGTGAGGTCCTGGTTCCCTGTGTGACCTTTTCCTAAGGTGGCTAGGGTTGTGTAGGTGGTACTTACCTGTTACCAGTGGTTACTGGTTGTGTGCTTTATGTTCTATTTTGTGCTACAGTAATTTTATATTCGAAGTGCTAGTTCTAAAAGTGCTGATTCCTGACAGTGGTCCAGGTGGCCCTGTCTTGTACATATCCCCTGTAAATTCTGCCCGTGCCTGTTGGCATATTGTAAAGTGTGTGTTTTCATCTAATGTGTTTTGGTGTAATACAAAGGCTATTTTTATATATAACCTTGTGTGGAGTTTCCTTTGTGGTGGGCCTTGGGTGTTGTTGCTGGGGGTGCGTGCGCAAACACTTAACTCACATCGCCTCCAAGTTTAGCCTTACTGCTCGTGCTACGTTACCAAGGGGTGACCAGGGGTTATCTTGGCGTGTAACTCCCTTGCCCTGACGTGGCAGTGGTGGTCTCTGACTGACTTTGGCGCAAGCCCTGGCCAGCCAGGGATCCCATTTCTAACAGTCAGCTATTGTGTATTTGCTGCTTGATCAGATAATGTGCAAAGAAAAGGTCTCTATGAAAATGTGCTACATATATGACCATTTGAGGTATAGAAGGCGTCTGCCAGTTGGGGACAGTCCACAATGTGTGTGTACTTGGACTTTCGCACATAGCAGCCTGTATTCAAACAGATAGTTTTTAGGTTGAGCCTGGGCAGCGCATGCACTGCTCTGCAAGGCAGGCTATACTGGAGTATGCACTTGAAGCTCCGCCCTCTCTCCACCCATATTTGTCATTGGCTTGTCATTCATAAATGCTGGCTTCTGATTTGTAAATAGGCTTGTTAGTCCCTCCTTAGTACCACCTTGTCTTCCTTTGTAACTGCCCATGAGGACACCCCTTTTACATGTGTTGTTGCTCAGTAGGCTTTAATTACAGCCTGCCAAGCAATATTTTGTTTAATAGTTTTCGCATGCCTGCTGTTGCAGGCACAACTCGCTCGCAACAGTTTTTTTTTTTTTTTTTTTAACAGTACGGCACACCATGCTGATAGTGGCGTCCGTGCCTTTGTTTTAGTTGCCGCGCGTAACGCGTCCGCATGCCTTATTTTAACTCTTTTTTAGGGCTCGGGCTTACGTCACACGAAGTGGGGCGGGGCTTCCGAGCTCTAATGTTATAAAAAAAAAAGTTCAGAAAGGGCTGTGGGCTGCCGCATTCCAGAAAGCGCGCGTTTTTTGCGTGTGGTATTCTGCCATGTGAATGGTAATTGGTCCAGGCAAGGCTGTGTTTAAGTAAGGCAGCACGCCATAGGGCTTTGGAATTTTTTCAATGTCCACTTCCTGCATAAAGTGTTCGGACACGCACAGAAGAATACATAAATCCTCAATTACCAGCTGTCCGAGGTGCCGGTAATTGAAGGCAGATGGTGCTGGGAGCGTGTGCACTGCTGTGTTTTTTTTCCCTTGAGCTCTGTGTGCGCGCCGGCAAACCCGCGCCTGCTCTTTGACTGAGGTAGGCTAAACAAGCATTGGCAAAGCAAATAGGACTCTCCTATCCAAAATCTGTTGGTTTTGTCAGGGATATGTTTAGCCATGTTGTACAGCAGCCTGGCTGCTATGCAGCACAGCTGAAAGTAAAAAAACAAACAAAGTGCTTTGATAAGCACTCGTGCCCACTCACCCGAACTCAAACTTTTAATGTTAAAATAGAAGATCACTTTAATTTACTGCCCTCATAACAGACCCCTTGCAGTAGCTCTCGTTGTCCTCTTAGCAGATCCCTTGCATCTTCCCAGCTATTGCCAGATTCCTCACTCGCTCCCTGTCTCGTCACCATGACTCACTCTCTCCACCCTTTCATTAAAAAAACACTCCACCTCGCTTTCCTCTCACTGGGAGCCTCACATTTACTCTCACAGTCCGGTTACCAGATTCCTACTGCCGTTGTACCAGATCACTCATTGTACTATCATTCAGTGTCCTATCATTAGAGACTTGCTTCAGGCAGAGTAGGGAGGGCCGAGTAGGGAGGGCCGAGTAGGGCGGGCAGAGTAGGGCGGGCAGAGTAGGGCGGGCAGAGTAGGGCGGGCAGAGTAGGGCGGGCAGAGTAGGGAGGGCAGAGTAGGGAGGGCAGAGTAGGGAGGGCCGAGTAGGGAGGGCCGAGTAGGGAGGGCCGAGTAGGGAGGGCCGAGTAGGGAGGGCCGAGTAGGGAGGGCAGAGTAGGGAGGGCAGAGTAGGGAGGGCAGAGTAGGGAGGGCAGAGTAGGGAGGGCAGAGTAGGGAGGGCAGAGTAGGGAGGGCAGAGTAGGGAGGGCAGAGTAGGGAGGGCAGAGTAGGGAGGGCAGAGTAGGGAGGGCAGAGTAGGGAGGGCAGAGTAGGGAGGGCAGAGTAGGGAGGGCAGAGTAGGGAGGGCAGAGTAGGGAGGGCAGAGTAGGGAGGGCAGAGTAGGGAGGGCAGAGTAGGGAGGGCAGAGTAGGGAGGGCAGAGTAGGGAGGGCAGAGTAGGGAGGGCAGAGTAGTGAGAGCAGAGTAGTGAGAGCAGAGTAGTGAGAGCAGAGTAGTGAGAGCAGAGTAGTGAGAGCAGAGTAGTGAGAGCAGAGTAGTGAGAGCAGAGTAGTGAGAGTAGAGTAGTTAGAGTAGTGAGAGTAGTGAGTAGAGTAGTGAGTGCAGAGTAGTGAGTAGAGTAGTGAGTGCAGAGTAGTGAGTGCAGAGTAGTGAGTGCAGAGTAGTGAGTGCAGAGTAGTGAGTGCAGAGTAGTGAGTGTAGAGTAGTGAGTAGAGTAGTGAGTAGAGTAGTGAGTAGAGTAGTGAGTAGAGTAGTGAGTAGAGTAGTGAGTAGAGTAGTGAGTAGAGTAGTGAGTAGAGTAGTGAGTAGAGTAGTGAGTAGAGTAGTGCGTAGAGTAGTGCGTAGAGTAGTGCGTAGAGTAGTGAGTAGAGTAGTGAGTAGAGTAGTGAGTAGAGTAGTGAGTAGAGTAGTGAGTAGAGTAGTGAGTAGAGTAGTGAGTGCAGAGTAGTGAGTGCAGAGTAGTGAGTGCAGAGTAGTGAGTGCAGAGTAGTGAGTAGAGCAGGGTGTAGTGAGTAGTGAGTGCAGAGTAGTGAGTAGAGTAGTGAGTAGAGTAGTGAGTGCAGAGTAGTGAGTGCAGAGTAGTGAGTGCAGAGTAGTGAGTGCAGAGTAGTGAGTGCAGAGTAGTGAGTGCAGAGTAGTGAGTGCAGAGTAGTGAGTGCAGAGTAGTGAGTGCAGAGTAGTGAGTGCAGAGTAGTGAGTGCAGAGTAGTGAGTGCAGAGTAGTGAGTGCAGAGTAGTGAGGTGAGTAGTGAGGTGAGTAGTGAGGAGAGTAGTGAGGTGAGTAGTGAGGTGAGTAGTGAGGTGAGTAGTGAGGAGAGTAGTGAGGAGAGTAGTGAGGAGAGTAGTGAGGAGAGTAGTGAGGAGAGTAGTGAGGAGAGTAGTGAGGAGAGTAGTGAGGAGAGTAGTGAGGAGAGTAGTGAGGAGAGTAGTGAGGAGAGTAGTGAGGAGAGTAGTGAGGAGAGTAGTGAGGAGAGTAGTGAGGAGAGTAGTGAGGAGAGTAGTGAGGAGAGTAGTGAGGAGAGTAGTGAGGTGAGTAGTGAGGTGAGTAGTGAGCAGTGAGTGCAGAGTAGTGAGCAGTGAGTGCAGAGTAGTGAGCAGTGAGTGCAGAGTAGTGAGCAGTGAGTGCAGAGTAGCGAGTAGTGAGTAGAGTAGCGAGTAGTGAGTAGAGTAGCGAGTAGTGAGTAGAGTAGCGAGTAGTGAGTAGAGTAGCGAGTAGTGAGTAGAGTAGCGAGTAGAGTAGCGAGTAGAGTAGCGAGTAGAGTAGCGAGTAGAGTAGCGAGTAGAGTAGCGAGTAGAGTAGCGAGTAGAGTAGCGAGTAGAGTAGTGAGTAGAGTAGTGAGTAGAGTAGTGAGTGCAGAGTAGTGAGTAGAGCAGTGAGTAGAGCAGTGAGTAGAGCAGTGAGTAGTGAGTAGAGCAGGGAGTAGGGAGTAGTGAGTAGTGAGTGCAGAGTAGTGAGTAGAGCAGTGAGTAGAGCAGTGAGTAGAGCAGTGAGTAGAGCAGTGAGTAGAGCAGTGAGTAGAGAGTGCAGAGTAGTGAGCAGTGAGTGCAGAGTAGTGAGTGCAGAGTAGTGAGTAGAGTAGTGAGTAGAGTAGTGAGTAGAGGAGAGCAGTGAGGAGAGCAGTGAGGAGAGCAGTGAGGAGAGCAGTGAGGAGAGCAGTGAGGAGAGCAGTGAGGAGAGCAGTGAGGAGAGCAGTGAGGAGAGCAGTGAGGAGAGCAGTGAGGAGAGCAGTGAGGAGAGCAGTGAGGAGAGCAGTGAGGAGAGCAGTGAGGAGAGCAGTGAGGAGAGCAGTGAGGAGAGCAGTGAGGAGAGTAGTGAGGAGAGTAGTGAGGAGAGTAGTGAGGAGAGTAGTGAGGAGAGTAGTGAGGAGAGTAGTGAGTAGAGTAGTGAGGAGAGTAGTGAGGAGAGTAGTGAGGAGAGTAGTGAGGAGAGTAGCGAGTAGAGTAGCGAGTAGAGTAGCGAGTAGAGTAGCGAGTAGAGTAGTGAGTAGAGTAGTGAGTAGAGTAGTGAGTAGAGTAGTGAGTAGAGTAGTGAGTAGAGTAGTGAGTAGAGTAGCGAGTAGAGTAGCGAGTAGTGAGTAGAGTAGTGAGGAGAGTAGTGAGGAGAGTAGTGAGTAGAGTAGTGAGTAGAGTAGTGAGCAGTGAGTGCAGAGTAGTGAGCAGTGAGTGCAGAGTAGTGAGCAGTGAGTGCAGAGTAGTGAGCAGTGAGTGCAGAGTAGTGAGCAGTGAGTGCAGAGTAGTGAGCAGTGAGTGCAGAGTAGTGAGCAGTGAGTGCAGAGTAGTGAGCAGTGAGTGCAGAGTAGTGAGCAGTGAGTGCAGAGTAGTGAGCAGTGAGTGCAGAGTAGTGAGCAGTGAGTGCAGAGTAGTGAGTAGTGAGCAGAGTAGTGAGCAGAGTAGTGAGCAGAGTAGTGAGCAGAGTAGTGAGCAGAGTAGTGAGCAGAGTAGTGAGCAGAGTAGTGAGCAGAGTAGTGAGTAGTGAGTAGAGTAGTGAGTAGAGTAGTGAGTAGAGTAGTGAGTGCAGAGTAGTGAGTAGTGAGTGCAGAGTAGTGAGTAGTGAGTGCAGAGTAGTGAGTAGAGCAGTGAGTAGTGAGTAGAGTAGTGAGTAGAGAAGTGAGCAGAGTAGTGAGCAGAGTAGTGAGCAGAGTAGTGAGTAGAGTAGTGAGTAGAGTAGTGAGTAGAGTAGTGAGTAGAGTAGTGAGTAGAGTAGTGAGTGCAGAGTAGTGAGTAGTGAGTGCAGAGTAGTGAGTGCAGAGTAGTGAGAGTAGAGTAGTGAGTAGAGTAGTGAGTAGAGTAGTGAGTAGAGTAGTGAGTAGAGTAGTGAGTAGAGTAGTGAGTGCAGAGTAGTGAGTAGTGAGTGCAGAGTAGTGAGTGCAGAGTAGTGAGAGTAGAGTAGTGAGTAGAGTAGTGAGTAGAGTAGTGAGTAGAGTAGTGAGTAGAGTAGTGAGTAGAGTAGTGAGTAGAGTAGTGAGTAGAGTAGTGAGTAGAGTAGTGAGTAGAGTAGTGAGTAGAGTAGTGAGTAGAGTAGTGAGTAGAGTAGTGAGTAGAGTAGTGAGTAGAGTAGTGAGTAGAGAAGTGAGTAGAGAAGTGAGTAGAGAAGTGAGTAGAGTAGTGAGTGCAGAGTAGTGAGTGCAGAGTAGTGAGTGCAGAGTAGTGAGTGCAGAGTAGTGAGTGCAGAGTAGTGAGTGCAGAGTAGTGAGTGCAGAGTAGTGAGTGCAGAGTAGTGAGTGCAGAGTAGTGAGTGCAGAGTAGTGAGTGCAGAGTAGTGAGTGCAGAGTAGTGAGTGCAGAGTAGAGTAGTGAGTAGAGTAGTGAGTAGAGTAGTGAGTAGAGTAGTGAGTAGAGTAGTGAGTAGAGTAGTGAGTAGAGTAGTGAGTAGAGTAGTGAGTAGAGTAGTGAGTAGAGTAGTGAGTAGAGTAGTGAGTAGAGTAGTGAGCAGTGAGTGCAGAGTAGTGAGCAGTGAGTAGAGTAGTGAGTAGAGTAGTGAGTAGAGTAGTGAGTAGAGTAGTGAGTAGAGTAGTGAGTAGAGTAGTGAGTAGAGTAGTGAGTAGAGTAGTGAGTAGAGTAGTGAGTAGAGTAGTGAGTAGAGTAGTGAGTAGTGAGTGCAGAGTAGTGAGTGCAGAGTAGTGAGTGCAGAGTAGTGAGTGCAGAGTAGTGAGTGCAGAGTAGTGAGTGCAGAGTAGTGAGTGCAGAGTAGTGAGTGCAGAGTAGTGAGTGCAGAGTAGTGAGTGCAGAGTAGTGAGTGCAGAGTAGTGAGTGCAGAGTAGTGAGTGCAGAGTAGTGAGTGCAGAGTAGTGAGTGCAGAGTAGTGAGTGCAGAGTAGTGAGTGCAGAGTAGTGAGGAGAGTAGTGAGGAGAGTAGTGAGGAGAGTAGTGAGGAGAGTAGTGAGGAGAGTAGTGAGGAGAGTAGTGAGTAGAGTAGTGAGTAGAGTAGTGAGTGCAGAGTAGTGAGTGCAGAGTAGTGAGGAGAGTAGTGAGGAGAGTAGTGAGGAGAGTAGTGAGTAGAGTAGTGAGTAGAGTAGTGAGTAGAGTAGTGAGTAGAGTAGTGAGTAGAGTAGTGAGTAGAGTAGTGAGTGCAGAGTAGTGAGTGCAGAGTAGTGAGTGCAGAGTAGTGAGTGCAGAGTAGTGAGTAGAGTAGTGAGTGCAGAGTAGTGAGTAGTGAGTAGAGTAGTGAGTAGTGAGTGCAGAGTAGTGAGTGCAGAGTAGTGAGTAGAGTAGTGAGTAGAGTAGTGAGTAGAGTAGTGAGTAGAGTAGTGAGTAGAGTAGTGAGTAGAGTAGTGAGGAGAGTAGTGAGTAGAGTAGTGAGTAGAGTAGAGTAGTGAGGAGAGTAGTGAGGAGAGTAGTGAGGAGAGTAGTGAGGAGAGTAGTGAATAGAGTAGTGAATAGAGTAGTGAATAGAGTAGTGAATAGAGTAGCGAGTAGTTAGTGCAGAGTAGTTAGTGCAGAGTAGTGAGTAGAGTAGTGAGTAGTGAGTGCAGAGTAGTGAGTAGAGTAGTGAGTAGAGTAGTGAGTAGAGTAGTGTGCAGAGTAGTGAGTAGTGGGTGCAGAGTAGTGAGTAGTGAGTGCAGAGTAGTGAGTAGTGAGTGCAGAGTAGTGAGTAGTGAGTGCAGAGTAGTGAGTGCAGAGTAGTGAGTGGAGTAGTGAGTAGAGTAGTGAGTAGAGTAGTGAGTAGAGTAGTGAGTAGAGTAGTGAGTAGAGTAGTGAGTAGAGTAGTGAGTAGAGTAGTGAGTAGAGTAGTGAGTAGAGAGTGCAGAGTAGTGAGCAGTGAGTGCAGAGTAGTGAGCAGTGAGTGCAGAGCAGTGAGTAGAGTAGTGAGTAGAGTAGTGAGTAGAGTAGTGAGTAGAGTAGTGAGTAGAGTAGTGAGTAGAGTAGTGAGCAGAGTAGTGAGTGCAGAGTAGTGAGTGCAGAGTAGTGAGTGCAGAGTAGTGAGTGCAGAGTAGTGAGTGCAGAGTAGTGAGTGCAGAGTAGTGAGTGCAGAGTAGTGAGTAGAGTAGTGAGTAGAGTAGTGAGTAGTGAGTAGAGTAGTGAGTAGAGTAGTGAGTAGAGTAGTGAGTAGAGTAGTGAGTAGAGTAGTGAGTAGAGTAGTGAGTAGAGTAGTGAGTAGAGTAGTGAGTAGAGTAGTGAGTAGAGTAGTGAGTAGTGAGTGCAGAGTAGTGAGTAGAGTAGTGAGTAGAGTAGTGAGTAGAGCAGTGAGTAGAGCAGTGAGTAGAGTAGTGAGTAGAGCAGTGAGTAGAGTAGTGAGTAGAGTAGTGAGTACAGAGTAGTGAGTGCAGAGTAGTGAGTGCAGAGTAGTGAGTGCAGAGTAGTGAGTGCAGAGTAGTGAGTGCAGAGTAGTGAGTGCAGAGTAGTGAGTGCAGAGTAGTGAGTGCAGAGTAGTGAGTGCAGAGTAGTGAGTGCAGAGTAGTGAGCAGTGAGTGCAGAGTAGTGAGTAGTGAGTAGAGTAGTGAGTAGAGTAGTGAGTAGAGTAGTGAGTAGAGTAGTGAGTAGAGTAGTGAGTAGAGTAGTGAGTAGAGTAGTGAGTAGAGTAGTGAGTAGTGAGTGCAGAGTAGTGAGTAGTGAGTAGAGTAGTGAGTAGTGAGTGCAGAGTAGTGAGTAGTGAGTAGAGTAGTGAGTAGAGTAGTGTGCAGAGTAGTGAGTAGTGAGTGCAGAGTAGTGAGTAGTGAGTGCAGAGTAGTGAGTAGTGAGTGCAGAGTAGTGAGTAGTGAGTGCAGAGTAGTGAGTAGAGTAGTGAGTAGAGTAGTGAGTAGAGTAGTGAGTAGAGTAGTGAGTAGAGTAGTGAGTAGAGTAGTGAGTAGAGTAGTGAGTAGAGTAGTGAGCAGTGAGTGCAGAGTAGTGAGCAGTGAGTAGAGTAGTGAGTAGAGTAGTGAGTAGAGTAGTGAGTAGAGTAGTGAGTAGAGTAGTGAGTAGAGTAGTGAGTAGAGTAGTGAGTAGAGTAGTGAGTAGAGTAGTGAGTAGAGTAGTGAGTAGAGTAGTGAGTAGAGTAGTGAGTGCAGAGTAGTGAGTAGAGTAGTGAGTAGAGTAGTGAGTAGAGTAGTGAGTAGAGTAGTGAGTAGTGAGTAGAGTAGTGAGTAGAGTAGTGAGTAGAGTAGTGAGTAGAGAGTAGAGTAGTGAGTAGTGAGTAGAGTAGTGAGTAGAGTAGTGAGTAGAGTAGTGAGTAGTGAGTAGAGTAGTGAGTAGAGTAGTGAGTAGAGTAGTGAGTAGAGTAGTGAGTAGAGTAGTGAGTAGTGAGTAGAGTAGTGAGTAGAGTAGTGAGTAGAGTAGTGAGTAGAGTAGTGAGTAGAGTAGTGAGTAGAGTAGTGAGTAGAGTAGTGAGTAGAGTAGTGAGTGCAGAGTAGTGAGTGCAGAGTAGTGAGTGCAGAGTAGTGAGTGCAGAGTAGTGAGTGCAGAGTAGTGAGTGCAGAGTAGTGAGTGCAGAGTAGTGAGTAGTGAGTGCAGAGTAGTGAGTAGTGAGTGCAGAGTAGTGAGTAGTGAGTAGAGTAGTGAGTAGAGTAGTGAGTAGAGTAGTGAGTAGTGAGTAGAGTAGTGAGTAGAGTAGTGAGTAGTGAGTAGAGTAGTGAGTAGAGTAGTGAGTAGAGTAGTGAGTAGAGTAGTGAGTAGAGTAGTGAGTAGAGTAGTGAGTAGAGTAGTGAGTGCAGAGTAGTGAGTAGAGTAGTGAGTAGAGTAGTGAGTAGAGTAGTGAGTGCAGAGTAGTGAGTGCAGAGTAGTGAGTAGAGTAGTGAGTAGAGTAGTGAGTAGTGAGTAGAGTAGTGAGTAGAGTAGTGAGTAGTGAGTAGAGTAGTGAGTAGAGTAGTGAGTAGAGTAGTGAGTAGAGTAGTGAGTAGAGTAGTGAGTAGTGAGTAGAGTAGTGAGTAGAGTAGTGAGTAGAGTAGTGAGTAGAGTAGTGAGTAGAGTAGTGAGTAGAGTAGTGAGTAGAGTAGTGAGTGCAGAGTAGTGAGTGCAGAGTAGTGAGTGCAGAGTAGTGAGTGCAGAGTAGTGAGTGCAGAGTAGTGAGTGCAGAGTAGTGAGTGCAGAGTAGTGAGTGCAGAGTAGTGAGTGCAGAGTAGTGAGTGCAGAGTAGTGAGTGCAGAGTAGTGAGTGCAGAGTAGTGAGTAGAGTAGTGAGTAGAGTAGTGAGTAGAGTAGTGAGTAGAGTAGTGAGTAGAGTAGTGAGTAGAGTAGTGAGTAGAGTAGTGAGTAGAGTAGTGTGTGGAGTAGTGAGTAGAGTAGTGAGTAGAGTAGTGAGTAGAGTAGTGAGTAGTGAGTAGAGTAGTGAGTAGAGTAGTGAGTAGAGAGTAGAGTAGTGAGTAGAGTAGTGAGTAGAGTAGTGAGTAGAGTAGTGAGTAGAGTAGTGAGTGCAGAGTAGTGAGTGCAGAGTAGTGAGTGCAGAGTAGTGAGTAGAGTAGTGAGTAGAGTAGTGAGTAGAGTAGTGAGTAGAGTAGTGAGTGCAGAGTAGTGAGTGCAGAGTAGTGAGTGCAGAGTAGTGAGTAGTGAGTAGAGTAGTGAGTAGTGAGTAGAGTAGTGAGTAGTGAGTAGAGTAGTGAGTAGTGAGTAGAGTAGTGAGTGCAGAGTAGTGAGTAGAGTAGTGAGTAGTGAGTAGAGTAGTGAGTAGTGAGTAGAGTAGTGAGTAGAGTAGTGAGTAGAGTAGTGAGTAGTGAGTAGAGTAGTGAGTAGAGTAGTGAGTAGAGTAGTGAGTAGAGTAGTGAGTAGAGTAGTGAGTAGTGAGTAGAGTAGTGAGTAGTGAGTAGAGTAGTGAGTAGAGTAGTGAGTAGAGTAGTGAGTAGAGTAGTGAGTGCAGAGTAGTGAGTGCAGAGTAGTGAGTGCAGAGTAGTGAGTAGAGTAGTGAGTAGAGTAGTGAGTAGAGTAGTGAGTAGAGTAGTGAGTAGAGTAGTGAGTAGTGAGTAGTGAGTAGAGTAGTGAGTAGAGTAGTGAGTAGAGTAGTGAGTAGAGTAGTGAGTAGAGTAGTGAGTGCAGAGTAGTGAGTGCAGGATAGTGAGTGCAGGATAGTGAGTGCAGGATAGTGAGTGCAGAGTAGTGAGTGCAGGATAGTGAGTGCAGAGTAGTGAGTGCAGAGTAGTGAGTGCAGAGTAGTGAGTGCAGAGTAGTGAGTGCAGAGTAGTGAGTGCAGAGTAGTGAGTGCAGAGTAGTGAGTGCAGAGTAGTGAGTGCAGAGTAGTGAGTGCAGAGTAGTGAGTGCAGAGTAGTGAGTAGAGTAGTGAGTAGAGTAGTGAGTAGAGTAGTGAGTGCAGAGTAGTGAGTGCAGAGTAGTGAGTAGAGTAGTGAGTAGAGTAGTGAGTAGTGAGTAGAGTAGTGAGTAGAGTAGTGAGTAGTGAGTAGAGTAGTGAGTAGAGTAGTGAGTAGAGTAGTGAGTAGAGTAGTGAGTAGAGTAGTGAGTAGTGAGTAGAGTAGTGAGTAGAGTAGTGAGTAGAGTAGTGAGTAGAGTAGTGAGTAGAGTAGTGAGTAGAGTAGTGAGTAGAGTAGTGAGTAGAGTAGTGAGTAGAGTAGTGAGTGCAGAGTAGTGAGTGCAGAGTAGTGAGTGCAGAGTAGTGAGTGCAGAGTAGTGAGTGCAGAGTAGTGAATAGAGTAGTGAGTGCAGAGTAGTGAGTGCAGAGTAGTGAGTAGAGTAGTGAGTAGTGAGTAGAGTAGTGAGTAGAGTAGTGAGTAGAGTAGTGAGTAGAGTAGTGAGTAGTGAGTAGAGTAGTGAGTAGAGTAGTGAGTAGAGTAGTGAGTAGAGTAGTGAGTAGAGTAGTGAGTAGAGTAGTGAGTAGAGTAGTGAGTAGAGTAGTGAGGTGAGTAGTGAGGTGAGTAGAGTAGTGAGTAAAGTAGTGAGTGCAGAGTAGTGAGTGCAGAGTAGTGAGTGCAGAGTAGTGAGTGCAGAGTAGTGAGTGCAGAGTAGTGAGTGCAGAGTAGTGAGTAGAGTAGTGAGTAGAGTAGTGAGTAGAGTAGTGAGTAGAGTAGTGAGTGCAGAGTAGTGAGTAGAGTAGTGAGTTGTGAGTGCAGAGTAGTGAGTAGAGTAGTGAGTAGAGTAGTGAGTAGAGTAGTGAGTAGAGTAGTGAGTAGAGTAGTGAGTAGAGTAGTGAGTAGAGTAGTGAGTAGAGTAGTGAGTAGAGTAGTGAGTGCAGAGTAGTGAGTGCAGAGTAGTGAGTAGAGTAGTGAGTAGAGTAGTGAGTAGAGTAGTGAGTAGAGTAGTGAGTAGAGTAGTGAGTAGAGTAGTGAGTAGAGTAGTGAGTAGAGTAGTGAGTGCAGAGTAGTGAGTAGAGTAGTGAGTGCAGAGTAGTGAGTAGAGTAGTGAGTAGAGTAGTGAGTAGAGTAGTGAGTGCAGAGTAGTGAGTGCAGAGTAGTGAGTAGAGTAGTGAGTAGAGTAGTGAGTAGAGTAGTGAGTAGAGTAGTGAGTAGAGTAGTGAGTAGTGAGTAGAGTAGTGAGTAGAGTAGTGAGTAGAGTAGTGAGTAGAGTAGTGAGTAGAGTAGTGAGTAGAGTAGTGAGTAGAGTAGTGAGTAGAGTAGTGAGTAGAGTAGTGAGTAGAGTAGTGAGTGCAGAGTAGTGAGTGCAGAGTAGTGAGTGCAGAGTAGTGAGTAGAGTAGTGAGTAGAGTAGTGAGTGCAGAGTAGTGAGTGCAGAGTAGTGAGTGCAGAGTAGTGAGTAGAGTAGTGAGTAGAGTAGTGAGTAGAGTAGTGAGTAGTGGGTGCAGAGTAGTGAGTAGTGAGTGCAGAGTAGTGAGAGTAGAGTAGTGAGTAGAGTAGTGAGTAGAGTAGTGAGTAGAGTAGTGAGTAGAGTAGTGAGTAGAGTAGTGAGTAGAGTAGTGAGTAGAGTAGTGAGTAGAGTAGTGAGTAGAGTAGTGAGTAGAGTAGTGAGTATGGAGTGCAGAGTAGTGAGTAGTGAGTAGTGAGTAGAGTAGAGTAGTGAGTAGTGAGTGCAGAGTAGTGAGTAGAGTAGTGAGTAGAGTAGTGAGTAGAGTAGTGAGTAGAGTAGTGAGTAGAGTAGTGAGTAGAGTAGTGAGTAGAGAGTAGAGTAGTGAGTGCAGAGTAGTGAGTAGTGAGTGCAGAGTAGTGAGAGAAGTAGTGAGTAGAGTAGTGAGTAGAGTAGTGAGGTGAGTAGTGAGTAGTGAGTGCAGAGTAGTGAGTAGAGTAGTCATTAGTGAGTAGAGTAGTGAGTAGAGTAGCGAGGTGAGTAGAGTAGTGAGTAAAGTAGTGAGTGCAGAGTAGTGAGTAGAGAAGTGAGTAGTGAGTAGAGTAGTGAGTAGAGTAGTGAGTAGAAAGTAGTGAGTAGAGTAGTGAGTAGAGTAGTGAGTAGAGTAGTGAGTAGAGTAGTGAGTAGAGTAGTGAGTTCAAGTTCATGCATTTATAAAGCGCACTACTCACCCAGAGGGTCTCAAGGCGCTGGTGGGAGGGGTTTACTTTTTATCGAATAGCCATGTTTTCAGTTCTTTTCTGAAGGAGATGTGATTCTGAGTAAGGCGGAGGTGGGTGGGGAGTGAGTTCCAGGTCTTGGCAGCCAGGATGGAGAAGGATCTGCCACCCATGGTGGTTTTTCGGATGCGCGGGACTGCGGCGAGGGCTTGATTGGATGATCTAAGTTGGCGGGTGGGATAGTAGAAGGATAGTCGGGTGTTGAGGCATTCGGGTCCTAGATTATAAAGGGCCTTGTGTGCGTGGGTAAGAAGGCGGAAAGTAATTCTTTTGTTGACGGGAAGCCAGTGGAGGTTTTTTAAGTGACCGTGATGTGCTCTTGGCGCGAGATGTCTAATATGAGTCTCGCTGATGCGTTTTGGATGCGCTGGAGCTTTTTCTGCAATTTTGTTGTAATTCCTGCGTAGAGTGTGTTGCCATAGTCCAGTCGACTCGTGACCAGTGCATGGGTGACAGTCTTTCTTGTTTCGAGGGGGATCCAGCGGAAGATCTTTTTGAGAATGCGAAGGACGTTGAAGCAGGAGGACGATACGGCGTTGACTTGTCTGGACATTGAGAGGGAGGAGTCTAGAATGAAGCCAAGGTTACGTGCATGGTCTGTGGGTGTGGGCGCAGATCCCAGAGCAGAAGGCCACCAGGAGTCGTCCCAAGCTGAGGGGGAGGATCCTAGGATGAGCACCTCCGTCTTGTCTGAGTTGAGTTTTAAGCGGCTCTGTTTCATCCATTCGGCTACTTCTTTCATGCCTTCGTGAAGGTTGTTTTTGGCGGTGTTGGGGTCTTTGGTGAGGGAAAGGATTAGCTGGGAGTCGTCGGCGTATGAGATGATGTTGAGGTTGTGTTGACGTGCGATGGAGGCGAGGGGACTCATGTAGACGTTGAAGAGGGTGGGACTGAGTGAGGAGCCTTGAGGTACGCCGCAGATGACTTCGGTGGGCTCTGAGTAGAATGGGGGGAGTCGGACTCTCTGTGTTCTCCCGGCTAGGAATGAGATGATCCAGTCCAAGGCTTTTCCTTGTATGCCGATGTTGTTGAGGCGTTGTATGAGGGTGTTGTGACAGACAGTGTCGAAGGCGGCGGAGAGGTCGAGTAGAATGAGGGCCACTGTTTCACCGTTGTCCAGGAATGCTCAGATGTCGTCGGTCGCCGCAATGAGGGCGGTTTCGGTGCTGTGTTTGGCTCGAAAGCCGTTCTGTGAGGGATCCAGGGAGTTGTTGGATTCAAGGAAGGCTGCTAGTTGGCTATTGACGGCTTTCTCGATGACTTTGGCCGGGAAAGGGAGGAGGGAAATGGGTCGGTAGTTTTTCAGATCTGAGGGGTCTGCTGTTGGTTTTTTCAGAAGGGCGCTGAGTTCGGCGTGTTTCCATATTTCTGGAAAGGTGGCGGAGTCGAAGGAGCAGTTGATGACATCGCGGAGTTGGGGAGCGATGATGGAGTCAGCTTTGTTGAAGATGTAGTGGGGGCAGGGGTCAGAAGGTGAGCCAGAGTGGATTGAGTTCATGAGGCGAATGGTGTCTTCAATGGTGATTGGGTTCCAGGTGTTGAGGTAGTTAGTTGGAGGGGTGGGATCTGAAGGGGGTGGGGTGAGTTGGTCATTGGGAGTGTTCTTGAAGCTGTTGTGGATGTCGGCAATTTTGTTGTGGAAGAAGGAGGATAGCGCATCGCAGAGGTCTTGGGAGTTAGTGATGTCGTTGGACGCTGCGGGAGGGTTGGTGAATTCTTTGACGATATTGAAGAGTTCCTTGCTGTTATGAGAATTGTTGTCGAGACGGTCCTTAAGTGCTGATTTCTTGTCGGATCGGATCAGTTGGTGGTGTTTGCGGGTGGCGGTCTTGAGGGAGGCCATGTTGTCGGAGGTTGGTTCTTTTCTCCAATTCTTCTCCAGGGTGCGGCATGTCTTCTTGGATTTTTTAAGGTCATCATTGAACCAGGGAGCTTTTTTGCTGGATAATTTCGACTGGTGTTTTTTCAGGGGTGCTAGTTCGTCCGCACTGTGGGTAATCCATTGCCTGAGGTTGGTGGCCGCTAGGTCTGGGTCCGTTGCCAGAGTGGGAGTGTTTTGGCTGAGTGATGTGAGGAGTTGTTCGGTGGTGATTTTGTTCCATTTTCTTCGGGGAATGGGTTGTGGACGGTTGTGGGTCAGGGTTGTTTTGTAGCTGAAGTGAACACAGCTGTGATCCGTCCAGTGGAGAGCTGTAGTGTGATCGAAGGAGATGTGCTTGCTGGAGGTGAAGATAGGGTCGAGCGTGTGTCCGGCTATGTGAGTGGGGGTGTCAACAAGTTGTTTGAGTCCGAGATTGGACAGGTTGTCCAGAAGGGTGGTGGTGTTGTTGTCGAGAATGTTGTCAAGGTGGTAGTTGAGGTCTCCTAGAAGAATGTAGTTCTCGGAGGCGAGGGCGTGCGGGCTGACTAAGTCAGTGATGTCGTCGCTGAATTGAGATCGGGTGCCTGGGGGCCTGTAAATGAGGGTTCCTCTAAGTGTGGTCCTGGGGTCGGTGTGGATCTGAAAGTGGAGGTGTTCGGCGGTTGCAAGATTGACGTCAGAGCTGGTTGTAATTTTGATGGTGTTTCTATGGACGATGGCGATGCCTCCTCCGTTTTTTTTATTGGTGCGGTATTTTCGAATGATCTTGTAAGTGTCCGGTATGGCTATGGCGATGTCGGGGGCATGAGTGATGAGTGGAGAGTAGTGAGCAGAGTAGTAAGTAGTGAGCAGAGTAGTGAGTAGTGAGCAGAGTAGTGAGTAGTGAGTAGTGAGTGCAGAGTAGTGAGTAGAGTAGTGAGTAGAGTAGTGAGTAGAGTAGTGAGTAGAGTAGTGAGTAGAGTAGTGAGTGCAGAGTAGTGAGTAGAGTAGTGAGTAGTGAGTAGAAAGTAGTGAGTAGAGTAGTGAGTAGAGTAGTGAGTAGAGTAGTGAGTAGAGTAGTGGGTAGAGTAGTGGGTAGAGTAGTGGGTAGAGTAGTGGGTAGAGTAGTGGGTAGAGTAGTGAGTAGAGTAGTGAGTAGAGTAGTGAGTAGAGTAGTGAGTAGAGTAGTGAGTAGAGTAGTGAGTAGAGTAGTGAGTAGAGTAGTGAGTAGAGTAGTGAGTGCAGAGTAGTGAGTGCAGAGTAGTGAGTAGAGTAGTGAGTAGAGTAGTGAGTAGAGTAGTGAGTAGAGTAGAGTAGTGAGTAGAGTAGTGAGTAAAGTAGTGAGTGCAGAGAAGTGAGTAGTGAGTAGAGAAGTGAGTAGAGTAGTGAGTAGTGAGTAGAGTAGTGAGGTGAGTAGTGAGTACAGAGTAGTGAGTATAGTAGTCAGTAGTGAGTAGAGTAGTGAGTCGAGTAGTGAGGTAAGTAGAGTAGTGAGTAAAGTAGTGAGTGCAGAGTAGTGAGTAGAGAAGTGAGTAGTGAGTAGAGTAGAGTAGTGAGTAGTGAGTAGAGTAGTGAGTTGAGTAGTGAGTAGAGAGTAAAGTAGTGAGTGCAGAGTAGTGAGTAGAGAAGTGAGTAGTGAGTAGAGTAGTGAGTGCAGAGTAGTGAGTGGAGTAGTGAGCAGAGTAGTGAGTGCAGAGTAGTGAGTAGAGTAGTGAGTAGAGTAGTGAGTAGAGTAGTGAGTAGTGAGTAGAGTAGTGAGTAGTGAGTGCAGAGTAGTGAGTAGAGTAGTGAGTAGGACATCACAGGCAGCAGCTGTGCAAGCTTCTTACACTCACAAGAAGGACATCACAAGCAGCAGCGGTGCAAGCTTCTCACACTCACAAGAACGACATCACAGGCAGCAGCAGTGCAAGCTACTTACACTCACAAGGAGACGACAGGCAGCAGAGGTGCAAGCTTCTCACACTCGCAAGAACGACATCACAAGCAGCAGTGGTGCAAGCTTCCCTTACACACTCACAGCAGGTACTGTGCCAAGGCAGCAGCAGCAACAGAGCAAGAGTCCCTTACAAAGAACAGGCACAGCACAGAGATGCACAATGCAATCTTCTCATACTCACAGGCAGCAGCGGTGCAAGCTTCTCACACTCACACGAAGGACATCACAGGCAGCAGCTGTGCAAGCTTGTTACACTCACAAGGATACCACAGGCAGCTGAGGTGCAAGCTTCTCCCACTCACAAGAAGGACATCACAAGCAGCAGCGGTGCAAGCTTCCCTCACACACTCACAGCAGGTACTGTGCCAAGGCAGCAGCAGCAACAGAACAAGAGTCCCTTATAAAGAACAGGCACAGCACAGAGATGCACAATGCAATCTTCTCATACTCACAGGCAGCAGCTGTGCAAGCTTCTCACACTCACAAGAACGACATCACAGGCAGCAGCAGTGCAAGCTTCTTACACTCACAAGAAGGACATCACAGGCAGCAGCAGTGCAAGCTTCTTACACTCACAAGGAGACCACAGGCAGCAGAGGTGCAAGCTTCTCACACTCACAAGAAGGACAACACAGGCAGTAACGGTGCAATATTCTCACACTCACAAGGAGATCACTGGCAGTACACACCACATGAACACACTCCATAACACATAGCAACAATACATTGGCATTTACAATGCCATTAGCTCAAACTCAAATAAATCCGAGCCCGATTGCATTTCTAATGCTTGTTTTTAATTGCCCCATGCCACACTTACACTTAGTCAGCTGCGCCCCTGTCCTTCAACAAGCAGAGTCTAAGGAAAGGGATGTGGCCGCCCTTAAAGTGAACGCGCGGCATGGGGCACTTTTTTTAAACAAGCATTTGCAATACAATAGGTGTCGCATTATTAAAGTTTGAGCTGTTGTCATTGCTAAATGATATAAGACCAATAGCTAAAACTTTAGTAATGCGAGACCTATTGCATTGCAAATGCCTATTTTAAAAATACCACAGACCTACTAGAGGATTTATTTTTTAGTTGCTCTTAGGCAACGCTTCATCTGGAGTAACATGTGTATAACATAACATGTTTTTGTAAAGCGCACGTTCACCCAGAAGGGTATCATGTTGCTGAATAGCAGATGTTTACTGTTACCCAACTCAATGGTACTCATATTATCGGCCTCAGAAGGATGAAAGGCTGAGGGGACCCGCCAGGATTTGAACCTGTGGCCATAAGGTCGACACAGGCCCCTACAGTGGACGTGTTAGTCCCCTAAGCCACCAGACCTGCTAATAGAGATGAGGAAAAGTCAGTCTCCAAGCATGTTCACCTCTTGGTCTCTGCCTGGGATGTTCCGCCAAAATAGGTGGTTCTGCCACATGTCCATTCAATCCTTGGCCTCTAGTTGGACCCTAACTCTTGGGAGAGGGGATTCCAGTGGCTTTAGAGGGGGTAGACTAATGTATCCAGATGTAACCGTCTGCAGGTCATTCTCTATATCAGTTCAATCCTCGCCCTGTGAGGAGAAGCATAGTCCCTAGTGTGGGCTTCCTAAATCTAGCTGCCAATTACATTCTTGTTATTTTAGCTCAGGAATATCTTACAGGAGGTAGGTAGTATAAGGGTATAGATTCAATCCCGTCTCTTTGCCCATTTAATCTATGGCTTCTCTCCAGGAAGGTCAACTTGATAGATCGAGGGTGTGATGTATTTCCTTGCTACTAATCACTGTCTTTGCCGCAATCATATTTAAGGCTAAGATGAGATCAGCGTTTACAACCGCAACCATTCCATGACTGGCCTCTCCCTGAAGGGATAAAAGTTTATTCGTGCGGCCGTTATGCGGTGTTGCTAGAAAGCTCCAAGTTGAAACAACGTTGTTTGTTTTAGAGGAACAATTTATGCGGTTTGAGTCTCTTTATTTTTATTAGTCTGATGAATTGTGTTTCGTGCACATTTTCTAGGTTACAAATGTCATTGGTCCGCCACCTCCACCCTCCTGTGGTAAAACGTATGTTGTTCTCTTGTTTGTATCGATATTTCTGTCGTTCTTTCTTACCCCTGTGAGGCCCATAGTACTTCCTGTTAAATTATCTCCGTACCGCCTAAGTTTTAGTGGATGTTTTCACATGTACACCTGGAATGTTGTGCAGATTTATTACATTTTTGCATGCACAAAACGTTGGGCAAAATATTTCACAGACGGAGGCTCTGCTAGTGCTTAAGTGTGGGTGGGGCTTGTTATCTTGTCCATTGTTTTGGAACCTCCGAAAGGAGCCTTTGGAGAAATAAAGGAAAGATAACATGGCCAGCTTTGCCCCATCCGACCACAATGAAGCCACCGGGGTCCCAATTCACATCGATGTGTGCCCTGGTGATTAACTGTCCGTCTGTCACCACCAGGGCGATGGCAATAACTCTTCTTGAGGGGCGTTCAAGGTGTGCGTCAGATTGCCGTGCTTGAACGATACACTCAGTGAAAGAAATTTATTTTTCAAGCGTTCCGGGAGAGGCAACCCGCTAAAGCCGATAATCAGGACACCGCATGATTGTTTGCGAAATGTACCAAAGCGGAATGTTCTGATAGCCGAGAAAGTAGTCGCCTTATCAATGGAGGCCAACGCTTGTTGTCTTTACTCTCAGGGTTCTTGATATAACGAGCGTGACTGTGTCAGCCAGTGTCTGTTGCAGCGCCTTTGCTGCAAACACGCCTGCGAGTGGTGTGCGCGCGTGCGACACACGTGACCAAATGGCCTATTGGTGTCTATTATGCGCACCAAGCGTGTAATAGACACCAATAGGCCATGGGCGGAGCAATACGCCTGCCTGTGGCCTATAGCGTGCAGTCTTTCAATAAAAGACGCACGCAAAGGCCAAGCAGGTCTCACCTAAGGAAAAGCACACGCAAGAGCATGTGTGATTTCTAGGTTCGCTGAAAACCCAGTTTTTCACTCACTAAATGCCTCGCGCTGCACAGTGCAACACTAGCCGCGAGACCTAAAAAGCATTTGTTTGCTACGCCCCCTTTCTTTAGACGCGGCTCATCTAAAGAAAGACGCGCAGCCAATATTAAAAATAAAGCGCTGCATGGGCGTTTTTACAAACTCGCATTTGTAATGCAATAGGTGTTGCTTTTACGAAACACGTAAATACGAGACCTATTCCATTGCAAATGCTTGTTTCCTTTCTAAACACTTTGTTAAACCACAGTGGGATCTTAATTTGGTCCTCCTGTGCAGGCTATTTGAACCAATGCACACCTGTCCACTGTCTCTGAAGACTGATTCTGATCGTAGGGACTTTGGGTAATTGTGTGTGACCTTCAAACTCTCTCTGTGCAGCCAACAAACACCACCTTTTCCCCCAGACAAAGCGGCATTGAGAAACAGGGCAGCCTTTTTGCCAAAAAATGTTGGAATGAGGTAATAGTGTTAATAACAGCCCTCGCCTCTCTGAGTCTGGTACCTGTTCAATGGCAAACTTGGAGAACAAGAGATGCATCTTCTGTTGGACAGATGCTCTTCTGAAAGTCACTATGGAGGCAGGTGAGGTGGGAAAGAAATGAAAGAAAAATTCGAAAGACCCATCTATACAACATGACGTATTGCCAGCCGTGGAGGAAATGATTAAACCTGCCTTACACCAGTTTGATGTTGAGTTGTTGAAAGCAAACTAAAGCGGTTTGGTAGATATAATAGGATGGGATGAAGATTTTGAGGATTGGTGCCCTTGGAGCCGTGTGCGGGACCTGCAACGAAAATGGGCCGAGTGGTCTGCTGCACCCCTGGGGGTGAAGTCTGCCGCTGTCTTTAGGATAACTCCTTGAAATACTCAGCTACATTTGCAGAACTGATGAGGGAATGATTTCCCAGAAGTAGCCCAAGGGACGCACAGGGGCGTCTAAGTAGACATCGCAACGTCATCCTGGCGAACAACAATGCGGGACGCGGAGTCGACCACTACAGAGGCGCAAGGGTACTACGAAGAGAACAATTCTCCTGATCCAGTCGGACGCCTGGGGGTAATTCTAATGTAAGGAATCTATAACTAATGGTCTCTTTCAGATGTCTAGATCTATTGAAGGGCATGAACATCAGCGATACTAGCACACTGCTAGAAAAGCCAGCACAACACTGCCCTGCCAATTTATCTGTGGTGTTTAGACCTGCTCAGATAACTTATTTTGCCGCATCCTGCCGAAGGACTATCTAAGCCATGGAGGCCCCAAGGCCTTCCAGACATACTGGCAGGATCTCGCATGTGTGTATCGACCCAAATGGGAGACTGCATTTATGGACCGTAGTGCCAATCTGGCACAAGAAAACAATTTGTCAAAGGTATCAATCCGTTAGAAATTGCTCTCTGAGGATTAATTGGAAAAGAGTTTGGATAAACCTTAATGGTCAAACCTAAACAGTAAGACTTTCTGGCGAAGGAAGCTCGGTGAGGAAGTCCTGATCCATGGGTGCAGGTCTGTGCCAGCTGGCTACCAGTCAACTAACAGGCGAACATAAACAATGTTTTAACCATGCAGCCATTTCAGGATTCGAAGTCGCCAGCCAGGGTTGGGCCATCTCAGTCAGAACATTTGTCTTCGTCTAAATGGATGGCGACTGCAATTCTAGTATCTCAAATGCCCTCCAAAACACCACAGCAAAAGAGGCACTTTCCTCTGTTGGTGGCCCATGTGGTGAGCTCAGCATCAAGGTATAAGTGATGCTTATAGTGAGAGGCTTCCTTGAAAGCATAGATGTGCAACAGGGTCGACAACGCCTCTTAAGAATGTGATGCACATCGGAACTAGCACAACGTAAAAAATGAGAGCAGTAGTCTTGCCACGACCTCAGACGTGCTATTACATATAAATCAAAGTACAGAAATACACCTTTCACAAGGGCCTACCGCTCACAGACCCCAACCTTCTTTTGAAGCAAATCTCAACAATGCAGGGATCGCTACCAAATATAAATAGAGCACTTGAGTGATTCAATTACATGATCACTGAATGAATCACTAATCAGACCATCAAGAGGGAAAGTTCTTCATTCAATCCATGGATACACAAGAATCATAAATCTTCAAGAGTTCATTTTCACACA
This sequence comes from Lissotriton helveticus, assembly GCF_964261635.1. NCBI lineage: Eukaryota > Metazoa > Chordata > Amphibia > Caudata > Salamandridae > Lissotriton > Lissotriton helveticus. Next base: position 2,049,175,563 of record NC_136067.1, on the reverse strand, counting down.
AAAGTCCAGCTCAGCTAACGTGTTTCGCCCTTTCAAGAGGACTTTATCAGGGATAAACAGTTTTCTTCGATCTGAAGGATCGGCACGCGTCGCAGTCCTGTTTTTTGTGCTCTGGGGACAAGCACAAGTTACACACCTGGTGTAAGTCCGTACGCGGATACTTCATGTGGCACAGGGGGCAGAATTTGAATTGAATCGGTTCCATTGACAAGGAGATGGATCGACTGCGAAATTCCAATTGAAATGGAAATTTCCTGATGGTAGAGTAAAACCGCGGAGAAAAGGAAACCCGTTCGAAAACAATACCGTTGAAGGTAGAGTGGGTTGTGCACTGAGGGGAACCCGAGGACTGATTCTGAAACGGAGTGGAGCAAAACACATCCAAACCTGATAGCGGAAAAAAACAATCTAACAATGGAGTCAATCCCCAATGCTCACTATTATCGAAAGGAGGAGTCACCTTACCTCGTGACTGGAAAGACTTTTTCAAAGAAAAGCAAATTGCAAACATCCAGACCCAACAATAGATGGCAGTAGTATGCAAAGCATATGATCTACAGCTCACATGCCTCGATCACATATTTCTATCAATACTCTCAAACTTCCTCCTGTGCGGAAAATCTTGTAACAAGCACCATGTGGTGAAGTCACAAATAAACTGTCCATCAAAAGTGTTCCCTCTTTATTCTCACTTTTATTTACTCTTATTTTGTGTCATATTGTGAGGGTGGGCTATGCATTGTTACTTGAATCCCTGTAATGGTAAGTGTTTTTAAACACACACACACACATATATATACACACACACACACATGCACACACTATTACACAATTGTTAACATATACTATATGTAATAACTTGTGAATTGGCACGGTGTGTTAATACGGCATTAAAGCTCTGTAAATTTTTTTATACTTGTGTGGTACTGATTTTGATTGTATAATGTGAGGCATGATGCATGCTTGATGATTGTGTGAGGTGACACGTGTGGTTAACTAGCTTCCCAAGGGGGAGATTTCATTTCACTATTTGATACGGTGTTCCGTTGCCTTTGCTTGCGGGGACCCTCTCTCTTGCTTGCAGACCCGCAGCCAGGACACCATCAGAATGCAAGCAGAGAAGTACACCATTTCAAAACAAGTCAAAAGGCCTTTAATTAATGCAGTTATTATCTGGAAGCACACCCCTGTATCCATAAGGACCACCCAATCCCTGCTCTAATTTAGGAGATCATTGGGAGACACCTTTTTAAGAACACTATATCACAAGACAGTTGTAGTGCACTTCAGGTCACAGAACACTGCTAACCCTTTAGTCATCCGCTGATTGCTTCATTCCGTGACCCTGTCTGTTGCGCTGCTAAATGTTTTCTAGGATTGCACTATAGAGATACATAAACATACACGCTAACATCCTCTATAGTGAAGTCCAAAAGAATGACACACTAAATACATAACCATGAAGATTCAAGGGATAAAGAAAGTGATTCAGTTAGGTTACTGGTTTTGTAGTTTCAAATTTGCCTACTCAAAGAATTTTTTTCTAATGGGGGAACGGAGCTAACTCTTACAACAAACTTCTTCCTCATCGAGTGATTCCCAACCCAACAGTTGACGGGATCACGCGGACAGCTAGTGCCAAGCAGAAGCATCCAAGAGAAGATGAATTTCATGCACATCACAATATTTCCGAATAAATGGCTGTGGATGCAGAGCTCAACTTGCGGCGTCTTATTTTTGGAACTTGTGCCTTCGCCAACTGTTGTTTATCCTTTATGCCACCCCCAAGATCTCCTCCATGAATAAATGTGAAACAGACCAACTCTTTACACACGTTTATTGCCATGTATAAAATTATCTTGATGACACAGGCCACTAAACAGTACAGAAAGAAAATTAATATATCACTGGAAAGCACCCAATGACACATCACTGGGATAAAGGAAAATGTAATTAATGGCTTCTCTCTTGGAGAGTCAGATTAGCAACCTGTGCATTTAGCGTGTCAAACAAAGTTACAGCAAATGTTCCAGTCATGGATATTTATGAAAAATACACCAAAACCTCCCACAGAAATGTCCCCAATAACTAAAATGTCTGCCATGACAGAACTGCATTCAGCACACCAACAAAAGCTTTTTCAGTACTAAACTTAAAACTTGTTACAGTGCAATAAGTAATTTTCTAGCCATTTACTCAAACGCGTATTTTTCATATTAGAGATACAGCACAGAATGGGACTGTATGTTCAGTAAATTGTTAACCAAGGAAATACTCATTTTTTTACTCATCTAGAAGTAGATATGAGCTATCTTCCAAGACCAGAGGAGCAGCACAAAAGGGGGACACACTTCTGATCCGCACAGCCTTGCACACAGTACAGGGCTTCAATCGCACCTTTCAGGCAACAGAACAGTTTGGTGTAGGCTATTTATCTTTGGCAGTAGTGCTGGTCTATACTGCTCTCCAGCACATACTTTGAAACCGACAACACAACAAATGCACATCAGTCTAACTAAATACCGAACACTGCAGAGTTTAGCACCGACCTAGACTGCGAATTCGACCAAATCACACAACTTATGCCTCCAGATTCAGGCAACATTTAAAGAACACATCGCAGCCCCTGGAGAAAGTTCTACTGGAAAATAAACCGCATTCTGTCCAGGTATATATTAACCCCTTCCATGCTGATGACGGCCCCCAGCCGTCATGCACTACGGGGCTCGTATGCTGATGACGGCTGGGGGCCGTCATAACCCCGCCCGTATGCGATTCTGCCTCACAGGCACAGAATCGCGGCCGCATGGAAGGGGTTAATCTTAGAGGCTTGTGAAGAGCAAATCTGAAGCCCAGTGGCCAGAGTGCACAGCAAATGCATTCAGATGTGGATTTCCAACAGCTTTTAATCCATTATCCTAAGACCAGAAGGACCAACCGAGGAGTTTTATCACAAATCTGACCATACTACCCAAAAACATAGAATGGAGAGAAGTTTACTCTCAAATTGTTAAAGTCTAACATTAAAGGCTGAAGAAAACATTTGCTCTCAATCCACAATGCTGCCGGCCCAAAGAAAAACATTAGATAGAGAAGTGTTCACACATGCAGGCACTTCACAGCGCAGAGTTTGTAACCTATATGCCTTACATTTAAACCTATACTGCAGCAAATGAGGGGCAGAGACTCAGAATTTCTCTTTATCTCGAGGGCCCTTACTTCTGATTAATTTCATAGAATAAGTGTAGGGGCGAAGAAAATTGGTTGGGACTCCAAACCCTGGAAACCTCTAATTACAATTAAACAACATTCCTCATAGATTTACAGGAATTGACCGGAGAAATGAGAGGAAACAATCATTTTATTCAAACAAGTTACTGAGCACTGCCTGCTCTTCTGGACACTTGAGCAAGGTTTCATAAACGTTTTGCACTTTTCTTTGTTGCGTCTTTACACACATCTAGCAAAGAGTGCTCCATGTGAATAGGCTTAAAATGAGGATTCATGATCTTGGAAACAACAATGGTGACCATCTCAGCAGTAGCTGCTTTCGCTACAGGCACAAAACATGACCTAGGCCGCAATAATTTGCTGATTATACACTGCGAGAACAGAGATGGACCTTGGATCTCTGCGTGCCTTGATAAGGCATTGAAAAGCTCTCAGGTTGGGAAGAACCGGAGGCCCAAAAGCAGAAAATGCATGAAACGTGGCAGTATCGTCTGATAGGGCAGTAACGCGAGTGTGCAGACCCTTATGTTTGAACCAGTGAAAGAACATCAACTTAACATCATCCGCCCCACTGGTAGAGTAAGGCTTTGCAGCCTAAAATAAGTTCCTGCAGCCATCCAGAGCGTCTAGCACAGCCTACCTGCTTAGGAGTCAACTCGTTGGGCAGAAAGACCCGAATGTCTTGATGCAGTGCTTGCTAAATCCCCCTCCCCACCCAAACAGAAAAGAAAGCTAGTCAAGAGAGCAGCGATAAGGATGAATGGAGAGGTGCTCTGGTTGGAGCAGACTGGATTCCGGCAGAAAAGAACTTGTTAAAAATTGAGGTCCAAAACTGCATCTAGTGATGACAAAAAAAAATCAAAGGGTCCATAGCAAGTCAGGTTATAGGAAATCCTTGGATAGCATTTTTTGAAAAATATATTTTTCTAATATATAGTTCACCCTCATTAGTCGGATGCTTCCGACTCTCTCCTACAAATATATACCGGAGGATATATGAGTGATCATCAGAAATAAACATAACATGCCAAGGGAAAGTGTGGTAGGAAATAAGCACCCGCAGTTATCAAGGAGAGAGAGAGAGGACTAGGTAGCTAGTCCGTATCCCTAGGTATTATATGTTAAACAGAAAGGACTAGCCTATTTGTTAAAAATACAGGACTCAGGACTGTATGATAAAGGGGAAACCATTAGGTGTCTTCGTGAAGCCCTCACCCACCAACCTAGTTGGTGGCATGCTTCATCATCGGGCCCACCCAGTGACACCGAGTGTGTCCCGGGTGTGCTACTACGCCTGACTACAGCGGAGCTGGTATGTTGGTGAATGTGCAGTGTGGGTGACGTGAAAGTGAAATTTAAAAGGCTATACAGTGGTCTCAGTACCAGAGGGGATAATTAATCTTTAATATCTGGGCCTCTGTTAGCATTAAAATAAGGCAAGTGGATGTTAGTGGAGTATATATATTAGGACCTCCTACATCCAGGTGTGGTCTACATGTTTCAGCCAGGCCTTTGCAGTAAAACTGGCTTTCCTCAGGACCAATAAACAAGTGATGGTGCAATCTATACTTAAGTATTTGATTGTAAATATGTGAAGCACTCACTAAGGTGCTATATATGTGGGAGGGGGATTCCCTCTGCAAGCATTACTGGACATACAACACGTATAACAGACAGACATACAACAAGCATTAGAAATGCAATAGGTCTCGCAGCATTAGAGTTAGTGCGTTTAGAATTGTTTATGGGTTTTTTGTTGTAAATCTTTTGCATTTTTATTTTTTGTAGCCAATGCTAAAGAATTACAAATCAAAAAAGCAATAAACAATTGTAAAAGCTTTAACTAAAAATCCTCTGAGACCTATTGCACTGTGTGAGGGTGAGGTGTTGAGGGTGAGTGAGGGTGAGGGTGAGTGAGGGTGAGGGTGAGTGAGGAGTTGAGGGTGAGTGAGGTGTTGAGGGTGAGTGAGGTGTTGAGGGTGAGTGAGGGGTTGAGGGTGAGTGAGGGTGAGGGGTTGAGGGGGAGGGGTTGAGGGGGAGGGGTTGAGGGTGAGTGAGGGTGAGTGAGTGAGAGTGAGGGGTTGAGGGTGAGTGAGTGAGGGTGAGGGGTTGAGGGTGGGTGAGTGAGGGTGAGGGGTTGAGGGTGAGTGAGTGAGGGTGAGGGGTTGAGGGTGAGGGGTTGGCGATTGTAAGGTGGCCCCTTACTGCAAAACTGGTTGCGGAAATCCTGGTGCATGAGCTGGACTGCTGCTGGGGCGCATTGGTGCTGTTACAAGGGTGTAAGTGCAGCAAAATCACCCGATTGAGCACTGGGCGCTGCGCATCTAAAATGACGGCAGCGCACTGCGGGGGAGACTTCCACCGGCTGCGGCAACGGGAGATGTGCACTCTGTTTGTGAGCGGCTGGGAGGCGATTCGGCGTGCAGACTCACAGCGGAAAACTGCGGAGGCGGCAGTCCTGGGGGAGAAGTCTGGAGGGCGAGATCGCCTTAACCTTCCTGTGGTGCACTACGCTCCCAAGATGGCAGTTATGGGATGCGGGCGGAGGCCTGATGCCGGCGAAGGTGAGAGGCAGACCGAGGCGGTGAGGCGAGGAGGTGCTGAATGCTGGAGTGGCCGCTGGGACACGCACCTTGCGCCCTGACCTACAGCATTGAGAGGTGAGGTGGCAGCGCTGTACCGATCCTGCTACGCAGCAACAATGGTGTGGAGGCCCTGAGGAGGAAGGCTGACTGGTGGCTGATACCAAAACGTGTGTTTGAAATGTATCAAGGGGGTTTACCAGAGTATTGAGAGGGAGAAGGATGGGTTACGGTAACGGTAGAATGTTCTGGAAGAAGTTGAGATACTTGCTCTACAAAATTGATAGTACTCAGGTTTGTAATATTAACTTCAGAACCACGTGAAAAGTGTGTGCTTCAGGGATACATCAAACACCGAAAGGGCACTACACCAATGCAAGCAAAAGGAAATTGCTATTATTTAGGCACACGTGCTATAACACCAAAATGTATCGAAATAAAAACTCACTACGTAATGTGCCAGCACAAACCACTGGTTTATTTACGGATACCTTTGTAACAAATTCTGGGTTGGCCTTAATGAAAACAATGTTGGGGTTGAACAGTAAACATTCACCACCTTACAATTTAGCAGAGGGAAAGGGCAAAATAGATTAATCTCAGTAAGCAGTAAAAAGAAGAATTACGCTGATGTACATCCGAATCGAGTTGGCCATTTCGCCAGAGCACTAAATGCAGTTAGTGGCATTGTAGAATGGAAGGACGGTCAATAAATAAGATGCCGACGCGAAAGATAGGGGCACTAACGGTGATTGGTACACAAAGTTAACACTGAACAAAATAACCTGTGGAGGCGTCAATACTTACGCGACAAGTACTTTGTAAAAACAAAAACAAACAAGTTTGTGGCCAGCGTCAGCGCCCTTTTGGCAGTCTTCCAAGGCAGCAGTAGCTGTGTGTGTTTTTCTCACGTTCAGTACAATTCCCACTTTCGGAGACACACAAAGGCACCGGAAACAGGATCGATAATTGAACCTCCGAGAGCAGGTCTGTGCAGGGGAAGCTGCCTCGGGCTGGGGGTGCTAGGGGGAGGGGGCGCGGGGCAGATGGCTTTCATCTGTAGTCTGCACACGTGTTCCTTCAGAACCGAAAGCAGCGTCAGGAGGAAGAGCCCGCGTGGTTTCACTTTCAGGCTCCGCCGACCGGAGGGTGCAACGCCCGGGAGATGCCCCGGGTTCGGTGAGGTGCAACCAGGAAGCCGGGAAAAGGGAGCCAGGAAGTAGGAAACCGAGGATCCGGCGAGGGCAGAGACAAGAGGAAATCAGGGGACGATCGGGGGTGCAAGGGAAATCGGAACCCCGGCAGGAGAAGATCAGGAGCTAGGAAAAGATCGGGAGGCGGAGAGTTGAGGCAGGCAGGCAGGCATGGGAGGAGAGGAGGAGGGGGGAGGAGAGTAGGGGAGGCACGGCCTAGCGGCCGTGCAATCAAGTAGTGAGGGGGCGGAGTTGTGGGAATGCTGAGAGAGAGAGTAGGCGGCTGGGGGCATGTGCACGCGCATTTAAGCTCAATGCGCATGCGCATTGAGCTTAAATTTATCGTGCACTGCAAGGAATCGCCACAATTCCTTGCAGTGTGGATAAAGAGCGGATAAGTGCCAATACTCTCGCCTTGCTCGATGCGCATGCGCATCGACAGGCGAGACCTAAAAATGAGTCTTTAGCATGGTTGCTTGAATCACAAACATTCGTATTTGCCGATAGTGAGGTGCAGTGTGAACGATAAGAATGCGGCAAAAGGTGTAACCATACTGGTGGTGCGGTTATAGTGAAATTAGAGAAGTATGCGTTTGTATATGTGGTGGGCTAAGAGACGTAAGCACACACAGGTAAAAAGTGGATACACTAAGAGGTATCCTCACGCTAGCGTTTTGCTGCGAATGCCCCAAGGGAGAAATCCGGCAGAGGCGTTGACCCCGAAAAGAGAGGAGGGGGCCATGGGCTGTTATGGACCTGCAAAGGAAAGGTGGCTTACCCGGACTGAGGATGGTTTGCATATTACTCACGGCTCTGGCGGTCAAGACCTGCTGGAAACCTGTAGTTCCGTTACAGACCTCCGAAGGAAGTGTTCGTGGTTGCCGCCGTTGTTTAAATATGCTGTGAGTCATTGGTTTCACCTGGATCAGTGTGGTGTCCCTGTACTGGGGACATAGAAGAAAGACGGCACGTGCTGCAAGCTTGTTGAGTCATTCAGGCATGGCGCCTGTGCAAGGTAGTGGCGCGGAGCTGTTCTACTCGGACGCATGCGCATAGAAGATTAGCGCGTTGTCATAGATGACGCTGGGCCTCAGAGAGCACGTTATCGAGGTGATGGTGCGGGGCCTGGTGTGGGCGTGTTCGAGTACCTGTGGTACAGACTCGCGCCGCCCAGGAGAGTCAATGGCATGAAGAACAAGTGCAATTAAAATTAACACTTAATTAAAAATAAAAATGAAAATTAACACTTTAGCTGGCCAGTGTTTCCATAAGGGTAACCCAGAGCGGAGCTATGTATCAAAGGAGAGGAAGAGCTTACAGTCAGTGCTGTTTAATAGGGTGTCTAAACGGTGTCATGGAGATTCAGAGAACTGTAAGGTAACAGAGCGGGGGTATTCGGAAAAGGGAAGGAAGATCTACCAGGCAGTACTGTTCAAAAGGGGGGGGGGGGGGGGGGGGGAGTTTTTATGGTTTCAAGGAGCACAACGGGATGGAGTCATTCAAGCCATGGTGCTGCGTGGATAAACGGTAAACCCATCGTTGTTTCTTAGTCAGGAGAATCTTTTCATTATCACGTTGGGTGGAGTTGAATTGTTCGATGACTGTCCATGTCATATCATTGGGGGTGTGGTGATTTTGCAAGAAGTGATCAGTAAGTTTGCTGATGTTCTTTTTGCCCCGGACTTTGCTCCGGTGTTCGACCACTCTGGGCCTAACTTTTCGTGTTGTCATACCCACGTAGAGGAGGCCGCATGGGCATGTGATAAGGTAAACCACGTTACTAGAATTGCAGTTTGTATGATGTTGTGTCCAGACTTTTCCGGGTTCCAGATTGAGTGTTTTGGAGTGTTCAGTTAGGTGGCACACGATACAATTGTTGCATGGGTAGTGCCCTGTTATTTTGGGAAGCCCCCATGTGTTGAGGACGGTGTTGGGTTTTGGTTTCTGTGGGGCCCTTGGGCGTGTGGACACCAGTTGGTCTTTCAGATTGTTCGCCCATTTGTATGCAAAATGAGGTTCCTCCTATTTTCTTGTTCCAGAATTAATGATGCGCCAAAGTTTGCGGACAATGCTGGAGACTTGGTTAGACATCGCGTTGTATGTAGTGGCACATGTCATGGGTGGTGAATCGGGGTCTTTGATCACGGTTTCTAGTAGGGCTTCCCTGTTTTAGTTGTCTGCCCTCTTGCTTGTTTTCTAAATGATTTTCTTGGGGTAGCCACGCTTTTGTAATTTGGACGCCAGGGCAGCCGATTGTCTTTTGTAATCTGCCAGCTGGCTGCAGTTCCTGCGTATGCGCAGGAACTGACCGAAGGGGAGATTTTCTCTCAACTGTCTGTGGTGGAAGCTGTCAAAGCGTAGTAATGAGTTCCTAGCGGTTAGTTTGCAGTAGGCGGGGTGGTCAGGGTTTCTTGTTTAGTAGTGATGTTCAGGTCAAGAAATGCCAATGTAGTGGTACTTGTGGTGCTTCTGAACCGTAGGTATGGGTCACGGCCATTGAGCCATGTTAGGAATGTTGTCAACATGTCTGGTGTGCCCGCCCAGATCATGAAAATGTTGTTGATGTAGCGGAGCCATGTTTTTATGTTGCCTGAATATGGGTTGGTGGTTGACAGTATGTGTTCCTGTTCGAAATGGTGAACATATAGTCCTGCCACACTGGGGGCAAAAATGCTCCCCATTGGCGCACCGTTTATTTGTAAAGAGAATACCCCTTCATACTAAATTTTTTTTTTCTTTAGTGCAAGTGCTGCACATTCAAGAATGAACTCCCTGGGAGTGTGGTATGTCCATGGGGTTTGCATGAGTACGTCATGCAGGACCTGGAGCGTGGCATCTTGTGGGAGGCTTGTGTAAAGACCTTCTATGTCAAGTCCTACCAAGAGCTGGGTTGTCTGGTCAAAGCTCATGTCTTTGATGGTGTTGAGGAGGTGTTTTGTGTCTTATGTAAGTGGTTTTTTTTTGGACCAGAGCGTTAAGGAAGTAATCGCAATACCGGAACAGGGACTCTAGAAGGGAATTGATCCCTGATACGATGGGCGTGCCCGGGGGTGGTGTTACTCTTTTGTTCACCTTTGGAACGGTGTAGAAATATGGTACCTTGGCATATCTGGTACACAAAAATTCCGCTTCTTTCTTAGAGATGTGATGTGATTCACTAGCGTTCTTGACCAAGGTGTGTATGGTTGTTTGTAGGTATGCCGTTGGATCATTTCTCAGTAGCTTGTAGTTGCGAGTGTCGCTGAGAAGTCTGCAGCACTCTTTGTCGTAGTCAGTTTTGTCCTGGAGCACAATCCCTCCACCTTTGTCAGCTGGTTTGATGATCAGGTAAGGGTTATCCTGTAGGCGTTTGATGGTATCTCGGTCTTGTCTTGAGAGATTGTTGAATGTCCCTGTGGGATTGAGTTTTTCTATCTCATGGTAGACTGCTTGCTCAAAAGTGGTTATCTCAGCTGGCACACTTGTTGGGGGTGGTATGAAGGTGGATTTTAATTTTAACCCCGTCTCCTTGGTGTTGTCCGGAGCAGCGTGATCGTTGGGTCTACGTGAAAAAGCCCTTTAGTTTGAGATTTCTGAAGAATTCTGCCAATTCAATGTGTAGTTTGAATTTATCTAATTTGGTGGTTGGGACGAAGGATTGGCTCTTGTTAAGGACTAATGCTTCTTTTTCTGTCAGTGGGGTGCTTGACAAGTTGAATACCAGGGTAGTGGGTGAGTCGTTATTTGCTCGTGCCTAGTTGTTGTTCCCGCAACTTGTTGCGGGTGTTCGCGCTTACTGGGTTCTCCTCTTCCGCCCAGTGTACTTGTGGATGGTGCCTTCTTCTGCCGCGTGACCTTCGCCATTTCCTAAAAAAGGTGGCCTTTGGTTTCCTGGAAAGAAGGGCAGTGGGCCTGGTTGGTACATGTGTGGCCAGCCAAAGTATGCATTTTGTATATGTCCGTATGATGGTGGTCCGTAGGCGGGTCCCTGTTAGGGTCCTTGCCAGGTTTGTGGCCATCGTTGTGATTGGCGTCCTCTGCCGCGTTGCTTAGTGGAACTAGAGCTGGAGTCGCTGGATACGGAGCTACTGTCTCCTGATGTATCGCTGGATTTGTCAGCCTTGTTGGGGGGGTACGTACTTGTCGTCTGCATACAGGTGTTTTAACGTAGCTGAATTTTTTTAAGGTCTTTCAGGAATTTAGTGATTTTTGCTTGTGTCAAGTACTCCTTATACTCCGCCATTTCCTTATTCTGGTCGTCAAGTTTTTTCTTATATGAGGTAATTGTGGTTTTAAAGTGGCTTTCTGAGGCCTGGATGTCAATTATCATGGCTTCGGATAAGCGTTTGGCCGTTTTGATGAGCACCAGCCAATCCCTGGTGCAGTGCCAGGCTATCTGTACCCAGTCTTTTCTGAAGGTGGCATCATCCAAGAAGATCCTTGGGGCATTGGTGACCGAGAGCCCTCAGGGGGCTGTGTTGGTCCGTAAATATTGAGTCAGTATAAGGCCATGTAGGATGGTCCTGATCAGATTGCGTTTCTTCTCTGTTAGTGTATCCCAGTCTGTGGTTTGGGCTATAGTGTTCGAGATGTTAAAATCTGCCAGGAAGGAGGGGTCTGCGAGAATTTCGCTGATATCGTTTTCATTAACAGTTAGGCCAAGGTTTTCTGCCATGGTGGGTCTCAAAATGTCTCTCGCAGCTGTGCGCTGCCTATATACGCAGTTATCAAGGAGAGCGAGAGAGAGAGAGGACTAGGTAGCTAGTCCGTATCCCAAGGTATTATATGTTAATCAGAAAGGACTAGCCTATTTGTGAACAATACAGGACTCAGGACTGTATGACAAAGGGGAAAGGTTTCTTCATGAAGCCCTCACCCGCCAACCTAGTTGGATAATTAATCTTTAATATCTGGTCCTCTGTTAGCATTAGATATTAAAGATATTAAAGATTAATTATCCCCTCGGGTACTGGGACCACTGTATAGCCTTTTAAATTTCACTTTTACGTCACCCACACTGCACACTCAGCAACATACCAGCTCCGCTGTAGTCAGGCATAGTAGCACACCCGGGACACGCTCTGTGTCACTGGGTGGGCCCGATGATGAAGCATGCCACCAACTAGGTTGGTGGGTGAGGGCTTCATGAAGAAACCTATTGGTTTCCCCTTTGTCATAGAGTCCTGTATTGTTCACATAGGCTAGTCCTTTCTGATTGACACTTAACAGGAAATAAGCACCATCATCACGTGGTTTCTGAAGAAGTGGGTGGCAAGAGGCCAAGATTTGACAATACATCAAGAGAACCCCCTCATGTACTTCTTGTTGAATCTGGCAGCTATGCTGGCAGTGTAAATGAGACAGACATACAATTAGTCTGATAATTTAACTCTCAAACCTAAAGCTGAAGACAGCAAAGATGTCATCAGCGACAATTCCCATCAGTGGATCGTCTGACTTATGGACAAGATAGATGCTTTGTTCATCCGAGAGCCTGTCACGGTTTTCTAGTTGTTGGGGAGGATGTGACACAGACCCTGGTTAGGTCAACGAAAAAAGTTGTTAATAATTATTCCGTAAACAAGGATGATGTGAAAATGTGCTTCGTAGACGAATAAGTCATTCATTCAAGAGCCACATATGATAAGGGTGAAGATCCATTAGTAGGAAAGACATGCTTTCCACAAAAACAATGTTTTATTCCATTTACTGATGCAGAAGTAAGAGGATCAGTTATGGAGGTTTTTTTTACCCGATGAGGCAGTTTGTTTGATACCTAAACCAACATCTTTATATTCAAGGGATTTGCTAAACGAGACTGGTAAGCATCACAATCTTGGGTAAATAGTTGGGATACATTGCAGTGAATGCATTACAATGAGTAAACCATTGTTACAATTTCTCTGACAGCCAGAAGGCCTGCAAATGGGGGTTGGAAAACTAGAAAAGAAAAAAAATATTCTAAAATTCTCTTATTTGTAACAAAAGTAAGTAACAAACTGCAACAGCGTCCATCTGTTAATGCCAGTCAACAGACTAAGCCTTTCCACCTCATTGGCTGCCCCCAGACCCAAACAATGAGTAAGGGCTACAAACACTATTATATTCATTGAATTCTCTATGTTGTGATTTTCCTGTGCAACCCCCCCAGCCTGATGGTGGATAATCATTTAAATCATCTGAATCTATAAAGATCCAATGCAGGGGATAAATCCAACATGGATGTTAAGTTTATAATAATGGTACTTACAAACCAGTTATTAATGACGTGAACCGGAATACCATTTATTCTCTCGCAACAGCTTAAAAAGAACATCACTCGTATGACTACAAAGCATTACACAGCACATTAATTCATTTATGACAATCGTCATTTATGATAACGAGCATCCCTTTCTCCCAAGCACCACAGACCGGAATCCGATGCCCTCAGTGGCACAATTAAAAGGTAATCTAGCATTTCTCTACCTCAAGCGATCTTCCTTTACTTACTCTCCAATACCACAAGGTGGATGCCACAAGGCTATGTCCTGCAGGCATCACAATACATAGGTAAAGAAGTCATGTAATAGCCACTCTCCAGGCAACTGCATCAAACACTACCTTTCAAGTCTTGAATTGCAGCTTGCAGCTCAGCTGGTTCACACACTTAACACAGCAGTTCATGATTTTGCACGTTTTGCTCGAGGAGAACTAGCGCAAAATTTTAAATTCAACTATTAGAACCTGCTGGGAAGAGTTTTCAGGAGACTCTTCAGAATGCAACGTATACGTACACTGCACATTTAAAGGAAAGAATGAGCTCTTCTTAAAAAGAATTGAAAAATTAATAAACACAACTCAACGTTACAGGTTAGCGCCCATCAACCAGTTTTGAGAACTGAAGCCTCACTGAGGCGACACAAACTATTACGTTACACAGCTGGGGGCCCATTATCTGAGAAGGAGACCCCATTCCTCCCATTCAACAGCAGGCTGGTGCATCAGATCAGAAGAGCAGAGACTTGCATGCAAAGGGATCACAACGCCTGCAGCCATGGACCTGGCAGGTGTATCGGTGAGGGTCTAAACTCCTGCGGCACCAGCTCCCTGCCCTCCTGGATATGAAGTGCTGCACTTCTAAAGTCTTGTTTGGGAAGGACGCTGTGCAGACACACCCGCAAAAGTGTAAAGTATGTGTTGTGTACCGTACCCTGCTGCAGGAAAGAGGAAAGTTTTGTTACATGCAGAAAATACTCAATCTAAAGTAATACATACAATTACAACCGAGCAGGTAATACATGGGACTGCACATAGTTAGAAGGGGTTGTTGAGAAACTAGAGGCACTGTCATGAGGGATTTGAAATACTCCAATTTGTGTCGGCCTCATTTGAAAACTTAAAATTTCAGAACCTGAAAGACTCACCTAAATTAAAATGAAAAGGCAAATGATACATACAGAGTAGATGTGAGTGTATTTTGATACAGTCTGTCATGCTAGTAGTATGTGTGCTATAAGAATGGCCTGTTTTAACTTGTTGTCCTTCTCATTTCGGTTTCCCTCAGGCTTTGCTCCTCAGAGTTGCCAGCAGGTTTATGTCTTTCTGGTGAGGTAGAGATTCTGTAAGTCAGGAGCATTTGTGAGACTTAGGTCTTACTTCAAGTTCATCATAAAGTTTCTTTAAATACAAGCACATGTCGTGAACACTGGAAACAAATCTTACTTTGTCATCGGTTGGACACTGTAACGACTTAACAGGATATAGTTTTATAAAACAGAAGATGCGTTGTTGCTTAAGGTCAAACAAAAATGGGGGCAGGTCAAATGCACGCAATTCGAGCACGAAAGAATGCTGTTGCTGGAGTTCACTGCGAAGAATTGGGAAACATCCAAGTCAAAGGCCTTTCATACTGCATTTGTTGGAGAGAGAGTGGAGTGGCTGCTTCCACACATTCCCCACGTGGTCAATGAGTGATAACAGGCCAGCAAAGCCCAGGAAAATCTGGTACTCTACAGATCTGACTGGGTGATCTCGAAATGTACCCCTACAGTCGAAGTGAAATGGAGAAGTGCGGATAAACGTTTGTTTGTGATTACCACTATTTGCATTTGTAGTTTGCAGGCTGCTTTTCGCAAATACACGTCTAGACCGACAAGGCATTAGGAGGCACAAATACCATTGGTGAAAAGTAGCAACGGTGGCCAGTTGGCACGGAGGGAAGGAATGGCTAAAGTGGTAATAAGTTAACAAAAACAATAAATAAATGGATATAGTATTTTCCAGACGAGGCTACAATATTGCCGAGACGGTCTTCCTTCCATAAAGGAGTACAGGAGGGTTGAAAGGCTCGAGCGACGTAGGTTTCCATCAGACTGCAGCGAGGCAGGAGTAAAGGAGAGATTTTGCAATGGTACATTTTTCATGTAAGTTTCATGGTTCCCAGGCAGGGCTGTAGGTTGAAGAAGCGGAAGGGGAATACACCAAAGCATGGAGTTGAGTTAGCAGTCCATTCCACTTTCATCACTCTCGCACCAGTCCGATGGGGCATCTGTGCCGAAGAAACGGTCCCCAAAATTACCTATTCGGAGGAAAGAACACAGGAGACAGTTGAAGGCATGTTAAACTCACTACAAGGAGCAAACTAATATACAAAGCTCAGTCTTGTCCCTTTCTTTATTTGGAAAGCCTCGGCCTCTGCACCCCCAATTATTTGTAATCTTGCTGTTGGATGTCTGTATATTGCCTGAACAGCTGTAACAAAGCCCAAGCCTATTTGAGCACAGCCCATAGATAATCAAACTCGACCGATCAAAGGCCTTTTTGGTGTCCAGTAGTATAAAAAAGTATTTTGATCATCTGATGCTCTAACCCTGTCAAACCGGGTAATTATCTGCCTGATGTGGTCAGTGGTTTCTCTACTAGGGATAAAACCATGTTGCTATGGAGATACCAATTTACCAATAGCCTTGGACACAGGGCACTGGCATCTGCTGCCCTCCATGCACTTCTCTGAAGATGTTTAATAAGTCCTCCTGCATCACAGAATTAAACACTTTTTTAAATTCCAACTGAATCTCGTCTGGGCCTAAGGCCTTTCCAGCTGGAAATGCATTAAAGCGTTTCCTTGGGATCCTCCACCTTAAGTGTGGCATCTAAAGCAGCCCCTTCCTCATCAAGCCTGAGCCGATTGATGAATTTAAGACGCTGCACAATTTCGTTCTCAGTAGGCGCATCCTCTGCCCAATAAAGATCCCCGTAGAAATCCCTAAACAACCCCAAGATCGGATCCGAGGGAGTGACCACCTGGCCCCATTGTCTTTCAATTGCTGCATGTCTCCGTACACAGTCTTTTGACTTGTCCGAAGAGCCAATAGCTTGCCCACAATTTCACTATATTCATAGCACTCGGCCCTGCGCTCCAAGTATTTTTCAGCTCCCTTCCCTGCATATATGTTGTTAATATTGGCTTTGACTGCTGGGATCTTGTGCAGTACCTCCTGCAGTTCATGCCCGCCCGTAACTGCGCTAATGAGCTGCACCTCCAATCTACCCAAATCCTTACACCTTCCTTTCAACAGTGGAGTCTAGATCCTCTGCCTATGCAAACTAAAAATGAGACACCCCACCCCCCAAGTTTGGCTTTCAAAGGATCCCAGAGAACTTCATCACCCAAGGCGCAACCTCTATTACCTTCCATAAAAGCGGGAATCCATCTATTCATTTATAATGACCAGGTCTGCTTTAGTTCTTTGCCTGCCGAAATCTGCATTTCTATTATAAGGGGGTAATGATCCGAAAATATAAGTTGGTACTTCTCTATCTTTTCCCCCCTGACTAAAATTGCACAGATTAAAAAATAATCCAATCTGACATGTATCTTCTGATGGGCTGAAAAGTATGTGAAGCCTGAATGTGGGGGTTTTAAACCTTGCCAAACATCTACCAGTCCGTGAATCGACACCTGGTTTTCCTACCCACATAATATCCAGATGATGACAATCGTAAACCACTTCAAATATGGATTCAAATCCCCCAAAATTTTTACCAGGGTTTCCCATGAGGCCAGTTCATTCTTTATATAGTCCATTACTGCCGGATCATCTAGGTTACGCCCATAAATAGAATAAATGGTAACAGCTAAACCAGCCACCCGGCACTCTACCAAAACCCAACAACCATATTTGTCAGATAGTTTCCTTTTCACCTCACACGCATTCCTGTATGCCAAAACTGCTATCCCCCTTGTGGTGGTCCCCTGCATAGTATGTACCAGTAAAGTGTAGATCAGAGTTTCAAATAAATATTTCCTCACCCCTTCTATATGTGTCTCCAACATACATATTATGCCTGCTCTCTATCACATTTTCCATTCAATCCGCACATTTTAATTGTAACAATATGTAATTTCCTTATTCAAGACCTTTGACTATGTAACAAACCACCCACATCTCACCAACAAAAATAGTATGGTATCTTACAGCACCGAGGAATAATTGAAACCAGAGCTCCTATTTCTTCAGCTTATTTTTTCTTTTATCTCCTTTTGTGTTAAAACTCCCAGTCACCCTCCCAACCCTCCCAACCTTTTCCGCCACCTCCCCTTCCTCACCTGTCCCTGCCCACATTTCCCACCCTCATCGATCGCCTCCTCTCCTCCACCCACTCGCCTTCCTTCCACTGGAAGCAATCAGACCCTCACTGGTCTGAATGATGGATCGCGTGCCTCCATTCCATCCCAGCCATACAAATATAGATCCCCCTATACCCTCCTGAGGGGAGCGAGAAGAAAAAAAGGGGAACAAACAGAAGAGAAATCAACAGAGAAAGAAAAGACGACATCTCGAAACAGAACTGGAAATACAAAATGTGGATATAGCAAGAGCTCAGAAGCGGGCAGAAATTAGAGCACGCATTTAGCGCTTAGGGAACCTCAGGCTGGTTTCTAAATCTTTAGTCCTTTAGCCTAAGCTCTGGATACTCCTTAGCATTGAGTTCTGAAATAAATGTGTCTTATTTTTAAAGCCTCGATTAAGTCGTACAGGAGTCATTGAGTACATCTCTGCCCCTTTCTCCTGACATGGGTTTATATGTTGCCTAAGTCTCCAGCATCTCTTCGGGGCTTTACTGAAGGTACACACAAATGTGCGTTAGGTTCTTTGCTGCTTTGGCAGAGCTACTGTCTCTGATAACGTAAATGTAAGATGTCTTCTTTTGTGCAGGGACCTTCTAAACAGGACAACAGGCATTCAAGTGAGAGTTGAAGCACTGTTTCTTGAGAGAAAGGTCAGTAGGCGACCAACAAAAACTCTTGTGCACAAATTATCCAAGCCAGACGTCTCAAGGGGATGGCCCGATTCAGGACTGGGGATGGCCCGATTCAGAGGCAGGCAAGAACTTCTTAAAGACAATATTATGGATCGGTTCTGTCACCACCATCGACTGGTGAAACCTCAAACTCAGTTCAGTTTGCCATGCTAACCACCGATCTTAATTTGAAACTGTATTTTTTTACTCAAACTGATATAATGCACAATCACTTGACAGACACTAACTTCAAAGCTAGAATTTGAAATCACTTGTGCTTACCTTCGCACAAAAGTTTTGTCCCTGATCAACCTTTGAAATTAAATTAGTTCCTGAAAGTATCCTAGAATGTTCACCTAAAATCCTCCGAGACATTTGCTCCCTAATCTCCAGATCACTAACACAGAAGCAAACATCCAATGCCACCCCAACACGAAGACAACCCTGCAAAAGAATTATGCACATATAAGAGCCATTTCTGTAACAAAAAGCTCTTCTACTTTAACAAAATTTAAATTGCACCGATATCTAATGGTGACAGTCAAAATTCTATCCAAACTTCAGTTAAACCTGGGTCCTGGTACAGAGACATTTCCCTC
This sequence comes from Lissotriton helveticus, assembly GCF_964261635.1. Taxonomy (NCBI): domain Eukaryota; kingdom Metazoa; phylum Chordata; class Amphibia; order Caudata; family Salamandridae; genus Lissotriton; species Lissotriton helveticus. Next base: position 2,049,156,693 of record NC_136067.1, on the reverse strand, counting down.
TCTGGAAAGACATTAATACTTTAAAACCACAGTTTAAAGCCAGGTATTATACACCTGAGACATCATCCTAGCCAAGATAAAAGTAAGTGGTGGTGGACAAGGAAAGACCCCCTCTAGTCACACTTACTCCAAGGGTGGTGCTCCTCCATCGAATGCTCACCTTCGTCCGCCGTGTAGGATCCTACAGTAAAGGAGGGGGTGTTAGGAGCACATTGTATCTCCCAATCACCACCATCCTTCATGTTTTTAACCCTGGCCAGAGGGTCCAGGAATAAAGTCTTAGGCACAGCGACACTTCAGACCTAGTTTTAACTCACATCACTACTGCACTTTCACTACCGTTGTTCCCAGCCACTGTGAAATAAATTGTTTCTCTCTGTTGTATTGTCTTCCCCCATCCTATTGCTCCACCCTGTGCGCGGCTACACCAGGGTGTATTGTATGCATCCCTATGATGAAGCATGTCACACATTCGTGTGAGTGAGGGCAGTATTTGCACACACAGCACGTGCCATCACGAGACATAGATATTTGTATTACTCCCTACTCCTTCTGGTGTACTAAGTACAGACAGGGGGTTCAGGGTAGGTGAGTCCGTACCTCCACCCCTTTTGTGTGTACTAGTATCTTAATGGTTTTCCAGATTTTTTACTTTTCTCGGTTCTCTTTAATCAGTGTAACTCACCCCTTCATGGCTTACTCACTGCTCAAGATAAACCTTCATTACCCATTCAGAATGCTACCACTTATTTATCAATAGCTCCAGGGAAGATGCATTCACCTCAACCCATCCTTTCTTAGCAGGAAAAGCTTGAATGCACTACAACAAGCTTAAAAGCATAAACCGTTAATAAACAGAGCCCTTCTTTACTAGCAAACATCTACTAACCATCCGATAACCAAATTCACTAATCAGCCTTCTACACAAGGTGAAACCCGTTTATTGGATCTTCTTCTAGGAATCAACCATTAACCACAAGAAGATTTTTAAATCAAAGACTATCACAATATGAGAATGTAATACGGTTGCCACACTACTTCACCTAAAATAGACGTTCTTGTTCCTCCAAACTACTTCATCATAAGGCTTGATCGTAACGAAAAGCCAGCGGTGGGATTGCATACATCCCAGTATATCCTTCATAGGAACGCCCTTTTTAAAGAGATAGCCTGTCCACCTGTGAATACGTGGGGGTGGACGTCTGCACAGCAGGCAGATCCTAAGTTAAATTCCACCTCATCTACCACCCTCCTGGTGACAACCAGTTACTCCCTGAGGAAATCATGGAAGCCAGCACTTGCAGCAATTTCAAAACCCTAAGCGAAGCTGAGATTCATACAATCATTGTCAATTAAACTTAACTCACATTTTGGTAATCGCATGCCTTCAAAAATTGTGAATAACTTAAGACCTCTTTTCTCCCCTCTTTGGGCAATGATAGTAAACTCCTCCCAAATTCAAGGTAAAATCCCAGCCTGCCTTAAACCGGGCAAGTCACACCTCCACTAAAAAAATCAGGCACCAACACAAATGACCTAAACAACTTTTGCCTGGTATGTAATATCCTGTTCCTCGCAAAGCTGCTGGAAAAATGTTGGGAGCAACACGGAGCAAACCTCAGGGAGAACTAAACTAGTACGCAAAAGCTCCCACTCAAAATCAAATGCTGAACCAGAACGGAACCAGAGCATTACGGACGCACCCGAAGAAGAGGGGGGGCAAAGGCAAAACAGGAATGGAAATGGCACTGGACTGACTATAGAGCCTTCACTGAGAGAAGTCCTTAGCTCAATTAAAATCTTCCACTAAGACGTAAAAAAAGACAGTCAACGGAACCATGTGGCTATCCAGAAACTTGAAAGTGCTATTAACAAAGTGGGCAACACCTGCTTGAGATCTCTGACAGAATGGGCTCTGTAGAAGTTCGTACAGAAAATTTAGAATCTGATGTTAGCAAGCTTCAAGCACAGGCAAAGGAACAAGATGGCATAATAAGAGACTTAATGGCAAAGGTTGAAGACCAAGAAAACCGGGCAAGGAGAAATAATTTGCGTTTTCTCGGGATTCCTGAGGGCTTAGAAGGAAGGGATCCCAAGGGGCTTCATGTCCAACCTTCTTAAGTCTGCATTCCCGGAACTCAACACTTGGGAACTGGACAGGGAAGTTTACCGTGCACATCGTTTTCCTCTGACTTTACCGAAACGCTCAGATAATTCACCACAATATCCTAGGGCTATGCTGGTCAATTTTGGAAACTTTATACTACGTGATGCTATATACGACATGGCTAGACCTACTACCAAAAGAGAACACAAGGGATTTATGTTCTTTGTTAGACCGGATTTTGCACACCCTACTGTTGAACGCAGATGGCGAATGCGACAACTTTTCACCCCCTTCGAGAAAGTTGGAGCTACAGTTTTCTTGCAAAATCCAGCTCGCCTAAAGATAAGCTTCAGGGGATCAACGAGAAGCTTCACAAGTGAAATCCAGGCAGAGACTTACCTCAAGGAAATATCAGAGAGAGTGAAATTAAATAACGGCAAATAAGGGGGACATCACAGGAAGTAGAAATTTAAGGACTTTAGCATTGTGGTGCAAAAATGTGAACTGTTTACTACCCAGAACGTGTAAATATTATAGGCCACAGCTTGGAGAGGGGGAGAGGGTGGGAACTGGATAACAGCTTGTTAATTAAATGTGATATTAATATTTGGCCCTGTGTGAAAAGTGGCTAGAGAAATGGCTGAGCTGACAAATGAATATCAACCGGCATCCAGTCGATACAACTAGGGTACATATCACCAGGCCAAGGGCAAGCATAGGCGCACTGACTATATGGTCGCCCACACCTGGCTACTCCAGGACCCAGGACGCCTCATAGGGAGGTAAGAGGGGGGGGGGATAAATGGGAGGAAGGGAGGGAAGGAAGGGAATGGGGGAAGACCAAGGGAATAGTCACCAAAGAGATTAATTGTAGGGCTTTAAAGAGAGCAAATTTGCAACAGGGATTTAAAGAGCTGATAACCACGCATGTAAAGAGATGTAGTGTCTGGAAAATGGCTAATATATCAATACGCAAGGGTCAGAAGGGGCAAAAGGAAAAACAAATAACAAACATGGCTTTAACTCAAAGAAAGATCTTTAAGAAGGATGGCTAGATTAAGAATTGTATCTTTAAATATCTGCGGCCTCAACGACTTAAAAAAAAAGACAAATGGTAGCAGAAGGCCTACATGCGATGGAGGCCAACATAGTCTGCTTACAAGAGACACATATAGAGAGGGTACAACAACATCTGTTAAAATCCCTAGGGTTCCAACTTATAACCGCCTCTACTCAGGGAACTCGCACTAAGGGAGTGGCCATTCTTGCTAAAGGAGGCGACTTACAATTTAATCGATCACTTGCAGACAATTTTGGAAGATGGGCCATCACAGAGTGCCGTTACAATAATGGGCATAATACGGTGACCTTATGCACAGTGTATGGGAATCTGGGCGATGACCCAGATACTTTACTAAGCATTTCTAATGAACTGGTACATTGGCCCTTGCCTCTTATTGTGTGCGGGGACCTCAACCTTGACCTACCAGGAGATTGGACTCCAGGCCCGGAATTTAAATACCAAGGGAGAAAACCCAAAGTTTTTAGAGCATTCAAAGGTCTGTGCGAACTGCATAGCTTATTGGATGGATGGCAACTGGGACACCATGGGGATCATGGTTACACTTTCTTTTCCCATCCCCACTCCCGCCAGCCCGGTTGGATTACATACTATTATCTAACTCAGTCAGGGACAGTTGCACTATAAGGAAGCTCCCAAGGGTACTATCGGACCATAACCCACTAGAAGTTAATATATCATGCAGCAGCACTACTCGCACTAGAAGTTCTTGGACTTTTGAAAGAGCGTTTTTAAGAAATGAGGACTACTGTAGCCATATGAGAGAGTGGCTTCCATCCTTTTTAGAAATAATGAATATGCTACTTACCAGTATGCATCTGTTCTTGGCATGTAGGGCTGCTAACATTCATATCTATTGCATAGATCGCCGCCTAGTGTTGGGTCCGGATGATTGCACATTGTTGTCCTGGAAGAGTCTTCGAAGTATCACGAGATAGGTGGCTCCTCCCCTGGACTACAGTGCGCATGGGCATCGACTCCATCCCCAGATTGTTTTTAGCCATTGCGGCAAAGATGGAGTATGACAGTGTGAAAGATGTCCATGCTAATGATTGAATGCAAGAAGCAATCTGCATCTGCTACAGGCGCCGGGAAGGAGGGTGGGCGATATGAATGTTAGCAGCCCTACATGCCAAGAACAGATGCATTGGTAAGTAGCATATTCAGTTCGAGGCATGTGGGCTGCTAAATTCATATCTATTGCATAGAATATATAGCAGTCCCTCCATTAACGGCGGCCGCCTGTGCCAGCTGCAGAAGTCTGAAATAGAGTTTTGAGAACAGCTTGTCCTACAGCTGCCTGCTGTTTGGAATGTACGTCTACGCAGTAATGTTTGGTAAACGTGTGTGGTGTGGCCCACGTGGCTGCTCTGCAAATGTCTTCCAAAGTAATGTTTCCCAGGAATGCCATGGAGGCTCCTAACTTGCGTGTGGAGTGTGCTCTGGGTGGGATCGTTAAAGTGCGTTTAGCTTTCTGATAGCAAATCTGAATACATTTAACGACGATCCACCTGGCTATTCCCGCTTTGGAAATGGGGTTGCCCTTGTGCTGAGCGGAAAAAGCGGAAAATAGTTGTTGTGTCTTTCTAAATGGTTGTGTTCTGTCAATATAGTACATCAACGCCCTCTTAACGTCCAAGGTATGGAGCATTCTTTCCGCTACCGTCTCTGGATTTGGAAAGAATGCAGGCAGTTCAATTGTCTGATTGACGTGAAATTGTGACACCACCTTTGGAAGGAACTTGGGGTTAGTGCGGAGCATCACCCTGTTGGAATGAACCTGAATAAATGGCTCTTGTATTGTGAGCGCCTGTAGCTCACTAACACGTCTGAGAGACGTGATGGCAATGAGGAAAGCCACTTTCCATGTCAAGAATTGAATCTCACATGAATGTAGAGGCTCAAAGGGTGGACCCATCAACCTAGTGAGGACCACATTGAGATTCCATACCGGAGCGGGCGGGGTTCTGGGAGGAATGACCCGCTTCAGCCCTTCTAGAAAGGCTTTAATGGCAGGCACCCTGAAAACAGAGAGGTGCTGCCTGTTCTGAAGATAAGCTGCTATGGCTGACAAGTGTATCCGAATGGAAGCGTACGCTAGATTGCATTTGTAAAGATGTAACAAGTAGCAAATGATGTTTGGAATGGATGCATCTAGCGGATTTATGTTATGCTCTGTACAGTAGATGACAGAACGCTTCCATTTTGCTGCATAGCAAGCTCTGGTAGTGGGCTTTCTTGCCTCTCTGATAATGTCCATGCATTCAGGAGGCAGATTAAGGTAGCCAAACTCTAGGACTTCAGGAGCCAGATCGCCAGATTGAGCTGTTGCGGGTCTGGATGCTGAATGTCGCCATGGTTCTGCGTCAAGAGCCTGGGTGAGAGGTGCAGCCTTTGATGCGGTACCACGGAAAGTTCTAGAAACGTGGTGTACCATGGTTGGCGTGCCCACGTTGGAGCAACCAGGATGAGCATCATCGAGTGTTGCTTTAGCTTTCTTGCCACCAGCGGAATGAGAGGTGCTGGGGGAAAAGCGTACGCAAATCTGCCTGACCAGTTCATCCATATCGCATTGCCCTGCGACTGTGGGTGAGGGAACCTGGCGGCAAAGCTTTGGCATTTTGCGTTTTCCCTTGTGGCAAACAGGTCTATCTCTGGATGACCCCATTGCTGGAAGTACGGGCGGAGTACCGATGGATGTAGCTCCCACTCGTGCATTTGATGGCTGTACCTGCTGAGCAGATCCGCCATCTGGTTGTCCTTGCCCGGAAGGTGTTCCGCCATGAGGAAGATGTTCCTCTGAATGGCACACTTCCACATGCTCTGAGCCAGATGAGACAGCTGTGGAGAGTGCGTACCCCCCTGCTTTTGGATGTAGTACATGGCCGTCATGTTGTCCGTCCGGATCAACACGACCTTGTTGCACAAATGTACTTTGAAGGACTCTAACGCCATAAAGATCGCCATCAACTCCAGACAGTTGATGTGCATCTTCCTTTGCTGTGTCGTCCATAGTCCCTGCACCGTGTACTGGAGCACATGAGCTCCCCACCCCTGGAGAGATGCGTCCGTCGTGAGGATGATCTGTGGTACAGGCTCTTGGAACGGTCGGCCCTTGCAAAGGTTGTGTGGATTCCACCAATGCAGAGAGTTGTAGGCCCGACCGGTCACCAACACTAGGTCTTTCAACTGTCCATGAGCCTGCGTCCACTGATGTGCTAGACATTCCTGGAGCGGACGCATATGCAGTCTCGCGTGCGGGACTATGAAGATGCAGGAGGCCATCATGCCTATCAACTGCATAAACACTCTCGCTGGGAGTGAGTGTTGGGGTCTGAACCTCTGGATTAGCGACTGGATGTTGTCGATCCTCTCAGGGTTTGGCTGTGCTTTGGCAGCCAGAGTATTTATGGTCGCGCCCAGATACTGCCGCACATGGGCTGGCTGAAGGTGCGACTTCGGATAGTTTAACGAGAACCCCAGACTGTGAAGGAGGTGAATAGTGTGGGACATGTCCGCGGCGCACTGTTGAGCCGACTTGGCTTGAACGAGCCAGTCGTCCAGGTAAGGGTAGACATGTATGTTCTGTCGCCTGAGGTGCACCGCCACGGTCGCCAGACACTTCGTGAACACTCTGGGTGCAGTGGTCACTCCGAAGGGTAGGACCTTGAACTGGTAATGCCTGTTCTGTACGGTAAACCAGAGGTACTTTCTGTGGGATGGGTGGAGTGGAATGTGAAAATAAGCATCCTTGAGGTCCAAGGTTGCGAGGAAGTCTCCCCGGTTTAATAGTGGAAGAACCTGTTGTAGCGTCAACATGTGAAAATGTTCTGAGAGTATGTATAGGTTGAGGGGGCGCAGGTCCAGAACGGGTCTGAGTGAGCCGTCCTTTTTTGGTATTAAGAAGTACAGGGAATAAACCCCTGTGCCTTCTTCCTCCACTGGCACGAGCTCTATTGCTCCTTTTTGCAGCATTACGAGAACCTCCTGCTGTAATAAGTGCAAGTGCTCTGCCGACATAGGACGTTGTCGTGGGGGTATGTTGGGTGGAGTGGACGTTAACTCCAAACAATACCCGAACTGGATAAGCTCTCTTACCCACCTGTCTGTGGTGATGTTTCTCCAGACTGGCAGGAACTGTTGGAGTCTCCCCCCAACAGGTGTTGGATGGTCGGGGGGCAGTGACAGGGAGTCACTGTTTGGTGGAAGCAGAGGAACGGGAACTATTGTTGCCTCTGCCTCTGCCCTTGGCGCTGTTTCCTCTGTAACCACCTCTATTTTGTTTGGGGTAAGAGGCCTGGGCGCCTCCTCTATTGAAACTCGTCTGCTGTGCCAAGTGTCCTCTGGGAACACCTCTTGTACTTGAGCGACGAAAAGTGTTGCCCCTGTATTGCTGAGACTGAAGAGCACCCATGGACTTAGCCGTCAGTGTCTTTTTTAATCTTTTCAAGGGTGGTGTCAACCTCCGGGCCAAACAGTCTGTCTGGATTGACAGGTTGGTTGAGGATAGTTGTTTGGATCTCGGGCTTCAAGCCTGAGATGCGGAGCCATGCCGGACGCCTTAACATAACACTAGTGTTCACCGCCATTGCTGCTGTATCTGCAACATCAAGCCCACATTCAATCGCAGCATTAGAAATGAGCTTGCCCTCCTGGATTAACTTTTCAGCTCCTTCTTTGAACTGGTCTGGAAGGTGCTGCAAAAGCTGTTCCAAGGTGTCATAATGCGCCCTATCATATCTAGCCAATAGGGCTTGTGTATTGGATATGCGCCATATGTTTGCTGCCTGCGCTGCCACCCTTTTGCCCCCTGCCTCCAGCACTTTTGACTCTTTGTCCGGGGGAGGAGCTTCACCCGTTGTCTGTGAATTCGCCCTCTTGCGGGCATTGGAGACGACCAAAGAGTCTAGAGGCAACTGGCCCCGTATATAAGCAGGGTCCCCAGGTGCCGGTCTGTATTTCTTTTCTATACGTGGGTTGACCACCCCTGCCCTGGTGGGTTCTTTGAAAATGTCAGTGGCATGTTTGAGAACCCCTTTAAGCATTGGCAGTGTTTTAACAGTCTTTTCCGATGCAGAGAATGTATCAAACAAAAAGTCAACTTCCACAGGGTCGGCATGCATCTCCACCTTGTGATTTGCAGCTGCCCGTTCAATCAAGGCATTAAATGCCGCCGAGTCTTCAGTAGGAGAAGTCTTTATCCCATAAAGCTGTGGGTCACTAACCACCTGTTGGTCACCCTGGTCACCAGTGTCCACCCATGAGTCCTGCTGCTCATCAGGGTCATTATTGGCAGGGAAGTTATACTCTTCATTCTGGTCATTTCCGTCCCCATCTGAGTAAGTGGGTGAAGGTGTTGGACTCCTCCCAGTCTGTTGAGGAATGGGTTCCACAAGGTCTGGAGTATGTGGTGCAGGCCTTTTCTTTTTAAGAGGGATTACATAGGATTCCACTGGCTGGGATGTAATTTTCCTCTTGTAGAGCATTAATTTGCCCGTGTCGGCGTGGATAAAATGCTCCGATTCATCGTCCTGCGAAAGTGGTCGAGCAGAGCTTCCACTACACTGAGTCTGCCGCAGCCCCTCCGAGTCATCGGGCACCGTACGCGGTGTGAAAGCCTTCGGCGCCACCTTCGGCGGCAGAGTATAGAGGATCGGCGTCGAAGTCTTCTTCGGTGGAACAGTCGCCTTCGGTACCGAGGGCGTTTTCGGCTCCGACGCCTTGTCCCGTAGCCTCTTCAGGGAGCCCGCGAGCTGCTTAGCAAAAGAAGCGGACGGCTTCGTCGATCCGACCGTGGGCCTCGAGCCACCACCCGGTGATGATCCGAGCGTTGACGACTTCTGTTTGGGCGCGGACGCACCCTGGACAGCAAGGCTCCGGTCGGTGTTGGCCTTATGCGTCGACGCCGCCGGCTTCGGATCGGCAGATTTTTCCCTTTGCGTCGTGGTTACAGACTTCGGCTCGGTGGCCTTCGCCGACGCCACTTCGACTGTCCGTGTGCTTGGGGCCGCGGTAGTCTTGGGTGAAGGTGTCTCGACAGTCTTCTTCGACTTCGACTCCACCATCTTACTCGACACGTGGTCGACGACCTTCTTCGAGGCGGCCTCCTTGGCCCCCTTGGGTGCCTTATCGTGTTCGACAGCCGTTTTTGGCTTCGAAGCCTCCGAAGACGACGGTTTCGAAGGTGTCTCCGCCGTCTTCGGTTTCGATGGTGTGTCGGCCATCTCAGACGACGTCGAAGCCGATGGTTTCGGTTTCGTTTTCTGTAACGGAGGCTCCGCTGAAATGTCTGTAGCCGGGCCAGAAGGCGGGGCCGAGGACTTGGTGAGGGTCGTGGGTAAGGCCGAGTGGCGATCCCGTGACCTGAGCCTTAGTTAGTGTACGGACGGGGCATAGCTCTTCCTCCGAGCTATCTTCCGCGGCCCCATAAACTTCCTCGTCGTCTCCTACCTCCTCGACGTATTCCTCTAGGTCCAGGCCCTCAATGGCTTCTCCGTAGTCGGCCTCGACCTCCGCCGATGGAGGCGAGATCTGAAGCTGAAGCTCTTGCTCGTCAGCCTCGGGGTTGTTGAAGATGTCCACAGGTGCCGGTGACGATCGCTGGGCCTCGAGGCCCGCCACGCGCCGAATCTTGAGCGTCTTCTTCGACCTGAACTGCGAACAGGCCATACAGTTGGCCTCGTTGTGGTCCGGCGACAGGCACTTGTTACATACAGGATGCACGTCGATGTGTGGGTACTTCGAACCGCACACGGGACACTTTTTGAACGGACTTCGTTCCATTGTAGTTTCGTCGGGGTCGTGCTGCGTCGAAGGGCCTCGATGACCGAAGAGTAACGCGACTCCCCAGAAAACCGACTCGAAGAGTCGGAGTATACACGAGAACCGAACGCCAACAATACCGACGAGGTTAGAAAGCCTTTTGGCCTTCAGAGAACTGTTTTTACCGATTCCGACAGGAGACGTCGAAATCACATCCGAACCCAATGGCGGAAAAAAACAATCTGGGGATGGAGTCGATGCCCATGCGCACTGTAGTCCAGGGGAGGAGCCACCTATCTCGTGATACTTCGAAGACTCTTCCAGGACAACAATGTGCAATCATCCGTACCAACACTAGGCGGCGATCTATGCAATAGATATGAATTTAGCAGCCCACATGCCTCGAACACATGGGTAGTGCACCTGTTGAGGTAGTATGGGACACAATGAAGGCTGGTATCAGAGGGGAGACATTGCCTTTTCTATTGTTGCAAACTGAAAATTGCAAACAACAACTTGCATCCTTACATCAGAACTTGTATAAAGTGGAGACAGATCTGATCGCTGCTGTACAAACAGGTCAGGGAACTGAGGGATTAACGCGAGTTGCAATCGCTAGAAATAGGATATCCAAGATCTTTACGGAAAAAGCCATAACCAAAGCAACGATCTACAAAGAAAAAGCTTATGAACTTAGCGAACAAGTGGGGCACCAGCTGGCAGTACGTACAAGAGAGGAGATGACTGGAAATATGATCAAAGCTATTAATGATAGCAGTGGCGTGCTGAGATTAGAAGAACACAAAATTAGAGCTGCTTTTCAAAGGTTTTATTTAGAATTGTATGAGGAACCACCAAGAGAGCAAGAGGATCCGAGAGATTATTTAGGTGAAGACTTGGGTGAGCGCCTGGTTCAAGAGGATAAGGATGATTTGGACTCTCCCATTAGCTGGGACGAAATATTATCCATGAAATCTTTGACTTCTGGCAAAGCTGCAGGCGTAGATGGGATTCCTACAGAGTTTTTTGTCGAATTCGCAGAACAACTGAAAACTATCATGTTACAGCTCCTCAAATCCATACTTCAGGGGGGGAACCCACCTCCGTCTTGGTCATTGGCAAAGATTATGATCTTCCTGAAGAAGAATAAAAATCCATTAGAGATGGGCTCGTACCGACCGATAACATTGATTAATGGAGACTAAGATTTACTCCAAACTACTTGCAGGGCGATTGGCACCTATAATCCATAAGATGGTGTCAGCTCGACAACATGGATTTATTCCCGGCAGATCGACAACAGATCACATACAGAGAGTGATCTCCCTGTTTGACTATGCTGAAGCTACAGGAGACCCTATGGCCCTTATTCTGCTGGATGCTGAAAAGGCGTTCGATAGGGTCTCCTGGAAGTTTTTATGGGAAGCTATGTCAAACCGCGGAATAACGAAGGGATTTATTAAGGCTATCCAAGGACTTTATGTCAACCCAAGCGCGAGCATAGTGATAAATGAGAGTATGTCCGAGAGCTTTAAGATCACGAGGGGAACTAGACAAGGGTGTCCATGCTCGCCTCTCTTATTTGCGATATACATCGATCAATTCATCCGCAAACTTGACAGCCATCCTCGCGTGTCACCTATTAGGATCAATAACTATGACACAAAAGTCCTTGCTTATGCAGACGATATAGCTCTAGTTACCACCAACTCCAAGGAGGCTATTAAGATTGTTGAGGAGGAAGCAGTACGATTTGGCAACACCTCGGGATATAAACTGAATACAGGGAAAACTCAGGTTGTTATCAATGACAAAGTAGAGATGCGAGATGTTAGAGTAGTGGAGCATGCTGTTTATCTCGGTGTCACTATATGCGCCCAGGTAGACAAAATTGTACAGATAAATATCGACCCACTAATGGGGAGCACAAGAAAAGATCTGATCAGATTGGATAATTTACATTTGACTATCGGTGGTAGATGTAATATGATTAAAATGCTGTTCTTACCTAGATTTTTATTTTTTTTGAGAACAATTTGTCTTGAGTTTTCCTCGTATTACTTTAAAAATATTGAATCTCTGTTTTCTAGATTCATCTGGGGATTTAAGAAACCTCGAAGGGCACTCAAATGGATTATGCTACCGAAAGAAAGAGGGGGGTTAGCTATGCCAAATTTCAGGATTTACTATTGGGCTACGGTTGCTAAATATTGTGCGAACCTGATAGCCAGTGACTCCCGCAATCTTTTAATCCCTACCCCACAGGAGATGATTCTAGGGGATAGAAGTAAAGGGTGTTTATGGCGACATTAATGATAACTTTTTAAAGAAAACTAAACTCAAGACTATCTTGAGCATCTGGAAAGTTTGGATCACTATCCGCAAACTCCTAGGGCTGGGACGTTTCTCTTGCTATACCCCTGTTAAAGGCAACTCCGATCTTCCAGAGATTTTTCTAGATGGTTGCATGTCCAGGTGGGTCAGGGCAGGGATTACCCAACTAGGTTGTTTCTTTACTGCAAATCGGATGAAAAGCTTCTCAGAGCTTCGTAACGACTATAATATCAGCACTAGGGATTTTTTTAATTACCTACATATTAGGCATTTCTTGTCAAGGAAAATGGGGGGGGGGCGAGGCAAATGTCAAAATATTGCAGCAATAGATAATTTATGTATGGAAACGACCCCTAAAATTGGGGAAATTTACAAGGAGCTTAATAGCTCTATTCCTGATGATCTAGACAAACATTTCGATAGGTGGCAGTCTAAGCTAGTGGTGCAGCAAGGAACGCCTGCTCGTGCGTTAGAGCTCGCACAAACATGGCTAATGTCAATAAAATTGCAGGCGCAATTCTATAAAACATTTTTTGCCCTATACTACACACCGTATAAAATGGCCAAATGGGCCAGCGGTCTGGGCACTGCTTGTCCATGCTGCTCATTGGTTGCAGCTAACGATATTCATATGTTCGCCTCGTGCTCAGGACTTAAAAATATTAGGATAGAGGTTTCTAAATTTATATCTGACATATTTCATGTAGAAATGACCATATCCACTGAAGAAATATTGCTAGGAGTGGCTGGAACCGAGCGGCCAATAAACCTACAGGGGTTGATCTTTGTCGCTATGGCTGTACTCAGACTGTGTATAGCCTCCGCTTGGCTGGATCCCCTGCCGCCATCCTTCACACAATGGAGGGTTAGATTACTGGCAATTTGTAGTGTGGAGGTGGCCATATATAAAAATAAAGGGATTAAGAAAAAACAAAGAGGTATGCTGATATGGGAACCTCTGTTACAGTGGATACAAACTCACGCTTAAGGGTAGTATGTCAAAGGGGGTTTGCCAAAGGAGAAAGAGGGACTATGATTCTGAGCCTAGCTATTTTGTCTTATGTCTATTCTACACGAATGCGATGTTGTATGCTTCTATAACCCTTCTTTATCTATGCGTCAATCTCTGCAGTTTATGTATGAGTCAATTTGTTTTGGAAATTTGTTTTCTTTTACTTAGTTATATTTCAGGGGGTTTAACCCATTTTTTGTTTCATGGCCCTGGTCTTCAAGGAGGGGAGGGGGGGAATGTACTAATGGTCAAAATATGAATAAAACTTATAAAAAAAAAAAGGAAAAATGTGTCCATAACACACTATGCCAACACACAAAAAAATCCAACCTGCTAGATGAGTTCCAATGGGGTTTCAGACCGGGCAGAATACTGAGACAGCAATCCTACGTATGATGGATGACGCACCCCAAATCCATGACCAGAATGATTCATGCCTACGGATCCTCCTCGACCTGCCCTTGGCTTTCAACACAATCAGTCACAACAGACTTTTGGAGCTAGGGGAACACAGAATGGGAATGCTCTGAACTGTGCTTCATTGGTTCGCCTCTTTTCTCCACAATCTATCCCAACAAATTAAAATAGGACACTCACTTTTGAACCCATCCAGGGTTCTGCAAGGACCCCCCCCCATATCACACACACTGCTGACTGCTATATGGAACCACTAACATAGATCCTCAAACAAGCAAACCTATCTTATGACATGTACGCAAATGACACAGCTCAAAAGATCTCGTCCCTGGAAGATATCTTAAGGCTAAATAACACACTGCTGAAAACCCAATTCCTGTTATCACAGAACCACCTCAAATTGAATGCACAAAAAACGAATTCCTACTGATATTGCCACCACACAGCTCAACACTAGCTGAAGCGTGGGTTACCCACCTTAGTGCCTTCAACTGCAAACCTGCTACCAGAGTCAATGAAGCCCCTCTGTATGATGTTGGACAAAAACCTCAACATGCAGGCACACATCACTTCGCCACAACAACAGCTTTTGTCCAAATGAATCTCCTCAGGAAGATAAAACCATATATACCATCTCCAGATTTCAAGATAGCAGTACAGCCCCATGTAATCTGCAGAGTAGAATATGGTAATGCTACCTTAACAAACCTGCCAAAAGCAAGAAAGACTCTTCTCCAGGTAACCCTCAAAGTGGAAGCAAGATTGACCCGAGGAGTGAGGCGCTTCAACCACATCACTCCCTCGCTCGCTCAAATGTATGCAGTGTCTCCCTTTTGAAGCCAAGATCCAGCTAAAGTAGCCTACTTGACCCACAAGGTCCTTCACCTTGAAACACATACAATTCTCGCACAGAAACTCAAGAAATAAGTGCTTTATTAAACTCTAAATAAAATACAAAATAATGTGATAGAGCCATTATGACATTCTAGTTCAGACCAATGTATTGTATTAAAATTGTGTTTATGTAATGTAATGTAATTAGTGTTTGTATAGCGCGGGTTACACTCCAGGGAGCATCTTAGCGCTTCAGAGTGTGAGAGAAACATGATGGTATATTGTTCTTATGGTGAATCCTTGGTTAAAATGCTAAATCATGTTTTTGCATTTTGTGTCGGATAGGGTGTAAATCCAGGTCTTAAGGGTTTTTCTGAAAATTGTTTCTGTAGAGATTTGTCGGAAAAGGGGATGGCAGGGGATGGCATGCTCTGGACCCCAAGACAGCCAGGGCTTTACCTCCTCTGGTTGTGAGTCTAAACTTGGGAATAGTCAGGAGATTGTCACCTTGGGACCTTAGACACCTGGAGGGAACGTAGCGTTGGAACATGCTTTCGATATATTTGGGTCCTGTTTTGTTAACTGCCCTGAAAGTAATTAGCAAGATTTTAAAGAGCACCCTTTTGTGTATAGGCAACCAGTGCAGGGTGTTAATGGCAATTGTGGCTGAGGTTCTTCTTTTCCATCCCAACACTAGTCTGGCCGCTGCATGCTGCACCATTTGTAGTTTATGACAGACTGTCCTGTTAGTTCCTGCGTATGTGCTATTGCAGTAATCTATGCGAGAGGTAATGAGGGCTACTGCCACCGTCTTCCTTGCGGCGAAAGGGATTAGATCGAAAAATTTCCTGAGCCCTTTTATTATGCCGAAGCAGGTCCCTGCCACGGCTACTGCTTGTTGTTGAAAGCTCAGGGATGGGTCAAATTTTATCCCTAGATTTCGGACTGCATTGGCTGTATTAGGGGGAACGGTTGAGTCTTCTGGCCACCATAGTGCTGGGTTGAAAGTGTTTCCCTTACCAAACGGCAGGATCTCGGTCTTCACAGTGTTGCATTTAAGGTGATTCGTCCTCATCCAATGGAAAGTGGCTTTTAGGCAGTTTTTAAGTCTTGTTTCTGCTTCGCTGGTTTCATCCTCCATCACTAGGATGAGTTGCGTGTCATCCGCGTATGAGATGGTGGCTATGCCGAAGGATGATATGAGGGAAATCAGGGGGGCCATGTACACATTAAAAAGTGTCGGGCTCAGGCAGGAGCCCTGCGGTACACCTGAATTTATTGGGATCTCTTCTGATCTGAACTGGCCCAGGGTGACCACTTGTCTTCTATTTGTTAGAAAGCTTTTTAACCAGCTCAGTACCTTTCCGGTTATCCCTGCCGCGGCTAGTCGGTCTATCAGGATGGAATGTGACACCGCATCGAACGCCGCGGACAGGTCTAAGAGTATAAGGACTGCTTTTTTGCCCTGGTCTAGCGCTGCTCTGAGTGTTTCCGATGAGAATATTAGAGCGGATTCCGTTGAGTGATTTGCTCTGAAGCCAGCCTGGTTGGGGTGCCAGATGTTATTGGCCTCTAAAAAGGTGGTGAGCTGTTGATTTACTACCTTTTCTGTGAGTTTACAGAGAGTGGGGAGCAGGGAGATTGGTCGTAGATTTGTGAGGGTGGTGGGGTCTGGTGAAGGTTTTTTTTGCAGGGGTCTTACTGCTGCCAGTTTCCATTCGTCTGGGACTACTCCCAAGGAGAGTGAGGAATTGATAATGTTGTTAATACTGGGGTTTACAATCTCCACCATAGTGTGGAGGACGAAAGGGGGGCACGGGTCGAAGGGGGAGCCTGATTTAATTTTTAGAATTTTTCTCTGTGATTCTTCTAGGCTGACTTCCTGAAAGGCGGCTAGCTGGCTATTCCTATTTGGTTGGGACTCCTCTGAAGGGAGGGGGTGTGGGAAATCTTTAGTGAGTGTCTGTATTTTCTCATGGAAGTATTCCGCAATTTTGTTGCACAAGATTTGGGAGGAGGGGAATGTCTCTCTGCATGGTTTTGGGGTTGATGTATAGGTTGACGATGTTAAAGATGTCTTTTTGTTTGTTGTTGCTGTTGGTTATGGAATTGGTGAAGAAGTCCTTTTTAGCAGTTTTTATCATCCCGTGATAGTGACGACGGGCCATTTTGTAGCTGAGCTGGTCAGTTGTATCGTAGTTTCGACGCCAGTTCCGCTCCAATGCTCTAACCTTCCTTTGTTCCTCCTTTAGACTTTGGGAGAACCAAGGGGCAGAGGGTCTGGGTTTCTTTTTATATTTTGGTTTAAGTGTTGCTTTGTCATTGTCCATAGATAGGGCGCCCATCCATTCCCTGAAAGACTGGCTATCTTTCTCAGGGTCCCCTACTGATAGTGGTCTGGTTTCTAGTGCCTTAGTTAGGAAACCCGGTAGTCCTGTCAGATTCTTCCAATTGGGCCCTCCATGGGGATCACATGGCTTATTCCCAGGTGTGTGTGCCATTATCCCTAGGCGTTCAAAAGGGATGTAGCTGTGGTCGGACCAGATTAATTCTTGGGGTGGTTTTACATGAAGTGTGTCCAAGTTTGAACAGATGCAATCAAGGATATGACCTGCCTTGTGTGTGGGCCTGGTGGTAAGTATGTTAAGGCCTAGGATCTCCATTGTGTCTGTAAAGCTTAAGGTGGCATGATCTGTGAGGGAGTCTAAATGTATATTTGTATCTCCTAAGATCGTGTAGTTAGCTGATTTTAGTGCTAGGTCCCCTACTGCTTCTCCTAGGCTATTTGTGAAATCGGTGGGTGTTCCCGGAGGTCGATATAATAGTACTCCTGAGAAGGTGAAGGAGTCATGTACCTTAAGGGCGAAGCCTATACTTTCCGCACCTTTGATACCTGGGATCGGGAAAGTCAGGCAGCTCAGTGAGTCCCTATAGACAATAGCTATTCCTCCGCCTCTCTGGAGGGGTCTGTCTTGTCTGGCAATGAGGTACCCCTGAGGGAGAGCAGTCGTTACATCTGGATTGCTGTTTTGGGTTAACCAGGTTTCTGTCATGAAAAGACAGTCCAGCTCTCTTTCCAAGATTAGGTCGAAGATATGTTGGGCATGCTTGCCCATGGACCTGACATTGACAAGCCCGCAGTGTAGGTTTGGCGTTATGTTATGGTTTAGGGGCCTACTTGGTTGAGTGTGGCCGAAGCTTTTTTTCCGTATATTGCAGCCCCAGGATCCTCCCCAGTTTTCCCTGTTAGGGGGTGAAATGCAAGTAGGTGATTTTGTGTTAAGGCCTAGCAGAGTTTCCCTAGAGTACTGTATGAATCGGCCGGGGGATATGGCCTTGAGCCCGATCGATGCGCGGACGGGCGCAGACGGGCTTACCTTTGGCGCGCCTTCGGCGCTCCGCCGGCGCCGCCGCTGCGCCCGTCCGCTGCGCTCCCTGGGAGAGGACGTCATTTTATCCTGGCGATGACGTGAGGGCGGGGAGGGGCCAAGCACTCGTCAGCTCGCCCAGTTGGAAGTGGCGGGAGCCCAAGCAGCGCCTACTCGGCTGCTATGGGGGTAGAGAGGGGCACAGGTGAAATAGACTCTGGTCGAGTCTTTTTAGGGAGGGGCCGCGCTCCGCTACACACAGCGGTGATTTGCAGATTTAAAAAGTGAAGATCGGGTAAGTGCACAGATTCAGATGTCCAAGCTTACCGAAGTGCAGGTTTAAAATAGCAGTGGTGAAATTTCTCTTTTCAGTGAAACAGTTTTTAGCAATATCGCAATTTAACAGTGATAGCAGTTTTTACCAAAAGGAACAAGGTTAAAACATTCTGTCCCGGCTTTCCGCCTCAGGACACTTTCAATACACAACCACACTCACTTGTTATAGAGTTCTTACTATTACAGATGAAGTATTGAAGCACTTTAGAGTGATTAACATGCTACTCCAGAACACAAGGCTATGGGGTAATAAGCTGGTTATTTGGATTAGCAGTGTGCTCTCAAAAAAAACATCCCATGTATGTATTCCAGTTTTGTTGGGTTATATTCAATTAGTGGGAGTGAAGAGTGATCGTTCGTGGGGACCATGTAAGTTCATGCAAATGGTTATCGGGGTGAATAGACTGAGGAGACTGGGTATTGTTAAGTTTTAGGGACATGGTTTCAAAAGAGAGGTTGTGACCTTTGAAATATGGGATGCCCAATTTGGAGAAATACAAGAAAAGAGATTAAGACAGACAGGAATGCGACTAAGATCAAGTTACTTGCCTTCAGTAACGCCTTATCTGCTTGAGACTATCTAGCCATAGATTCCTCAACTTAGAATTATTCCCAGACGGCAGACTGGATCCAGAAATCTTTCCAGAGTAGTAAACCTGTGCGGCAGTAGGTGGAGTTGTTCATGTCGGAAGTGACAGGAGCGGTGCCTTTATAGATGCCACCCAAGCACACTGACATCAGTTTCTTTTCACGACTTCCAAGCCAGGAGCCCGGAGTCATGAAGAACTCTGACCACTGGTGTGGAAAACCACAGCCTTTAAAGGGGACAGCCCTGTCCTTGGAAATAAGTTTGCAGAACGGGGACGATGGATGGGTCGTTAAGAAATCTGTGGCTATCCTCAGCCTTCGATACGGTCAAACACGAGAATCTGATTGATCTTCTCAACCTTGGAATGGGGCTGTCTGGAGTAGTATTAAACTGGTTTTCCTCTTTTCTTCATACCCGCACACAATTCACGATCAACAACCTTTCCAAGCCAGCCCCAGTAAGGTTGGGCGTCCCACAAGGGTCTTCACTATCCCCAACACTTTTTAACCTATTTATGGAGCCACTCAGTAAAATGCTACAGGCGTCTAACGTGCAATATCATATGTACGCCGAAGATACACAACTTTATCTTAAGATCAATACCTTAGAAGACATTAAACGACTTAATACCACACTAAAGAACACCCAAAATTGGTTGGCAGAAAACCACCTCAAAAGGAAAGCTTTAAAGACCGAATTCCTCCTTATCGCTCCACCTGCTAATCTCCCTTTTATGCAAGACCAAATCCAACATATCACTGCATTTAGTGTTCAACCTACTATCGTTGACTCTGCAAAATCCTTGGGAATAACCCTGGACAGCAATCTCACTATGCAGAAACACATTAGCAACACCACAAAGGGAGCAAACTTCCAGATCAACACTTTGAGGAAGCTAAAGCCCTTCCTGCCAGCCAATGACTTCAAGATCGCTGTACAAGCGCTAGTTATCCCGCGGGTGGATTATGGAAGTGTCTCTTTTTGCGGCCTTCCAAAAGCCATCACAGCTCCCCTGAGAGCCTCAATAAACACCGCAGCAAGACTCATCAGGGGCTCGAAAAGAAGTGCCCACATCTCCACTGATCTAAAATCCTTGAATTGGCTCCCGCTTGAAGCTAGAATTCCTCTAAAAATAGCGTGCATGACACACAAGGCCTTACACCACAAGGCTCCCATTTACCTTGCCCAGAAATTGACAATCTCCGGCGGGTCTAGGTCCTCTAGGGGTGCCGACAACCTACTTCTAAAACCTCAAAGATTCAACAAAAAGAAAACATATAAACAAACCTTTTCTGGAATGGCACCTAGGATTTGGAACTCTCTTCCCCCAGGAACCAGATTGAACTCTTCCACCGTCTTCTTCAAAAAGGAAGTAAAAGTGATCCCCATGGCAAAATTTACTTGACTAGACGCTAAGCAAATCTGAAGAATAATTTTTCCCGCATTGGGAGGTCCATCCATTCTCCCTAGGCACGATATCCTGCCATGGAACTTAAGAAATCGAGATACTCACGTTAAGCTCTCCACTACTATTCCTGATCTCTGTTTTTATCCCATGTTTCTCGTCCCCACGTTTTGTACTTTGCATTCGTATTATTACCCCTTGCGCATGTCACCCCTCCTTTATTACGTGTATAATTTGTCATACTTCTCCCTATGTATTATGCAACTCTGAATACTGGAAAGCGCTCTGATATCCGCAAGGATCTTGTTCGCGCTCTATAAAACCTTCAAAATAAATAAATCCAAGGCGTCTGACTGGCACCAGGGGCAGAACCGCCAATAGAGAAACTGTAGGGACCCCTCCCGAACATGCAGGACCTGAGGGTGCGCCAGCATGGATGGGCCACCCAAATAGGAGGTGAATAGCTTCATAAAATTGGCGAAGTTGGGCGGGGGTCACTCCTTTTCCTGGAAACTCTGGGAGGCGTTGAGCCAGCCCAGGCCCGGGTTCTACCACAGAGCCAGGCCTTGAATGAAGATGCTCTCGTCTCGTCGGAAGACTTCAATGGACAGGGCGAAGTCGAAGTCCTCTTCGACTTCTTATTCTTCTTTTCATGGGACTTGCCAGAAGACTACTTCGAGTGAGACGAGGATCTAAGGCTCTTCAACCGATACTGGGACCTTTCTCTCGACCGGAATCGCGAGCGTCGCATATCAAGTGGCAAGGACTTGAGGGATCGTTCCCTCAAGTCCTTGGAGTGCTTGGTGCAACAGTTGGAGCAGGTCTTTGCCTACGGTGCGTCGAGCGCGACCACAACACTAACAAGATTAGGATCTGACACCGCCATCAGTCGGTAACAGGCGCCACAGGGCTTCAAGTCGGCTTTTCTAGTTGCCATAACTGCCACACCAGGAGAAAGATCTCAAAAAAACTTGGACAAAAAGTTGAAAAAGAAGCAGTCCAAAAAAAGACTGGGGTAGCTCTTTCCAGATCTGCGCTGACTCCCATGGAAAGACAAAAACTGACGTCAGCACACTGGGGTGACGCCTATATAGGCACCTCGCACATCCCCTCAGGTGCAGACCCGGCTACACACAGTCGAACATCACCTACCCGTGCACCGGGGTACTACTACTCAAGAAAAAATTCCGGCTCCAATCTGACGCTTGGGGATAATTCTAAGGTAAGGAATCTGCAGCTAGAAGTATCCTCTGCATGCTTCCTTTGTCTGTGTACAGCTTGATATGATATAAGGCGAGGGTCACTCAAAAGAAGGAAAAGGAGGGAAAAATTGAGAGTTTTAAATAAAGGCCAATTTTCCATACAGGGATTTAGGAATATAATGGGAGGATGCTTTTCGAGACAGTATGCAATCTTCAGATGTAAAATGATAGAGAAATTACATTTGCATGTCAGAAGGTACTATATTAAGGCCTTCTGATCGGCAGTAGTATCAGGCAAATGGCCTGTACGCAACTAGGACTGTCTGCATTCTCTTACAGGTGTCAAGTTGCATGGAGTTCTCGTCAAGCAGACTGACTTCTTGTTGCTTGTACAACAAGGTGCTGGTGCCACCGGGTGACCATTCTAGTCAGGGTGGAAAAAAACTGTACAACCATTCCTGTGAGTAACATATGATTTTCAGTGACTTATTTTTGGTAAAAGGTGTTCCATAAATTGGCAGCCTGCATGTAAAAGCAGTGCCACCTACTGATTTCTCGGTGTAAGGGAGAAATAATTTGTCAAAGGGCTAACTTGGAACATGCGCTCCTAGGTGTGGCACATTTGTTGATTTTTATGTGGAGGAATTCAGGCCCTTTACTATAAATCACATTGAGGGAGATAAACAGCAGATCACTTAGCTAAAGAGCAAGGAACATTCTAACTTAGTGGATCCAGTGTTTGAGAAACAATGGAAGAAACAGACTTGTGCTCGTGCAAAGGTACTGCTGGATCCAGTTAATGTATACTTTGCCCGATGAGTGAAAAACATTGCAAACCTTGTAGAACTCAGCCTCTAGAAGGTCATTTTGAGTGGACTTCAATTTTCACACGACAAAGTCAGACATAAGTGGTTATGCACCAATGCTCTTTTTGTCGGCGCATATCCATGGTCCATACTAGATTGTTTGCTATACTGGCGCTGCTCCCACAGTTCAAGCTAAAGACACCAACTTAATTTTAGCCTCTAATTTCAAACTCCCTCACCTTTACAGAGTATTTAAACATTATAAACTTAGCATTTTTTGTGTATACACTTAATTTATCTTCTAATAGTAATAAATTGTTTAAACAGCTGTGGACCTGCCCCCCCCACCACCTCCAACTAGGTATTGCAGAACTACAGGGGAAATGGACCACAGGTTAAGAACCACTGCATTAGAAGCCCCTCCCCAACTAAAGAAAAGCACATGGCTACTGTTAAATAACCATACACTCACACTCTACTAACACCCTATCAGAAGGTGAACTGGCTGGAATGAGAAAGGGATGCGAGATAAACTCAGGAAACAAAAAGTTATAATTTTTGGCCAACGCTATGATAATTTTAATAGCACCCACTATATATAAGCTGCTGTACAGTAATCATAAAAATCCTTAAGACTAGAATAAAACACTCCCCTGGTACAGCCATAATCTCTACTCTTAGTCCCCCTATACCATCTGAGGAAGCTGTGGTGTCTTGTGGAGAATTTGCAAAAATTATATAAATGAGGATAAAGATATGAGCTCATCCAATGAGGTCCAGACAAGTGTGTGCTGCACCAATCATATGCTTGAACTCCCCCCCCCCCCCCAGCAGGTATCTATTCCAGTGAGGACAGAGATAGGTGGATGGAGTCTTGTTGCCACAAATGAAGGAAGCTCAGAATGGATTGTGTACACGTACCTGACAAGGTCACGTCTTTGGGGTTGTGATGGAATGACATGTGAGTTATGCCAGGAGTCTGAGCTCTCAAGGGGCCTGAGCTCAGCAGCTATGGGGCCAGTTTATTAACTTTTTTTGTATGAGTCTTACTCCTCCTGGAAATTCTGGTGTTAGTGATAACTTGGGGGCAAGACGACTACTTGCAGAAATAAGCGTTGGGCGTTGAACTGTAAGTTAAGAAATGAGTTAAGAAATGAACACTGGATTGCCATTGTTTGGCACGGCAGACACTCACCGATGCCCGGGATAATGTGAAACTCTTCATTCACTCTTTTGTCCACGGCGGTGGTGATGATCCTCACATTTGGGAATGCGTAAGCCACAGAGTGGACCCCCATCTCTGCCATCAGTAGAGAGATCAGGAAAATCTTCTCTTCTTGCACATCGTGGTCCTGAAACAAAAGTAGTCAAGTCAGTTACTTGTGTGCTGCAGTGCCGGTTATTACAAAACAGTCAATAAAGACTTAGATGGACTCATGTTAGCAGTAAGGAATTTATAATCCTCTTATACTGCAAATGTAATCATCTCTTGATGCCACTGAAAATAAGGATAGAGTTGGGTATAAGCCATCAAGCAGAAAATGTTGTTTGGGGATGGCTAAACACAAGGGGAAATGGTTGTATATCTGCACTTTAGCCACGAGACAGCTGAAAGATCTGTGTTAACAAAATCTTGAAAGCATGTTCTTATATTCATATACAATAAGGAAATGTAGCTGTTGAACTACAGCTTAACGTCTGAGACTGAATAATAGACTACTTTGTATTGCCTCAGGCACTGGCTGCATGTTTTTTCCTTCCACATTGTAGCACTTAAACGGATTGTGTTCATTCTACAGAGGGAGAGAGTTAATAAAAGATCTTTATTGCACCTGATGATTACAATTAAACTGGAGTGTAATCATTTTCAAGTTGCTCACCTTTTAGATCTTTCTGAATTGGAGCTTAGGCAATGGGCAAAAAGTTTCTAGACAACGTTTGTTCAGGGGCTCTGGGTAGGTTACAACTAATATCATGCAAAGTGTATCACTAAGAATTACACCATCTCATTACTTGAGTTTTGAAAATCATTGTGTTTGTAACAAAGCTGTGCTAATTTAACAAGCAGTACATTCTTTATGTTCTTTTTCTCTTTTTTTTTAATAACATTTTTATTGATTTCAATGGCAAGTATACATGTATTATTCAACATCAGATTTTCAAGTTACTCACATCATTGCACTTTCCTTATGTTACATTGTCAGATATACATCAATCTGGGCCGTCTCGGCCCGCAGTTCTGCGCATTTCTAACTCCACCATTGGGGACACACAGATATCTCCACGATACACATTCCATTTGGACCTTTTCCTATCCCATTTTCTGGGGCAACCCCTGGCTACAAGCACCTCAGTCTCCGCCACAATGCATCTGTCTAATTCTTCGGGCGATACAATAGTAGAGGGCTGAGCGGCCCTACCCCAACCTCTCGCAGGTTCCCGCTTAGCCAGTGTAGATCCCAATGTCACTAACTGTTGTTCGATGTCGGTTAGGTCAGTTGTGGCCCAGATATTAAGTAGCCCTAGTTGTGGCGTCAGGACCAGTTCCTTCCCCAAAGCGGTCTGCATGTGGTGATTCTTGATGCTCTCCCTTTGGTGTGTTTTCAGAATTTCATCTTTTCAGTGTACTATCAGCGGTGGGATAAGTGGCTGCCACCACCCATTCCCTTTTAAGGTCATGCAGGCTGCAGGAAACACTTACCAGCAGCACTCGAATGGCCATCATGGCTGCGGCTCCAGTGGAAACTGTGCTGTCCATGAGAATCACATAGTCTTCACCAATCTCCTTTGGGAGACGGAGGTAGTGCAACTGCAAAGAGGAAATACAAGACAATTACGCCACTTCATCTGTAATGAAACGAGTTGGGCATCATACTCACCTAAGACTTCACCTACAGTAACTCAGTCTTAACTGAAGCAACTCCCACCTTACTCCTAACAGCCAGGCACACTAAGCTGACTCTACTTACACACTCTAAACATTAATGCCCACAAGCTACCATTACAACATCTCAATATGAACTCAAACCCATCATGGAGTTTACCTCCTAGAGATTCCTGCATCAGCTCAGCTACCCAGGCCAACCTTCAAATCCTCAAAGCTCCAACATGCAGTCTTCAAGGCTCGATCTTAGAAACTTTGTTTCATACTGCATCAAGCAAACCTCATGCACACCAGCTCTAGTTTGACCCAACATGTCCCCAGGAATTTCAACATTAGCCTACATTCAGGCCCATTCCGAGACTAGACTGGGCTATGGAGTCCAGTGTGCTCAGAGAAGCAGAAAATGTTACACGCAAACTTGGGGGACCGCTTGAAGTCACTTTGACTAAGGACACATGCAAATGTGCAGCGGCAATGCTCAGTGGGGGCTCACATCTAGCCTATGCACGCTAGCATGGAAGTTCACTGGTAACTCACCCAGAACACAGCACCTATTTAAATGCAGATTGCCTCTGCCATACTTCGCACAGTTAACTCACGCAACCAGCTTAGAAACCCAACTCAAACTATGGTAATTCATGGAAATAATAGAGGTTCAACACAGATGCTTGGTTTATGATTGGTTATAAATCAAGCATCTGTGTTCAGTCACAGGAATTAAAACTGTCACCACATTAATGGCAGACCATCGCACCTCTGCACAGGAGCTCAGCTCAAATACCAATCAACCCACAGGACACTCCAATTCTAGATGCATACCCACACACACATTTACCTAGAGCAAATCGATATACCAACATACTTTTGATTTCACATTCACACACAATTCATTTATCACAATATAATGCCAAACCTGAGTCTTTATGCCGAGTGTTTAGAGTAAACTTACAGCGAGTCAGCTCTCATACAAGGACCTTACAAGCAAGAGGACTGACAGTGCTACTATTGAACCCTCTATGGCACACTGCGAGGATTTAGCCTCGTTTTTTGTAGAAAAAGTGGAGGCCATTTATAGATCATTTTCTCAGCTCCCCATCAGGGAGAATTTGTCTACATCACTGGTTCTCAAACCATTGTTGATTATTCCCAGTCCGACTCTGGATGAGTTTTTAGCTTTGACGACAAAAGTCAAATCCGGCTCTCCGGATGACCCCATGAGACCCGCTCAATTTAGAGAGTCTGCTGAATGCTGTTATCCTGCCTTGCAAGGTCTTATCAATCTGTCCTTTAGCACGGGCAGTGTTCCCAGGGCTTGGAAACAGGCGATGGTCATTCCTATCCTTAAAAAACCCGCCCTTGACCCCACTAAGCCAGAACACTATCGCCCCATCTCCCTTCTTCCTTGGCCAGCCAAACTAGCAGAAGCGCATGCTAATCGAATTCTAACATCTCACCTGCAAGAAGCGAATATACTGGATAAATCCCAGAACGGATTCCGTGCGGGTCATAGCACCGAAACTGCTCTTTTGGCTGTGGTGGAGCACATCAGGAAGCTGTTGGATCAGGGTCAGACGGCGGCACTGATCCTTTTGGATCTCAGTGCCGCCTTCGATACGGTGTCCCATCAGATTCTTTTACACCGTCTGATGGAGGCAGGAGTTGGAGAGGTGGCACTTGAGTGGTTTCGTTCCTTTCTTAAGGATCGAGGCTTTAAAGTGTCTACACCTCCTTTTGCCTCAGCTTCTCGCCCTATACTTCAGGGTGTTCCCCTAGGTTCGGCTCTTAGCCCTACCTTATTTAATTTATATGTTCAGCCTTTGGCGGAGGTAGCCCATACTTTCGGTCTCTCCTTAGTGTCATACGCCGATGACACGCAGCTGGCGGTGGCACTTAATGGTGACTCCAACATGGACGCCCCCACCTTCCAGTCAGCGTTAAAAGCTGTTGCTGGCTGGATGGCGAATAATCGACTTCAACTTAATGCCTCTAAAACCGAGGTCATTATTTTTGGTAGGGAAAGTGGGCTGTGGGGAGATCAATGGTGGCCGTCTGATCTAGGCCCTGTTCCCACCCCTGTAAGTGAAGTCAGAAACCTCGGGGTGTGGTTTGATGATAAGCTCTCTTTCACCTCCCACACTAAGCGTGTGGCTGGCGCATGCCTAGGTACTCTGCAATGTCTGCGACCTATCTTTAAGTTTTTTGATGCAGAGACCAGACAGATTATAGTCCAAGCTCTGGTTCTTACCAGATTGGACTACGCCAACTCTCTGTTTTTGGGTCTAAATCAGGCCGAACTATCCCGTCTTCACAGGGTCCAAAATACGGCGGCTAGGATGCTTGTCGGCCTCCCGAAGTTTGTCTCAGCTCGTCGAACCATCCAGGATCTTCATTGGCTTCCGATGGAGCAAAGAATTAAGTTTAAGGCCCTCTGCCTAACTTTTAAAATTCTTAATTTAGCCTCCCCTCCTATTCTTTCACAGACTATTCTGCACTATGTCCCTGCTAGAACCCTCCGCTCTGCTGGACTGAATCTCGCCATTGTACCGCGATTTAAGAGAGCTAGAATGGGTGGACGCTCGTTCTCAGTGCTGGCGGCTGCCCTCTGGAACTCTCTGCCGGCTCCTCTCCGTTCAATCCCTGACTTGCTTCCTTTTAGGAAGGCATTGAAGACTTTCCTCTTTTCTACAGTGTAGATTCTGTCGCTTCTGCCTGCTGTTGTGTTGTGCTATCCAATTTTCCAAAGCGCCGGGACGCCTCTTGGCTGCGGCATCCGAGCGCTATACAAAAGTAAAATAACATAACATAACATACACAGACATGAGCTCAGCTTAAAGCCACTTCTAGTCAGCCTCATACTCCACCGTTACTGCACTACAGACTACAGTAATAACTAGCCTCTAATCATGCTGAAAAAACAAGTCTCTCCTTGCAAGTGATTTGAACTCAGAGTTAGTCAAACTATCACTATACCTCGGGTTCTCCGGTGTCGTGGTTGGTCTGGATTAGTATCTTTCCTAGCCGGATATCCTTGCAAACAGCAGTAAGAGCTTGTTCCATTGTCTCGCCTGCTCGAAGAATGGACACACCTGTGATCTGCAAACAGAGGAGCAGAAACATGTTATCATTACAATGCTAAACATAGGATGTCAAGCTGTCCGTTCCTTTTCAGTAAAACTTAACTGTCAGCACATGAGATCTATACAGTTTAGGCGCGTCTGCGGTGGTTCACATGGTAACCAGGCTGGGCTGGCTCAGGCAGCCCAACTAGCCATCCATTTGACCCACTTAAGGGATGGCTTGGGGGAATGGGGAATGTTGATATCCATAAAGCTCCATGTCTCCAGCAGTTTGAACTTCTTGGTGAAGGAAAGATTCTTGATCATTAGGAGGTTAAATGATTAGCTCCCTTCTGCACAAGAGTTCTTGATGTCCAAGCGATGACTACTTGAACATTTAGGGCTGTGATTCCTAACCTTTTGACTTCTGTGGACCCACCACGGACTCATTATTGGAATCCGGGGACCCGCTCAGTCACTACTGGAAGCCAGAGGCCCAACTCTCAGCATTTTCAACCATTTGAACCGCAAAACAGTACACTGCTTGGATGGAGCTTTTCTAAATTCCATTGAGCCCATTCATCGCCCATACTATATTCTGTTTGATGCACTTCCACTGGTCCTACGATTCAATCTGAGGACACTCACTTTTAGCCCCAGATTTCAAATTCCTTCACAATTACAGAACATTTAAAAAAAATGTGCATCTTTATTTGTATAAGCTGTTTTAATCTGCTAATTCTTTTCAATTTTCTAGGCAGTCGTAGACACATTGAGTAGGCTTTGCGGACCCCCAAGAGTCCCCGCTCCACAGGTTAAGAACTGATTTAGGGGAGAACATGTGTGGTGAATATTTCCCAGAAAATGGACAGTTCTACATGTCACAAATGCAACCCTTTCAGAAGTATTAAAGTAGCCTCATTTCTATCAAACACCCCATAATTTCTTTTTGGATGGAGGTTTATTGGCCATCTTAGACAACATATACTGACCAGCAGAGCTTAATCTGTGACACCTGATCAAAGACTCTGCTGACTTTCAGAACCGTAGCGAGTGAGAGCGACCGACTGATGACCCTTGAACACCAGTTGACCGTGTGGTACAACTTGACATAGACATCTACCCTCCTCAAGAACCTGCTAAAGGCCAAGTTTGACCTGAATTCTTATTATACATTCCAAGCAGAATCAGCTCTCTTCAGATTGAAGCAAAGGCACTAAGAATGTGGTGAAAAGACGGAGCACCTGTTAGAGGCAAAGCTGAAACAGGTGTAATACCAGCTATTAGGGCACCCTCTATGAACAGCTGTATTCCTCAAAAACACGCAACACGACCCAGGCAGAAAGGGAGTTCAAGGGGAACCTAACCGTGCCTACACTCACTCCTGATCAGACAACGTTGCTTGAGAACAACATCACAGATGTACGAATAGCACAGGCTATCCATGATCTGGTAACCATGAAGGCTACGGGAGACTATGGTTTCCTGATAGTTTTACAAGAATAACCAATTTTTTTGCTGTCCGGTAGGGAACCTGACAGGGTTGCCCCCTTACTATTTTTCGTTGCGCTGGAACCGCTGGCAGCTGCCATTCATGCCACTCAACATATCCATGGAAACCAACATCGGTAGGGGAGCAAAAAACATTTTATTATACTGACCAACTGTACACTCAGTGCACGAACTGATGAAAGTGCAAGAGGCACTTTCAGTTTTTTCTGGTTACTAATTTAGCTGGTTGAAATGAGGCCCTACCAACGACACCTACTACCACAATATCTCTCGGGGACGCCCCATTCTCTTGGCACCTCTCCCACATCAAAAATCAAGGAGTCTATTTGAATCCTGGATTTGTTAAGGTAATCCAGGATAAAATACACCCTTTAATTCACCGGATGAAAGCAGAATTTGTGGTCTGATTACATTTTCAATTATCCCTTTCAAGCAGGTAAGGCCTCTCCATGTCAGAGCATGCCTGGATTGATGTCTTGGAAGATCACAATAAATCACTCCGAGAATCAAGGCTAAAATATAGTTATTCTAAGATCTTGCACCAATGGCACTGGACCCCGGACAGACTCTCCAGGGCACACATGTAGGCAGATTCCTAATGGTGTCAGTGTACTGTGCAGAATTGTGACATTGTCACATTTTGAGAGACTGACAGGCACTATCGCACTACAGGTGCTCAATTTGGGCCCTGTTAAAGTGCAAATTAGGGTATGCAGTATAGTTGACGAGACGGTTGGCATTGCTGGATGATGAAGAGTTTCTCTCAGACTTGCCGCATATTTTTTTTCATAGTTTTATATAGCGCAAACTTGACTTGAATCTGAATCGGGTATCAGAGCGCTTTACATAACACCGGTTACGTTACATGAGGACACACATTAATGTTTGTTAGGCACGGGGAGATTAAGTGATTTGCCCCGAATCACAGGATGGTTAGCGTCATAATCGAGACTCGAACCCAGTTCCCCAGGTCCGAGGTCGAGCGCCCTAGCTGTTAGGCCAACTCCTCTCCCCTGGCATTGGCAATAGCGAAGGTGGAGATCCTAAGTCATTGGAAATCTGCCATATTCCCATCCTATAATTAAGGACTGTCGGATATGCATGGGATGGCTACTTATAAACATATTATATACCAACTTAATGATAAATTGCATATATTTGGTGAGATATGGGGTGCATTTTGGCGTAAGTAAAACAGGTTACTTAGTGGGAGGCGCCAGGGTGAGGGTCTGCATTTCATGACCTACAATTTCACTGACCTGTCGGTGTGTCGAGGGTGCTGTAGGCCTTGGCCCCGGAAGGCACAGTACTTATGCCCCTGGGATCCTGGCCAGAAGTTGTAGAACCTCCTTTGAGGCCTTCAGAAAACAGTGCACAAGGGTGTGTTTGTGGTTTGAGAAGCGCCTTGGTACCCAAGGAGAGTTGTGTTCAGACGGGATGGCCAATCCTTAAGAAAACCTTTACGATACAGAGGTGAGATGGAGGACACCCGTTGGAGGGAAATGGGATGAGTTTATGCTCCCAACCCATCCAGCAGGCAGAACCATGCCCCTCAGATTTTTTGACAGTGGTTACCATTTCAAAAGGCGCAGCGTTGGGCGATACGATGTCTTGATTGACGGAGGGGTTGCTCAATGTTCCCCTTTATCCTTGTTACCTCACTCCCTCCTTTTTTCCTTCTCACATATGTTGAGCCCTACTTGCTGCTTATTAGAAAGTTACCTTCCTAGTCCCTCTTCTCCTAGTGGGAAAGTAAATGGTGTGAATATATGTTTTAACTTACGTAACAGAGTTTTGTTGGTACTGCTACTATATACCTTTGACTGTCATACATGTATGCGATTTTGAAAACCTAATAAAAAAATTGAAGCACAGTTAATGCGCATGGGCATCCGCTCTATTATTAGACTGTTTTCCCACATGGCGGGTGAGGATTGAGATAGAGCACGGAAAGTGCAGGAAGATGGACCATGCAATGAAATATAGGAAAGAAGGAAAGTAAAAGCAAAGAGATCGGAAACAATCAAAGGCTTCCAGAGAGGAGGGCCGGGGCAGGTGAATCTACAGCCCTATATGCCATAAACAGATGCTTACAGAGTAAGTAACATTTTCCGTTCGTTGCATGTATAGTTGTGGATACACATGATTTGCACGGAATGTAAGCGGTTCTCCTGTAAGCAGCGGCTAACCAGAGGATGTTAAAGTATACATAATACAGCCTAGCCCAACTGAGCTTGTTGGCATGCTAGCACATCCACAAAGCAGTGTCTAGTGAGTGTGTGTGGAGTGGACGAGGTAGCTGCCCTACAGATGTCAGCTTAGGGGAAGTTGCCTTTAAAGGCCATGTAGGCTGTCTTCTTGAGTGTACAGTTCGACCTAGGTTGTGCAGGGTGACTTTCTTTGGCTTTAGCGTAGCATGTCTGGATGCACTTAATTTCTGCTATTAGCGCTGAGACGCCCCTTTGCCTGGGCAGCTGTGCGCTTTAGAAAATTGTATAACATAACTTGACCAGCCATCAGTGCTATCCCTACTTCTGAAATGGGGCTGCCTTTGTGCGGACTCCAAGTCCTGCTACTGTACTTCCACCGTTTGGGGTTCACAAACCTAGATTTGTTTTGCCACGGCTGGAAATGCTAAATTTTTAGGAAGGATGGCATTTACAGGCTAAGTCGCTTATACATGCAATAGCGTTCTGCTTTAGAGGTACAACAGGGTTCCAGGGCTGTTAATTATGGTTTCCTTCCATGACTAGCCAATTGTTGGATGATTTAACCTGATGCTATACTCGCTGGATACTGTTGTTACCTGAACACTACACTGATTAGATGAGTTAGAGACTTCATCACCTACACGATTACTGCTGCATTTATTGTTGTCTGTCTGTTTTTATTCCAGAATTGCTTTTACCCTTTTATCCACAGGAGCATGCCCACTTTGTGGCTCACCGAGGAGAATGCATGAACACAATTTACAGTGTTTTGTTACACGCTAGTAATACACAAACTAGCATGCAACACAGATTGTCCGAAGTCACCCGATGTTATGTTTTGTACCTGTTGTGATTTGCTTCCCCCCCCTTTTTTTTCCCCACCAGGTAGTTGCAGCTTAACGCAGGTACTACCACGGAAAAAAGAACCAACCCCCCCCCCCCCTTTTTTCTGTTAGCAATTCCACTAGCTTGTACACCTGACAATACACTAGTGAGAATACATTTAAGTAGACAGTGAACACTTTAGATACTTGCTTTAATAGTTCAATAGGTCCTGAAGAATCGCTAGTTAATAGACACAAGCGAGAAACATGTCGCCCGAACAATAGCACCAACTGGACGGATACTCGCCACTGGAAGCATAACATTCCAGCGAGTACCATTCAGACTTATTTTAATTAAAGCAGAGGACCACCAGAATAAATTGGTCCTTGGTACCCCTAGCTTTATTTTAATCCACATTTGTACGTCTAAAATTTTCTGGCCCTACACCCGCACTTCATCTATACAGCAGTTGGAAAAAGATCTCCGCTAAAGAGCCCCTCTTTGAGGAGTCGCCCGTTGGGTATTGCACCGCCGACCCAACGAGGAGCATGCCCAGATGATGACGCATGACACCTGCAAGGGCATTACATCCAACAAAATGGATGCCCAAGGGTAGAACTTCGGGACCCTACCAACATCCCACACGTTACGTGACACGTACTTTCCTCTTATCTCAGGAACAGCCCAACAACTTTTGTATTCACTGGAAATGTAAAATGCCTAAGCTTTGCCTCCAGGTACCCACACCAGACAGAGACAAAAAAGGGAAGGCATTAGCAAACAATTATATACTGCCATCTCGGATTATCCTTCCTATCATTACAGTCAATACTGTGCATAACTTCATCATGAATATGCTATCCTTCAATCAATGCATAAAATGACTAGTGATGGTCCAATAATAACAATGTTAGGACTCTTCTTACTGTTATGAACACTTTGAAGACATTATGGAGTTACCTGGCCTGCCAGACATGCTGATCTCAAATGATTTCAATTTATCTTTAAAGTCTGCATCACTAGATCTATCTCGTAAAGCAGGTAGCACATGCACCGGCTACCACTCCCAAAAGGATGGCCTCACTGAACGACTGCCATGTT
Organism: Lissotriton helveticus; assembly: GCF_964261635.1. Lineage (NCBI taxonomy): Eukaryota > Metazoa > Chordata > Amphibia > Caudata > Salamandridae > Lissotriton > Lissotriton helveticus. The sequence continues at coordinate 2,049,122,852 of NC_136067.1, read as the reverse complement.
GTTTTCTAGGGAAACATCATGCATATTTAATAACCTTCTGCACTTGCGCCTTGAACTTCTATGCCTGAAACCTCAATCTATGAATGCTGGTAATATAATTTCCTACCGCTTTTTTAAAAATCTAGCAGGATTTGTTGGCGTCACCATGGTTCACTGTTGGCCATTTACAACAGTATACTTTAGACAGCGCACAACACAAACAAAAAAAGCACACAGAAATCATGTAGTTTGGTGTTCCCATGTATGTAAAAGCACACTCCACAAAGATACACCATGCACCATCATGCAACGCGACCTCTTTAGAAAGAACATACATTAAACACTGTAGCAGGGAGGCCGGGACGGTGTCGAACTCTACCCCGATTCCCGACTGGTGGACTCATGATTCATGCCCTACCTCTCTTTCGTCGTCCCAGGAACCGTGGGAGACAGGCTCTTCCAGCTGGTGGCAACAGGCCGAGACGCAAGGAGAGGCGTGTATCTATTACCGAGCCGGGGTCAAGACGGAGACACACCCCCCTACAGCGCCATCGCTGTACCTGCCAGTAAGAATGGAGGAAGCGGTCCAGCCCCCGGATGACGTACCTCCAATCAACCTGCTAAGAGGCCCGGAACAAGGAAGTTGGGTGTGCTACGACACCGAGGAGGAGAGCGGAGAGAGAAGCATCGAGGAGAAGAGTGGAGAGCGAGAACACGGAAGCGGCGGGGACCGAGGGAACAAGCCAGGAGGCCAACGTTACCGCTCTGCGCCCAGCCACGCTCACGGAGGAGCGTGGCTCTCCCAGGTGCGTGACCGGGTGGCTGGGTGGCTTGGGAGGCGGGACGCACCCGTGTAAAGTTGTACAGCCCCCTTTTCCTCATTGTGTTCCTTGCACCTTTTCTCCAGCACACAAATCCCCCCCCCCCCCCTTCTTCCTTGGCTATCCCTCTGTTCCACCCCTATCCCTTCCTATCACAACGTGTATATAGTAGCACCGGTGTCCTTACTTCCCCGGGTTCCCTCTTTGACACTACTCGAATTTGTACACCGTACTGAGAGTCTCCTTTTCTCCCCGCATGTGGCGCTGGAACACGGCGAGAGAGGACGACCGCGCCCCCAGAGAACCCGAGCGCCGGCATGCGAGTCCAGGACGGTCCAACACCCTAGCTGACACCTTGGATCCTGCGGCTTTGGCTAGAGAAAGACTTACACAGAGACGAAAAAAGACATTTATAAAAATAAAACCCTCTTTACCACGCTCCCGCCTCAGTGTCCCTCCTTCTGATCCGCAACAACTGGTGTCAGAAGTGGGATTCGACCCTCCCATCCCGATAACAGAGATGGAACAAGTCATTCAACATATCATCAAGGGTCAGGAGAAATTGGAGTGGGCGGTTGAACGCCAGATGACGTCAGCACAGGCCGATAGGGAGGCGTTCAAAGCCGCCATGACAGCACAAATGGAGGGACTCCAAAAGGCGATGAAGGAGACGGGAGCAGGGCCGCCTATAGACAGAGGGGCGCCGGTCCCACATCCGTCTGGAGTGTCTCTACAGAAGTATACGCCGGGAGAAGACCCGGACGCCTTCTTAACTAACTTCGAGAGGGCTGCCCGGGCTTGTGGTTGGCCAGAAGGAAAGTGGCCATTTTTCCTTGCTCCTCTCTTGACCGGAGAGGCCCAGGCAGCCTACCAGGTCGCTAACCACATGGGCACCACTCCATACCAACAAATAAGGGCTCTAATACTCGATCACCTTGGAATGGATGCTGAAGCGTATAGAGTACGTTTCAGAAAAGAGAAGGGCCTGCCTGGGAGAACCCAAAGACCCTGTATTTCCGGCTCAAGAATGCAGCCGACAAATGGATTAAACCGGAAGGGAAGACCAAGGAAGAAATAATGGAATGTATTTACCTTGAACAATTTATGGAGGCCCTGCCTTATGGGACTCAAAGGTGGCTTAGGCAACACGCCGGACTAACCCCTACCCAAGCCATTGAAATGGCCTCCACCTATTCGCGGGCACAGCCCAAGGCGGGACCCTGGGAAGTTGAGAAGGCGAAGATCCAGACAGCGGCAGCGAAAACCGAAAAAAAAAGGAAGGCCCCTGACCAAGCCGCTCAAACCACGACCCTTTAAAATAGACTACCCTGTACCGCGGGGTCCCCAATGTTTCGAGTGCGGGGAATGGGGCCATATTGCCAGGATGTGCCCCAGAAAAAAACCTGGAGAAGAACCCATGGAAGTGGGCTACGCCCCGAAAGCTGTCATGTACACTGCAGAAATGGGCCCCTCGTTCTACGTAAGAGTTTTAGTCAATCATCGGTGGGTTAGGGCCTTATTGGATTCAGGCTGTCGCCAGTCTGTCCTTCAAAAATCACTGATATCCACCCAACAACTCATTCCGGGAGGGCGCGTCTTTATCCGGTGCGTCCATGGAGACGTAAAGCCATATGCTATAGCCAGAGTCACCATACAGCCTGAAGGAAAGCCACCGTGTGAAGTACAAGTGGGGGCTGTTGAGGCCTTACCCGAAGATTTGATCTTGGGGGTGGATAATCCCGATTTCCAAGCATGTTTTCTGGAGAAAGCCAAGTCCCAAGGGGAACGGAACTCTAAGACCTACCCCACTCTGATAGCAGCAGAGCCCTGGGTTCTAGATAGGAAGCTCCGTTTTGCCCAAGCCAATGATGCCACTCTTTTTAACGCTTGACAATCGGCCCATGTAAATCAGGGAAGCCCCGATGTTCCCTTCCCTAAGTTTATCATAATGAATGACCTCCTCTATAGGGTAGGAAAAGAGGGAGAGCCAAAACAGCTGATAGTACCTAAAGACTTCCGAGAGCAGATACTTTATTATGCCCATTCCCACTTACCAGCAGGGCATACAGGAGCCGAAAAAACCTTGCAAAACATCTCAAATGGTTCTACTGGCCGGGAGTTTATCAAGAAGCCACCGCTTATTGTAGAACCTGCGAGGTCTGTCAAAAACGAAACATGCAGAAACCCCCAGCTGTTCCTCTCCAACCCATGCCCATCATTGGGAAGCCGTTTCAGCGGGTGGGTATGGACATAATTGGGCCCCTTCCCCGTACATCGAAAGGAAATACCTATGCCCTGGTACTCGTGGACTACGCCACAAGGTTCCCAGAGGCTTTTGCACTCAGGGCTCCCACAGCCAAAAACATAGCTGAAAAATTCTTGGAACTCTTTTCCCGAGTCGGGTTCCCCAAGGAGGTCGTAACTGACCAAGGGACCCCCTTCGTGTCCAAACTAATGAAAGAAGTCACTCAGATGTTGAACATCCACCAGATACGCACGTCTGCATACCATCCCCAGACGGACGGCTTGGTGGAGCGTTATAATCGCTCTCTCAAGACCACCCTCCGGAAAATGTTATCGTTAGAGAGTCAGGATTGGGACCGACTTCTCCCCTTAGCCTTATATGTCTTGAGAGCCCAAGTTCAAAGCTCTACCGGCTACTCGGCTTTTGAGCTCCTCTATGGCAGGCAACCGCGTTCCTTATTAGAAATAACGCGAGATGCCTGGGAGAAAGAGGAGCAAGAGGAATCCAGGTCCCTGTTAGAATATACTCAGCAGTTGCGAAGCAAAATAGGGAAGCTCAGAGACCTCGCCTATTCCAACCTAGAGCATAGCAAACAACGTCAGAAAAAAACCTACGACAAAGGGAAAAGATGGAGGTCCCTAACTGTAGGCGATTGGGCACTTGTTCTCCTACCTACCTCGGCCCATAAGTTTCAGAGGGAGTGGAAAGGCCCTTATCCGGTCATACAAGTCATAGGAAACACTACCTATCGACTCCAAATATCCCCATCCAGGAAACAGTGTTTCCACATCAATTTACTAAAAAAATGGTTGGGGCCCCCACCCAGGATCACACAGTTCGGGCTTCCAACCCTGACCGAAGCCTCGACCCTGCAGGCCCTACCGATAAATGAAGAGCTTTGTCCCAACAAGAAGCAAGAACTAGAGTCTACCCTGAGACCCTTTTCCGACCTCTTCTCGGATCAACCGGGGTGCACTACCCTAATCGAGCATACAATAGAGACCGAACCAGGAAAAACAGTCAGATTACAACCTTACCGAATCCCCGCGGCCAGACGAGAAGCAGTAAGAAAAGAAGTCCAGGAGATGTTAAAACTTGGGGTGATTAGACCGTCTCGGAGTAGCTGGTCCTCTCCCATAGTAATGATCCCAAAACCTGACGGGTCCACCCGTTTTTGTATGGATATCCGAGCTCTCAACTCCATTTCCACGTTTGATGCCTTCCCCATACCACGGGTGGACGAGTTGATAGAGCGCATAGGGGAAGCCAAATATATAACCACGTTGGACCTCACAAAGGGGTACTGGCAAGTACCCCTAAGGGAGGAAGACCGACACAAAACGGCGTTTTCCACCGACGAGGGCCTTTTTGAGTTTAATGTGTTACCCTTTGGGTTACATGGGGCCGCTGCGACCTTCCAGCGTCTTATGCACCAAGTCCTTCTCCCTCATAGGGCGTTCTGCTCGGTGTACCTGGATGATATAGTCATCTTCAGCAAAACGTGGGCAGAACATCTGACACACTTGCAAGCCATAATGGGCGCTTTAAGAAAAGCAGGGCTTCATATAAACGCCAAGAAATCTAGAGCAGCCTTTGGCAAGGTCAAATACCTGGGGTACATGTTAGGCGAAGGGGCCATAGCCCCTCAGGAAGAGAAGGTCAAAGCAATCAGAAACACCCCCTTTCCCTCTTCCAAGAAGGACCTTAGGGCCTTTTTAGGTCTTATTGGTTATTACCGTAGGTTCCTCCCCAATTTTGCTGAGACCGCCACTCCACTAACCAACATGTTGCAGAAGGGGGTAAACAACAAAACCTTCCTGCATCCCTCGGATGAAGCGAAGCACGCCTTTGAGGAATTAAAAAGAGCCATAACCACCAGTCCCGTACTGATAGCCCCCGATTTCGGGAAGACATTCCTGGTAGCGACTGATGCTTCTGATAGGGGTATAGGAGCCGTCCTTTCCCAATTAGGAAACGACGGGTTGGAACATCCCATTCTATATATCAGCAGAAAACTACATGATCGTGAGCGAAAGTATCCCACGATAGAAAGGGAGTGCCTGGCCATTAGGTGGGCGGTGGAGAAGCTGAAATACTATCTAGAGGGAAAGCCGTTCATTCTCTTCACTGACCATGTTCCACTACAGTGGATGTACCGTCAGAAGTCTCAAAACCAAAGGGTGTTAAGGTGGTTCCTTTTCTTACAGCCCTTTTCCTTTTCGATACAGCACAAAAAAGGCAGAGACAATTGTAATGCAGATTTCTTGTCCCGGACACACGCTCTCCCCGATCGGGAGAATCCAGGGGGGGAGGAGTGTAGCAGGGAGGCCGCGACGGTGTCGAACTCTACCCCGATTCCAGACTGGTGGACTCATGATTCATGCCCTACCTCTTTCGTCGTCCCAGGAACCGTGGGAGACAGGCTCTTCCAGCTGGTGGCAACAGGCCGAGACGCAAGGAGAGGCGTGTATCTATTACGGAGCCGGGGTCAAGACGGAGACACACCCCCCTACAGCGTCATCGCTGTACCTGCCAGTAAGAATGGAGGAAGCGGTCCAGCCCCCGGATGACGTACCTCCAATCAACCCGCTAAGAGGCCCGGAACAAGGAAGTTGGGTGTGCTACGACACCGAGGAGGAGAGCGGAGAGAGAAGCATCGAGGAGAAAAGTGGAGAGCGAGAACACGGAAGCTGCGGGGACCGAGGGAACAAGCCAGGAGGCCAACGTTACCGCTCTGCGCCCAGCCACGCTCACGGAGGAGTGTGGCTCTCCCAGGTGCGTGACCGGGTGGCTGGGGAGGCGGGACGCCCCCGTGTAAAGTTGTACAGCCCCCTTTTCCTCATTGTGTTCCTTGCACCTTTTCTCCAGCGCACAAATCCCCCCCTTCTTCCTTGGCTATCCCTCTGTTCCACCCCTATCCCTTCCTATCACAACGTGTATATAGTAGCACCGGTGTCCTTACTTCCCCGGGTTCCCTCTTTGACAATACTCGAATTTGTACACCGTACTGAGTCTCCTTTTCTCCCCGCATGTGGCGCTGGAACACGGCGAGAGAGGACGACCGCGCCCCCAGAGAACCCGAGCGCCGGCATGCGAGTCCAGGACGGTCCAACACCCTAGCTGACACCTTGGATCCTGCGGCTTTGGCTAGAAAAAGACTTACACAGAGACGAAAAAATACATTTATAAAAATAAAACCCTCTTTACCACGCTCCCGCCTCAGTGTCCCTCCTTCTGATCCGCAACAAACACATACCATGTATGCCTTTAATTGGACATCATGGCACCCACAGGCATTTCCACCAGAACCTGCATTACAAACATGCACAAATTCAAACCTGAGATTAGGGAGGAGAAATATTTGCAAAGAATCTGCAAATCCTTGATCGAAATGATCAGACTTCTATCAGAGCTGTCCCTATCAGGCAGTGGAACAAGCAATGGAACCAGTGTACTAAAGGAGTCTGGTGGAGGCAGGTGACTGGCTCGTCATAATGTCCTTTAGCTCCTGGGTATATATAGCACAACCTCTCTCTAGACATTCAGGACTGGGTCATACCGAAAGAGGTTACCATGTACTTCTTGACTCTTCAATAAACAAAATACCTGTTCCTGTGGATCACCTCACCACTGTACAAGCAACGGATGATTCTTTAGAGAGCTAACTTGGATGGAACCAGAGAGAACGCATGAACAATAGGGCTGTTCCCAAAGCAGGGCACATTATGTACTGAGAGAGATGCTTTGTGGCACAGACTGCACTGGGTAAAGAAAGGAATATTATCTTTAAAAAGTGGGAAAATGAGGCAGAGTAGGGACACAGACACAGAGCATGTGAGTTCTCACCGACTGACAAACAAAGGGCCAAGGTGCACACCCAAGTGGTGAAATAGGATGTGTCTGCATAGTGACCGCACTCCAAACCGCAGTTTGTAAGAAATGCAGTAAAGAGTTAGTTTCTGAACCATCTACTGAGTGGAAGGGCACCCAGAGGTTGGAACTACAAGAACCAGGGATTAGACTAAACAATATTTATTTATGATCATATAAATGGCCTTTTTGAAGTATGTTTTGTTGATAAAAATCCTTTTTTTCCAATTAAAGCAGGTGAACGTCAAATAATAAGCAAGTAGATGAGTGAAGAACGGCTCCAAGTAGAAAGGTGTCAACAAGAACTGTTTCATGTTCACTGATCCTGGTTCGGTTAGTTACAAAGAATTAATGGTAGTTACATTTTTACTGTGGCAAACACAATGTATACAACTAATATAGCATGCTTACGGAAAAAGACCATTATAGATTAACTTCTAGAATATGCAGATTCAACAAGTGAAAAAGGAAACAGATTGAGAAATATAACAAAAGAAAAACAAAAGGTTTTTTTTTGCAGTGGCTGAATTTCAATAGGACTATTTATGAAGGCTTTAATCTGTAATGTAACAACATGCCCCATCTTAGATACGCCTGTAGATAAAAGGCCAAAGTATTATTAAACCATACCCGCTGCTGGTAGAATCGTTTGCCGTGATAGATGGTTCCTTGTGGTGTCTCCACTGTAACTTGCTGGAAAAGGAGAAAACAGTGTCAGAATAAACAGATTGCTTGGATCAGTTAGAAATGCTACATATGCAATGAAAAGACACCAACGTCTCCATCACAAACCCACAAAGTGGCTGATCACAAATTCCGACTGATGTTTCAAGAAGCATTGCAAAATTGTATCTCAGATCACAAATGTACATAAGCTGCAAAAGATCTTGTGCCTCAATGCTGCACCCTGCCTGAAGCCAGTAGGGGCCATGGGGCAAGCAGGGGTTACTCGGCCTGAACACAGGTTGATGGAACCTTTTAGCCCTGGGGACTTAACCTCATAGCTGCTGCTGTCGGCCGCCGAACGTTCGGAGCACTACCTGGCTGGTGCTGCGAACGTTCAACGGCCGACGCGACCCCGCCCACTCTTTGTAACGCCCAGCACTGCGCCGAAATAACGGCCGCAGCTAAGGCGTTAACACACTATGGCAAAACAACCGGGGCACAAAGAATACCCTTTGTGCACTTGACTCTGTTGTCGTGAGATCGAGAATTCAAAGGCTTCTCAGGGAGGTAGTGTTGCTGGCCAAGACTCCGTACTCAACAGTTATACAACAGAGTCAATTCAATGCTGCCCAGCGCTTTTCTCCATATTACCGGATCTGCTCTAGCCTGGCTCAAATTATTTATTGAGGATAGATTGTTTTAGGTCTTTGACTGTGGCTGCACCGCAGATACTCTCCCCCTTCAATGTAGCGTACCACAGGGCTCCTCACTTAGCCCTACACCGTTTCATTTATATAGGAGGCCATTAGTGGATATCCCCACTCACTTGGGATAACAATAGTTTTGTACACGGACGATACGCAATTGGTCCTCTCTCTCACCCAGAATCACATCTCCCTTTCAGCTTCCATGGGCCCTTGCTTAGAGAAAGTGGCTACCTGGATGAACAACTCATGCTTGAATTAAATAGTAATGAAACCGACCTCTTGATCCTTGGCAATAACCCCCAATCCTTCAATGGATCTGGGCTGGCCATACTAGCTTGACCGGACCTCCGCTCCGCCCCCCAGCAAAAACTGCCATAAAGAGGCTGAGTGTTTGGTTGGATGACTCCCTTAACGGCTTAAAGCTTGCTGCAAATATTTTGGCATTCTCGGGATGCTTAGAAAAACTATTCAGTTGCTTCTGCCTCTCTCCTAGAGACCTGTAGTCCAGGCCCTTATACTTGCTCGTCTGGACTACAGAAACTCTTTATACCTGGGTGCTCGTAAAAAGACATTACACAAACTGCAGATGAGGCAGAACTCAGCCGCCCCAATTCTGCATAATGTCCCTAGACACCACTCCGCCCGTCAAAGCCTCAATTGGATTCCAGTAGCGGAGCAGATTAAATTCAAATCTCTGCATCACCCACGGGGCCCTCTTGGAAAGAGGGCAGCTGATCTCCCCCGGTCTTCCAGAACATACCTTATGTTACTCTAATGCCTTTCTGGCCAACATCCATTGGATCAAAAGATCTCGATGGAGAGATGTATCTTTTTGCTACAACATAGCTACATTTTGGAAAACCCTTCCCACTTCCTTGAAATTGACCACAAATGAACTATGACTCAGTAAGTAACTCAAAACGCGAATATTCCAAAACAGCCCCCTCTGATACTCTGTAGAGCTGCCTCTGAACTAGTACTGCTGGGATGTTTATGGGTAGATATGCGCTATACAAGTGCTAATAGAATAGAACCAGTCCTCTAACTTTTTCAAGAGAAAGTGGACAGGCGAACTGAACAAAAAGGCCCTTTCCAGTAATAGGCAGGAAGAAATATCTTGAATGAGTACTGAGTGAACTATACATTCTCCACAATTTCAACAGGAGGGAGAGACCTCATAGGAGGGAGAGACAGCTCAGATGAGGGAGAGACGGCTCATATGAACGGAGGCTTTCAAATGGATACGAAGGAAAGATGTGGCTCTTCCTGGACATTAGGGGGGGGGCACCTCGGACTCAATAACATTAGCTGGAATGTTAGTAAGACAGCATTGTACGGATTGTGGGATGTAGAAATGACTCAAGCTCAAACTACTGGAAGAGGTACCTTGACTGGAGAAGAAAGATAGAAGGATGCTGCTTGTATGGGGAACAGAAGGGGGTGTATTTTCTAATGCTCTTAATCTTAATGCTGAAAAAGATAGCATTGTAGGAAGTGCTGTAAAAAGAGACTCAAAATAAGTTTTCTAGGAAGTAAAAGTGCCCTATAATTACAGAAGAATTAATGAGCGCCAGAAAGGAAAGAGGAGTTTAATGTAGGGGAAGCTTATGCGCAGCAGTAACAAAGCAGAGGTTCCCCACAGAGTGGAATGAAAGAAGGGATCCTGAGGCCCGTCTCTCTAATAGGAGGTATGCGAGGCCTAGTATGGAAAGTGTCATGAAGGCGAGGCGCCTCTAAAAAGTCCCTTTGGTGGGAGGAAATGGAGAATATTGTGTAACAAAAACTTTGAATTTAATCGGAGAAGCAAGAGAGCCCTGAATGAATAAGGGATTGAAACTTACCTTTAGTGGAAGGAATGAGAGGGCATGTTCAATCAGCAGTCTCATTAATCGCTTGGAGTAAAATATAAACTCATCTCTATTTGTCTCTCTATTCCTAAAAGCAAGACAGAAACAAGAAATGAAAACAGGTGCACAACTAAATGATTTGTCATGAGAAAGACCAGGAAACAAGCCTTGGACAGAAGGGGCAAGGTTAACAATATCAACAAAAGGAACAACCCCAACACAGCATATTGCATTACTATCAGAAGTATTTCCTTGTTGAAGTGAGGAGTATGGAAGATAGTTGAGAAATTGAGGGTTTACACACACAGACATACTAAACATGTAAAAAATGGAAGGGGATGCTAGTGCATAATTCACTCCTCCCTTGCAGAAGCAAAAGTGAACACCGTGTTAGGGAGCAACAGGAAGAGAGGAATTGTAATTTCCTTACCTGATAATTGTATGCATGCCGCGGACCTGAGGGGTGCTTTCGAGAACACTCAGTGTCTTAGGTAAAGGTTGACCCTGGTGGGCAGATGCCAAAGCAGCTCTGAAAGTAAAGAAAGTGTGTTTGCATCACCAGGAAATGCAAGCAAGCAATGAGGAAAGAACACAACACTCAAAAACATGCAGTCAAATACTTAGAAATCGTGTACATGATTCGAACCTCACGCCAAACACTTTACCACGCAGGAACAGAAACAAAATGGTTCATTACAAAACTATGCATCTACTGAACCAAACAGAAATAGACAAACTGCCAAACAGACAGCACTTACGTGAAAACACGTACAGTCAAGCAAATCACACAAAACGTGTCATGTGCATGCTTCATCAAGTCCAGATTTAATTAGCACATTTCAGTTACATGCAAAACGTTTGGCTCAGTACCACAGACCATGGCACGTTTTGCAGCCAACGTCATAAAATAAAAATCCAATTTTTTGTTTATTTCTTGGTGTGCTTATTAAATGCATCTCTATCCCAAGGAATGTTCTTAGATGCTTTCCAACCTGTCCAAGTTATCTCCACCACCCAAAAAAAAAAAACTTGGACCCAGGTCTACTCTGCAACTATCAAGTGTCCTCTCATCTCTCCTGGCTAATGAAAGTCAAGGAAATGTGGAGCAACTCAAGTCAACAAGATCATTACCAGGGAACAGTGGCTTTCAGACTATCAATCCAGCTTCAGTCTAAGATGTAGACTTGAAATAGTCACTTTAGGAGGAATCCTGCCACTAACTAGATGATACAGAATCCAGTTGTCGCACTCATTGATAGGTCAGTGGCTTTTGCCACAAATCTTCAGCCTGGAAAACATGTATGGGCTTTTGTGGCAAAGTCCTGAGCTGGTACTCCTCCTTTTAGTCATCTATTGTTGAAGGTGGAACGCTTCTTTTTAAGACAATCTGCTATTATCTGTGATGCTCCTCCGATTCAATCCTAGGCCCATCTCCGTTTAATTTGTACATGAAGTTGCTAAGCTTAGAAAATACTGGAGTCTCCATTCATCAGCATGTGGATGATCTGCGTGTGTAAGAATGTCACCTCTCAGGAACATCCTTGCCCCTCAAACTTGATCAGGTATATCACACACCTGCATCTATGAGAATGTCTTGGTGCCTCATACAAAAAAAGATCACCTGATCTTATCCTAAAGTTAAACAAATTTGAGCCCTCTCTCCTGAATATTATGACAATGGAACACTCTGCCATCACGGTTGCCCTTGGGAATATCACTGGGATTTCACTTAGACTCCACTCCCACTTGATCAACCAAGTTTTTAAATCTGCTAACTTCTTCCTCCACTCAACAAGTCCATACCTTCCAGATCCATACGGAAACTGTTTTACAAGCCAACCTCGTGTCACCTCCGGGCTCGAAAATGAAATTACTATGAATATGCTATTTTAGCTGGTGCCTGACAAGCATGATTCTCCACTCAACACAGACCTTTTTTGAACAAAGCACCTCACGAGCTCAGGCAGAATGGCGGCTCTTAGAAGACTTGGAAGCTGACGATTCCTCATTTCAAAACTTCATGCACAGAAACCATCCTTCTCTGGCAATGTGAACTCCGCTAGGAACTAGCTAGTCTGTGTTAATTGAATTTAACACACACTTCTCATGTTCAGGAAGTTTATGATGTACAGGTGGAGTGGGTGAGTTTTTAGCCAGGATCAATGCCCCCTTACTCAATCTGTACTCTGCGCCCAATTAGTATTTATATTTGCTAAGATCTGTTCTTAATTTGCTACCATTAACTTGTTTCTTTGCTCATTACTATTCTTTTCAGTTGCATATACTTACGCGTTCTACTTAAAGTGCGCTAATACTTTCTGAGGTACAGACACGAAAAGCAATAGTAACCAAAGATTCACCTTCCTGTAAACCCATCAAGCATCTACAATGGTCCCAGAGAAAAGGAGAACACAAATATTAGCTTCTGTGGCTACATCACTGCTTGTGCAAGTGTGCCATTATAGGAGACAAATTGCTAAATGTTTTGGAAATAAGACCAATGCAGTGTAAAAAGGGATCGGTCTGGCACCAACTGCTGGGTCACATCCACTCTACAAGAGACAGAACAAGCGTAGACTATTTTAGTCTCATTTAAGTCCTCAGTGAGGTGTAGCAGGAATTCACGGCGCACTCGTTACAACAACTTACCACATGTGGATATGCATGAGCAAACGACAGTAAAAGGGCTAGGAGACAAATATGGCCGTAACTAAAAAAATACTATCACAGCAGGAAAAGGAAATATTATGAAAGAAAGACTTACGAGGAACCCATTTTGAATGTTGTAAAACTATCAACCATTTTCAGTGGGATTCTAGCCACAGCTCAAACTTCTAGATAAAGGAAGCTGTAGTACACCAGCTCAGCTGGAGAGAAATTAAAGTACCAGCCGAAAAACGACCCTGCTTCATTAGGTATCCATGCCAATTTCCAAGGAGCTTATAACAACAACCATGGAAGAAAGTGTAGAGTTCTTGATGTCTGTATAAATGTTCAGACATCAATGTTGGTTTACACGCAGATGGATTGGCAAACCTTTACTAAACTCCTGATGTCCAACCTTGAACATTTTAGGTACTTGATCTTGACAGTGCACATCTAAGAAGCATTGTAAAGAGAATATTTCCATTGCAGAAGGAACATCTTGAACAGCAAGTGCTGTACAGAGTTTACTATGGTGTGTGAGCTCCGGCGGAGACCATTTTACTGAACAGAGGCAAGACTAGTCGCGATTTGCTCCATGCACTCTCATGCCCCCGCTAGAGAGCATGCCTGGTGCACTTTCCAGTGTTCAACTAAATGCTCTGACTTTGTGCATAGATGATACCTCAATAGGGCATTATGCTCAACTTCCTTTTCATTCCAGAATCAAGCTGGGTTATGTGAAAGCTGCTTTGCTTTTCCTGCCAAAGACTAAAATGCCTAGAATTTCCTGCTCACTGCTTCATATCCATTCTTGCAAGGGTAGGTGGAGGAATCCGCACCACAGGGGCTGACAAGTGCACACCTGATGCATGGAATTATTAGTAAGCTGGTTTAAAGCCCATCTTTTCTTAAGTGCTTCACTGGTCATCGTAGCAGTGTCGCCGTATCAAAGGAGAGAGTAAGGACTAGGTAAGCCAGTCCGGATCCCCAGGATTATATGTCAATATCAAAAAGGACTAGCTATTTAGGGAAAGGTGGGGGAGACTCAATGAAGTACGCGTGCCAGCACACCCATTGGTTTGTTCATGAAGCCCTCACCCACCAACCTAGTTGGTGGCATGCTTCATCATCGGGCCCACCACAGTGACACCGAGTGTGGACCAAACAGGACGCTGGAGGTCATAATCCGCACTCCACCACGTCCGTCTGCCTTTTTAGTAGCTAACAGGGGCCCAGTCATTAAAATGTATTTACTTACCCTCGGGTACTGGGACCCACTGTATAGCTTTTTAATCTTCACCTTCTCACCCATTACACTGCACACTCAGCAACATACCAGCTCCGCAGTAATCTGGCGTCGAAGCACACCCGGGACACACTCGGTGTCACTGTGGTGGGCCCGATGATGAAGCATGCCACCAACTAGGTTGGTGGGTGAGGGCTTCATGAACAAACCAATGATCAGCACAAAAGTATCCGAAAACGAGGTGTGTAGTGTCACACACTCCCTTTTTGTATTCCTTTTACACACGCGTACTTCATTGAGTCTCCCCCACCTTTCCCTAAATAGCTAGTCCTTTTTGATTTTGACATCGTAGCAGTGTTACAGTGTGATCCTCTGTTTCCAGAGATTCTGGTATCCTAAACCTATTTTGTAGTGCGTCCCAGTTTCCAACGCTAGGCCTGGGCTGCAGTGTTTTCCTGGATTCTTCTGATAGTGCTAATAAGTGCCTCCCGATTCCTTAAACTTCTGTAGTTTTTTTTGCAGTTTGTACATTCCTTTCTCTCCTTCCTTAGTTCCAAATGTCTGCCTTCCTATCCCTGCTGCGCTAGTCCTCAGTTTCCTACAGTGATTTGTGTGCTTGCTTTCTGCCAAGTGATCCCTTTGTTTTCACTTCTTTCTTACTAAATACTGGTCTATTGTGGCTTTGTATTTAGTTCTATAAAAATAATCACTTAAGGAGGATGCAAGGACAGAGAATTATCTGTTGGAAGCTAACCTACACAACAAAAAAGTATCTCAGACCTATGCTCCATAGACCTCGTGTGGAGTGTTGAAAGAGGACATGGTCAAACTCACACGTGTGTAAAAGGAATACAAAAAGGGAGTGTGTGACACTACACACCTCGTTTTCGGATACTTTTGTGCTGATCATTTTTTTTTTTTTTTTTAGTTCTCCACACTCGCTATTACTGCTTTGCTTATTTCTGTATGATTGCCAGGGGTCATGGGCAGACTTGACGACAAAGGTAGTGTTTCTGGTTGACTTAATATTGTCTTTATGTTACTTTTTATAACATCAATGTTATCAGACTTAGAGACCCAGACGTTGCAAGTATACCATTTAACTGGATATTTGCAGTGAACATCTGACAATAATTGTGAGTGAAGCACAAGCAGCGTCTGTCTTAGCCTTGGAACTCCTGAATGCTCTACACCACACCCCTCCACCATTAAGTTATTATGTGTATGCCTTGTACGTCCTGGATATTATTCTGAACTGCCTCTTGGGTGTATTTTCTGAGTTTAGACTGACTGAGTGAAGAGCTTCCACAATTGATCCCTTTTCCCAGCTGATTTACTTTGTGATTTTTGGCTGCTCTGTTACCAATAATTTCCAAAAACTAGAATAAAAGCAGATCTGTAAGTTAAACTAAGACTCAACTACATCACTTCCGTAGGAGATTACCCCATCACATCTCCTACCTTTCAGTGTCTGTTGATGGCTGTAGACACACTATGATAGCCTGCATAGCTTACATATAAAATAATATATTGACGTTTAATTCACAAGCCTTTTATAGGACAGCAACATCAACTGTAAATGGACGTCACCCTTCGACTCAGACCCAATTGCCGTTCCTCGGCTTTCTTGACTAACTTGAAGATCAGGCGTCCCATCGGAAAGACGAAGAAGCTAAAAGCACAAGGGATGTTTTCAAACTGAAGCCTGAAAATAACTGCACTCCATAGATTCTTTGCCATCTAGAGATTTGGGTACAGAGAGAGGAGCAATTCAATGCTGGTGGTGGTGAAACTACCAAACTTCCACACAGCTCTACCCAGTGAAACGAAAACCTTCCGATTGCGTCTCTTGAAAGGTTCCAGTGAATAAGCGGTTCTTGAATCAGATTAGGCAAGTTAAGGGTTGGCTCTTCAAGGTGTTGCCTTCCTTCATGCTTAGTCGGGCTTGTATAGAATGTCTAGAAAAGCATACTCATAGATGTCCGCTTCCAGATATCCTGTGCCTCGACTGCAATGGTACTCCGTGCTGAGTGCACTGATGGGCATAAGAATCTCACTCAAGGCTGTGCCTAAAGGAAAACATGGGGAAATCCAGGTGTGACCGAGAAGAAAGGAAACAATGAAATCGCAACTTTGAAGATAACAAAAGGTTCAGTACAACCGGTTGCACTGAAGGCCTGTCAGCCATTTGCCAATTTCAACCAACCATATCTGTGGTGGTGCATTCGGATTTCCAAATAGTTTGGACAGAGAAAGAACAGGATGACTGCATTAGTATAAGTTAAGTCATGATTCTGGAACTCACAGTTCTTGGTCTCAATGCTTCTGAACACCTGCCTGGCAGACTCCTTGATTAGCAAATGATACTACATGGCTTGCTGGAAAAAACATGATTAATCTGGTGTGGCAGTTTGTGGGGCCAAAGTAATAGGGTGATTTCAAAAATAGAGGGATCCTTGCACAGACAACTTCAAATTTGTGGCAGCATTTTTTTAAACAAGCTTATTCGGTGCTGCCTGCAACACAGGCAATTACCAACCAGTTGTGAAGGAGGGAGATTACGGACAAAAGGTAGCAAAATAATCATTAAACTAATTTTTCCCCTTTACTGTAGTTCCAATATTAGTTTTTCAACTCTCCTTTTAGTTGATACTCTTACTGAAATTGTGATTTGTTTTGAACAAAATGAAGGACAAACAAGTAGGGAGGCTAAAGTAAGGACAGAGGTATTGAATGAAGAGTTGAGAATGGGGAAGGACGGACTAGGGCACAAAAGGAAGACAGATTGCTTTAGAACTTGCCAATAATGATGCCCTAAAGTCCTCAAATCTCTCTCTACTCAAGAGTCTGAGGGAATCTCAATAGGAATCCTCAGGAAGTGGCAACCCAAACGTATCTGGTTACCCTTTCTAAATTCTCATGTGATTCCTCTGCACATGGCAGGTTCTCCGATGGCAAAAATCAGGAGAAGCTCAACTGCTAGAAATACCATGCGGAGGGCAGTGATGGACAGAAACCGGTTCAGACGGTTCTACTATATGGAGTGACAAGGCAGCACTGGGTGAGTATTTACAAACACAGGATGAAGGAGAATACCACCCCATAGATCTGGCTGTTCCAGGGCAGCAATAGAGGCGGGAGGCAATGCTTTTGGAGTGGGGCAACGTCTTCCAGGCAGACACTACACTAACTTAACTAACCCTGCAGAGCAACTATGGTGTCTTGCAATTGTTGAAGTCTCCAATGTCATGAGAGACCACAAGAGGTGATGTAGGCACAGTGCCCATCTGCAATAGTACATAAAACGTTTGATTGTTATTCTGGGGATGTGGAACTATGCAGACACAAAGCTGCCCTGAGCGAAATGGTGACTTGCCAGCAATTCAGAGTACAACTTCCTCACTGCCAAAGGTACAAGTGCCACAGAGGCCATGGTGTTCCAATGTGAAGACAAAGGAGGCTCAAATGCAATCGGGACCACTCCAGACATGCACTGTGAAAGGCCAACTGCACTGCACCTTACACAGGGACGCGCTACCCATCACCACATGAAATTCACCACAATCAACCGAGCAGCATTCTAAAACAAAACCGTAAAACATTCAAAAGATACGTGAACTTTAAACTGCGTTTAGATGTTAATTCACACATGAAAAAATTATTGCAAACAAAAACCTGCAGGACTTAGGAGAGGGGGAGCCAAGCAGAAAGCAGGTTAGACCGATAGAGGAGCCGCGTAGGAGGAGCAGTGTAAGGGTCGGGAGCAGAAAAGCAAACAAAGTACACAAATGTGTCCTCACATATCCCAGCGCAGTTTCCTCTGTCGGAGTTGAGATTTTGGAGGTTTTATAATTTACATTTTTTTCCAACGCAGAGACAAGTCACATAAGATGAACCAAAGAGCATAAAAAAAAGAGAAAACATTCTGCATTAGACAGCACAGAGAAGGCGGGGAGGAGAAGGACGTTGGAAACAGGAAGCGGAGGAACTGCATCATAGCACAAATATTTTGTTGCCATCCCAGATTAGGTTCAAATTTAGCTCTCAACTCCCCTGTGTCAGCAATGTAATGACCCAGTACAATACCCTATTAAGTTAGCCAATTAATATGTTTTTTCCTAACAAATATATATATATATATTATATAATATATAGAGATTATATATTGTTTTCTTTGTACATAGGCAGTTCCTCCGCTGCTTCTCATCAGGTGATACAAGGATTCAGATGATATCTGAAAACTTCCAAATGAGGGGGCGAGAAGCTGTGTGATCTTGGTTACTTACCAAAAAGGAGCAGGAGGCATTTGCACTTGGCAGGAAAGTTACCAAACAGAAAGGGAAGGGCACACTTATCCTGCTGAGCAAGTACAAGTCACCTTTATGTGATCAGCACAGGTACATCAACCCCCTTCATCAGTCCAAGCACAGAATCACGAGAGAGATGGCGCAAAGATCGCACAGAGAACACCGGCTTACACTTCATGCCTACACCTACTTAATAATGGTGTCCTTCAGCAGTATGGCTCAGGCTATTTAGGACCGTAACCACTGATCGCATCCCTAACACGACATCCCACTCGTTCTAGCAAGAGGTTCAGACCTAATGTAAATTGTAGCTCTTCCCAAGTAAAAAAGAAAAATAGGCAACCTAGGACATTCAGCTCCTTTCAGTGAATGATCCCTTCTCAACTTTTTACCCTGGTGTTTGGACTACAAAAGGTGCGCTTCGTTCATCCCAGCCCCAATTACCAAAGTTAAATAGAGACATTATCTCGCTGCCCAGTAAAACTTGCCATGAGCATCAAAGCCTTGCTGAAAGGGCCCTCTGTACTTTGGCTCACCGCTCCCCATGGCGTGCTTTTATACCACAGAACGGGCATCTGCTCTTCTGCCTCACTAATGGGGTAACAATCATGATGCCCGTGGTTGTCACCCGCACTTCATCTCCTGCCCCAATTCCTACAGCCATTCTCCTTACCCCAACCCTCCAGTGGCGACTTTACTCTGTGCAGATCTTTTTGCCTCTTACCTCTTTCAAGGGAAAAGCAGAGGAGAAAAATGAGATGAAATTTACAGGTTCTCTGCTGGCATCCTACCTCACTGTGATTTCACGCTGAGATGACAAGAAGGGTCAGTCAGGGTTAGAGATCATGGCATGGCATTCCATTACAACACACATGGGAAGCAGGTGAACAAACGGAGGGGAGGTGGGGGGGAAGAGAGAAATAAAACAAGATCACTCAATGGCCAAGCCAGTCAGAAAACAAGCCAGTGCAAAAACAGGTCACAGCAGATTACAAGGCATGAATACAGCAGTCATTGATCATGTACTTGGGTTGCCCATCCAAGGGTCATGCATTTCACCAGCACCTGGGGGTCCAGGGCACTTTGCTTTCTCCAGACCAGTCAATTCACAGACCACCACATCACGTGCATCGAGCGTGCAAGCATCTAGCTTCTGGAGTTTTCATGCTGGTGTGTCTTAATTCCCAATAAAAAGAGCAGTGCGGTATACAAAGCCCTTGTTCCACCCCCTGCAATATCATGGTAAGCTGTAGGCAATTATTAGCCTTTTTTCATGCACAAACATTTAACTGATGAGGTGGAATACACAATCATCAGAAATAGGTTTGGAGAAAAATCCTCTAGCCACCGATTCCAAATTCATGTGTGTTTATCTGCCAAGGGAATCCTGGGCTCTGCTCCAGGCTTTAACATTTAGATGTGGAGAGGCAGCTCATTTGCACATGATATAGATAGGGCAAGCTTCAGATCCTCTCTGGAAGGAGAACATAGATTAAGGCTCTGGTGCGAAGTGAACAAATGAAGAAGGCATTTAACAAGCCTTATGATGGAAGGTTGCCGACACAGCTACTCTGAAGGTACATCCATGCTATCCACTTCAGCTAAGACACCAAGAACTATTTGACGTTGTGGAGGCTGATTAATAAACAGGGAGGAAGGAGAACATGGATTTGTGTGCAGTAACACCTTTATTAGAGCGCTCATAACAAGGGGACAGCCCCAAGCCATCATCTCTTATGGGCGAATAAACGTGTTGCATCTTCCCCAACTCTATGAAACCTAACGCCGCCCAGCCAATCCTCTAGTTTGAAAGTATGCCCCATAATAACGGTATGCTTGTAGACTCTTAACAGTAACTTCTGTTCAACATCTGTGTTCATTACCATAACTAGCACTAGATGTGGTAATTAGCAAGAAGCAAATATTAAAATCTCTAAAATGGCCCAGGTGTGGGTCAACTGTACAGTGGAGAGAATTTCACTTCGCTCTTCATTTAGAATATTGCTCCAGAGATGTTAAAGCGGATGTTCTGATCTAAGACCTCGACAGTAGAACAATATAAGAGAAGAA
Source organism: Lissotriton helveticus (assembly GCF_964261635.1). Lineage (NCBI taxonomy): Eukaryota > Metazoa > Chordata > Amphibia > Caudata > Salamandridae > Lissotriton > Lissotriton helveticus. The sequence continues at coordinate 2,049,102,448 of NC_136067.1, read as the reverse complement.
AATGCAAACAGCTGCCCTATCATCTGACAGAAGCAGTCATTCTTTCTGTCCTGTTCTGGCAAAGCATTGTATTTAGGACTGTGATGTTCACAGAATAACGGAATGACAACAGAATATGGCAACGCAAATGTAATGTCCAGGGAAGCATAGAGACAACGCACGTGCGTCAACTATGAACCTCATGTTTTTTTTTACTTTACAGATGGCCTGATGTGATTGGATAGGAGACTCACAATGTTTTCAATAGAACTCGTGGGTTTTGCAGTCATAAGTGGCTGCTGGGTCCAATAAATGAATCGAGACATTCATAGTCCTTGCCTCCATGCTCTTAATAGATCGGAAACGAATGCGTCATGTCAGCTAGGGAATTTTTCATTTACACTCATCATTCACATTGTGCTACCTTGGAGACAGGATAAAAAGCAATCTTCAATTTAAAGCTGCATCGACTGACCACTGAATTAAAGCAACCTACAATGTTATGCCCACATTACATAGAGCCAAAACGGGAAACATCCTTTACAACGCAACTTTTACCACGCAGTGCCTTTACGACGCAACTTTTACAACGCAAACCATTACAACGCATTGCGCTGGGGGGCGCTCTAGGATAGGGAATAGGTTTAATTTACTGTCCAACACCTTCCCTACTATCCACGGGGACTGAAGTTGGAATAGTAAATTAAACTATTCACTATCCAGCGCCCCAAAGCACTATGCGTTGTAATGGTATGCGTTGTAAAAACCGCGTTATAAAAGCATGCGATGTAAAAGCATGCGTTGTAATGTCATACATCCAGCCAAAACGGTCACGACAGGAAGAAACAGACTGACCTTTAGTTCCCTTGCTGATTTACATCGATATACAAGGAAAGGAACTGGAGGGTGTAGAGGACTGGGCAGTGGAGGATAGGAAGGGAAAGACGAGAGACCTGACCAGTTGGGAATCCGGGTGGGTGTTCACCTCTATACTACAGACCACAGTACCAAGAGTATTCAAACCCTTCAGCCCGATGCAGTGCCTGGCAACGATTTGTGTAGTTGTATGGTTTCTCCACTTGCCAATTACTTTGCCACCCAGTCCACAGTTCCTAAAAATGTGATATTTTTCTTGCTTCGGTTCCCTTGGTTCATTTAGTTAGAGTGTCAGTGCCAATCTTTCTAATTTTGTTTCTGTCTGTGTACCCTGTTGTTGTGATCAGTTTCTACCTTACCAGTCAATGGCATCCTAGGGTTCTCCGCCAGGTCCTGGTTGGTGAGAGGGTTCATTAATGCATCAACTCGAGTATGGTGGTTGAAGTAGTCTTTTACTTAACTATGTGGTAATTCACTAATATTGCTAGTTAACTTTATACATGTATGTGTGCACAACCTCTGACTGATGGCCCTGTGTGCAGTAGCGGCTGCTACCGGGTTGGGGTGGTGAGGTGCGGAGGATGTGGGGCGGGGTGAGGGTGCTGGGTCCTTTTCATCTTCTTGGACTCTGTAGCAGGAAGTACCCAGGCTCCCCAAAGCCAATCACAATGCTGCAATGCCGCGGTGAGACTGGTCTGAGCGCCATGGTTCGGCGCTGTCAGGGACTGGATGCCTGGCCATGTTCTCCACCCAGGCTGTGATGCAGTTTGGGTGGAGAACATGCCAAGTGCACATGACTCTTTGGCCAGCTCAAGACGGCCGGCCAAACTGTCATGTGCACTTGGAGAGTGCCACCACTCTTCCTCCTCTGCAGTGCTCTGGCTTCACGAGCCTAGCCTCACCTGCAGGAAACAACTGAGCCACGGCAGTAGGAAAAATAAAAGGATAGTAACGTTACGTTATCATTTTATTTTTTCCTTTTTAGACTGCTCTGAGAGCAGTGGGGTGACACTCCTCCGCCTTAGCGGAGGAGCCGCTCCTGCCTTTGTGACCGAAGACATGGAGACTGAATCTGCTCATGCAGACAAGTGGCTCTCTCCCTTAGCCTCTTTTCCCTGGCTGTTGTCAGTAAAAGCTGCTTGTTGGAGTCTGGGTGGGATCGGATCCCTAACAATCAGTCACCATTCTGTCCCATTTACCTTCCAATGCTTTGGCCTGTGGCTTGAATGAGATAAGGAGGAGGTGGGGTGACTTACTGTCTCGAATTAGAGGGGCCCGGGTGGACAGATTATAGAAAAAGAGGATATTGAACGTGAATTTTGAGTTAGCACAAGCACCATGCCACAAAAAAGAAAGTGTGGGAACAGAGGCCAGGATATGTACACAAAAGCCAAGCATGTCTTAAAACCAATATTTTGCTTTTTGAAGATATTGCCTCGCAACGTACCCTCGAAAGTAACAAGCAGACGCGGGTGTGAACATGCAGTTTAGCCATGTACTTATCTGGACTGGTTGCAATAACTTTTCTACCTCCCCAATGTCATCACCCTTGTGTGCGTACCTTCTCCAGCTGGCTGTGCACGTGCTGAACAATAAGATCCAACGCCACAAAGTTCTCACCACCTACATGGACAAAAAAAAAAAAGAAAAAGCAATCAGGAGCATGAGCAGCTCTGAAACCACACAGCTTCGATACATAGAGTCTAATGAAGCAGGACTCCCCAGAATTGCCCCACAACACATTGGCTCCTTCTGAAAGTAAAGGACGCTTGGACAGATGGACGTTTAGGCATTCCAGTTAAGCGTGATCAACTTGAGGGTGCTTCAATGTGACGGGGGCAATGAAAGGGGCAACAGGACACACGTAACACCTAGGGATGGACTGTGAAATCTGAGCAAACAAATAGATAAAGATTTTCTTTAATCTCACACTGTTTACTGGTGTCCAGAAATTGAGAAAATGGTCTAAACAATAAATTACAGTAATGAACAAACCACCATCTTAGTTTTATTTTGTAAATCCAGGGGCTGCCTTCAGTTAGATAGTAGTCAAGTGCAAACGGGAGACAAGCTTTAGGATTTGATGTTTCTTAAGCACTGTGGGGTCTCTCTCATGAACTACTTTGTACGTGAACACCAAGTCTAAATACCGTTTTGTGCATTTACAAATATTCAGACTAACATGTTCAATTAATAACACAAAGTACCTGTGTCACAGCTGCATTTGAACAACTAAAGTGTACCAATAGGTCAGACTGGCTTTGGCCGAACTACCCACATCAAGGACAGAGTTGCTGGAACACAGACTAATAATCTATAGACTGTTTTCCATTACCAATGGTGTGGCGGTCACAGCACTGGGGCTCGGCTACAACACGAAGAAATCACTCAGCTAAAAAGAAGCAGTTCCAAAGATCATTGTTTGGGGACAATAGATACCAGATGAAGGAGCAAATATGAAGGGAATGGGATGGGCCAAGTAGGATGCACACGTCGGCACAGTTCTGGCGTACAAAGCCATGGAAGCCGTTTCCAGGCATATGACCTCCTGGTAGAGCTACCAGTAGTGGAAAATGATGGAAGATTAGACAAAGAGGACAAAGCCTGATACCCGAAGAACAGGCCGGTTGGAGTGGCTCATCCTCAGCTTAGAGGGGGCTAATTACTCCAGATAATTTCAATGTGAAGTTGGGATGGAAACTATCACGTGCTCTTTTTTGTTTGCCACTGCACCACCACCAAGTGGGTCCCCACCAGATGCAAATCCGCCTTGACCCTACTCTGATAGGAAAAGACCAGTCGAACTGCCAGGTCAGGTCTGAACAACTAAGATAGCATGGCATCAGACCTCAGAAGAAGTAAGGGGAGCAAGCTGGTGAAACAGTATTGCAGGGATGAAACTCTTCTACATTTTGGAGTGAAATACCCAGCAGTAAACTTCCAGTGAATGCAATCTTTTACCTGAACAGGCCCCACCCAGATGGCAGGCTAACCATTCATACCCCATGAGCCACTCTTGCTTCCTGAACCCTCCGCAAGCAGGGCATTAATGGCGGCACCAGTGAAACGAAGAGAAAGGTCCCAAAAACACAAGAGAAGGCAGCAAGACTAGTGCAGAATGTAAAAGGGAGAGAGGACATAATGCTAGCGCTTAACCTCTTCGATGCTAATGACAAGGTCAGCTCGTCATGCAGTTCCACTGGAGCTGTGCTAATGACGAGCTGACCTTGTCATGAACAAGGCAAATTTGGAGCTTTCAGCACAGGAGAAAAATACCCTGTAGCATTGAAGGTGTTAAGCAACTTACAGGCTGCAAATGAATGAAGACACTTTTCAGATACCTGGAGCTATGCACCGCCAAACAGAACTGAAACATGTATCCCACAGTGCAAAAGACTAGCAGCACTGCTACATCAACCTGCTTTTCCAAACTATGAGAAAAGGCACAGGTGAATTCACAGTGACAGTGGGAGGAACAGAAAGTTGAAACACTGCCAACAATTGCCCTCTGAAGCAGCTTGAAAAGGTACCTAGTAAAATCACCACAAATAAACAAAGCAGTGTTACTGGAAACCCTAACACGATGTATATAACTGCAAGCTAGGATTACCTGTGAGTCATATCTTACATCACCATGGATGTTATAACAAGTGGTCCTCAAACACAGGGCGGCAGAAGCGTAAAGAAAACCACGCACCCACAGAACTGGCAAAGACAAACAATAATTAAACTCCAACGGTTCTGCATAAGCTCTCCATTCACAGTGGAGTAACTGGAAGCTTTCTTTCCCCATCGGACGACGGATCCTGTGAAGAGGGGTACTATACGACAGAGGGGGCAGAGGACAACAGTTGTACAAGGATGCTCCACAAACCAGAACATGCGTGATACATAAGCCAAACACAGGTGTCTTCCAGGTGACAAAAGGTGAATTCTGAGTAATTATGTAGCAAAAAGCTTCGCTTCCCTGCCACTGCCACTGGTACAAAAGGCTGAACTATAATTACGGGTACATGTGATAATCATGCTTGAGAAAACCCTTAATTAAACAAGTGAATGCTAGTAGAATTGAGAGATCCCACTGTACAAACTAATCTTTTTTTTACTGTAAATCTGAGTGAACTTTGCACAAATTATACTGATTTTACAACAGAATACAATGTAGGGCAATATCTACACCCTGCTTTCAAAAGTCAATGTCCCCTTATCACTTGACCTATAAATAAAGTACACCGCCTGCCTTCAGTCTCCTGGAAGCTTTGATCCCAGTGACTTTCAGCATCAAGGATATTTATAGAACACTAATCCGGGATGAAAAGAACACCTGACCTTTTTAAAATATGTATGAACTCAACTTAAGTTTAATCCCAAGGCAGAATTAGGTGCATCATATTGATGAACTTCTGCAGTGTCCAGTTACAGAAGAAGATATGCACACGTCTGTGCTAGATCGGACTTTCCTCAAAACCTTCTCCAATAGGAGACTGTCCCATGAATCTGAATTGAAAATCAGTCAGGAGGGTCATCTGCCCTATATTCTCAAAGATGGAAGCTCCCCTGGTAGGCGGCACCCCCTGCCACTAATCTACAACCCGGATCAGAGATGCCCAGACGACGGCTTTCACAATGTGCGGCATTCATGGCCTGAGCTGAAGTTCCGAATAACATGTCAGCTTGTCAGGAGAACAGAAAGGCACAGTAAGACTTCTCAGAAGTACCGTCAAGGAAGGGATTTTTGGGGAACTCAGACCCTTGCATATGCATGGAAAATATTAGTGGGGGGAAGTTTTTATTGGTGGCAAAAATGTGGTCTCCATTTTTAAAGTGTACAAGTATCTTCACTGGACATCTGGAATTGCAATAAACTATGTGGCTCTAGAAGAGAATTCATGCTGCAGTGCCATAAACTTCAGCCTCCACCAACCTGTGCCCATGGCATAGACAGTGGAGAAGTGTGGCTCAATGGTTAGAGCGGCAGACCCTGATGCAGAGGTCTTGCCCGGGACCAGGGTTCAATTCCCCGCCTCGGCGGGTCTTGGGCTCAAATATTCCAAGGACCTGATAATTCTCGCCTCAGTGCCTATTCCAATCATGGAGTCCCACTCTGGGCAATAGCTTGCTTAATCTCCACAACGGCCCCCACAACGCTAAGGATGCCTGGCCTCCACCTTGGGGGTGCCCAGGAGTGGACACCTCACAGGGAAAGCCAGGATGGGTTCCACAGCGGTATTCGTACAAGCGCCTTGAGACCCTTGCGGGTGAGTAGTGCGCTATACAAGTATCAATTTACAGTATAAACAACAAAGTCCCAATCAATACCAGTCCTAGGACTTCATCTTATAGGTCCACCATCTACACTCCCAACATTACGGGTCCAAGTAAAGAAGTCTTAAGTGCTGGCCTCGCAAAGTGCTTGGCAGACCATACGGTCTTCAAGCTACCCTGTTGTACCCTTTTATACTCTTCTCCAACTAGGCCTAAGATATTGTACCTCACCAAATAAGAAGGCAAAACTTGTTTCTGAAAGCGCACAGAAAACTCACCTCGGGGAACTACAATATCAGCCACTTGCACTGTGGGCTCGATGTACTGCTCAAATGCTGGCTTCACAAACTTGTTGTACTGTTTGATGACTCCCACAATGTCTCGCCCCCGTTCCATGATGTCTCTTTTAAGGCGGCGCACAAGGCGAATGTCCGAGTCAGTGTCCACAAAAACCTTCATATCTAAGAGCTGAATGAATAAAAAAAGAAAAGAAAACCATTAGAGTCATGTCTAATAAGTGTAAGGACATTTGATAAAATGTCATACATATGCAGAACCCAGTTCGGGATAAACAATGTAGGAAGAGCTGACAGAGGTCCCTGAAAGCGGAACAGCAGACATGCAAGGGGCGTGGGCACAGCTGGGAATGTTCCCAAGACCTGGAATAGTAGGCATACAAAGGGGCACCGTCAGAGCAGAGAAGGGCCCCTGGAACAGTGGGCATTCACGGGCAGAAATAAAGTGCACTAGCACAGCTGAGAGAGTTCCTTAAAGATCGAACAGTGGCATTCTAGCGGGAACGTCTCAGGTGCACTTTTCTGAGCTGGAAAGAGTCCCTAGAAATGAAACCTCAACTACATAGGCTAATATGAAGTGGACCGGCAGAGCCGGGAGGGCACCAAAGAACTGATACAGAATGCAAGTAAGTAGGGGGTACTTGGCGCACCGGCCGAGCCACAAAGGGTCACTAGGCCTGCAATTATAGAGATGTTATGGAAGTACACAAGGTATGTATAGGAACAGCCAGGAAGTGCCCCATATGCCTGAAACAATTGGCATAAAACATTATGCAAGCGGTTTGCGGAACAATGGTAGTGTGTGGGATGGATTTGCACTTGCGGAGATTTAAAGGGCTCCCAAAGCCAAAATAAAATAACTGGAGGAGGCATGCCGTGCACTGGGAAAGCAGGGAGTGGTCCCTTGAATCAGAATAGTAGGTGTTTTTCTATGTGAGAGCAAGCCTTGCCCCAATACAAACTACTTTGGAGATTTTTAACTTCCAGGACTTGAAAAATTAAAAACGCATGTCCAACGTTTAAAATACCATGCACCCTGCCCTATGGGTACTTGGGCTCTACCTTTAAGGTGACATATATTAAAAGGGAAGTTTTAGGCCTGGCAAAGGGTTTGTCAGGTCGAATTTGCAGTTTTAAAACTGACATGCTGGGCTGTAGCGGCAGGCATAGAGGCACATTTTCCCTTTGTTACAGTAGTGGTGGCACAATCAGTGCTGCAGGCCACTGGTGGTATTTAACTTCAGGCCCTGGGTACACAAGATGTCATACTAGGGACTAATAGGCAAGTTAAATATGCCAAGCGAGTATCTGTCAGTTGACACATATACTTTAGGTGTCTGAGGACATTGAACGCTAGAGCGCTGATCTCCAGTGCTGATGTCAAGAGTCAGTAACACCAGCACTAAATCTAGCAGCGAGTGGGGGCAAAAAATGGGGAGGGGGGTGGGTAGGTCCTGAAAAAAGGTACTTTCCTCACAAGCAGCAAGCAAGTGCCCAACAAGATACTCTGTTTATGAATAACAAAGAAAATCCTATGATAGAGAATCACTGTTCATATGACAGTTTGTTTTCTAGTCACAAAAGAGGCATAATGGCCATTTTCGAAGTCTTGGATTCCATAACCTGCTCTAAGGTGAGGTGGTAGGTTCAGGCCTGTGATCTACTGTATCAATTTACTTTCCCATGCAGTTTTAAAACGGACATGCTGGGCTGTAGCGGCAGGCATAAAGGCACATTTTCACTTTGTCACAGTAGTGGTGGCACAATCAGTGCTGCAGGCCACTGGTGGTATTTAACTTCAGGCCCTGGGTACACAAGATGGCATACTACGGACTAATAGGCAAGTTAAATATGCCAAGCGAGTAACAGCTTGCCCTTGAGCATCGTGGGCTTGGCAGAATCAGAGGGGTCTAACCAATGTACCCGTGTAGAGGTTAATAGACTGGAGCTGCTTCATGGTAGAATCGGAGCGGTTCCGCGGTAGAACTGGAGCTGCATCATAAGCTTCACTGACAAGTACATTTAATGAATGAAAACTGCCCATGATCTCCCACCAATATTTGTGTCAAACAGCCTGCTGCTGCAGGCTGGCCCTAAATAAAACATTTAGAATACTGAAACCGTGAGCAACATGCTCTTAACAGGGAACACACTAGCTTTCACGGTTTTAGGCAAAGACTGATTTGGCTTCGATGAAAAATGTAGCAAGGCTCTGGCACCTTCATTCATATAACTGAGTCTTCCTCAGCAGCTTGACCTTTTAGCAGCAATAATAAGAGGAACAAAACCTCACTGTATATTGATGCCATATACCGGGCCTCTGAATGGTCATTAAACACAAGACCAATGAAGAAAAAGACAAAACTGACATACAAGCTCAGAGAACCATGTCGAATTACACATTAAAATAAGCAATCTTAGAGGGATACTGAAATGTTGATCAATTTCCTCTAGGCCATCAAAGCATGTAGCAGTAGACCTGGTGAAGTGACTAAGCTGGTGACTGGTTTGACCAGGAGAGGCGGGTGAGGGGGAGAGAACTGTTCTAACTAGCCGAGGCAATACTTCAATACCAAGTGCAAATAACTTCGATATCCCACCCTTGATATTTCTTTGCCAGCACTACTCTAGCCACTGGTTTAGTATACAAATAGCTTGAGCCTCTTCCTGAACTATAACCATAAGTTTTTACATGAACAAGTTGCTTATCTTCTGTAACTCATTCTGGTAGACACTGCAGACTGATCACTTTTTGAATGTTCCCCAGGAGTCAGACTGGATCTGATTTTTTTTTAGCAGTAACTCTACATGCCGGAAGGTAGCGCCGTTTGGCTCCGCACAGACAATCTTTGGCTCCAGAAAGACATGCAGGGCCTATATAAGCGCCACTCCCTATAACCCAATACTGCTTCAGGAATGTATGAAGGGACGCCCACGTAGCCGCCTGGCAAATGTCTAAGACAGGGAATCTGTTTGCCAACACAGTAGATGCAGCTCTGGAACTGGTGGAATGAGCATGCGGGTCCTCCCGGACGCTGCTTTTTGGTCAGGGAGTACCAGATCTTAAAGCAGAGCACAAACCAGCAGGAGATGGTTTTCTTCTAAACTGCCTTGCATGTTTTCACTCCAGAGAGCCCCACGAAGAGCTGATAGTCCACACAGTGGTCTTTAATACGATCTACATAGAATATTAACGCTGGGGTCCAGGCAATGAGGTCTCTCCCCCTCCTAAGAGGAACACCAGCAGGGTGATGGTCTGATCGATGTAGAATGGGGCCACAAAGTTCGGCAGGAAGGATGCCTGAGCCTGTAGAACCAGTTTGTCTGGTGAGACGTGTATGGCGGAGTGATTGACGCTCGCTCACGCTGTACAACGGCCCCTCGCGGCGGGATGCCTGGCTTTCACCTTGTGGATACCCTGCCAGGGTTATCTCACAGGGGAATACCAGGACGGGTTCCCTAAGCAAGCGCTTAGAAACCGCTTGGTGATTTGCGCTATATAAATTCCTGTACATTTACATTTGTACTGAGGTGATTGCGATGAGGAACACAGACTTGATAGTGAAGAGCCATAAAGGACAGCAGTGAAGCTTCTCGAACGGGATGCACACCAGAAAAGTCAGGACCATATTAAAGTCTCATTGGGGCACGGCACAGGGAGTAGGTAAAACATGTTGTAGATCGCATCACAGCTGAGGACTTAGAGGGGGCTGATCAGGAAATTGTACGAAGGTCGAAAGATAACCCTTAACTGTGCCCAAAGCACAGCCTTGCCGGGACAAGAGACAGAAAAAACAGAATGTCAGGTAATGGCCTGGAGGTGATGAGTTTGGCATGTTACCCATCAAGCTACAAATTTGTCCCAACGACCGGCGTATACAGTTTTCGTGAAGGGTTGCCTAGCTGCCAAGATTACATCAACCTACTCCGGAAAAGGTCAAAGGTATTCAGCTGTCGCTGCTTAATCTCCATGCATGAAGGTGGAGACTGCCAAGGTCCGGGTGCAGAACACTGCCCCGTTGTTGCGACAGCAGGTCATCGCAGAGAAGCAGCCTGATTGGAGGACATATGCTCAAGCCCAGGAGTTCCAGATGCCACACTTTTTGCGCAATCCACAGCCACTAGAATGACTTGAGCCTAGTCTATCCTAATCTTTTTGATAAATCCGGCAGGAGTGGTATCATCAGAAAGGCATACAGGAGCCCAGAGTTCCACTTGAGGGGGAATACGTCTCAGAGTGAAAGATGCCTTGAAAACTCCAATTCATAGGAATGCTGACATTGCAAGTTCTCGGTTTTGGCGAAAAGATCAAGCATATGTTCTACCCATTCATGGAAGAGACCATGCACCACCTCTGGGTGGTAACTGCCATTCAAGATCCACAAGTTGTCGAAGGCAGAGCTCATCTGCCCTGGTATTCAATGATCCGGCAAGAAAATTCCTTGGTGATCCTGCCATTTCCAGAGGTGCAAGGACTTCTGGCAAAGGGTCCATGTTCCCACCCCACTCTATTTGTTGCAGTACCACCTGGTGATGGTGTTGTCTGTGAGCATCTGTGCTACCGTTCCCTTGATGGGCGGAAGGAAGGCTTTCTACACCCAGTAGATAGCCCTCCTCCCCAGAAGGTTGATGTGGAGCTGGGTGCTGTGTCGGAGATCAGAGGATCTCCACCTCTACCAGATAGCTGCCCAACCTAGAAGTGATGAATCAGTCATCACTGTCCGTTATTGGTGGGGAAGGAAGAGGGGTCTGCTGCTGAACCAATCGCGGTCCAGCAACCTTCACCGCAGATCTTCTGCGGTCTCCTCTGAAATTTGAACATGGACAGCGAGTACCCCTTGATGTTTGGCTCACAGACTTTAAATCCCACTGCAGAGCCTGCATATGCCACCTGGTGTGCTTGACCAGCAAGATGCAGGAGCCCATCAGTCCAAACTGCTTCAGTGTCTAGCTCACCAAAGTCCAAGACTGAGGCTGAAAGATTGGCATTATAGGCTGAATGTATCGGCGGGGGGAGGTGGAGGGGCTGTCGCGAAATCGAACCATGTCCAGAATGGCTCCAATGAAGGGGGTGTCTGAGAATGAGTTGGGTGTGACTTTGGCACATTGATAGTGAACCCCAAAGTTGACAGGAGGTTTGCCGTAGACTGGTGGTGGTTGATGACTGCCTGAGCAAAGCGCGCCTTCAACAGCCACCATCGCCATCACTTTCATCAACACCGGTGGGGCGCTGGTGAAGTTAAAAGGGGAACACTGCAAACTTGAAAATGCTTCTGACCGACAGTGGAACTGCAGGACTGGGATATGGAAATAAGCATCCTGCAGGACCTGGGCTAGCATCTTTAATGTGTGCTTCCGCAAGAAGACCGGTGAGAGGGCGAAGACCTAACATAGGACGAATGTGCTCGCCCTTTTGTGGCATGAGGAAGTTTGCATGAATAAAACCCAGTTCGTACTTTCAAGGCCAGAACACCACTTTATGGCCACTTTGGCCGAAAGGACCTGCACTTCCTACTGCAAGGTGGACAGGCTGCCCTGATGGTGGCGGAAGGTGCATCGGGATGGCAAGAAACAGGTGGGCATAGCCCTTATGTACAGTTTTGAGGACCACCTTGTCTGAACTGATGCCCTGCCACCTTTGGAAGAATAGCGGATCTGGACTCCAAAAGGGTGGCTGTGTGCCGAGAAGGACACACTAAAGTGGTTTTAGGGCAGCAGATGGAGGACTGAGCAGCCGGTTGTCCCTACAGTCCTGGGCGTTGTATTTGAGAACCATGATCTTGCCCACGAAAGGGCTTAAAGGCCTGCTGGGCGCGTGGAGGGGTCTGGATTTGTCAACTGTTGTCGCAGAGGGTGGAATTGTCTGGTGAGGGCCAACGAACGTGCTGTGACTCTTCGTTCCTTAAACAGTTCGAGGGCTGAATTCACTTTGTCGCCAAATAGGTGAAAGCAGCGAAACGGCATGTCCGTCATGGATGATTGGACATCTCACAAAAAAGCGCATAGTCCTCATCCAGGCTTGGCACCGAAGTGCCACACTGGCACCCACTGCTTGTTCTAAGCAAAAGGTTGTGTCCAAGCCAAAATGTATTCATCACAACATCCTGAATCGCATGAATATTTATAACAGTTCCTACACGGCTTAGGGGGGGATTTTTTTCTTGCACACTGGAAATTATTTTAATGCAAATTTGGTCTTGAAAACCAAGGTGCTCTGGATCTGCATTTGAAGTCGTGGAAATTAAGGACTGACATCAGCACAAATGGATAGTGCTTACATGCAGCTCCGCTCGTTATTGCCAGAGTGGAACAATGTTGCCCCGAACCTGGAAGAAGCGCCCCCCTATCAGCATGCAGGAGCACTGCTCTAAAGGTTCTGTATCCAGTGTGATGCCTACGGGGATATTCACAAGGTGAGGAATCTACAGTTAGAAGGTTTACAACCATACAGTTACTGGTTAATTACAATTCAGCGTCACTTTCTGCGAAAATAGGAACTTTTACTTTACCAACAGATATTTTTCTTCATAAGAGAACATCTGATTTTTTTTGTTCAACTTTACATATAAGCAAGCTAAGTTTTTTTGTTGTTGTTTTTTTCATGCTGGCGGAGGTAAAATAGGATTGCTTAATTTAAACGATTTCAGAAATGTAAACGATAGGCTAACTCTTGCACATTCACTGGCAAAGACATTTTTGTGCTTGCACATAACTATCAGATAACTGCTGATGACAGCCTATTGTTCTTTAACCTTTTGCACACATTTTGTTCTGGAATATGGGCACCGAATACATACCTTCAGAAGTTCCTTGTTGGCAAAAGAGAGTATCCCCTCAAATATCACAACGTTTGCTCCATAAACTGTTTTCTGAAAGCAAAGGAAACGGGTAAAAAGATAAAAATATATATATATGTATATATATTCTGGAAAACAAATGGGCAATTTAGCTAGTGCAATAATGCAAAATATTAGACTAACATGATAGTAAACAAATGAAGTTTGACTGAGTCCTCAGGATAGCACAAATTAAATTCACAACCAAAATGACACAACACTAAACAGAGGAGGACATTGATTGTCATTTAAGGGTCCTATCCTGATTTATAGCCTAGCACCGACCACCCCTACAATGGTCTTCTAGTACTGCTACGAAACACTTATGACTTATGACTACTTCACAGGCTTAGAAAAGAAATGCTCTTCACTAGTTGAGAAACTTACAACACCAAAGTGAAATCTACTTGCCATTAGTGACCATATATCTAGTGCGTACACACACACACACACACACACACACGCCCCTTTACTACGGCTGCGAGTGGTGCAGATATACAGGTAATTCTCTTTTACAACTGTATAGTTTACTAGGACACCTTTCATTTCTGCAGGTTTGGATGTGGCCTCCATAAATGGAACTCAAACCAAAATGACATCTGGTCAAACGTAGTGTCGTTTGCTCCATACCCAGTCCTTCCGCCGGCTGTGCGTGGTGAAATCGTACACGGGGACCTTCACACTTTTCCCTTTCTTCAACTTCCGCAGAACATTAACTAGCAGCTCAAAATCAAAGGCATCAGGATGGTCAAAGTTGTACTCATTTTTGGCAGCTTGTTCCTCTTCCTCCTTGTTCAACACCTAGTGGAAACAGAATGAGAGATTGGATAAATGGAGAGAGGCGAAGAGTCATGAAAGATTATGAGTGAGAAGCAGTAAGGCACAGTATGTAAAGGGCAGCAAGAGCAAAGTGACAAAACATACAAGACACAGGGACAAAAAACAAAACCTGTTAAAAAAAAAGTAACCAGAGCAGATGTAGAAGATACACAAATGACAAATTGAGAATAAAGTCGAGTGATGTTAAACAATCAGTTGCTCTTTTTCCATCATATATGGAGTTGCATAAACATGCTCTCACTGTCGCAAACTTCCCACATCTCAAACAGACTGAGTGGGTTAGACTGGCTCCTGAGTGGATACATTGGGTCAGACAGACTGTAAAAGAAACAGTTCTAACTGAGTAAGACCTCCAGCCTGGAGGTGGAGAGTAAAAAGGAGTGGATGTCCACAGATGGGCTCTTAGACGCGTCCTACTCAATAGCACTGAGACACTGGTAAAAAGACCAACATGTCTAAAAGTATCAACATGATAAACAGGGTGCTCACTGCGCACAATACCCTGGTCATCCATGCTGGTGGACACAGACTACTGAAGAGGAGATGCCGCGCCATAGCTCACTACGTTGCACAAAACTGGAGTCAGAAGGGAAAGATAAGCAAATATTAATTTTTCTGGTAGAACAAGTCACTTTCAGGTGGATACTCAATATAACTGCAGCTTCTCCTCACCTTGTTTGTGACTATCTCCGGGCACCAGAGGGTCAGAAACACTGACAAGCAGTGCTCCAGCATGCCAGTAGGTGGCGCCATGAGTCTGCGTGTCAACCTAGTTTCACTCAGTAAATGATGACCGGAGCCACATAAGCACCATCCAGGAGGCTGGAATGAGAAGGCCTGAAGCTCACACACTGCATGCTGATGCCATTGAAACAAGAAAGATTGTGTTTAAGGTGAGGAGATGCAAAGGTGATTCACATGAGGAACGTGAGGATGAAATTCAAGTCCCACTGTGGCAGCACAAAGGGCTTTGGTGGAAACATATGTTGCAAACCTCATCTGATCTTCAGAGCTCTGGAAAAGAGAGGGAGCGGCAAAAGGCATACAGACGTCCCCTGCTCCTCTGCACATGGAATGGGTCTCTGAGGAAAGGCATTCTGGGGAAATCCAAGGCACAAAAGTGTTGACAATGTGCATTAGTGGTCGTATTCTTGACGGTGGCGAGTAGATGGAGCCAGGGTTCTAAATGAACTTCCCCATCTCTGGGTGCAACTGGCACTTGTGATCTGCCAGGCATCGGCCGCTGAGCTCACCCACTATGGTGTTTAAAGATCCTGCCAGGTGGTGTACCACCAGGGAACTGCCCTAACAATTCAGCCAGTTTCAAAGGCGCAGAGACTCCTGGCAAAAACTCAAGACCCAATCCCACCCTGCGTGTTGCAGTACCACACAGCGGTGGTGGTGCCCCAGAGTACCTGTCCCACCATCTCCTAATGGTTAGGAGGAAGATCTTCAACTTCAAATTAATCACCCACAGCTCAAACAGATTTAAAGTGGAGGAGGGCTTCCACCAGAAAACAGAGTCCCCAGATCTTCACCTCTTCCGAATATCCTCCCCAGCCCAGTAGAGATGTGTCAGTCACCTCTGTTATTTCCGGGTGGGGTACAGAAAGGAGTCTGCCATTGGTCAACTAGCAGTCAAGCAACCACCAATGCAGAGCTTTTCCTCTGACAGCTGGATGCAATCAGACAGGTTCCTCTGGTGCTGGACTCACAAACTTCCTATCCCACTGCAGAACCCGCATATGCCACCAGGCATGGTCGGTACGCAGGAGACTAGAAAGCCAAGAAGCCACAGGGCCTTTCTCACTGAGACCAAAGGCTGGGGTTGAAACATCGGATCACAGGCCGAATGTCCTGGACTCATTGGTCTGGAGGAAAGGCCTGAGCGTGTACTGCCTCCAGGATGGCTCTGATGAGAGTCTCTGCGAAGGAGTCGGGTTCGACTTCAGCAGGTTGTTTAAAAGCCTCAACAATGTAAAGGGGATCACCGTTGTTTGGCGGTATTCCGCGGCTGGCTGTGGTGATCCCACCTTCAACAGTCAGTTGTTTAGTTAGAGGAAGACCCCCCAACCGTCGAACTTGGGCAGCTACCACCGCCATCACCTTTGTGAACACCCAAGGGGTACTTGGTGAGCCTGAAATGGAGAATGGCAAACTGACAGTGCTTGTGGCCCAATGAAACCACAGGTATCACCTGTGGGCCCACAGAAAGGGGATGTGGAAATAAGTGCCCTGCATGTGCTATGCCGCCATCCAGTCTCCGGGGCATAAAGAACCCGGGCCCGCGTGAGCATCTTGAATCTGACCTTGCGCATGAATGTGCTCTGAGGGCAAAGACCCAAAATAGTAGCTTTTCCTAGGCCCCAACATTAGACAACATGGTCGCATCCCGGCTATCCTGAATGGTTAGGGCTAAGGAAGCATCCAAGTCTTCTGGGACTACCGGCAAGATCTAGTCAACCATGTCCCAAAGTGCATGGGTGGAACAACAAAGGATGCAGTTGGGGGTTGACCACCCTCAAGGCAAGGCTGCTTAAGGAGACCATTCTCCTGCCAAATGTTTCCATATATTTGACTCACTGTCCAGAGGAGTCGTCGGAAAGGAGTTAGGGTTGACTCGGCTGGTGGACGTCTGCACCACCATACTATCAGGAGTTGGCTGCAGAGTTAAAATATCACGGTTACCTGGAGTCAGTGTCCAATAGAGTGCCCGTGAGGTCATCGTTTAAGGGCAGGAAATATTCGGTCAGTGCCTGGCCAGGCTGTACGCTCTCAGTGAAGACAGTCATTTTTATCTCCATAGTGAGGATGGGCAGGAGAAGAAGATCAAGGATCTCCGAAGCGCCCCTAATTACAGTGGTGAAAGATGTACTTTCTTCCATAGTTGTTTCTTGAGGTTGAGGGGAGTTGAAACCTGTACCAGGTGAGGTGTTCAATCTACTGGCCTCTTGTAGGTCCATGTACCAATTGTCTTCATCATAAGGTGGGACAAACTCTTCGCCATCCCCCTCTCTTGTTATCTCAATTTGGCAGGCTGTGGTCGGAGTACCCAAAAAGTTGAGGTAATGTCTGCACGACTGCATGGTAACGGAATAGTGTCAGAGTCCGAAAGACTGAGTATTGGCTGTGCAACATTGGGAGCTGGGAGTGGCCCTGGTCGAAACAAATTTGTCTCAGTCGGATATGGTTACGTCTCCTCTGGGACTACAGATGTCCAAAGGACTAGCGCAGATTTCAGCACTAGACCAGAAGTAGTCCCTGATGCCGGTGTGGAACCCAAAGTTGTTTCAAGGGACACAGACAGCACTGAGGATGGATACGCCAGCAGTAACTCGACTGGAGGTCCCAGAAGATTCTTGGGGCCCAAAGCTGCAACACAGGGAGTCGGAAGCATGCCATAAATACGTAGTATGGCCTTTTAAAATGCTTCAAACTGCTATGATGTTGCTGAATGACCCAGGAATTACGGGTGCATTGGGACCAAAGTTTGAATCAACTCTTTAGTGGAAAAGGAGCGAGACATGGAGGCATGGTGATGCTTTTGCGCCTTCAGAGTAGCAGAAAGGGGCCACGTTCGCTTGGACTACCTTTAGACTTAGACCGTAAAGAAGATCTGCCGTGGGAATGACTTTGGGAGTGGGTCCGTTCACTCGACTTGGACTTAGAGCAGGTACTGCCTAGAGTCTTGCGGTTTTTCATCATGTAGAGTTTCGCTGTAGATTCACTAGTGGCCTTCAGATTCATCTTGGTACAATTCTCAAAGGCCTTGATTTGTGTGTCAAAGCCAAACACCAGAGACACTTCGTGGAAATCGGTTCCACACATCTGTTTGCAACAGTCCCTACAAGGCTTAAACCCTGAAGTCTTGGGAGGGGTCATGTTCCCGGGCACACTGGAAAATTTGAGGAAACGTACAATTCCCAGAGTGAAGGAAGGAGGAATTGAGCTCCGAATCCGCGTCTAAGTGTAGAAAGAAATGACAACAGCATGCACTGGTGGCACTTGTATACTGCCTTGATCATTACTTCCAGAGCAGAACAAGGTTGACGCAGAGTTGCATGGTGCCATCTACCGGCACGCAGGACAACTGCTTTCCAGAATTCCAGATACAATCTAGTGCCTGGGGATATTCAGTAGGTGAGTAATCCACGGTTAGAATTATCCACCAGAACTCAAGGCCTCTGGGCTTCCTTTAAGATGGTCATGCAGTCGAATGGCAGATTTATATGTTCATATTAGAGCATTTCATGAGTCAACCATCAACTCAGCCGCTAAGTTACAGGGCAAGATACTGCCTTGTGCATTGTATAGAAGATTCCCTCTGCACAGTAAGAATGGATAAGAACTCTTTCAAGCTGCCACTTGAATGTGTTAATTTGTCACCAACTAACCAAAGCGTGGGCTCCAGAGGTCTTCTTTTCAGTCCTGAAGAGCTCACACGAAGGCTAGCATTCAGTACAGACTATGCAAGAAACTACGGCGCATAGTGGATGAGATCTGACATGCCACTGCACGAGGCCTTAAACCAAAACATTGGCACTTCTGAACTGAAATGCATCTCTCCACAAAGGATACACTTTGGGCCAATTAGTCCAATGTACTTAATTCTCTGCCCGAAGAAAAAGTTGGTTTAATAAAACGCTGGTGTCAAAAGGCCGAGTCAGAAATTGGCAGGATCATGTTGTGAAAGTTCAGCAACAAGGCATCCAGAAAAGAGTGGATGAAGATTTATTTCCTGCTAAGGAAGAGGGCTACCCGCACGCTTTTTCGGAAGATCTATGGTATAATGTAACACTTAACTGGAAATGCCCTTTGTTTACCGTGAACCTAAGAAATTTCAATAGCTTCTAGTCAACGGTGACAAATAAATGCACATTCTGTAGATCGGTATAAGCTGCAGAAATACTATAACGTGCCTTTTGTTTTGGGCCCAAAACGTATCTTTGTTCATTTTGGTGACCCTTTTCCTTTTGTTCCAGGTATTACTCTAAATATATGTGTTTGTTCTCACTCTTTCTGGGCACTCACACAATTGCCTGAGGCATACAGGATGGAAAGGATTGCAACGTGTTAGATGTATAATTGAAGGCAAAATGTTGACCCTTAGAGTGTAGTCACAATATAGACTAGACCGGTGTCTTGTGTCTGGACACACAGGCAATTTGCAAATCTGCTCGTCAGAGTGGGTCAAGGTGAGGAGAAAGGGCTTGGTAATGGCTTTTTAGAGAATGAGGTCTTTCCTACCAAGGTAAACTAGTTACTTGCTTTCACTTCGCCTCGCTGGAATGATGAAGCTGGTAAAACAGATAAGTATGTTGCAAGTACTCATCCAAAAAAAGGAAATTCAATTTTTTCTTGTGTTTAATGGGTTTCAGGTTGGAGGTGTCCATGATAGACATGCATTGATAAATCTGCGACATCGGCTGCAGCGCTGATGATCTCAATGGATGTCAGAAGGCAGTCATACACCATCTCCATAAAGCCATACAGATTGTATGTGAAACTCAACCGAGTCCCAGAGGGTGAAAGTAGCCCGTGCCAACATGCAGGACGTGTTCAAGGACCGGAGAGCTGAGCTTGTGGACGCAAACATTTGCCGACCATATGTCTCCAACCAACGAGATTCTCTAGTGGGTGGAAGCAGCAGAGGCGAGGACTAGTGCCGCAAAGCCGAGGGTGTCTGGAAAACTAGCCCTTGAGCTCTAGGGTGTAGGGACAGACCGAGGGTCATCTGGAGCCAAGCAGTGACGATGTGCGATAGAATGTTCCACAGGGTCCCCTGAGGAGGGCCTGGTCCAGGTCCCTAGAAGAATGTCGTGCGGCTCACCAAAAGGTAGGAAGGGCTGAACATCTGTGTTGCCCTGGTGGAGCAGATCCAACAAGGGATCAGAGGGCAGAGAGATAGAAGGACGCTGTAATTGTAAAATATTAGCAGCTGCCGAAAGGGAAACACTAGAGTAAAAAAAAGGTGGGCACTGGGTGTGCCCAATGTTGTGCGCCGTTGGGTGAAGAAGACCCCGTGCCACTTCTGGGTGCAGACATCACTTGTGATTAGCTGTATGCCACCTGCTGAGCTGGTTTGTTCTGAAGTTGAGGGATCCGGACAGATGACGGGCATTGTACAGGATCTCCGTCAGTCAGCACTATAGCCTCATCACCTCTGTGCAGAGCATGTAACCCCACACCGCCCCCCTTTTTGCAATGCCACATACCAGTTGTGGTGTCGGTTAGTACCTGGATACACCTGCTCTTGTTTGAAGGCAGAAAACCCTTGAGAGCCAGTCAAATGGAGCTTCAGAAAATGTAAGTGATGGCGTTGCTCCTTCAGAGACCAATGGATTCTAGTGTCCACACTTCATGTGACCCCTGCAGCAGAGCAAAGATGCATCTGTCAGCACTGTGACCTTCGGAAGGTGCAGAGAGCGCCCAGCTGCACGTTAAACTAGCTTCCGTATTCCACCATTGAAGGCACTGAGCCACCTCATCAGATACATTTATCCAGCCTAAATGCTGGACTATCAATCACTCAATCAATCTTTACTTCGATTGCAATATTACAATCATAAAAGCACAGTTAAAATACAAAGATAATACTTGGATTTTCATCAGAAGCTTAAGTACAAAATACATTAAAAACTTCTCAGCTGGATGTATAATTTATATAAGGATAAGAAAAAAAAACATCTAAATAGAGCCACCTCCTAAGTCCTAGATTACAACAATCTTTCTCGGATGGAGGACTTTTTTTAAAAAACAGATATCCTCCAAGCTACGTGTTCATTTTCTAAGAGCTGAAGCTTAATGAAAGCCGGACGACATAGTCTCATCCCCCAATTTTTTAAGATAGGAACTATCCAGATCTTTCTTAACTCCAAATAAAATTTACAAAATTAAACTAGGTGAAGTGAGGATTGAATTGATTGCTTATCACATGGGCATGGTTGCAACTCACTTGTCCAGTCGCTCATATTAGGAAATGATACAAGTCTGTGAATGGTCCCCAATCTGAAACTTATTATAAAAACCTGTCAAAACCACCAGGGACAAATATTAAATATGGCTGCAAACTAAAAGTGGTAAGGACCATCTGATGTTGCTGGACGCTTGGCCTAATAATTTCCCCAGATAGTCATAGGCTGTCCAGATGAAGAAGAGCATCTTTTCCTTGAGCTCAAAGTAATCTTACTTGGGTTAGTCAAATATTCTGGGTGGCCTAAGTCTTTTGTAAATTCTTGAACAAACTTGACCCATGGGATTTTTTGGGCACCATCCAGCCCTAGGCTATCCTGTAATAATTCCTTATTTAGATGTGTCTCGTCCCTTGACCAAATCCTGTGCCAGAGAAGAATTGGCTCTACTTTTATGAGATCTGATATATATGAGAGGCCCAACTCTGCATGACAAACATAGGTGGAGGTACTGGAAGATGCTGACAAAATGTATTTAAAAAAGTGTTCTCCACCAGTTGAATTGAATGTGCATCAGCGAAACCCCAGATACCAGCTCCATAATTAACAGTTGACACATTTTGCTTTATATATTTTCAGAAGTTCCATTGGTGGTTTCCTTCACAGTTTTTTTGCAAAGCTGGCAAGAGCAGACGTTGTTCTAATTAGTACCAGCTGTCATTGTGGCAGAACAAAATACCTAAGTATGAGAAACTGTTAGTCGGGGCTATTGAGTATCCCTCTACATATACATCCCTACATCTCTGGTTCCCCCGGCCACATCTTATTAGGAATGTCTTTGAGATGTTAATTCTCAGATCTAAGTCCTTCATAAAGTAAAAAAAGTTATTTAGAGTCTTTTGAAGGCCAATCTGAGTACGAGACATTATCAGAGCATCGTCCACATATAGAAGAGTTGGTTTTTGACGATTACCAATTTGAGGGAAATCTTGAGTGTCCTTGAGGAGTGCCTGCCCCAACCCATTAATATAAAGATTAAAAAAGGAAGAGGGCTAGAATGCAACCTTGCCTAACTCCCCCCCTAATGGGAAAAGAGGCAGTGCGCTCACCGCCCAGACCATAACGCAAACGTGACTTAGCTCCTTTGTAGAGACGTCTAATAAAAAGGATAATATTTATATCAACCCTCATTGATTCTAAAATCTCCCAGAGCTTTGTGTGCCTCACGCAATCAAAGGTGGCCGTGAGGTCAACGAAGGCTAAAAACAACTTGTCCTTTTTAGCCCTGATGTACTTCCCCATAAAAATAGCTAGATTTAGGCTCTGCTCTACAGTACCTAAACATTCGCGGAATCCCTATTGAATGTCAGATAAAATTTGGTTATCCTCTGCTCAAAGCTGTAGGTGTTCCAATATAATTCGCCCCACAACTTTGGCCATCGAATTCAATAAAGAAATAGGCCTGTAACAGGTGGGATCTTGGCGGTCGACCTTCTTGAATATAGGGACAATAGTGGATTCCACCCAAGTTGGTGGAAACACAACCTGGAAACTGGCATTAATTATTTGGGTAATTATAGGTGCCCACAAAGTAATATTGGACTTTAATAGGTCCACAGGAATCTCATTGGGTCCCGAGGCTTTTCCACCTGCACTTGACATAACATAACATAACAGGTGTATTCGTAAAGCGCACAATTACACGTAGGTGTCTTGGCGCTGAATAACAGATGTTTATTGTTACCCACCTCAATGGTACTCATTTTATCGACCTCAGATGGATGAAAGGCTAAGTGGACCCGCTGGGATTTGAACCTGTGACCATGAGGTCGAACAAAAGCCTCTGCAATGGACGCATTAGTCCACTAAGCCACCAGACCCGGCTTGAGGAGAGTGCCCTGTTTACTTCATCTATGTTAAAATGTAAATCCAGCGGATAATTGATAATTCGAGGGGTTTCACTATCATGGCCATTGGACGTGCATTGCCCATTGTATATCCTAGAAAAGTGATCAATCCACTGACCCTCTGTGATGGCTACTTCGATAGTTGGATCCTCGCCAGAGGACAACAAAGTTTAACCGCTTTCCAAAAAGCTATGCGGTCTTTCGTTTGAGAGGCTGTGATAAGCAGCTCTCGGGCTTCTTTTCTTAAAGCATTCTTTCTTTCAGTCAGGGCCAGTTTATAGTTCTTTCTAGCCTGCCTGATTTTAGTGGTGTTCCTTGGAGTGTTATGCAACTCATATTTCAGGGAAGTGTGTGCTTGAGAACAATTTGAATCAAACCACCTCTGGGGGACAGACTTTTTTCCACCTTATTTGAACAGTACATCCCGTACCGCACTTGCTATATCTTGAAATGAGGATAAAACACTATCGGGAGATGCCAGTTCGTTCAGGCAGGTGTCAAAGGCCAATCTACACCTAGTAATTAGTTGTTTATTTACTACTTCGGGATCCATCATGTTCCAGCGAAGGGTGTACCCGTTAACTTTATTACGTTTTAGGTTAACTAAAGCCTTGTCTGCCGCCTGTTCTTCCCTTCCCTGTTTTCTAGCGGGGAATATTACCGATATGCATAAGGGAAAGTGATCACTCTGTAAATTTGTGGCAACTGAGAAAGTGAGCAATCTAGATGCATGCGCATTAGATAAAAATATGCAGTCTATTGTGGAATAGAGGCCCCAGCCATTAAAGGTCTGCGACATAGAGATAGGTCTAGTACATAATTCATTAGCAAAGCCTAAATTTAATTTAAACACAAGTTCGTTAAAAGGTTCCCCTGTGTTTGAGTGGCAAAAGTAAGTATTACTTGTACCTTCTTCCAGATTAAAACCACATGTCAGGTCATCCAATGCTGGACTGACTTTAGAAGCAGATTAAGCTGAACAGCCCGAGCATGAGTGAGCTGCAAGTGTAAAGTACCAGCAGGATGCATGATGCCAGAAGACCATGTAGCCTAAACTATTAAAGCTACAACAGAAGCTCCCATCTGAAACGTTCAAATAATCGCATGAATGTTGTGCCCACTGCAAATTTGGAAAAGCCTTAAAAGTACCAGCTTCAAAGACTGTTCCGATCAAGGGCAGTCTCTGCAAAGATTTGGACTAATTGATAGAAAACCTCAACAATGGTTAACTGCAGGTGGTCCAAGCCTAGTTGAAATGTGCCAGCCTTCAACAGGAAAGGACATCGTGCATTCTTCACGGCCCAAGGGCAGCAAACTGTGCAAGAGTCATCATCTTAAACTTCTCCTCAAGAAATGACTTCAGCAACCGAGGGCTATAATTGGTTTCCAGTCTTGGTACTTCCGCAACCCCAGAAGTTCCACGAGTAACAGCTCATCCTAAATATTTTGGGCACGATCATGCTGCTGGCGAGAAAAAGATCAACACCTCCAACTAAAATTGGAGAAATGTGGGGAAAAGGGTTCAGATAACAGAGGGCATAACCAACTTTGCCAGCCTGGAAGACACAGTGAAAAAGCGGTCCGCGATCATCCATTATAATGAATTCAATTCAAACATACAAATTTTTTGCTGTGTCGGGTAACTACAGCACTGATGTTTGCTAACTATACATAGACAAACGTTAAATAGATATATTCAAATGCATGTAAAATTGACTTTGTATGCATGCATATGATAACACCACACAAGGAAATGTGCCACAATGTAAGATAAATTTACAATAGTAATATTTATAAAATCAAAGGTTATTTTTGCAAAACTCTAAGGTTGCGCGCGAAAGAAGGAAAGGGGAAATAGTAAGATGGTGGTGGTAGGTAGGGGGAAGTTTAAATCTTAGAGTAAGAGGTAAAGACATTCAGATATTTTATTTTCGCGGTAACTAAAACCAGACTCTCTCAACCTGTTCCATTTAGTACTTTCATTTACATGTAATCTGTAAATTGTAGTATGTAAATTAATACATTTTGCCATGGTACAACAGGAGGGAAAATGCAGGTACAAGTTTGTTTCGGGGGAGGGGGCAGCGTCGACGTTTCGACTCGGCTGATGCGACGAGGGAGCTTTGTGACCCCAGCTGCGAGTCTTCATCAGGACAGAGAGTGGCAACCTAATCCTGGTGCCAAGCATGGCTACTCAGGTATATCAGGTATACGATTCCAAAACTGGTTAAGTGCTCAATGTCGCCACGGATATCAGTGTTCAAGTGCGTTCGCTGCCGAAGCGAACGCACGGAGCAGCTCTGGATGCTGAGAGCCCTCTGATTAGGAGATGGGCAATCTCATATAATTGAAGGGAACAGATGCCCTACCCTACCACTTGAACACTGATATCCGTGGCGACATTGAGCCCTTAACCAGTTTTGGAATCAGATACCCGAGTAGCCAGGCTTGGCACCAGGATTAGGTTGCTACACTCTGTCCTGATGAAGACTCGCAGCTGAGGTCACAAAGCTCCCTCGTCGCATCAGCCTAGTTGAAACGTCGACGCTGCCCCCCCCCCCCCCCCCCCCGAAACAAACCTGTACCCGCATTTTCCCTCCTGTTGTACCATGGCAAAATGTATTAATTACATACTACAATTTACAGATTACATGTGAATGAAAGTATTAACCGGGACAGGTTGAGAGAGTCTGGTTTTAGTTACCGCGAAAATAAAATATCTGAATGTCTTTACCTCTTACGCTATGATTTACACTTCCCCCTACCTACCACCACCATCTTACTATTTCCCCTTCTCTTCTTTCGCGCCCAACCTAAGAGTTTTGCAAAAATAACCTTTGATTTAATAAATATTACTATTGTAAATATATCTTACATTGTGGCGCATTTCCTTGTGTGGTGTTATCATATGCATGCATACAAAGTCAATTTTACATGCATTTGAATATATCTATTTAACGTTTGTCTATGTATAGTTCGCAAACATCAGTGCTGTTGTTACCCAACAGCAACACATTTGTATGTTTGAATTGAATTCATTATAATAGATGGTCGCGGACCACTTTTTCATTCCCGTACAGTGCCCAGGTCCGGCTATGACCAATTGGGTGACCCCATTATTATAAGATGGTTGGAAGACACAGTGGGCTGAAGTGATCAAGCACCAAAAGAGGAGACCGGGCTGGATTCAACAAACTACCGGCCCTTGAACCCATTGAAGGAAGAACTAAAAGGGTTTGGAAGCATTATTTGGCGAGGAGGGGTAGAAGACTGGTGCTGCTTCGGTCCTCATCCTTTGGTACTACCACTCCTTCGGGTGCCACGAAAAATCTGAGCTGGCTATTGGAATGGCTGAGAAGGTTGCTGCTAGCAGAAAGCAAGGCCGCTAGAGTAACCTCCGAGCTTCCTGTGCTGCTGATGGAATTAATGGGTAGGGATAACAATCCGAAGGAGTGAGCTATCGTCCTGCGATTTTTAAGGCACTCAAGGCATATCCGGGCTTGTTGCCATAATGTCTGGCCCCAGCAACAGACACATTGATCAATGATGCCTGGAAGCATCATGAAAATCCAGTTGGGTGCATTAAGACGTGATGTCTAAAAGGGACACTGGCAACCATTGCATAAACTATTGAGTCAGAGGAGTCTACAGCTGAACGAAAAATCTGTTTAAGTGTGTCTCAGCCATCATAGTGTCTCGGTATTCTAGCATTACTCAGACCCTCCGGCTGAGGGGAGTGAAACCTTTAGTTGACATGAGACTACCATCTATGTCTCTTGAATGTGTACAACGAGCGGTAGTGACAGCATGGACTTTTTACCTATTTCAAATAAGAGGGCGATGCCATTAGGTCCACTCGATTAACATTCTGCTTGTGTGTCATGCTAGTCTCTACACGGACTTCACTGCATGTATGTTGCGTGCATGTGCATGAATATTGCAAGCATGTGGTGTCTATCGTCACTGGGAGCACAACTCAGTGTTGTTTCTGAGCATATGTACGCTGTATTCAGTGAGATCCATTTCAGATTGACCATAGTTTTGACACGGCACACGATGCAGCCTACAATACAACCTCCCCAGATGGTGGAAGTGTATTGCCTGTATTCCTAAGCTGGAGGGTGTAGCTATTCAAACTCATGAAAGGAGGCACAGCAGCTTTTGGAAAGTCTGTGTGACCTAAATAGTGTATCGACGATTAGTCCACCCTGTGTACTGCTATTTGGTTGATAGTGGGGAAGTGGGGGTTGGGCAGAAGATGCAGTTGTTCAAAAGGGAAAGGTATAGGCAAAACGTGAGCCTTTTGTCTTCCTTTCAGTGGATCATCCAGGAAAGCGGATAAAAGCAGATGCAGAGCCTCACGTGTATTATACTTGCATAATAGAGACTCCTGCTTGCAGCCAGCATCATCACTACGTGCTGTGACAGCCATCATTTTACACCTAGCATCTGTCTGCACTGAGGAAATAAGGAGTTATGAAAAGTCCCCATCCGGTTACTGAACTGTAGAGTGGATCCACACCCCCTGCCTAGAAATCAAGAATAAATGTGGGAAACAAACTTTCCCGCTTGGTTCCAGTTCCAAATGGTTTCGATGATCAAGGACCGGGGTACTTGGCAGAGTACACAAAATTGGGATGTGATCCAGGTCTGGTATTGCCAAGAACCAGACTACAGAAAGCAAGAGAATATAACCTGAAGTCTGAATATCTTGCTGGAGAAGCTGTGAACCTGCTTGAACTCTGGGAGACTGCCTGCTAAGAGGGGAGAAGGAAGCACCTTGTCCCATGGCAGTGTTCTGCCTGAGGAGAAGACCAGAAGCAGAGTGTCAAGGAAGTGTGTTCAGAGCAGACCTACATGAGCCTGAGGGTCTCTTGGCTGCCTTCCAGTGCAAAGATCAAGCATGTATGTCACAAAAGTGCCAAATCCACCAATTTCCACAGAGGACCAGTAACTACTACAACTTCATGCACCCCAAGAAACCTGCTCAAGTACAACAGCCCAGAAGAATAGACCTCCCTCTGCCTCCAACAACGCGAACCACCGGTCTGGAGAGCAGTCAAAAGCAAATGCTTTCTTCACAGGCTTGAAGCAAAGAGAAGGAGGTGGGATCATCTCAACAAGCTCCAGCGATCGCAAACATGACTGCTCACCCTGTGCAAGGAATATGCTACTTACCAGTATGCATCTGTTCTTGGCATGTAGGGCTGCTGATATTCACATCTTATGCATAGATCGCTGCCTAGTGTTGGGTCCGGATGATTGCACATTGTTGTCCTGGAAGAGTCTTCGAAGTATCACGAGATAGGTGGCTCCTCCCCTGGACTACAGTGCGCATGGGCATCCTCTCCATCCTCAGATTGTTTTTCGCCATTGTGGCAGGGATGGAGTATGATACAGTAAGTGATGTCCATGCTAGAGATTAATACTGAGTGCTACAGCTGCGACAGGCACCGGGGAGGAGGGAGGGCAATGTGAATATCAGCAGCCCTACATGCCAAGAACAGATGCATACTGGTAAGTAGCATATTCCGTTCGAGGCATGTGGGCTGCTGAATTCACATCTTATGCATAGAATGTATAGCAGTCTCCTCCTAGCGGCGGTTGCCTGTGCCAGCTGCAGCAGTTTGAAAAAGAGTTTTGAGTACAGCCTGCCCTACAGCTGCTTGCTGTTTGGAGTGTACATCTACACAGTAGTGTTTGGTAAATGTGTGTATGGTGGTCCATGTGGCTGCCTTACATATGTCTTCTAGAGGAATGTTTCCTAGGAAAGCCATGGATGCCCCTAACTTGCGTGTTGAATGCGCTCTTGGGGGAACTGTTAATGTGCGTTTAGCTTTTTGATAACAGATTTGTATGCACTTAACAATCCATCTGGCTATACCTGCTTTGGAAATGGGGTTGCCTTTGTGCTGTGGTGAAAAGGCAACAAACAGTGGTTTAGTTTTTCTGAAAAGTTTTGTTCTGTCTATATAGTACAGGAGAGCTCTTTTAACGTCTAGGGTATGTAGAGCTCTTTCTGCCACGGAATCTGGATTAGGGAAGAATACTGGCAGTTCTATAGCTTGATTGATGTGAAACTGGGACACCACCTTTGGCATAAATTTAGGGTTAGTTCGCAGCACTACCCTATTAGCGTGAATCTGTATGAATGGCTCCTGAATAGTCAGGGCTTGCAGCTCACTAACTCTTCTGAGTGATGTAATAGCCACCAGAAAAGCCACTTTCCACGTTAGGAATTGTATCTCACAGGAATGTAGAGGTTCAAATGGTGGTCCCATTAGTCTGATTAGAACCACGTTAAGGTTCCATACAGGTGAAGGTGGGTGTCTTGGAGGAATGATTCGTTTGAGTCCCTCTAGGAAAGCTTTAATAGCAGGCACTCGGAAGAGTGAAAGGTGCTGCCTGTTCTGAAGATAAGCTGCCACTGCAGCTAAATGTATTCGTATGGAGCTGTAAGCCAGATTGCATCTGTGTAAATGTAAGAGGTAACATATGATGTTTTGAGTAGATGTATCTCGCGGATTTATGTCATTATTGTTACAATAGATGACAAATCGTTTCCACTTTGCCGCATAGCATGCCCTGGTGGTAGGCCTCCTTGCCTTCCTGATAATATTCATACAGTCGGGAGGTAAGTTTAGGTAACCAAACTCTATGACCTCAGGAGCCAGATCGCAAGGTTCAACTGTTGCGGATCTGGGTGCTGAATGTCGCCATGGCTCTGCGTTAAAAGACTGGGTGTTAATTGTAGCCTTTGATGAGGAACCACGGAAAGTTCTAGGATAGTGGTGTACCAAGGTTGTCGCGCCCATGTTGGAGCAACTAGGATCAGCGTCATTGAGTGTTGTAGCAGTTTGCGTGCCACTAGTGGTATGAGCGGGGCTGGGGGAAAAGCGTACGCAAACTTGCCTGACCAGTTCATCCATATCGCATTGCCCTGAGACTGCGGATGTGGAAACCTGGCGGCGAAGCTTTGGCATTTTCCCTTGTGGCGAACAGGTCTATTTCTGGGTGACCCCACCGCTGGAAGTACGGTTGCAGCACTGAGGGATGGATCTCCCACTCGTGCATCTGGTGACTGTGCCTGCTGAGCAGGTCCGCCATCTGGTTGTCCTTGCCTGGGAGGTGTTCCGCCATGAGGAAGATGTTCCTCTGAATGGCCCACTTCCACATGCTTTGCGCTAGATGGGACAATTGTGGAGAGTGCGTGCCTCCCTGCTTCTGGATGTAATACATGGCAGTCATGTTGTCCGTCCGGATTAACACGACCTTGTTGCACAAATGTACCTTGAACGCCTTCATTGCCATAAAGATTGCCATCAGTTCTAGCAGGTTGATGTGCATCTTCTTTTGCTGTGTCGTCCATAGTCCCTGCACTGTGTAATGTAGGACATGCGCTCCCCATCCCAGGAGAGATGCGTCCGTCGTCAGCACTATTTGTGGAACAGGCTCCTGGAACGGTCGTCCCCTGCAAAGGTTTTGTGGGTTCCACCAATGCAGAGAGTTGTATGCGCGACCGGTAACCAACACTAGGTCTTTCAATTGTCCCGGAGCCTGGTTCCACTGCCGTGCCAAGCACTCCTGAAGCGGACGCATGTGTAGTCTTGCGTGAGGGACTATGAAAATGCAGGAGGCCATCATGCCTATCAACTGCATAAACACTCTTGCTGGGAGCGAGTGTTGGGGTCTGAATTTCTGAATGAGTAACAGAATGCTGTTGATTCTTGCCGAGTTTGGCTGCGCCTTTGCCGCCAGAGTGTCTATCGTTGCTCCCAGGTACTGTTGTACATGGGCGGGCTGAAGATGAGACTTTGGGTAGTTTAATGAGAACCTGAGGCTGTGTAGGAGGCGAATAGTGCGGGACACGTGGCTGGCACATTGCTGGGCTGACTTTGCTTGGATGAGCCAGTGGTCCAGATAGGGGTAGACGTGAATATGGTTTCTCCGTAGGTGCGCAGCCACTATTGCTAGGCACTTGGTAAACACCCTGGGGGCTGTTACCCCGAAAGGCAGTACATTGAACTGGTAGTGCTGATTTTGGATGGTAAACCTGAGATACTTCCTGTGTGCTGGATGTATTGGTATGTGGAAATACGCGTCCTTTAGGTCCAGTGTTGCGAGGAAGTCTCCCTGACTGAGTAATGGTAGGACTTGCTGTAAAGTGAGCATGTGAAAGTGTTCTGACAAGATGTATTGGTTTAGGGGCCTGAGGTCTAGTATTGGCCTGAGAGCCCCGTCCTTTTTGGGGATTAAGAAGTACAGAGAGTACACCCCCGTACCCTGTTCCTGTATAGGGACGAGTTCTATGGCCCCTTTTTGCAGCATGCTGATAACTTCTTGCTGCAAAAAGTTTATGTGCTCTGCGGACATAGGACGGTATTTTGGAGGTATGTTGGGTGGAGTTGATGTTAGCTCTAGACAATAACCGTACAGAATAAGTTGTCTCACCCACCTGTCTGTGGTAATGCTTTCCCAGTCTGGCAGGAACTGTTGTAATCTGCCCCCGACTGGTGTTACATGGTCTGGGGGCAGCGACAAGGCGTCACTGTTTAGTATTGGCGGAGGATCTGGTGTTGTATTCCCTCGTCCTCTGCCTTTACTGCGGTTGCCACGGTATCCACCTCTGCTTGTTTTATTATTGGTGGTTTGCGTGTTCCCTTTATTGTATTGGGTATGTTGGGACGCCTGGCCTCTTGTAGCTCCTCTGTTTTTGGAGCGACGAAAGGAACCTCCTCTGAATTGTTGCGACTGAAAGGCCCCCATGGATTTGGCTGTCTCCGTGACTTTTTTAATCTTTTCTAAGATTGTGTCCACATCAGGACCAAATAAAACAAGCATTGAAAATGCAATAGGTCTCGCAATAGAAGAGTTTTACATTTTTCGTTTTGCAAATGGATGAGTGGCGTTGCGTGGATGAGTGGCGTTGCGTGGGTGAGTGGCGTTGCGTGGGTGAGTGGCGTTGCGTGGGTGAGTGGCGTTGCGTGGGTGAGTGGCGTTGCGTGGGTGAGTGGCGTTGCGTGGGTGAGTGGCGTTGCGTGGGTGAGTGGCGTTGCGTGGGTGAGTGGCGTTGCGTGGGTGAGTGGCGTTGCGTGGGTGAGTGGCGTTGGTTTTGAAAATAGCAAAATTAATAGCTTTGTCAGTTACAATGTCAATAGTTTTAACTTTCGCAAATGTGACACCTATATCATTTGTAATGCAATGTGTGTTGTATTTACGTGACTTAGATGTATTGATATTACAAATAACAATGGCTTTTAATTTTGTAAATAATAAATACTGAAATAAAATGTATTGTAATTTATAATGGCAATAGCTTAAACGTTTGTAAATAGCTTTTGTGAAGATTATGTTCAGTGTATTTTATTGTGACGAAAATTCAAGAACATTGCATTTGCACCTACACACACACACACACACACACACACACATATAGATGTGGTGGTGGTGGATCTAGGGGATATGGTGGTGGTGGATGTGGTGGTGGATGTGGTGGTGGTGATGGTGGATGTGGTGGTGATGGTGGTGGATGTGGGGGTGGATGTGGTGGTGGTGGTGGATGTGGTGGTGGATGTGGTGGTGGATGTGGTGGTGGATGTGGTGGTGGATGTGGTGGTGGATGTGGTGGTGGTGGTGGATGTGGTGAAAGTGGTGGTGGATGTGGTGGTGGAAGTGATGGTGGGTGTGGTGGAAGTGATGGTGGGTGTGGTGGATGTGGTGGTGGATGCGGTGGTGGATGTGGTGGTGGATGCGGTGGTGGATGAGGTGGTGGATGTGGGGGTGGTGGTGGATGTGGTGGTGGTGGATGCGGTGGTGGTGGTGGATGCGGTGGTGGTGGTGGATGTGGTGGTGGTGGATGCGGTGGTGGTGGATGCGGTGGTGGTGGATGCGGTGGTGGTGGTGCATGCGGTGGTGGTGGAAGTGGTGGTGGATGTGTTGGATGTGGTGGTGGATGTGGTGGTGGTGGATGTGATGGTGGTGGATGCGGTGGATGTGGGTGTGGTGGATGTGGTGGTGGATGTGGTGGTGGATGCGGTGGTGGTGCCTTTTTTTTTTAATGTGCTAAAGTAAGTTATTAATGCAATTTCGGATTAGGGGGGCATGACGACAGTGCATCTTTGCTTTGCACTTGGACATGCTGCAAAACATACTGTGTTGTATTCTTCTGTGAAATCCCCATGACATTTGGCAGTTAAAAGAATGTATTGAAAGAAATGTTCATCTAAATAAGATAATTAGTGTGCACGACATCATTCTGTAGAACTACAGATTCAGTTTAGGTGTGCAGCCCTGCGTTACAAAATCATTTAGAACTGAAATGCAAGAAAGTTGCAGTTTGGCTTTGAAACGGATCAGAGAGGTGTCTGCGTGATAAATGAATGATGCATAGGAATGGACAGAATGGAAATGTGTTTCGAAGGACGTGCTCGGGGTGTGCATACTGGAAGCAGGGCGATGGATTCGAGGCTATGAGCGAGGGTGATGCCGAGCTCACCTCAAGGAGAGGGGCCAGGGCAGAAAGTAGGGAGGGGAGGTGTAAGTCGGCAAAGTCACACGGATCGAACAAACGATGAGTAAGGGAAGAATTGTTAAATAGGTTTAAAATGGAACAGGAAAAAAGAAACAAACTAGGGAAGAAAAGAAACGGAATCTGAAAGGAAAGAGAAAAAGAATAAAGGAAAGAGCAGAGGGAAAATACAAGACGGAGGGAAGGCAGAGAAGGGGAGGGGGGAGGAGAAATGCGACACGGCGGGCAGGGGAGGGGGCGGAGCGGGTTTCGGATTAGGGGGGCATGACGACAGTGCATCTTTGCTTTGCACTTGGACATGCTGCAAAACATACTGTGTTGTATTCTTCTGTGAAATCCCCATGACATTTGGCAGTTAAAAGAATGTATTAAAAGAAATGTTCATCTAAATAAGATAATTAGTGTGCACGACATAATTCTGTAGAACTACAGATTCAGTTTAGGTATGCAGCCCTGCGTTACAAAATCATTTAGAACTGAAATGCAAGAAAGTTGCAGTTTGGCTTTGAAACGGATCAGAGAGGTGTCTGCGTGATAAATGAATGATGCATAGGAATGGACAGAATGGAAATGTGTTTCGAAGGACGTGCTCGGGGTGTGCATACTGGAAGCATGGCGATGGATTCGAGGCTATGAGCGAGGGTGATGCCGAGCTCACCTCAAGGAGAGGGGGAGGGGCCAGGGCAGAAAGTAGGGAGGGGAGGTGTAAGTCGGCAAAGTCACACGGATCGAACAAACGATGAGTAAGGGAAGAATTGTTAAATAGGTTTAAAATGGAACAGGAAAAAAGAAACAAACTAGGGAAGGAAAGAAACGGAATCTGAAAGGAAAGAGAAAAAGAATAAAGGAAAGAGCAGAGGGAAAATACAAGACGGAGGGAAGGCAGAGAAGGGGAGGGAGGAGGAGAAATGCGACACGGCGGGCAGGGGAGGGGGCGGAGCGGGGAGAGCGGCCTTTGAAGTGCACTTTACACGGCCGGCCGGCCGTGAAAGCCTTTGATGACGCAGCAGGGGGAACAGACGGCGAGAGGGTGTGAAAGCAGCAGGGGCAGGCAGGCGGCTGGGGGCATGTGCACGCGCTTTTAAGCGCATGCGCATTTAGCTTAAAAGTCACGGGCACTGCAAGGAATCGCCACGATTCCTTGCAAGTTAGGTAAAGAGTGGTTAAGCCCCCATAGTCTCGCAAGCTCGATGCGCATGGACAGGCGAGACCTAAAAATCAGGGTTTACAGGCTGATTTAATAATGTGGTCTGAATCTCTTGTTTGAACCCTGAGATGCGCAACCAAGCATGCCTTCTGAGCATGACACTTGTGTTGATGGCCCTGGCCGCAGTGTCTGCTACATCTAGCACACATTTAATGGATGCGTTGGATATCCGTTTCCCTTCCTGTATTAGAGTTTCTGCTCCTTCCTTGTAGGCATCAGGCAAATGTTGTAGCAGTTGCTCTAATGTGTCATAATGTGCCCTATCGTATCTGGCTAGTAGGGCCTGTGTGTTGGACATTCTCCAGATGTTAGCTGCTTGTGCAGCTACCCTTTTCCCAGAGGCTTCTAATACTTTAGACTCCTTATCTGGAGGAGGAGCATCCCCAGTAGTTTGCGAGTTGGCACGTTTACGAGCATTGGATACCACCAAAGAGTCCAACGGCAGCTGTCCCCGAATGTATGTAGGGTCCACAGGCGCCGGTCTGTATTTTCTTTCAATTCTGGGGTTAACAACGCTTGCTCTTGTGGTTTCCTTGAAAATGTCTCCAGCATGTTTTAGGACCCCCTTTAACATTGGCAATGTCTTAACTGATTTCTCTAAAGTGGAGAAAGTGTCAAACAAGAAATGCTCCTCAATTGGGTCAGCATGCATGTCCACATCATGATTTTGTGCTGCCCTCTGTTTGTCCTGTGGCCTTGAGAAAGCGTTCTGACAAGGAGATTCTCTGCAAGAGCAGAAATCGTTTTGACCAACTAACAATTATTGGGAAGAGGGGAGCCTTGTTAAATTGCAACAGAGGTTCTAAGGTGGAAGGTCCTGTTTGCAAAAATCTCGTTCCTCTTTCAATGGAGGAGCAAATTACGTCTGTAGCACAGAAGTAGAGGCACAGCCCGCCTACCCCCAAATCAGTCGGTGCCAGTAGAGGACCCAGTGGTGAATGTTCTATTGGGAGCAGGGATTGGACCAAGGGGACATAACTTGCACAAGATGGAGGCTGGATGAAAAAGATTTGCAACATAGCCAATTCCAAAAATTCTTTATTTCGGCCACATGGGCCATAAAAGATGCAATAAAAAACAGTACATACATTTAGAACACGATATTTACAAATAATAATCCTACTGAACCTGCATGTGCTGAGAAATACAAAGTAATATAAATCAGCCGGACATTTTCTTCCTTATTATCCATGCTGCCATTAAGAATTTAGAAACCGCGAACACAATGTGGCCCAGGGTGTTGGTTTTCATAACCCTGTAGGCCTGGGAATACTTCCTAAAGCCCAAGTTCCGACACAGGGGTGCTAACCAGCGCCTCCTCGGGCTCCGGTAGGCATGGCAACAAAACATTATGTGCAAGTCATCTTCGTCATGGGCTTTACAGCAGGGACAGAGTTTATCACCCCCTGGCGACCATTTATAGGTGAATACTTTGGTAGGAAGTGTGCCAAACCTCCATTGCAGGAACAGTTTCCTCGCCAAGAGAGGAAAGATAAAATCCATAAAAGGTTCAAACACATAAGAATTTTTGGATTCCATAAAACGTCCCGTCAAAGTGCCACTATCATGAGCATTAACCATGTCAGCCAGGTTTTTATTCTTGTAGAGCTGGGCAAGGGTTTTGCGCGAAATACTTCGACAGCCCTGAGCTGGATCATCCCATAAGTCTGGCAAATTCAGGCTAAACAGTTCCGACTTAATAAATGCCAGCCAAGGAATTTTACAGTTGGCATTCAGCCTCATGACATGAATAAGGTCCTGTCTATAATGATACAGTTCCTCGGTGGTCCATATCCGGTGCCAAAACTTCACAGGTTTCGACAGTAGATCCTCAGCAATAGAGGGAAGGCCCAGGTCAAGTCTTAGGGGGAGGAGTGGTGTACCTTGCGGGAGAGCAAGTAGGCGTCTCAGAAAACAATTTTCCACCCCTGCCATAACCTTCCCTGCTTTATGTCCCCACAGCTCACTGCCATAAGTGGCTGCTGCCTTCGCTTGGGACCTGTATGTTTCCAAAGCCGGGCTTAAAGGTGGACTTATTGGCCACCTTCAAGAGTGCGCCCGATAGCTGGGAAAGTTTCAACCTAGATCTTGCTACCTGGGAGTCCCATGCTAAGTTTTCTTGAAGTGATACCCCCAGATATATAAAGGTCGAGACCCTCTCGAGACTAGTTTCCCCCAGTTTTGGATTGGGTCTAGTTTTGGTGGGGGGGTTGAAGATCATGAACTTAGTTTTTTCCGTGTTCACCTCCAACCCATGTTGGCGACAAAAAAGGCCAAAACCATCCACAATCCTCTGGATCCCCATAGGGGATTTGGAAAGCAGGAGGGTGTCGTCGGCAAACATTATTGCCGGGACCCTCCTTCCTGCCAAAACCGGGGCATCATTGTCTTTAACCGCGTCAAGATGTTGAATGACGCTGTTGATGTACAGACAGAACAGGGTTGGAGCCAGAACACAGCCCTGTCTGACGCCTCGGCGGACCGGGAATTTACCCGAGAGCTTTCCATCCCTCCCACACCTCACTTGTGCAAAGTTGTTCTCGTGCAGCCTAATGATGATACTAAGGAGGTGGGGGGGTACTCCTAGCTTCTGCAGAACCTCCCATAACTTCCCTCTGGGGACTAGGTCAAAGGCTGACCTCAGGTCCACGAAGACCATGTACAATCGTCCTCCCTCTAGCGTTACCGTCTTCCAATATAGGAGAAGGAGGCGAAAGATTTGGTCCATGGTCGACGTGTTCTTCCTGAAGCCAGCCTGGAGGGGGCTCATGATGTCATTGTCCTCCACCCAGTCTAGGAGATGATTTAGAATGAGGCGCGCAAAGAGCTTTTGGGGCACGTCTATTAGGCTTATAGGCCTGTAGTTGGCGGGGAGCAGAGTAGATCCCTTCTTGTGGATTGGTACAATCTCTGCCCCCAGCCATGACCCAGGGATCGCCATACCTCCAAGAATGGCATTAAAAAGGATGAGAAGGTATGGACCCCAGATGTCCGGGTGATGCCTAAATAGATCCCCGGGTAGCCTATCCAGACCTGGCGCCTTCCCCACTGATAAACGCTCTAGGGCAGCCTCCACTTCCCCCAGGGATAATTCCATGCCAAAAACCTGAGAGCCCAAGGGCAATTGCAGTGCTATGTCCGGGCAGGAATTAATGTCTTGATAAAGTACCCCAAAGTGGGCCTCCCACACCGCGGGGGCAATGTTAGGTTCAATTGCTCTATTGAGTTCCCCTATCCCATTATTTACAAGGGCCCAAAATTTCCGGGAGTCCCTAACTTTTAGGGCATTATGAAGGTCCTGCCAGTGGTTCCAATCCCACTCGGTCCTGGCGGTCACCGTCACTGATTTGTAGTGCTTCCTAAGGTCACGTACATTGGCCTTATTGGACCCCTCTTTTATTGCAGCAATGAGCTCAGATTTTGCTGCCCTACAGACGGAGGTGTACCAGGTAGGAACACGGGTCTTTTTCTTTCGAATTGGGACCACCGGATAGAATACCTCAACCAAATCCCTCACTAGATCCTGATGTATGTTTCCCAGTTTCTCATTATAATCTGGGGTTCTCGGTTCATCCAGAAGTGCGTCCACCTCCATGAACCTTGGGAGTGCCAGCTCATATAATTTATTAATGGCCTCTTCTGAGCTCACCAGCTTTCCCCACTTAACCCGGCGCCTATTTGTTGTGAGGAGCAAATCCCCCATGTCTTCCCCTTGATCTACTGGGGATGTGTCCGCCGGAGGCAAAGGGCACTGGATATTTAAACAAAGGGCATTGTGATCACTATCTGCCCTATTTATTACCCTAAAGTCGAGGACTTTTGGCCAGAGTGTAATGTCCACCATGATGTAATCTAGCCTCGACTCATGGCCCCTCCTATTGAAAGTACACACTGAGGGGGTATCGGAAGGAGTACGACCATTACACGCCCTCAGTGCGCAATTCAGGGTAAGGGA
Organism: Lissotriton helveticus; assembly: GCF_964261635.1. Lineage (NCBI taxonomy): Eukaryota > Metazoa > Chordata > Amphibia > Caudata > Salamandridae > Lissotriton > Lissotriton helveticus. The sequence goes on along the minus strand of NC_136067.1, from coordinate 2,049,063,848 downwards.
CATGAGTTGTATTGCTAGTGGGGACCAGGCTTTGGGGTGAGGAGAAGACGAGGGTGGAACCCCCCAGTGATCATCCTCGGCCGTAAGGGCACCATCCAGTAAACCTTCCAGAGGTTCAAAGTGGCAATTGAAGTCTCCTCCAAGCACCACCTTGAGATCTCCCGGAAGTTGGCCCAAAAAGGAGGACAGATCGTTTAGGGTTGGTGATTCATTTGGCGAGGCCACTGGTCGCGAGTAGACGTTAACAATGGCCCACGGTGGTTTGCCAGGCCATGCGAGCCGAACACACTGGATGTCCTGCGAAAACGTATGGACCTGTTCCGCCTGGCACCCAGTATGACTCGCAATCCAGATTGCCAAGCCACCTGATGGCCTCCCCCTCCCACTCCATTTGGCAGGGATTTCAAATATTTCAAACCCTCTCCTAGACTGGGTGTCCCTCGCCCATGTTTCCTGAAGAAGGAGAATATCACAGCCACCTACAAGGTAATCCCATTCCGGTGAGCCTTCCTTATTTGCAATTCCTGCCACATTCCAGGAGAGAATTCTCAACCCTGGATCAGGTGGCAGGCTACCCTGGCCTCCAGTAGGAGGTTGCGCAGTGACCATGGGTGGATTAGCGTCTAGGAGACCAATGCTACAAACCGCGATGGCGGGAGGCCCGACCATCTCCGCCACCCCAGTATGCAAAATATGGACAGGCCCGGTATTAAGTGAGGGTCCCAGTTGGCACAGGCTATCGTCCGTGTCAACCATTCGCTCTTTAGCGGTATCCTGGCGGGTGAGTTCAGTCAGAGGGACTGTGCCCGATCCCACACGTCTTTGCAGCTCATCCACCCTCTTCCCAGGACCAGACAAGATTTCCCTGGTTTGTGGTCAATCGACCTGATCCAAACAGGAAAACCTGTTATGATGTATGAAATTGGCCTGGGCAGGTGGTAAAGAGTGCCTTGGTCTATAACGCGAGCCATCTACAGCAAAGCCTACCCTAGTCCACCCCTTCTCATTCCCTACCACCGTGCTGCTATCACTAGGGTAGAAATATGAAAGGGGTACAAGTTCAATATTGGACTTGTCAGGCCTTACAAGCCAATTGCAGATGTAATTTGCGACGTGTGGGCTTTTGAAGCTTAGAATGATACAATCCCCTACCCTATTCTTTAAAGTAGGGCCAATCCATGGAATCCTCCTTACCATCAAAACCTCACCTTTCAGGTTTGGAGGCAGCGGCCTGTTGATGCTAAGCCAGCTTATAACCTTGTTACGCAGAGAATCTTGGGTCTCCCTTATACCACCAGTTAGCTCAGGAACTCCCACCATAATTGCCGTGTATGGAACTGCTTCTGGGGGCAGGTTAACCACCCTGCGCCTATCAGGGGGGGGAGCGATGCCACCAGTCGGGCCATTTGTGGAACCCACTACCGCCCCCGATTGCGGCGCCAATTGCTGCGCAGGGGGTGGCTTGGATCTCCTGGGAGCCGGGACAGGGGGCCTAGGCGCTGAAGGTAACAAAGTGCGCGTCTGGGGAGCAGACGCACCGTTTGTGCTCAGCGATACCCTATTAGAGACCTGGGACAATACAGAGGAGAGTGGTCTATTCCCAGGTGGATCCCCGGTAGCTATGGGAACATTTGTAGCTAGGCCAGGGCTTTTCCTACTGTGGTTGTTTTCCAGGGACTGGAGTAGATTCTCTATGGCGTCCAATCTAGCTGAGATGGGGGTTAGCAGATTTTTAATGATGACTGTAAGTGAATTGATTATTGTATCTGTACTATTAGAAGTTACCCCACCAAAGATAAATGGGCCCGCCGGCAATGATAATGACACAGGAGCTGGAGAGCCCATGAGATCCGGCCTAGACCCTGATAAGATGAGCTCAGGGGAGACCGAAATATCTGTGCTATCTTCGTGGGATGATACATAGCCTCTTGAATGATGCAATTTGCCGACGATGGCCGAGGGCACATTGGCTCCAGATTCTTCATTTGACTGAAGAAGCGAAGCTGGAGTCTGGTTTCTTGAACGCAGACTGTGTGAACCCCGTCCCTGGTGAAGGATCATTGGGATGTTGAAGGCTTGTTTTAAGCTTCACCCTTGAGTTACCTTGTGAGTGACGACTGGGACAGGCCATACAATCTGGATCAAACCCACAGCCCCAGTGGTGGCAAGCTTGATTTCCTACTCCCTGATGGCTCTTGGCTTAATCAGGGAGCGTGTATCACAGGACTTTGAGCCGTGTTTGCTGCGGAGGCACCAAAAGGCAGATGTCAGGCCGGTCCATAGTTGACATGATTCCAGCACGCACAACACTGTTGCAGTTTGTCGTTTTAGGAGATGTACCTGCACATCACCAAAACAATTTTGAGTAAGAAAAATGCCTTTGGCAAAAGTACAGGCAATAGTAAAAGATGTGCTTGTGATCCTCTGCAAAGAGCGTGTAATAAGAGGAAGTGACATCAGCATGCAGGGGTACAGTCTGTATACGGCTCCATGTGGTTATGTCCAGAGGTGGGATGGAGGGGTGACTGAGGCAGATGACACACCCTATTGACAAGCAAGAGTTACTGCAAGAGTTTTCGGATTCAGTCTTGTGACTGGACAGATCACAAGGCGAGGAATCTGCAGTTAAAAGTAACTACTAAAACGCAATTATCTTCCGGTTTGTCAAATAAGGGAAGAATGTCAATGAGATTAAAACACTTTCTGGTCACTGATTTACAGAGAGTTAATTTACCTACATTCAATACAAAAACATCGACATTACTAGAAAAGATGGCTCATTTAAAAGAATCGGCTGTCTGGTTGCTTTTACTCAGACGACGGAAACCACGGTATTAGAAATGTGAATAAAGAACAATATGCCGTTTCTATTGACTCTTACTGAATAAAATGACAGATATATTAGTGTCAGTGTAAATCATTAACAAATATACATCCAACAGCAATGTCACATTTAACACGGCCTTAGTGTCATTAAAAAGTAGCTTCAGTGACTAACCTCCCCTTTACTTTTTGTGGAGAAGGTTAAAGCATTTTTAGGTCTCGCGACCTATCGATGCGCGCAAGCGCATCGAGCGGAGCGAGAATTCAAGTGCTCGAAATCCTCGTGAAACCAAGGGCTTCTTGCGCTGCGGTTTTGTTTAAGTTCACGTGAATCACGTGATCAAACAAGCACGCGCATCAGCCTCCCTCCCTCCTAATTGCATTTTTTTAACGGCCGCCGCACAGCACATCAAAGGGCTTCGCCCAGCGTGCGCTCTGCGGCTTCTCCTCCCCTAACAGCACATCAAAGGGCTTCGCCCAGCGTGCGCTCTGCGGCTTCTCGGCTTCTCCTCCCCTAACAGCACATCAAAGGGCTTCGCCCAGCGTGCGCTCTGCGGCTTCTCGGCTTCTCCTCCCCTAATTATTCATGGCTCAGTTTCCCGGCGCACGCATTTGTTCACATTTTTTTCGCCGCTCTCCCCACTCGGCCCCCTCCCCTGCCCGCTGTGTCGCATTTCTCCTCCCCCCTCCCCTTCTCTGCCTTCCATTCCGTCTTGTTTTAATTTATGTTCCTTCGTCCACACTATTTCCTTTTTGGTTTACTTATAAGGTCCCACAAGCGAGACCTATTGGCAATGCCAATGCTTGTTAGGTCTTTCTAGCCGTTTTGGTATTGCATTTCACATTGCGCACAGGTCGGCCTTCAGTTTAAAGCCGCATACATGTATATAGGGCCTGCTTAGGTGGGGTAATTCAGGGTCCTACTGACATTGCAGCAAGCTTCTTGAGCACTAAATATTTTGGCAGCTAAAGTTCATGTGAGACAATGTGATTTTTTTAATGTAACTTCTATTCCGTTTGACTGTCATTTGATATATCATGCAGATATCATGAAACTGGTTCGCCAATTTAATAAATTGCAGAATTCAATACCAGAGCAAATGACATACTGTTCTTTGGACCCCATGCATGTGGTTTTATTTTATAAAAGAGCTGCACTCACTGCATGTAACTAGCCCTTAACGGCTTGAGTTTTACAAATAGTCATCAGCTGTATAAACTGAATAATGAATGGTGTGTGGCCATGGAACAAAATGGCAAGCCGACTGAACCTTCCAAAGTAAGAATACGATTTCTAGATTTCAAGTCCTGGGCAGTCATTTGACGAACATTTATATTCTGGGAGCTAAAGCCCTGAACATAGAAAAAAACTATATTTCTGAGGAAAGAAGACAACAGGAAACGTCTGCCCTGGTGAAATGGGGTCTTTCTGTAATCCCAGAGGTGCCCTAGAAATCCATGGCCTACTTTAAATTCCTTAGGCTAGGTGTAGATGTGTCACAAAAATACAGAACAAATGAGGCTTAAAACCCTATCTGAAACGGGCTGCCCTTCACAAATATTTGTGGACAACCTCGTTAAGGAAGTTTAAATGTTACCTCCAAGAGACTGACTTTTTGACACACAGAAAAACATCAAATGTCCAGGTAGTGGGCCAAGTAGATTCTAAGGAGAGAAATTGGCCTCTAGATCAGCCGCCTTCAGCCAGTGGTTTCCCTTTGTTTGGATGGGTTGCCCATCTAGACCTTGACATTTCAGAGATTTTTACTTTGTCCCTTTTGTGTTTCCATAGGATTGTGGCGATGGGGATAAAAAATAGAGCTTTTCTTAAACCTACAGACAACATGTGCCATTTGATGTATTTACTTCCAGACATTTTAGTTCTGGTTTATGGCTTTTTAAAAATGTATTTATGAAGTGTAAATACAGTGTGCCATTCACTAACAGTTTTGCAGGTTGATTTCTTTTTTTTGTGGTCATAAGATGTTGAATTTATAGTATTTTTCCCCCCTAAAAAGTAATGATGTGCACTGCATACAGGCTTTCTTAAGGATGAAACAAATATTGGTGCCTTGTCAATAGTATATTATGTGAGATGTTTTGCTGTAAATATATATATTTTTTTCAGTTCCTCATTTGCAATGCAAACGTCATCTTCCGACTCCTTTTCATAACACTCTTCTTTAAAATGATTGCTCAACTCTGCTAATGCAATATTTTCATATTGTTGTAGCACAGGACAGGTTGGTTCACTGTGGGATTTCCTTTGCAGAACAGCGGGGGATGGGGGTAACATGAAAAGTTGTGCTACTATTAGCACACGTCACCCGACAAACAGACCAGCCAATGGGACTGGCCAATGTTTGCCTCATTTACAAACGTCTCGCTGCACAGAGACCAAAACACCAGCAACATGTTCTATGCCGGCCTACTCCTTTAATCCATAACACAATATAAAAGCAGCGGGTTCCTAAATGGTCGTCACCTTATAAAAGCAGTCCATGGACAGCAGCACCACCCAGGGGACATCCAGGGCTTCAATGATTTTATTAGCGACCGTGGTCTTTCCAGAAGCGCTTCCACCACAGAGCCCTGGAAAAGAAGAAAGAAAAGACACCATCACACCTGCTTCCAGGGGGCTGCAAGGGGACTGGATCTATGCCAGATAATAACATTAAACACACAGAACTGCACACAGGGATAGCAGGAGCAAGGATACCACTCAAGAGCATTAGATACAACAGCACAATGAGAAAATGCTAGCGGCAGATTGTCGACTGCCAATACAACCATCTACACAAGGCAGACTGAATAAGACCACTGAGGCAAAGAGGCCAGAAAACCATACATTGGGCATGAAAATATATTCGATATTCCTTTATGGGCCGGTTTTATTTTCAAAATGATTTACTTTCCTGAGATTTAGCCTCCTCAGTTTGCCTTGCATTTGCATTAAAGTAAAATTGTGACTCTTGTTGGCAACCGAAAGGCATCAAGGATTGTAAAGCAATACAACTTACTTTTATAAAGAGAGTCGCTCTTCATATGTGATCGATTTGAAAATCCCAATATGTGAAAATAAAGAAAAAGCACGTATTCAGGGGGCAAGCCCTGAAAATAAACTCAACTCACTTTACTTACGCTGTCTTCGGGCAGAATTGAGAGGACAATAGGTAAGGTAGTAGTTACGAGGCAGCACGAGAGGCACTTTATGATCGAACCCTGCTTTCTAGGGGGCGTTGTCGAGGAGATTGGACCCAACGCCCCAGGATGCCCATGCTTGGCTGCCCCACTAAGAGACCAGTTCCTGTGGTCCCAGGGGTATCAGAGGTTACTAGGCTCGAACTTCCATAACTGGAGCCATTTACCACTGGCGTCCTATTCCCCAGGGCTAATGGACCCCAAAATGACGGATCACAAACTTCTGTTTAGCACTTTACTCTCAATGGAAACGAGGCTGAGAAGTCAAAGGGCAACTCAAGGTCGTGTTGAGACCGACTCACAACACAGGGAAAAAACTCGCCCGAATAACTAAATGCCCAATCAGTGCTTTACTTTATGAAAAGTCAAATACTCTTATGCACATGCAACTTAATACAACGCAGGAAATAAAGATCAATAAAGAAAAACAGAACACTAGGCCCTTCATAGCCACAGATCTGACCTCAACTTTTATTACAGCCTTTACGCGCCGAACACGAATATTTCTGTGACTGTTGGAGTCTATTGCTAATGGTACCGGACGGAAGAGTTCATGGTCACCACTGGACTATTCAAGCACGGAACCAAGACTTACAAATCAATGACCATATGTTGCAATATAAGAGAAGAGTGTCCAGAAGGACTAGTTTGCACACTTTAAAGACACTACCCTAGAGGGCCTAGACCATCAATTCTAAAATATTTAGATTAGCGCGAAGCAAATAAATATTTTGTCATGTCTTAGAAAAGAAACCTTTTGGTGTTCTGTAAATGGACACCCTCTTTTCTCTTGTATTTACAGTGGTCCCGTCCAGGTTTTCGGACCCGAGCCTTCTTTGTTCTCCATATGTTGCTATCTGGCATCAAGCGCACTCGTGAGTCCGCACCAGCCCCTGCTCCGGGGACTCTCAATCCAAACTGTAAGTTCTTATCCAGCCTTACAAAAGGTTAGAAGTTTACTTTGCTGCTATTCAAAGCCCAAAGCATATCCCACTCCCCCCTCAGGCTGCTTAAAAAACAAAGCTTCAGACAGCCGAGTAAGAGCACTATTTGACTAAATCAATCACCCCAGCTGCGTTAGTCAAATTGTTCTTGCTCGGCTGTCTGAAGAGTCTCCTTTTGTAAACAACCTGGGGAGCCTGCTGGTGCCTTGGTTATCAACCCCTGTTTACTTGGTGTAGAGGGGCTGCTCTGCTTGGAGGCGTCCTCCGGTTAGCAAAACATTGATTTTGTGTTGGTGACCGGCACTACGAGTTGCCTGAGGGATCCGCACATCTGCCATAAAAGCGATACAGCTCCAGTGATGCTCAAGGCCTGTCCAAAGCTGTGAGGCACCCACTCGAGCTTGGCAACAGTTTAGAGGTTACTTTTAGGGCAATGGGAACAATGTCCAGTGCCTGCTGGCCAGTGTCTGGGGACAGTCAATGGAAGTTCCCAACAGGCTGATCAGAAAGTAGGGACCACAGGTTCTAGTGCTCGTACAACAAATATAGGCAACAAGATATTTAAAATGCCTTATACTTCATAAATGATCGTGGTTGGAATTCCATGGTAGCAAAGATTCCCAGCAAAACACACAAGGTGATGGACGGAATGTTGCACATTAGCCAAAACATTCACCACCACCGGTCCTAGGATGCTTGATTCCGGTCCAGGGAAGGCATGGCTTGGCAGTTCGGGCTGGACTATTCCCATGAGGCACAGGGTCAGACTGATTTGCATATGGCCATGTCTGAACTGGGGTGGCAGAGTGGGCTAAAGAACGGTGATGGATTAAACCCAGATCTTTTGACTGGGGGTGAGTGTTTGATTGGTTCAAATGCTCCGTCCATCACCACCCCCTTTTGTACCGCTTTGTTCGCCATAAGTTCACTTTCCCACTAGATTCAAGCTAGCCTGTCTGAAGACGGATGTAATGCCAGAAACCGGATATAGGAAGCTTGTTTGCGGTCCAGGGAAGGCATGTCTTGGCAGTTCGGGCTGGACTGTTCCCATGAGGCACAGGGTCAAGACTGATTTGCATATGGCCATGTCTGAACTGAGGTAGCTTGGTGAGCAAAATAACGATGGATTAAACCCAGATCTGTGACTGGGGGTGAATGTTTTGCCATTGTGCAACATTCCGTCCATCACCTTGTGCGTTTTGCAGCAAAGATTCCCACACATACAGGTGGCACAGACTCCGAGAACCTCCCCAACAAGGACAAAGCTGGAGACAACAGACCAGGCATTCACATTAAAGTATTTCCAGGACGACTTGAGGGATTTTGAGGGTCAACTGTTCAGGGCAACATCTCCGCGCTACTACTTCAAATCGCCAGGCCAAAATGGAGGAGGTCCTTGTTGCTCCTGGAGGCAACTTCTAGACACACACTTCTCTGCACAGGGCAAGGGCCCTGGAACAAGAGTGGTTCATGCTCAAACATCTGCTGATTTTTCCCCAGGTCCAGGATGATGGAGGAGATGTTCGGTTTACCCCTGAGCAGCACATAGGTGACCATGCAATGCAGACATACCAGCTCCACAGACCCTCACGAGCAGCTGAGCTGCTGAACTCAGATACAGAGGCTCTCCTCTGGAGGGCGCTCTCCTGTCTCCTATTCCATTGCACACAGGGAACTCTCATGGCAGGGCTGTCCAGCAGCACCTTCCACAAGATTCTTGGCCAGAGACAGGTAAGGAGGAAGCGGTCTGGCAAAACCCCACCTCTGGAAGGCAGTCGTTATTAACAGCAAAGGAACGCAGCTCTGTCCTGGTTTGAAGAGAGATTTTGGGCCCATTTTCTGGGGAAATGAACCTGTATTTGTAGTCAGAATCGACCAACTAGCTGTCCTACCACATTTGAATTATGGGAGAGCTCTACCAATCACAAACAGTGTATGCAACACATGCTACGCTCATGCCATGGTCAACAGCCGCCTCTCCCGGACTGTTTCCAACCAGCCCAGGTGAAATATATATATGGAGCCCCAGAGCACAGGCTGCACCTCGCAAAGATCAACTCAAGGCCAGGAAGAACAAGAGGACGGGGGAGCAGTCTCACAGAGGCTCTGCTGCAAGAACGCTGATAGCGGCACACATCCACCACCACTTCGTGGGGGAGGACTTCATGCTGGTGGGGCGTGTATGGTGTAAGTTGTGGGTGAGTGCAACACTTGTGTATATGCTACAGTGCCTATGAGAAGCTTCTGGACTCCCACTCCTAATTATGGAATCGAAATCATAAGAGCGTCTTCACTTTGAAACAGTGGCTACCCCCAAATCATCGTTATATACAAACAATTTGTTGATGCCTAGCGGCATTTAGTGACAATACTGACACCGCTAACTTTAAGATCAATACACAGTTTTACCAACGCTGCTGGTAAGGTTAGCTCAAAGTCACATTAAACATCAACCACAACCTCTTGTATGTTCACCCTACAAGGGAACTCAAAATCCTCTGTTTGACAGAACCTTGCTGTTGGAAATGGGATCCCCGGCTGGCCAGGGCTTTCGCCAAAGTCAGTCAGAGACCACCACACCCAAGTCAGGGCAAGGGAGTTACACGCCAAGATAACCCCTACTCACCCTCTAGGTAACGTGGCGCGAGCAGCAAGGCTAAACTTGGAGGCGATGTAAGTTAAGTATTTGCGCACGCACCCCAGCAACAACACCCAAAGGCCCACCACAAAGGAAACTCCACACAAGGTTATATAAAAATAGCCTTTGTATTACACCAAAACACATTAGATAAAACACACTTTACAATGTGCCAGAGGCACGGGCAGAATTTACAAGGGGATATTTACAAGACAGGGCCACCTGGACCACTGTCAGGAATCAGCACTTTTAGAAGTAACAATACAATACTTGTAGGCCTAGAAGTTAGAACATAGCCTATCAGACAGTACCTTCCGTCCTGGTTGCACGGGATAATGCGAGTGACCTCCTTGGTAAGCTTGAGCGGGCGACCAAGCGAAGCGGCGCGGCTCAGGGGAGAGCGGCGCTGCTCGAGGCTTGGACGGGCTGCCGGCACGGTACAAGCGTTTCTCTGGGGCGACCAATGTGTGCGGCTCAGAAGAGGAGGGGGAGGCAGGATGCGGGCGACCCAGCGAAGCGGCGCGGCTCAGGGAGAGCGGCGCTGCTCGAGGCTTGGACGGGCTGCCGGCACGAGCTGCCGAGGGGAACGAGCGAGGCACACTTCAGCGAGGCCCCAGGGGCCCAGGGAGATCAGACAAGTCCCATCAATTTGGCAGGGAAGGCACCATAGAGTCCACTGGTCCTGGGACTCTGGTCAGGGGGCAAGCTTAGTATCAAGCCCTTGGGATCACTTATAACAGAAGATCACTGTAACACAAAATAGGACATAAAGCACAAAACCAGTACCCACTGGTAACTGGTAAGTCCCCCCTACGCAATCCTAACCACCCTAGGAACAGGTCACGCAGGGAACCAGGACCTTACTAGCACCACCTGCACTAGCAAGAACAACCACCTCAGTATCACAATACACATAGGGGCATAGACCTGGGGACAAAACATGATGCAGAACCTACATTCAGCGGTGTAAGGAACACATGACGCATCAACACACGTTCAGCGGTGTAAGGAACAGGCACATAATGTATCAACAACACATTCAGAGGTGCAGAACACAGGGTGCGCAAAACATACTACACATTGTACATTTCCTAACACCCAAAAGCAATAGGACATAGATCATAACAGCATCTAAACCTTTAGCGTAGAACTCACAAAGTCCAGGTTGCGCCACTGCGCCAAGACCTAAACGTAGCAGCTGCCCACAAAGTGCTGGGCAGCTGAGGGACAGAACAGGGGGCCTAAACGCTGCAGCTGGCACTAAATGCTGCGCAGCTGGGGGAAGGCCAGGGATGCAGGAGTGCGCCTCACTCCTCAGTTCACAGTACATGTCCCTAGAAAAGAAACAATAGCACCAAAAAACGATGTGGGAGCCTCCCAGGCTCTGCACAATTATGCAAATGATGGAGCCTCTCTGGCTCGAGAACAGGAATACACTCAAGAGCCTCTCTAGGCTCGTAGAATAAAATGGCACCCTAAGCCTCTCCGGGCTTGAGAACAACTGTGTGCTTGGAGCCTCGTTGGGCTCGGAAACTGAAGAAGTGCCCGGAGCCTCGGGGCTCATAATTACCAAATGCCCCCCAGAGCCTTTTGTGGAGTCCCCCCTCTGGGGACTCAAGAGAAGCAACTGCCCGGTGCGTTGGAGTCCCTCCTCGGGGGACTCTGGAACCCAGAAATGCCCGGAGCCTCTCTCGGGAGGCTAGAAACAACAATTGCCCTAAACGTGGGAGTCCCGTTCGAGGGACTCAGAAGCAGGTGAGGCCCCCTGGGCCTCTCAGCGTCACCAGAGCTTCCCCCAGCCCGCGTTACTCACCGGGCGTGTACTTTGGGGACTTCGCTCTGCTCTCCCGGCTCCTCTGCAAGGCGGAGGCGGGGCTGCCTCTTCTGCGGGGCTCTCCCTCGTAGCACGGGGGGGGGGGGGCCGCGGTACTTACAGCCGGATTACTCTTCTTCCGGTCCGGCGGCTGCTTCCTGGCAGGCCCGGGGCTCTCCCCAGCTCACGGGAGCCCCGGGCGGCCATCACTCGGCTTCTTCCTCCGGGGCTCCGCAGGCAGCCAATCGCGGTGCGGCGGCGGGCGGGACTTCCTCCGGCAAACCGGAAGTCCCGCCCCGCGTCAGGCACCGTAGTGCCTGGCTTCCTGTTTTGCGGCGCTCGGGCCGCGGCGGTGAATCTTGGATCGGAAAATGGGGGGTGGGCACCCTCGAAGGCGGACAAAGTCGCTGAGTAGGCTCCTGCGCACTTGGGGCATTGAAAAATAAACGGGGTGGCACCCGTGAATAAATCCAATGAAAATACGGGCATAGGGCAGGGTAGCACCTGCGAGGAGCACGAGCAGGACAGAGAGCAGCTCCACGCTGCCAAGCTCAAATAAAGCGCTCCCAGGCGCTAGGGTCTCAAAAAGCAGCAGTAGCAAGTCCTTCAGGGTCCATCAGTAAGCCAGGGGCTGGGCAGGGCCCAGGGGAGGCAACCCTTCCCCCTGGGCCCAAGCAGCAGCACGCCCCTGGCAGATTCAAGCAGCAAACAAGAACCTTTTCATGGGGTCACAGCCCCTCTTTTATACACCTTTTCCCTTTGTCTTTAGGTGCAGGGTGGGGGCAGAACCAGTCGCAGCTGGTTCTGGAGCACTCTTGATGGCCCAACCACCCATTCTATTCACTGGCAGGGCTTGGGTCATCAGTCACACCACAGGGGGGCGGAGCCAGCATTGTGTGGGGAAAACCCAGCCCATCCAGGACACAGGTACACTCCTCCCACACATCACTCATGCTAATCTCCCACTCACCACCGGGGCAGACCCACACAGACTTCCTGGAGCCTGGCATCCCAGCCAGCTCCAGCCAATCACACGCCAGCACCCTCACAGTACACGTACAGCCATGTCTAGAAATGGCGCTTCCCTACTAGACACATACATGCTGCATACACCATCTCGCAGCATTCACTCCCCCGAGTTCACACATACCAAACTTGACCATGCACACCTCACGCACCAGGAACTACCAGGGACACAGACATTCCCCATGCATTCCTATGGGAGGGCAGGCCAATCTCACACACGCACTCAGGGAGAGCACGTACTTTACACTGCGCCACAGTGTCAAAGTGCGCAAAGACCAGAAATCACTATAATTTCAAGGCAAAAAGTTCAGGGGTGACCCTGCCAGAAGGCCCAAGTCCAACACGACCCCCTTCCAGCCAAAACGCAGGGTAGGCCAATCACCACCGTGATGGACTTCCCTGCTTGGGGCGATAGAACACGGACGCGGGCCCGCACTGCAGGGACACCCTCCGGTTCTACGCCAAGTTGATCCATAAGACAAGCACATCCTTAAAAAAACACAGGCCCAACTAGGCTACCCCACTGGTACTCCTTAGCTGTCCACGGCTAGGACCAGGCCCTAGGCCACCTAGATACCACTGGTCCTTGCCAATACACAGAGTGGGGGGTAGTAACCCCTGGCCTACAATAGCCATTCTCCACTCCCTTTCTCAGCGTAGTTCCAAACTACCACTGATCCTTCAACCTAGGGTCCGCACCCTCAGGCTGACCAGAGGTCACGGGCAAGAATGCCCCACCCTACCTCTACTTCTGAAGCACCCTCCAGAACACAAATCTCCCACCTGGGATCCAAATTCACCGGATGCACAGGGGTCAGACTTCCTCTGACCCCCTTCCAGAGTTCTGCACCCTCCCACTGTAGAACAGGGTCCCTCCACTTAAGGTAGGCCCCACCTGCTCTCAGGGTAGTACCACAACACTCAGCCAAGAACCCTAAAGATCCCTGCTAGGCCTGTACCACCCCTTCTGGGAAACACAGGGTCTCTTCACTTAAGATGAGCCCCACCTGTGTTCACAGGGGTACCCCTAGAAGACAAACCGGCCAGGACACTGGCTACAGTCGCCCTGCCGTCCAGGACAGGCAACCACCTGAACCTGGCTCCCTAACCTAGGGACGCTACCCTTTGGTTAGATGCCTGGCACACCAGGACTTCTACAAGTTGAAAACAAAAATCTAAGACTTTCTCTCCTCCTTCAGCAGCAAGGCAACCACTGCAGGTCAATACCCCATACAGCTTACCCGGTTCCTTCTCATCAGGCAGGAGTTCCCTCTTGTAACTTCAGGACACTACATACAGTTGCCCTTACGTCCAGATCCGGAAACACCGGCTACTGGCTCCCCAACCGAGGGACGTACCCTTTGGTCAGATGCCTGGCGCACCAGGACTTCCTTGAGGGTGACACAACTAATGTGTCGTGTACAAGTCTGCCTGACACTCAGGACAGAAGTGGCATCACCATGGTCACTCACTGGCGACACAACCCTTCTGGCTGGCCCCTGACCCACTGGCTTTTCCACTGGGGAACCTATCCCCCTCGCACCCCTTCATCTGGACTTCTGCACCCTCCCAACTGGAGCGGTACTGCCAGACACCAGAACTACTGGAACCCTGGTTACAGAGGTTCCACGTTCTCCAGACACTCTGGAAGATCCTCCTCAAATGACCTATTGGTACAGCCTAGGCCCCCGACCTGACGTTCCCTTCAAGAACAATCCAGGCCCTGAGACTGGGTTTCGGGCACCTGGAGACATGCAGTCCCACCCACTCCTTCTCCTCTTGAGACAGGACGTGAGCCCCTACACCGAGACCTAGCTGGGCTACACTGAACCTCTTCCACCACGCTGGGCTGGAAGACACCTCAGACAGTCCTTTTGGAATCACTCCATCCCCTATGCCTCTCTCCTCCCAGAACATTACCAACTCCAAAATTCTGTCTCTCAACAGACCACAGAAATCAAAAAGCAGGCTCCACTATCTGCAGACGTTCTTGGGAAAAGTTCAACACACAGGACTTAGGTATCTGAGCAAAACAAGCATTCAGCAAGCTCCCCATCCAGAGAACTCACAAACACATCCAGTGCCACACACCATTCATCCACACACACCCCTCCCCAGACTGGTAAGGCAGTTTCTACCACCCCTGACTTCTCAACCTGACCATACTTGACACAGGTACCATTACTCCAGGGCAGGGACGGGGGACACATGCACTGGACACACTTATGCTGCCACCACTGGATCCCACCCTTCTGGTGAATCCAGAAAACACACTGCACTTAGGGGGATGATCTACCCTCCCGAGCTAGGGACACCTAACTCAAAGTGCACAAGAAACACATTTCCACAGAAATGACATTTTTAGCAAACTGAAACAATAATCCCCAAAATGTTTTTATCTAAAATGCAGAGTTTTGTGGTGCAGCCAGCTGCTACTAAGGTACAACGCAAACACAAATCCTTATCCCACCGCTTGCCGCCAATGTTGGAAATGGGATCCCCGGCTGGCCAGGGCTTTCGCCAAAGTCAGTCAGAGACCACCACACCCAAGTCAGGGCAAGGGAGTTACACGCCAAGATAACCCCTACTCACCCTCTAGGTAACGTGGCGCGAGCAGCAAGGCTAAACTTGGAGGCGATGTAAGTTAAGTATTTGCGCACGCACCCCAGCAACAACACCCAATGGCCCACCACAAAGGAAACTCCACACAAGGTTATATAAAAATAGCCTTTGTATTACACCAAAACACATTAGATAAAACACACTTTACAATGTGCCAGAGGCACGGGCAGAATTTACAAGGGGATATTTACAAGACAGGGCCACCTGGACCACTGTCAGGAATCAGCACTTTTAGAAGTAACAATACAATACTTGTAGGCCTAGAACTTAGAACATAGCCTATCAGACAGTACCTTCCGTCCTGGTTGCACGGGATAATGCGAGTGACCTCCTTGGTAAGCTTGAGCGGGCGACCCAGCGAAGCGGCGCGGCTCAGGGGAGAGCGGCGCTGCTCGAGGCTTGGACGGGCTGCCGGCACGGTACAAGCGTTTCTCTGGGGCGACCAATGTGTGCGGCTCAGAAGAGGAGGGGGAGGCAGGATGCGGGCGACCCAGCGAAGCGGCACGGCTCAGGGAGAGCGGCGCTGCTCGAGGCTTGGACGGGCTGCCGGCACGAGCTGCCGAGGGGAACGAGCGAGGCACACTTCAGCGAGGCCCCAGGGGCCCAGGGAGATCAGACAAGTCCCATCAATTTGGCAGGGAAGGCACCATAGAGTCCACTGGTCCTGGGACTCTGGTCAGGGGGCAAGCTTAGTATCAAGCCCTTGGGATCACTTATAACAGAAGATCACTGTAACACAAAATAGGACATAAAGCACAAAACCAGTACCCACTGGTAACTGATAAGTCCCCCCTACGCAATCCTAACCACCCTAGGAACAGGTCACGCAGGGAACCAGGACCTTACTAGCACCACCTGCACTAGCAAGAACAACCACCTCAGTATCACAATACACATAGGGGCATAGACCTGGGGACAAAACATGATGCAGAACCTACATTCAGCGGTGTAAGGAACACATGACGCATCAACACACGTTCAGCGGTGTAAGGAACAGGCACATAATGTATCAACAACACATTCAGAGGTGCAGAACACAGGGTGCGCAAAACATACTACACATTGTACATTTCCTAACACCCAAAAGCAATAGGACATAGATCATAACAGCATCTAAACCTTTAGCGTAGAACTCACAAAGTCCAGGTTGCGCCACTGCGCCAAGACCTAAACGTAGCAGCTGCCCACAAAGTGCTGGGCAGCTGAGGGACAGAACAGGGGGCCTAAACGCTGCAGCTGGCACTAAATGCTGCGCAGCTGGGGGAAGGCCAGGGATGCAGGAGTGCGCCTCACTCCTCAGTTCACAGTACATGTCCCTAGAAAAGAAACAATAGCACCAAAAAACGATGTGGGAGCCTCCCAGGCTCTGCACAATTATGCAAATGATGGAGCCTCTCTGGCTCGAGAACAGGAATACACTCAAGAGCCTCTCTAGGCTCGTAGAATAAAATGGCACCCTAAGCCTCTCCGGGCTTGAGAACAACTGTGTGCTTGGAGCCTCGTTGGGCTCGGAAACTGAAGAAGTGCCCGGAGCCTCGGGGCTCATAATTACCAAATGCCCCCCAGAGCCTTTTGTGGAGTCCCCCCTCTGGGGACTCAAGAGAAGCAACTGCCCGGTGCGTTGGAGTCCCTCCTCGGGGGACTCTGGAACCCAGAAATGCCCGGAGCCTCTCTCGGGAGGCTAGAAACAACAATTGCCCTAAACGTGGGAGTCCCGTTCGAGGGACTCAGAAGCAGGTGAGGCCCCCTGGGCCTCTCAGCGTCACCAGAGCTTCCCCCAGCCCGCGTTACTCACCGGGCGTGTACTTTGGGGACTTCGCTCTGCTCTCCCGGCTCCTCTGCAAGGCGGAGGCGGGGCTGCCTCTTCTGCGGGGCTCTCCCTCGTAGCACGGGGGGAGGTGGGCCGCGGTACTTACAGCCGGATTACTCTTCTTCCGGTCCGGCGGCTGCTTCCTGGCAGGCCCGGGGCTCTCCCCAGCTCACGGGAGCCCCGGGCGGCCATCACTCGGCTTCTTCCTCCGGGGCTCCGCAGGCAGCCAATCGCGGTGCGGCGGCGGGACTTCCTCCGGCAAACCGGAAGTCCCGCCCCGCGTCAGGCACCGTAGTGCCTGGCTTCCTGTTTTGCGGCGCTCGGGCCGCGGCGGTGAATCTTGGATCGGAAAATGGGGGGTGGGCACCCTCGAAGGCGGACAAAGTCGCAGAGTAGGCTCCTGCGCACTTGGGGCATTGAAAAATAAACGGGGTGGCACCCGTGAATAAATCCAATGAAAATACGGGCATAGGGCAGGGTAGCACCTGCGAGGAGCACGAGCAGGACAGAGAGCAGCTCCACGCTGCCAAGCTCAAATAAAGCGCTCCCAGGCGCTAGGGTCTCAAAAAGCAGCAGTAGCAAGTCCTTCAGGGTCCATCAGTAAGCCAGGGGCTGGGCAGGGCCCAGGGGAGGCAACCCTTCCCCCTGGGCCCAAGCAGCAGCACGCCCCTGGCAGATTCAAGCAGCAAACAAGAACCTTTTCATGGGGTCACAGCCCCTCTTTTATACACCTTTTCCCTTTGTCTTTAGGTGCAGGGTGGGGGCAGAACCAGTCGCAGCTGGTTCTGGAGCACTCTTGATGGCCCAACCACCCATTCTATTCACTGGCAGGGCTTGGGTCATCAGTCACACCACAGGGGGGCGGAGCCAGCATTGTGTGGGGAAAACCCAGCCCATCCAGGACACAGGTACACTCCTCCCACACATCACTCATGCTAATCTCCCACTCACCACCGGGGCAGACCCACACAGACTTCCTGGAGCCTGGCATCCCAGCCAGCTCCAGCCAATCACACGCCAGCACCCTCACAGTGCACGTACAGCCATGTCTAGAAATGGCGCTTCCCTACTAGACACATACATGCTGCATACACCATCTCGCAGCATTCACTCCCCCGAGTTCACACATACCAAACTTGACCATGCACACCTCACGCACCAGGAACTACCAGGGACACAGACATTCCCCATGCATTCCTATGGGAGGGCAGGCCAATCTCACACACGCACTCAGGGAGAGCACGTACTTTACACTGCGCCACAGTGTCAAAGTGCGCAAAGACCAGAAATCACTATAATTTCAAGGCAAAAAGTTCAGGGGTGACCCTGCCAGAAGGCCCAAGTCCAACACTTGCTTAAAGTAAGAATCGTTACTTCTACCATGTTAACTTGACCGGACGTTTCCGTTACAAAATGCTGAATTGAGCTGGTGGGGTATAAGGTAGATGGTGTAAGGAAGAGGCAGAGGTTCCAACCGCTTGGGGCCGATGATAGCATTCTAGGCTAGTGATATTAGGCAGATCTTGGGCCACGGATATGGGTCAGATTCTGGGCTACTGATATTAGGCAGATCCTGGACCGAGGGTATGGTCGGGGCCCAGGCTACTGATATTAGGCAGATCCTGGACCGAGGGTATGGTCAGGGTCCAGGCTACTGATATTAGGCAGGGTCCGGGCTACTGATATTAGGCAGATCCTGGACCGTGGGTATGGTTGGGGCCCAGGCTACTGAGATTAGGCAGATCCTGGACCGTGGGTATGGTCGGGGCCCAGGCTACTGATATTAGGCAGATCCTGGACCAAGGCTATTGGTCAGGGTCCGGGCTACTGATATTAGGCAGATCCTGGACCAAGGCTATTGCTCAGATTCTGGGCGAGTGATATTAGGTAGATTCTGGGGCAGTGATAATAGGCAGACTCTGGATCCCTTCCAATGGCACATCTTAGGAGACTGTCTCTCTGCCATGACAGAAAACAAAGGGCAAAGATGGCACTTCTGGATGAAACCAAGAAAGCACTGTGTCGCACCAGGCAATACACAAGCAAACTGGGTTGTGAAACACCCAATTAACACGAACACGTGACACAAAACGAGAGAGAGGAATCCTGCATAGACAGCCCACATATGAGTAAATAAGAGTTAGAACAGAGGACTATATTTATGAACAAACATGAATAGGGTATTTTAATACAATGTATTAACATATTAAACCTACCATCTAATTAGGATCAGAAAACTGATACAATACCTAAAATACAATGACTAGCTACAGCCAATCACATGTGAAGCTTTAATGGGTCAACTAGGAAATAGGAATAGAATATCAGTTTACAAAAAGCAAGGTGGGGCAGACCCAGAGCGGGTGTTATTCTTTCGTGTTTTGTCAACAGACCGGTCCAACTCCTAGCAACGCATGGCATCCAACCGAAGGGAACTCACCAATCACAAAAGCCTCCTTGAAGGGAGTGCCAGTCTCGTTGTACCATGGTGGCCGGCCTGCAGTGTAGATCGTGCGCTTGCTGGTCCTCAAAAGTGGAGGCTCAGTTTTGGTCTGGCTTGTGGTCCGTTTCCGTGGAGACAGAGATGGGGTTAGCGGAAGGCGGGTGAGTAAGGAATCCAAGGACTCATCACCACTGTCGCTGTTGAGAGAAGAGAGAATGGACAATGAACAGATACTCAAGTGCCCTACAGGCAAGAGTCTGACAGCACCAGTTACTTCATTCATAATGCATCATGCAACCACAACAAGTACTGACCTAAGCAAAAGCTAGCCATAGGTCGCGCTTAAGCACACCATGCCAACACATCTTGCCCCAACTGATAAGTGAATCCTTCGCAGTCAGACCTCAGACATTAGAGGCCAGACATCTCTGCTTAAAACGGTTAGGATGGTGACCGCAGCCTCTTACCGCGAAGCCAGACTTTTTAGCCCAGAAAGTAGAAATCTGGCATATTTTCTATCCAAAAATAGGCATTTGAAACTCAACAGAATGATCAGCGATATTAATACTAACGCTTTGTGCCAACTTCCAATCCTGAATAAAATCACAGACAATGTTTCACGACTGCACACCAGTAATGGAATCCATAGATACCTTTAAGGTAAACTTTCTCTTGCTGTTTCAGGTTACGTACGTATAATACACACAAGGAACATTGGTGGCTTCCCTGATCAGTGCTCTTCCTACCCCCAATAATCGAACAATCCCAAGCAGGACACTAGATGCATTGATGATTCAACACGCAAATACCCACTAACAAAGCAAAGAACTCTGACCAACAGGAGACAGAACAGAGCACAACCACCAACAGGAGCACGGTACACAAGCGCACACTAATACACAATGCAGTAAACGCAACTGAACCACCCTCCAACCAGTATGTCTGACCATGCCATCCAGGAAAGCACAGCCCTTTAGTACTCTGCAACAGCCCACATGACTGACAACACATGGTACCCAACCAGCACATGTAAACCGTCAGGAACACTGCAAAATCTTCACATGTACACTGGCTGGTGTGGTGCATGGCATGGATACAGCCAGCAATAATACCACATGAACCTGCAGCAACTTCACAAGCCAACCACATGCACACACCACACACACACATACAAAAGTAAGAGCTTTATACTGCTCTCTAATACCTAGGACTCACTAGCCCTAGCAACAATAGTATGAACCAGTTAATCTAGAACTCACAACTGTGCCGAGTGTGATTAGTACAGGGAACGTGTTTCACTCATTGTTACAATTCTCATCAACATTAGCATAAAATTAGGGAGGTGTCTTAGCTGGAGAATACTTATCAGTACGTCAGGCCGATATATGCACCCAAAGTACAGTATTACCTTCCCATTTCAAATACACGAGCTCTCTTGGAATGAGCTCTTAAGCCCACAGGGGGCTGTTTCTTGCCCAGTGTATTGCAGATCTTAAGGCAAAGGATGACCCATTGAGAGATGGTTCTTTTGAATTGCCTCCCCTTTCTTTGCCCCAGCAAATCCAACATAGAGTGGATCGTCCACCCAGAATTCTTTGGTACGATCAATATAGAACAATACACTCTATTTGGATCCAGATGGTGTAGTCTCACCTTTTCTTTAGAAGGATGTGGGTAGGGGGGGGGAGAAGAGAGAGTAGGCAGGATGATGTTTTGCCAGTCATGAAAAGGTGTGCCCAGCTTTGGCAACAAGGATTCTCTGGTTCTAAGAAAAAAGTTATCTGGGAAGAAGAAAGTGTAGGGAGGATTCATCGAAAGTGGAGAAGCGTGGCTCAGTGGTTAGAGGCGGCAGACCCGGAAGCTGAGATTGGCCGTGGACCAGGGTACGATTCCCCGCCTCGGCGGGTCTCGGGCTCAAAAATTCCACGGACTCGACAATTCTCGCTCCGGTGCCTACTCGACTCACGGGGTCACACTCTGCGACTCTGGGCAATAGCTTGCTTAATCTCCACTACGGCCCCTCGCGGCGGGATGCCTGGCTTTCACCTTGTGGATACCCTGCCGGGGTATCTCACAGGGGAATACCAGGACGGGTTCCCTAAGCAAGCGCCTTGATACCTTCGGGTGATACGTGCGCTATATAAGTCGCAATACATACATTTACATTTACAAAGTGCCTGCAATCCGCTAACCCTTCTGGCAGATGTTCTCGCCACAGGAAGACAGGTTTGATTGTTAGGAGCTGTAGAGGGCAACTGTGCATCGGCTCAAAAGGGAACACATGAGGAAAGTGAAAAATAAATGAAAGTACCACTGGGTCATAATAAAGGACGTTGCAGGAAAAATATACGGTAAACTTTCAGGAATCTAGTCACAACAGATGATTTAAACAAAGAAGGTTGGTACGGTAACCGTAAGAAAGCGGAAATGGTGGACAGATCTCCTTTTACAGTGCCAAGTGTAAAGGCCTACTGGGCCAGGGAAAAGAACAAAAAAAGGAGAACTTCAGACAAGGGTGGAGACAGAGGATACACTGATTTGGAGGTACACCAAGCCACAAACTTATCCTATTGGCAAGCGTAGATGGTTTTGGTACAATAAAGCCTGGCTGCCAGAATGACATTACATACTTCGGGAGGGAGATCAAACACTGTCGCCGCTCAATCTCCATGCATGAAGGTGGAGAGTGGACAGGTTTGGGTGCATTACCCAGCACTGTTGCTGCGACACAAGATCCTCCTGAATGGGCAGTCTTACTGGAGAACAGATACTCCTGTTCAGAAGTTCGGGATACCATACTTCCTGTCCCAGTCTGGAGCCACTAAGATGACTTGGGCCCGGTCATTCTTGATCTTCCTAGACAGGAGTGGTCCTAGAAAGGCGCGTAAGAGTACTGAGCTCCACTCAGGAAAAATGCGCCTCTCTGAGCGAGAACCATGTTGGAATCTTCACAGCACAGGACCGCTGACATGGAGGTTTCAAATAGATCAAACCAAGTGCCACACCAATCTCAGAAGAGACCTTGCACCACCTTTGGATGAAGACGCCATTCAGAATCCGCTAGGCATCGACAGCTGTGTTGGTCTCCTCCAACAGTCAGAGAGACTGTCAGATGCTGAACTACCAAAAATATGTCCTGATGTTCCAGCCATGTCCAGAGGGCAGATCATCTTGACCTAGAGCCAACAACCCCACACCGCCCTGCTTGTTGCAATACCACATGGCAGTGGTATTAGCAGAAAGGCGTGTAAGAGTACTGAGCTCCACTCAGGAAAAATGCGCCTCTGAGCGAGAGCCATGTTGGAATCTTCACAGCACAGGACCGTGGACATTGGGGTGACACTTGGTTAGATCTATTTGCAACCTCAGTCTCAGAAGAGACCTTGCACCACCTCCGGATGAAGACTCCATCCAGAATCCGCTAGGCATCGACAGCTGTGTTGGTCTCCTCCAACAGTCAGAGAGACTGCCAGATGCTGAACTATCAAAAATATGTCCGGATGTTCCAGCCATGTCCAGAGGGCAGATCATCTTGACCTAGCGCCAACAACCCCACACCGCCCTGCTTGCTGCAATACCACATGGCAGTGGTATTACCCATGAACACCTGAACTAGCCTTCCCTTGATGGAAGGAAGAACGGCTTTCAATGCCAGTTGGATCCCTCTCAGGTCGACAGATCAATGTGGAGCGGAGAGGCCTCCGGAGACCAAAGGCCTCTGATCTCCCCTCTCCCAAGTGCCTGTCCCAACCCAGAAGTGACATCTGTCACCACTGCACACTCTGGGTGGGGAACAGAGTGGTCTGCCACTGACCCTATTGAGGTCCGTGAGCAACCACTGCAGAATGTATGCAGTTTCCTCTGATAACTGACCAGGTCAGAGAGATTACCTGGATGTTGTGCCCAATGGGTCATCAAGTCCAATTACAGAGCCCACATATGAAACAGGCATGCTTGACCAACAGGATGCAGGAGGCAATGGAACCAGCAGCCTCAGAGTCAGTCTCACCGAAATCCAGGGTGGAGGCAGAAACATCGGAATCATAGCCCGAATATCCTAGACTCGCGGTCCTGGAGGATAAGCCTGAAACTGCATTGTGTCCAGAACAGCTATGATGAAAGTGAGTTTGAGAGGGAGTCACGTGGCTTTAGCATGTTAGTAGCAAACTCCAGCATATACAGGAGGCCTGCTGTAGCCTTGCAGTGAGATACAACTGCCTAGGGCGAGTCTGCCGTCAACAGTCAATCATCGAGGTAGTGGGAAAGACTGGAACCCAAGACCTCCTCGGATGTGCTGCAACCACCGCCATCACCTTAGTAAACACCAGAGGGGCACTGGTAAGACCAAAAGGGAGCATAGTGAACTAATAATGCTCCAGGCCCACTGTGAATTGCAAGTAGCATCTGTGGGCTGGCAGGATGGGAATGTGGAAATAGTGGTCTTGCAAGGTCAATGCAGTGTAGAACGCAGATGAGAATGGAGCAATCCCATTTTTCTTTTTTCAAGATGTAATTGAGAAGACGCAGATCTAATATAAGATCGAGGCCTCCCATCCTCCTTTGGCACCTAAAGATAGCGGGAATACCAAAACACGACCTACTTCTGACACTGGCGCCCTCTTTGGCCAGAAGAGCCCTTAATTCCTATTGTAAGAGTGCAAGTTGGTCCTACGTCAGCCGAACTAGCGACGGAGGAAGTGGCGGCAGGGTGTGTTGGAACGGGTGGGAGTGACCCTGTTGGATAATCTGGAGCACCCATTTGTCTGATGTAATCTCCCACAACTGGTGCAGATGGTGTTGATTTTGCCGCCAACTGGATGTCCCTGCTTAGTTAAGAGCGAACTAAAGAGGCTTTGACTGTGCAGCTGCCGGGGTAAGCAGCTAGGGAAAAACTCTGGCTTTGAGCCACACGAGGCCTGCGGGAGCCACAGACATGACAATATTTTTTCATGAGTTTGCTTAGATTTGCATCTAATTAGAGAGCATCCTGGAAGCATTAAACGTAGCCTCATATTGTTAAACATTTCAAATGAGTGTACACTTTTTATACTGGAACCACTGTCAGTAGTGCAGTCTGAACTTACATTTCCTTAGAGCACTCACCCTAATAATAAAGGCTTTGTATTAATGAAGCATAAATGCAAGTTTGAGCAGCATTCACATATAGACACAAATATGACCTTCACTGCAGACAGTGCCCTCCTTCCCTGATCCATGATGTGGTACTTCAAACTGGCAGCCAAAGGGGTTGACCTGCAGGGGGGTTGGGCCTACGTATCCCAAGGACAAACTAAACATGAAAACTTGTTGTCCTGGACCACAAACAATATATCCTGGGTGTCGGACTAAAGGAATTCCACACCCCTGATTAAGATACTTAAGATTGGTTGACCGGTATCCTTCCACTGCTCATATTTAGGAAACTAAATTTTTATTTTTCATTCAACACTCATAATAGTGCATGTTTTCGCTTGTGCACTTCTCCCCGCCACTCAAATGCCATCCCTGTGCCAGTCTGTTTGTCCCCACCCCTGCCAGCCTGTCTGTAAAAGCACAACAAAAGGGATATGTATGGCCAAAGAGCAGATTTTAAGGGTTGTTTCTGTTTTAGCTCCTGCATCCCACATACTGCATGAAAGCATACGATTTGGCACACAAAGACCTTTATAATGTTGGGTAGAGGACATCTGCTGCACTCAGCTGACATCTAAGGCAGAAGGTGTACATGGCATGACACTTCTCCTGGAGGTCCATAAAGGTTTCCTCTGGGCTACTACAGATGACCAAGTGGCTGAATCCTGTGGAATGTACATCGGCCCATCACAAGACTTTTATATTAAATTTTGACACCTCATTCTTTAAAAAAAACTATTCCGTTTCATGAGTCAAAAGTATTTGAAATATAAACCACGCCATTTACAAAAATGTAGAACAATGTCCAGTTTGGAGAGTTGATAAGATGAGTTTGCTTTCCTTCAGTATTTTGATTCTTTTTTTAACAATAATTTAAAAACACTAGCAAAGCCAACAGCTCGGCACTGGCATATTGAAGGCAAACCCCACTGGAGTTGCCATTAATTATTAATTCTGCAGTTATAAAGTGTGTGAGTGACAATGTAAGACTTTATTTATTTGTGCGTTTTTATATAGCGCGGACTTTACCCGAAGGTGTCAGAGCGCTTCACAGTAGGAACAGAACTGATACAAGAGAACATTACAAGTAAAAAAAAAATACAAAAGCAAACGTTACATTACATGAAGCAATAATGACAATTTAGGGGACTGCAATCGGAGTAATAACAAAACGCACAGTAAAACAAAAAGAATTATTTAAAAGAAATGACAAGCAAAAAGCCACAACAGTGAATATTTCTCATGTTTTTACTGCATGCTTATGGCGGCCACGCAGGGGTGGCTGCTTTTTTTCTCGGTTTTGTGGCACCTGCTAGCAATACAAGTGCACCCCAGCCCCAGCTGCCCCATTGCTTGTCCCTCTGACCCCGTGACCTTACGGTGGCACGTGAGGCCCACAGCAAGCAAAGCGCCTCAATCACACCAGCTCTCCAGGGGATGAAGGGGGCTCCAGAGCCCTCAGTGTTTGAACGGCAGGAAGAGGCCGCGCGTCACCGCCCTGTGAGCAGCAGGGTCAAGGGTCAAGGACGGAGGCTAGGGGAGCGGTCTCGGTGGGCAAGGACTGAGAGATGCTGGGATTGTGACGGCAGGCGCTCGGTGCGAGGCACAGAGACCCCCCCACCCCACTCCTGGCTTCCAAAGGACCCCCCCACCCCCTACTCTTGGCTTCCACAGACCCCCCACCCTACTCTTGGCTTCCACAGACCCCCCCACCCCCTACTCTTGGCTTCCACAGACCCCCCACCCTACTCTTGGCTTCCACAGACCCCCCCCACCCCCTACTCTTGGCTTCCACAGACCCCCCCCACCCTACTCTTGGCTTCCACAGACCCCCCACCCCCTACTCTTGGCTTCCACAGACCCCCCACCCTACTCTTGGCTTCCACAGACCCCCCACCCCACTCCTGGCTTCCAAAGGACCCCCCCACCCCCTACTCTTGGCTTCCACAGACCCCCCACCCTACTCTTGGCTTCCACAGACCCCCCACCCCCTATCTTGGCTTCCACAGACCCCCCACCCCCTACTCTTGGCTTCCACAGACCCCCCACCCTACTCTTGGCTTCCACAGACCCCCCACCCCACTCCTGGCTTCCAAAGGACCCCCCCCACCCCCTACTCTTGGCTTCCACAGACCCCCCCACCCCCTACTCTTGGCTTCCACAGACCCCCCACCCTACTCTTGGCTTCCACAGACCCCCCACCCCACTCCTGGCTTCCAAAGGACCCCACCACCCTACTCTTGGCTTCCACAGACCCCCCCACCCCCACCCCCTACTCTTGGCTTCCACAGACCCCCCACCCTACTCTTGGCTTCCACAGACCCCCCCCACCCTACTCTTGGCTTCCACAGACCCCCCACCCCCTACTCTTGGCTTCCACAGACCCCCCCACCCTACTCTTGGCTTCCACAGACCCCCCCACCCACCCCCCCACCCTACTCTTGGCTTCCACAGACCCCCCCACCCTACTCTTGGCTTCCACAGACCCCCCACCCCCTACTCTTGGCTTCCACAGACCCCCCCCACCCCACTCCTGGCTTCCAAAGGACCCCACCCACCCCCTACTCTTGGCTTCCACAGACCCCCCACCCCCTACTCTTGGCTTCCACAGACCCCCCACCCCCTACTCTTGGCTTCCACAGACCCCCCACCCCCTACTCTTGGCTTCCACAGACCCCCCACCCTACTCTTGGCTTCCACAGACCCCCCACCCCCTACTCTTGGCTTCCACAGACCCCCCCACCCCACTCCTGGCTTCCAAAGGACCCCACCCACCCCCTACTCTTGGCTTCCACAGACCCCCCACCCTACTCTTGGCTTCCACAGACCCCCCACCCCCTACTCTTGGCTTCCAGAGACCCCCCCACCCCACTCCTGGCTTCCAAAGGACCCCACCCTCCCCCTACTCTTGGCTTCCACAGACCCCCCACCCTACTCTTGGCTTCCACAGACCCCCCACCCCCTACTCTTGGCTTCCACAGACCCCCCACCCTACTCTTGGCTTCCACAGACCCCCCACCCTACTCTTGGCTTCCACAGACCCCCCACCCCCTACTCTTGGCTTCCACAGACCCCCCACCCCCTACTCTTGGCTTCCACAGACCCCCCCCACCCCACTCCTGGCTTCCAAAGGACCCCACCCACCCCCTACTCTTGGCTTCCACAGACCCCCCACCCCCTACTCTTGGCTTCCACAGACCCCCCACCCCCTACTCTTGGCTTCCACAGACCCCACTCCTGGCTTCCAAAGGACCCCACCCACCCCCTACTCTTGGCTTCCACAGACCCCCCACCCTACTCTTGGCTTCCACAGACCCCCCACCCCCTACTCTTGGCTTCCACAGACCCCCCCACCCTACTCTTGGCTTCCACAGACCCCCCCACCCTACTCTTGGCTTCCACAGACCCCCCCACCCTACTCCTGGCTTCCACAGACCCCCCACCCCACTCCTGGCTTCCAAAGGACCCCACCCACCCCCTACTCTTGGCTTCCACAGACCCCCCACCCCCTACTCTTGGCTTCCACAGACCCCCCCACCCCACTCCTGGCTTCCAAAGGACCCCACCCACCCCCTACTCTTGGCTTCCACAGACCCCCCACCCTACTCTTGGCTTCCACAGACCCCCCACCCCCTACTCTTGGCTTCCACAGACCCCCCCACCCTACTCTTGGCTTCCACAGACCCCCCCACCCTACTCTTGGCTTCCACAGACCCCCCCACCCTACTCTTGGCTTCCACAGACCCCCCACCCCACTCCTGGCTTCCAAAGGACCCCACCCACCCCCTACTCTTGGCTTCCACAGACCCCCCCACCCCCTACTCTTGGCTTCCACAGACCCCCCCACCCCCTACTCTTGGCTTCCACAGACCCCCCCACCCTACTCTTGGCTTCCACAGACCTCCCCACCCTACTCTTGGCTTCCACAGACCCCCCCACCCTACTCTTGGCTTCCACAGACCCCCCACCCCACTCCTGGCTTCCAAAGGACCCCACCCACCCCCTACTCTTGGCTTCCACAGACCCCCCACCCTACTCTTGGCTTCCACAGACCCCCCCCCACCCTACTCTTGGCTTCCACAGACCCCCCACCCCACTCCTGGCTTCCAAAGGACCCCACCCACCCCCTACTCTTGGCTTCCACAGACCACCCCACCCTACTCTTGGCTTCCACAGACCCCCCACCCCCTACTCTTGGCTTCCACAGACGCCCCCCCACCCTACTCTTGGCTTCCACAGACCCCCCCCACCCTACTCTTGGCTTCCACAGACCCCCCCACCCCCACCCCCTACTCTTGGCTTCCACAGACCCCCCACCCTACTCTTGGCTTCCACAGACCCCCCCACCCCCTACTCTTGGCTTCCACAGACCCCCCACCCTACTCTTGGCTTCCACGGACCCCCCACCTGGCTTCCACGGACCCCCCGCACCCTACTCTTGGCTTCCACAGACCCCCCACCCTACTCTTGGCTTCCACAGACCCCCACCCTACTCTTGGCTTGTACAGACCCCCCCCACCCCCTACTCTTGGCTTCCACAGACCCCCCCCACCCCCTACTCTTGGCTTCCACAGACCCGCCCACCCTACTCTTGGCTTCCACAGACCCCCCCCCACCCCCACCCCCTACTCTTGGCTTCCACAGACCCCCCCACCCTACTCTTGGCTTCCACAGACCCCCCCACCCTACTCTTGGCATCCACAGACCCCCCCACCCCCACCCCCTACTCTTGGCTTCCACAGACCCCCCCACCCTACTCTTGGCTTCCACAGACCCCCCCACCCTACTCTTGGCTTCCACAGACCCCCCACCCCACTCCTGGCTTCCAAAGGACCCCACCCACCCCCTACTCTTGGCTTCCACAGACCCCCCACCCTACTCTTGGCTTCCACAGACCCCCCCACCCCCTACTCTTGGCTTCCACAGACCCCCCCCACCCCACTCCTGGCTTCCAAAGGACCCCACCCACCCCCTACTCTTGGCTTCCACAGACCCCCCACCCTACTCTTGGCTTCCACAGACCCCCCACCCCCTACTCTTGGCTTCCACAGACCCCCCCCACTCTACTCTTGGCTTCCACAGACCCCCCCACCCTACTCTTGGCTTCCACAGACCCCCCACCCCCTACTCTTGGCTTCCACAGACCCCCCCACCCTACTCTTGGCTTCCACAGACCCCCCCCACCCTACTCTTGGCTTCCACAGACCCCCCACCCCACTCCTGGCTTCCAAAGGACCCCACCCACCCCCTACTCTTGGCTTCCACAGACCCCCCACCCTACTCTTGGCTTCCACAGACCCCCCACCCCCTACTCTTGGCTTCCACAGACCCCCCCACCCTACTCTTGGCTTCCACAGACCCCCCCACCCTACTCTTGGCTTCCACAGACCCCCCCACCCTACTCTTGGCTTCCACAGACCCCCCACCCCACTCCTGGCTTCCAAAGGACCCCACCCACCCCCTACTCTTGGCTTCCACAGACCCCCCACCCTACTCTTGGCTTCCACAGACCCCCCCACCCTACTCTTGGCTTCCACAGACCCCCCACCCCACTCCTGGCTTCCAAAGGACCCCACCCACCCCCTACTCTTGGCTTCCACAGACCACCCCACCCTACTCTTGGCTTCCACAGACCCCCCACCCCCTACTCTTGGCTTCCACAGACCCCCCCACCCTACTCTTGGCTTCCACAGACCCCCCACCCTACTCTTGGCTTCCACAGACCCCCCCACCCCCTACTCTTGGCTTCCACAGACCCCCCACCCTACTCTTGGCTTCCACAGACCCCCCACCCCCTACTCTTGGCTTCCACAGACCCCCCCACCCTACTCTTGGCTTCCACAGACCCCCCCACCCTACTCTTGGCTTCCACAGACCCCCCCACCCTACTCTTGGCTTCCACAGACCCCCCACCCCACTCCTGGCTTCCAAAGGACCCCACCCACCCCCTACTCTTGGCTTCCACAGACCCCCCCACCCTACTCTTGGCTTCCACAGACCCCCCACCCCCTACTCTTGGCTTCCACAGACCCCCCCACCCTACTCTTGGCTTCCACAGACCTCCCCACCCTACTCTTGGCTTCCACAGACCCCCCCCACCCTACTCTTGGCTTCCACAGACCCCCCACCCCACTCCTGGCTTCCAAAGGACCCCACCCACCCCCTACTCTTGGCTTCCACAGACCCCCCACCCTACTCTTGGCTTCCACAGACCCCCCCACCCTACTCTTGGCTTCCACAGACCCCCCACCCCACTCCTGGCTTCCAAAGGACCCCACCCACCCCCTACTCTTGGCTTCCACAGACCACCCCACCCTACTCTTGGCTTCCACAGACCCCCCACCCCCTACTCTTGGCTTCCACAGACGCCCCCCCACCCTACTCTTGGCTTCCACAGACCCCCCCACCCTACTCTTGGCTTCCACAGACCCCCCCACCCCCACCCCCTACTCTTGGCTTCCACAGACCCCCCACCCTACTCTTGGCTTCCACAGACCCCCCCACCCCCTACTCTTGGCTTCCACAGACCCCCCACCCTACTCTTGGCTTCCACGGACCCCCCACCCCACTCCTGGCTTCCACGGACCCCCCGCACCCTACTCTTGGCTTCCACAGACCCCCCACCCTACACTTGGCTTCCACAGACCCCCACCCTACTCTTGGCTTGTACAGACCCCCCCCACCCCCTACTCTTGGCTTCCACAGACCCCCCCACCCCCTACTCTTGGCTTCCACAGACCCGCCCACCCTACTCTTGGCTTCCACAGACCCCCCCCACCCCCACCCCCTACTCTTGGCTTCCACAGACCCCCCACCCTACTCTTGGCTTCCACAGACCCCCACCCTACTCTTGGCTTGTACAGACCCCCCCCCCACCCCCTACTCTTGGCTTCCACAGACCCCCCCCCACCCCCTACTCTTGGCTTCCACAGACCCGCCCACCCTACTCTTGGCTTCCACAGACCCCCCCCACCCCCACCCCCTACTCTTGGCTTCCACAGACCCCCCCACCCTACTCTTGGCTTCCACAGACCCCCCCACCCCCTACTCTTGGCTTCCACAGACCCCCCACCCTACTCTTGGCTTCCACGGACCCCCCACCCCACTCCTGGCTTCCACAGACCCCCCCACCCTACTCTTGGCTTCCACAGACCCCCCACCCCACTCCTGGCTTCCACAGACCCCCCCACCCTACTCTTGGCTTCCACAGACCCCCCACCCCACTCCTGGCTTCCACAGACCCCCCACCCTACTCTTGGCTTCCACAGACCCCCACCCCCTACTCTTGGCTTCCACAGACCCCCCCCACCCCCTACTCTTGGCTTCCACAGACCCGCCCACCCTACTCTTGGCTTCCACAGACCCCCCCCCCCACCCCCACCCCCTACTCTTGGCTTCCACAGACCCCCCCACCCTACTCTTGGCTTCCACAGACCCCCCCACCCCCTACTCTTGGCTTCCACAGACCCCCCACCCTACTCTTGGCTTCCACGGACCCCCCACCCCACTCCTGGCTTCCACAGACCCCCCCACCCTACTCTTGGCTTCCACAGACCCCCCACCCCACTCCTGGCTTCCACAGACCCCCACCCTACTCTTGGCTTCCACAGACCCCCCCACCCCCTACTCTTGGCTTCCACAGACCCCCCCACCCCCTACTCTTGGCTTCCACAGACCCCCCCACCCCCACCCCCTACTCTTGGCTTCCACAGACCCCCCCACCCTACTCTTGGCTTCCACAGACCCCCCCACCCTACTCTTGGCTTCCACAGACCCCCCCACCCCCACCCCCTACTCTTGGCTTCCACAGACCCCCCACCCTACTCTTGGCTTCCACAGACCCCCCCACCCCCTACTCTTGGCTTCCACAGACCCCCCCACCCCCACCCCCTACTCTTGGCTTCCACAGACCCCCCCCCACCCCCTACTCTTGGCTTCCACAGACCCCCCCACCCTACTCTTGGCTTCCACAGACCCCCCCCACCCCCACCCCCTACTCTTGGCTTCCACAGACCCCCCCACCCTACTCTTGGCTTCCACAGACCCCCCCCACCCCCTACTCTTGGCTTCCACAGACCCCCCACCCTACTCTTGGCTTCCACAGACCCCCCCACCCCCTACTCTTGGCTTCCACAGACCCCCCCACCCCCTACTCTTGGCTTCCACAGACCCCCCCACCCTACTCTTGGCTTCCACACACCCCCCCACCCTACTCTTGGCTTCCACAGACCCCCCCACCCCCTACTCTTGGCTTCCACAGACCCCCCCACCCCCTACTCTTGGCTTCCACAGACCCCCCCACCCTACTCTTGGCTTCCACACACCCCCCCACCCTACTCTTGGCTTCCACAGACCCCCCCCACCCCCTACTCTTGGCTTCCACAGACCCCCCCACCCTACTCTTGGCTTCCACAGACCCCCCACCCCCTACTCTTGGCTTCCACAGACCCCCCCCCACCCTACTCTTGGCTTCCACAGACCCCCCCACCCTACTCTTGGCTTCCACAGACCCCCCCCACCCCCACCCCCTACTCTTGGCTTCCACAGACTCCCCCACCCCCTACTCCTTGCACTGCACTCTGACCCCAGCACCCGGGGCTCTTCCAGTGCACCTCATCCAGGTGTCACGCAGACTCACAGCTCTTGCACTGCACTCCGACCCCAGCACCCGGGGCTCTTCCAGTGCACCTCATCCAGGTGTCACGCAGACTCACAGCTCTTGCACTGCACTCCGACCCCAGCACCCGGGGCTCTTCCAGTGCACCTCATCCTGGTGTCACGCAGACTCAGCTCTTGCACTGCACTCCGACCCCAGCACACGGGGCTCTTCCAGTGCACCTCCTCCGGGTGTCACGCAGACTCACAGCTCTTGCACTGCACTCCGACCCCAGCACCCGGGGCTCTTCCAGTGCAACTCCTCCGGGTGTCACGCAGACTCACAGCTCTTGCACTGCACTCCGACCCCAGCACCCGGGGCTCTTCCAATGCACCTCATCCTGGTGTCACGCAGACTCCTCTCTTGCACTGCACTCCGACCCCAGCACACGGGGCTCTTCCAGTGCACCTCCTCCGGGTGTCACGCAGACTCAGCTCTTGCACTGCACTCAGACCCCAGCACCCGGGGCTCTTCCAGTGCACCTCATCCTGGTGTCATGCAGACTCAGCTCTTGCACTGCACTCCGACCCCAGCACACGGGGCTCTTCCAGTGCACCTCCTCCGGGTGTCACGCAGACTCACAGCTCTTGCACTGCACTCCGACCCCAGCACCCGGGGCTCTTCCAGTGCACCTCCTCCGGGTGTCACGCAGACTCAGCTCTTGCACTGCACTCCGACCCCAGCACCCGGGGCTCTTCCAGTGCACCTCATCCTGGTGTCATGCAGACTCAGCTCTTGCACTGCACTCCGACCCCAGCACCCGGGGCTCTTCCAGTGCACCTCATCCTGGTGTCACGCAGACTCAGCTCTTGCACTGCACTCCGACCCCAGCACCCGGGGCTCTTCCAGTGCACCTCCTCCGGGTGTCACGCAGACTCAGCTCTTGCACTGCACTCCGACCCCAGCACCCGGGGCTCTTCCAGTGCACCTCATCCTGGTGTCACGCAGACTCAGCTCTAGCACTGCACTCCGACCCCAGAACCCGGGGCTCTTCCAGTGCACCTCATCCTGGTGTCACGCAGACTCAGCTCTTGCACTGCACTCCGACCCCAGCACCCGGGGCTCTTCCAGTGCACCTCCTCCGGGTGTCACGCAGACTCAGCTCTTGCACTGCACTCCGACCCCAGCACCCGGGGCTCTTCCAGTGCACCTCATCCTGGTGTCACGCAGACTCAGCTCTTGCACTGCACTCCGACCCCAGAACCCGGGGCTCTTCCAGTGCACCTCATCCTGGTGTCACGCAGACTCAGCTCTTGCACTGCACTCCGACCCCAGCACCCGGGGCTCTTCCAGTGCACCTCCTCCGGGTGTCACGCAGACTCAGCTCTTGCACTGCACTCCGACCCCAGCACCCGGGGCTCTTCCAGTGCACCTCCTCCGGGTGTCACGCAGACTCACAGCTCTTGCACTGCACTCCGACCCCAGCACCCGGGGCTCTTCCAATGCACCTCATCCTGGTGTCACGCAGACTCCGCTCTTGCACTGCACTCCGACCCCAGCACACGGGGCTCTTCCAGTGCACCTCCTCCGGGTGTCACGCAGACTCACAGCTCTTGCACTGCACTCCGACCCCAGCACCCGGGGCTCTTCCAGTGCACCTCCTCCGGGTGTCACGCAGACTCAGCTCTTGCACTGCACTCCGACCCCAGCACCCGGGGCTCTTCCAGTGCACCTCATCCTGGTGTCATGCAGACTCAGCTCTTGCACTGCACTCCGACCCCAGCACCCGGGGCTCTTCCAATGCACCTCATCCTGGTGTCACGCAGACTCCGCTCTTGCACTGCACTCCGACCCCAGCACACGGGGGCTCTTCCAGTGCACCTCCTCCGGGTGTCACGCAGACTCACAGCTCTTGCACTGCACTCCGACCCCAGTACCCGGGGCTCTTCCAGTGCACCTCATCCGGGTGTCACGCAGACTCACAGCTCTTGCACTGCACTCCGACCCCAGCACCCGGGGCTCTTCCAGTGCACCTCATCCTGGTGTCACGCAGACTCCGCTCTTGCACTGCACTCCGACCCCAGCACACGGGGCTCTTCCAGTGCACCTCATCCTGGTGTCACGCAGACTCACAGCTCTTGCACTGCACTCCGACCCCAGCACCCGGGGCTCTTCCAGTGCACCTCCTCCGGGTGTCACGCAGACTCAGCTCTTGCACTGCACTCCGACCCCAGCACCCGGGGCTCTTCCAGTGCACCTCATCCTGGTGTCATACAGACTCAGCTCTTGCACTGCACTCCGACCCCAGCACCCGGGGCTCTTCCAGTGCACCTCATCCTGGTGTCATGCAGACTCAGCTCTTGCACTGCACCCCGACCCCAGCACCCGGGGCTCTTCCAGTGCACCTCATCCTGGTGTCACGCAGACTCAGCTCTTGCACTGCACTCCGACCCCAGCACCCGGGGCTCTTCCAGTGCACCTCCTCCGGGTGTCACGCAGACTCAGCTCTTGCACTGCACTCCGACCCCAGCACCCGGGGCTCTTCCAGTGCACCTCATCCTGGTGTCACGCAGACTCAGCTCTTGCACTGCACTCCGACCCCAGAACCCGGGGCTCTTCCAGTGCACCTCATCCTGGTGTCACGCAGACTCAGCTCTTGCACTGCACTCCGACCCCAGCACCCGGGGCTCTTCCAGTGCACCTCCTCCGGGTGTCACGCAGACTCAGCTCTTGCACTGCACTCCGACCCCAGCACCCGGGGCTCTTCCAGTGCACCTCATCCTGGTGTCACGCAGACTCAGCTCTTGCACTGCACTCCGATCCCAGAACCCGGGGCTCTTCCAGTGCACCTCATCCTGGTGTCACGCAGACTCAGCTCTTGCACTGCACTCCGACCCCAGCACCCGGGGCTCTTCCAGTGCACCTCCTCCGGGTGTCACGCAGACTCAGCTCTTGCACTGCATTCCGACCCCAGCACCCGGGGCTCTTCCAGTGCACCTCATCCTGGTGTCACACAGACTCAGCTCTTGCACTGCACTCCGACCCCAGCACACGGGGCTCTTCCAGTGCACCTCCTCCGGGTGTCACGCAGACTCACAGCTCTTGCACTGCACTCCGACCCCAGCACCCGGGGCTCTTCCAGTGCACCTCATCCTGGTGTCACGCAGACTCCGCTCTTGCACTGCACTCCGACCCCAGCACACGGGGCTCTCCCAGTGCACCTCCTCCGGGTGTCACGCAGACTCACAGCTCTTGCACTGCACTCCGACCCCAGCACACGGGGCTCTTCCAGTGCACCTCCTCCGGGTGTCACGCAGACTCAGCTCTTGCACTGCACTCCGACCCCAGCACCCGGGGCTCTTCCAGTGCACCTCCTCCGGGTGTCACGCAGACTCAGCTCTTGCACTGCACTCCGACCCCAGCACACGGGGCTCTTCCAGTGCACCTCATCCTGGTGTCATGCAGACTCAGCTCTTGCACTGCACTCCGACCCCAGCACCCGGGGCTCTTCCAGTGCACCTCATCCGGGTGTCACGCAGACTCAGCTCTTGCACTGCACTCCGACCCCAGCACACGGGGCTCTTCCAGTGCACCTCATCCTGGTGTCACGCAGACTCAGCTCTTGCACTGCACTCCGACCCCAGCACAAGGGGCTCTTCCAGTGCACCTCCTCCGGGTGTCACGCAGACTCACAGCTCTTGCACTGCACTCCGACCCCAGCACACGGGACTCTTCCAGTGCACCTCCTCCGGGTGTCACGCAGACTCACAGCTCTTGCACTGCACTCCGACCCCAGCACCCGGGGCTCTTCCAGTGCACCTCCTCCGGGTGTCACGCAGACTCAGCTCTTGCACTGCACTCCGAACCCAGCACACGGGGCTCTTCCAGTGCACCTCATCCTGGTGTCATGCAGACTCAGCTCTTGCACTGCACTCCGACCCCAGCACCCGGGCTCTTCCAGTGCACCTCATCCTGGTGTCATGCAGACTCAGCTCTTGCACTGCACTCCGACCCCAGCACCCGGGGCTCTTCCAGTGCACCTCCTCCGGGTGTCACGCAGACTCAGCTCTTGCACTGCACTCCGACCCCAGCACCCGGGGCTCTTCCAGTGCACCTCATCCTGGTGTCATGCAGACTCAGCTCTTGCACTGCACTCCGACCCCAGCACCCGGGGCTCTTCCAGTGCACCTCCTCCGGGTGTCACGCAGACTCAGCTCTTGCACTGCACTCCGACCCCAGCACCCGGGGCTCTTCCAGTGCACCTCCTCCGGGTGTCACGCAGACTCAGCTCTTGCACTGCACTCCGACCCCAGCACCCGGGGCTCTTCCAGTGCACCTCATCCTGGTGTCACGCAGACTCAGCTCTTGCACTGCACTCCGACCCCAGCACCCGGGGCTCTTCCAGTGCACCTCCTCCGGGTGTCACGCAGACTCAGCTCTTGCACTGCACTCCGACCCCAGCACCCGGGGCTCATCCAGTGCACCTCATCCTAGTGTCACGTAGACTCAGCTCTTGCACTGCACTCCGACCCCAGAACCCGGGGCTCTTCCAGTGCACCTCATCCTGGTGTCACGCAGACTCAGCTCTTGCACTGCACTCCGACCCCAGCACCCGGGGCTCTTCCAGTGCACCTCCTCCGGGTGTCACGCAGACTCAGCTCTTGCACTGCACTCCGACCCCAGCACCCGGGGCTCTTCCAGTGCACCTCATCCTGGTGTCACGCAGACTCAGCTCTTGCACTGCACTCCGACCCCAGCACACGGGGCTCTTCCAGTGCACCTCCTCCGGGTGTCACGCAGACTCACAGCTCTTGCACTGCACTCCGACCCCAGCACCCGGGGCTCTTCCAGTGCACCTCATCCTGGTGTCATGCAGACTCAGCTCTTGCACTGCACTCCGACCCCAGCACACGGGGCTCTCCCAGTGCACCTCCTCCGGGTGTCACGCAGACTCACAGCTCTTGCACTGCACTCCGACCCCAGCACCCGGGGCTCTTCCAGTGCACCTCCTCCGGGTGTCACGCAGACTCAGCTCTTGCACTGCACTCCGACCCCAGCACACGGGGCTCTTCCAGTGCACCTCATCCTGGTGTCATGCAGACTCAGCTCTTGCACTGCACTCCGACCCCAGCACCCGGGCTCTTCCAGTGCACCTCATCCTGGTGTCATGCAGACTCAGCTCTTGCACTGCACTCCGACCCCAGCACCCGGGGCTCTTCCAGTGCACCTCCTCCGGGTGTCACGCAGACTCAGCTCTTGCACTGCACTCCGACCCCAGCACCCGGGGCTCTTCCAGTGCACCTCCTCCGGGTGTCACGCAGACTCAGCTCTTGCACTGCACTCCGACCCCAGCACCCGGGCTCTTCCAGTGCACCTCATCCTGGTGTCATGCAGACTCAGCTCTTGCACTGCACTCCGACCCCAGCACCCGGGGCTCTTCCAGTGCACCTCCTCCGGGTGTCACGCAGACTCAGCTCTTGCACTGCACTCCGACCCCAGCACCCGGGGCTCTTCCAGTGCACCTCATCCTGGTGTCATGCAGACTCAGCTCTTGCACTGCACTCCGACCCCAGCACCCGGGGCTCTTCCAGTGCACCTCCTCCGGGTGTCACGCAGACTCAGCTCTTGCACTGCACTCCGACCCCAGCACCCGGGGCTCTTCCAGTGCACCTCCTCCGGGTGTCACGCAGACTCAGCTCTTGCACTGCACTCCGACCCCAGCACCCGGGGCTCTTCCAGTGCACCTCATCCTGGTGTCACGCAGACTCAGCTCTTGCACTGCACTCCGACCCCAGCACCCGGGGCTCTTCCAGTGCACCTCCTCCGGGTGTCACGCAGACTCAGCTCTTGCACTGCACTCCGACCCCAGCACCCGGGGCTCATCCAGTGCACCTCATCCTGGTGTCACGTAGACTCAGCTCTTGCACTGCACTCCGACCCCAGAACCCGGGGCTCTTCCAGTGCACCTCATCCTGGTGTCACGCAGACTCAGCTCTTGCACTGCACTCCGACCCCAGCACCCGGGGCTCTTCCAGTGCACCTCCTCCGGGTGTCACGCAGACTCAGCTCTTGCACTGCACTCCGACCCCAGCACCCGGGGCTCTTCCAGTGCACCTCATCCTGGTGTCACGCAGACTCAGCTCTTGCACTGCACTCCGACCCCAGCACACGGGGCTCTTCCAGTGCACCTCCTCCGGGTGTCACGCAGACTCACAGCTCTTGCTCTTGCACTGCACTCCGACCCCAGCACCCGGGGCTCTTCCAGTGCACCTCATCCTGGTGTCATGCAGACTCAGCTCTTGCACTGCACTCCGACCCCAGCACACGGGGCTCTCCCAGTGCACCTCCTCCGGGTGTCACGCAGACTCACAGCTCTTGCACTGCACTCCGACCCCAGCACCCGGGGCTCTTCCAGTGCACCTCCTCCGGGTGTCACGCAGACTCAGCTCTTGCACTGCACTCCGACCCCAGCACACGGGGCTCTTCCAGTGCACCTCATCCTGGTGTCATGCAGACTCAGCTCTTGCACTGCACTCCGACCCCAGCACCCGGGCTCTTCCAGTGCACCTCATCCTGGTGTCATGCAGACTCAGCTCTTGCACTGCACTCCGACCCCAGCACCCGGGGCTCTTCCAGTGCACCTCCTCCGGGTGTCACGCAGACTCAGCTCTTGCACTGCACTCCGACCCCAGCACCCGGGGCTCTTCCAGTGCACCTCCTCCGGGTGTCACGCAGACTCAGCTCTTGCACTGCACTCCGACCCCAGCACCCGGGGCTCTTCCAGTGCACCTCATCCTGGTGTGACTCAGACCCTAGCACACTGGGTTCTTCCAGTGCACCTCATCCTGGTGTCACGCAGACTCAGCTCTTGCACTGCACTCTGACCCCAGCACCCGGGGCTCTTCCAGTGCACCTCATCCTGGTGTCATGCAGACTCAGCTCTTGCACTGCACTCCGACCCCAGCACCCGGGGCTCTTCCAGTGCACCTCCTCCGGGTGTCACGCAGACTCGGCTCTTGCACTGCACTCCGACCCCAGCACCCGGGGCTCTTCCAGTGCACCTCCTCCGGGTGTCACGCAGACTCAGCTCTTGCACTGCACTCCGACCCCAGCACCCGGGGCTCTTCCAGTGCACCTCATCCTGGTGTCATGCAGACTCAGCTCTTGCACTGCACTCCGACCCCAGCACCCGGGGCTCTTCCAGTGCACCTCATCCTGGTGTCATGCAGACTCAGCTCTTGCACTGCACTCCGACCCCAGCACCCGGGGCTCTTCCAGTGCACCTCCTCCGTGTGTCACGCAGACTCAGCTCTTGCACTGCACTCCGACCCCAGCACCCGGGGCTCTTCCAGTGCACCTCATCCTGGTGTCACGCAGACTCCGCTCTTGCACTGCACTCCGACCCCAGCACACGGGGCTCTTCCAGT
This sequence comes from Lissotriton helveticus, assembly GCF_964261635.1. Classification (NCBI taxonomy): domain Eukaryota; kingdom Metazoa; phylum Chordata; class Amphibia; order Caudata; family Salamandridae; genus Lissotriton; species Lissotriton helveticus. The sequence continues at coordinate 2,049,023,372 of NC_136067.1, read as the reverse complement.
GCACCTCCTCCGGGTGTCACGCAGACTCACAGCTCTTGCACTGCACTCCGACCCCAGCACCCGGGGCTCTACCAGTGCACCTCATCCTAGTGTCATGCAGACTCAGCTCTTGCACTGCACTCCGACCCCAGCACACGGGGCTCTTCCAGTGCACCTCCTCCGGGTGTCACGCAGACTCACAGCTCTTGCACTGCACGCCGACCCCAGCACCCGGGGCTCTACCAGTGCACCTCATCCTGGTGTCATGCAGACTCAGCTCTTGCACTGCACTCCGACCCCAGCACACGGGGCTCTTCCAGTGCACCTCCTCCGGGTGTCACGCAGACTCACAGCTCTTGCACTGCACTCCGACCCCAGCACCCGGGGCTCTTCCAGTGCACCTCCTCCGGGTGTCACGCAGACTCAGCTCTTGCACTGCACTCCGACCCCAGCACCCGGGGCTCTTCCAGTGCACCTCATCCTGGTGTCATGCAGACTCCGCTCTTGCACTGCACTCCGACCCCAGCACCCGGGGCTCTTCCAGTGCACCTCATCCTGGTGTCATGCAGACTCAGCTCTTGCACTGCACTCCGACCCCAGCACCCGGGGCTCTTCCAGTGCACCTCCTCCGTGTGTCACGCAGACTCAGCTCTTGCACTGCACTCCGACCCCAGCACCCGGGGCTCTTCCAGTGCACCTCATCCTGGTGTCACGCAGACTCCGCTCTTGCACTGCACTCCGACCCCAGCACACGGGGCTCTTCCAGTGCACTTCCTCCGGGTGTCACGCAGACTCACAGCTCTTGCACTGCACTCCGACCCCAGCACCCAGGGCTCTACCAGTGCACCTCATCCTGGTGTCATGCAGACTCAGCTCTTGCACTGCACTCCGACCCCAGCACACGGGGCTCTTCCAGTGCACCTCCTCCGGGTGTCACGCAGACTCACAGCTCTTGCACTGCACTCCGACCCCAGCACCCGGGGCTCTACCAGTGCACCTCATCCTGGTGTCATGCAGACTCAGCTCTTGCACTGCACTCCGACCCCAGCACACGGGGCTCTTCCAGTGCACCTCCTCCGGGTGTCACGCAGACTCACAGCTCTTGCACTGCACTCCGACCCCAGCACACGGGGCTCTTCCAGTGCACCTCCTCCGGGTGTCACGCAGACTCAGCTCTTGCACTGCACTCCGACCCCAGCACCCGGGGCTCTTCCAGTGCACCTCATCCTGGTGTCACGCAGACTCCGCTCTTGCACTGCACTCCGACCCCAGCACACGGGGCTCTTCCAGTGCACCTCCTCCGGGTGTCACGCAGACTCAAAGCTCTTGCACTGCACTCCGACCCCAGCACCCGGGGCTCTACCAGTGCACCTCATCCTGGTGTCATGCAGACTCAGCTCTTGCACTGCACTCCGACCCCAGCACACGGGGCTCTTCCAGTGCACCTCCTCCGGGTGTCACGCAGACTCACAGCTCTTGCACTGCACTCCAACCCCAGCACACGGGGCTCTTCCAGTGCACCTCCTCCGGGTGTCACGCAGACTCACAGCTCTTGCACTGCACTCTGACCCCGGCACACGGGGCTCTTCCAGTGCACCTCATCCTGGTGTCACGCAGACTCAGCTCTTGCACTGCACTCCGACCCCAGCACCCGGGGCTCTTCCAGTGCACCTCATCCTGGTGTCACGCAGACTCACAGCTCTTGCACTCCGACCCCAGCACACGGGGCTCTTCCAATGCACCTCATCCTGGTGTCACGCAGACTCACAGCTCTTGCACTGCACTCCGACCCCAGCACCCGGGGCTCTTCCAGTGCACCTCATCCTGGTGTCACGCAGACTCACAGCTCTTGCAGACTCACAGCTCTTGCACTGCACTCTGACCCCAGCACACGGGGCTCTTCCAATGCACCTCATCCAGGTGTCATGCAGACTCAGCTCTTGCACTGCACTCTGACCCCAGCACACGGGGCTCTTCCAGTGCACCTCACCTGCGGGAGCATCCGAGGCTGGAGCGGCCGGATATGACGGCTCCATAGTAGCAGTGGCTGCCGGGGAGAGACATGCTGCCCTCTCAGCAGTGCCCAGGTAGAGGGGCAGTGCCCAGGCAGGGGGGCAGTGCGCAGGCGGGGGGGGGGCAGTGCCCAGGCAGGGGGGGGCAGTGCCCAGGCAGGGGGGGGCAGTGCCCAGGCAGGGGGGGCAGTGCCCAGGCAGGCAGCAGGTACCCTCTCCAGTGGTTCCCGGCTTCCTTCCACAGCACTGTCCCGGAGTGCAGCTGTCACCGGCTGAGCAGACTAACCCCACCTCGAGGCTCCAGGCTCCCCCCACAGCACTGCCCCCGCCTCAGAAGCAGCACAGAGCAGGCACGCCCCACACCCTAGGAACCTCTGGTACTGGGGGGGGCATGGAGCAGGTACACGCCCTCGCCCATCCAAACCATAGGCCTCTCCGTGAGGCTCAGAGCTCACTCCCACAGGACTGCCCCGCCTCTCATAGAACACCTTGCCTCCTACCCTGGGACTCCAGGCAACCCCCCCCCCCCCATCCCCCAGATGAGCCCTGACCCCGCCCTTGAGAGCATGAAACGCCCCCCTGGCTCGGGCTGCACCAGCCTAGCCTGCCTGGACCAACAAACACTCAACTGGGGAAGAAGACATCCGAAAATAGGCAGGGAGCCCCCCCACCCCACACAAACACGAGCACAGGCGGCTAAATATAGAAGAGAGCAGGCAGGAGGCTCGTGGAGTGACAGCCTGGAGGGGAGGGCAGAGAGCAGGCTGCGATACAAACACAGCGTCCTAGGACACGGACACAAACACCGACACGGGGGGAGTGTAACTAACACACACACTGACCTGAGCAAAGCGAGGCACAGACACCGACAGCCAGCAACCAAGACACAAAGACGGGCCAGTAACCCAGACACAAACCCCGACAGAAAGATCGACACAAACCCTGACAGCCAGAAAGATCGACACAAACCCCGACAGCCAGAAAGATAGACACACCCCTGACTGCCAGAAAGATCGACACAAACCCTGACAGCCAGAAAGATGGACTCAACCCCGACAGTCAGAAAGATCGACACAAACCCTGACAGCCAGAAAGATCGACACAAACCCCGACAGCCAGAAAGATCGACACAAACCCCGACAGCCAGAAAGATAGACACAAACCCTGACAGCCAGAAAGATAGACACAAACCCTGACAGCCAGAAAGATAGACACAAACCCTGACAGCCAGAAAGATAGACACAAACCCTGACTGCCAGAAAGATACTCAAACCCTGACCGCCAGAAAGATACTCAACCCTGACCCCAAAAAGATACTCAAACCCCGACAGCCAGAAAGATACTCAAACCCTGACCCCAAAAAGATACTCAAACCCCGACAGCCAGAAAGATGGACACAAACCCTGACCGCCAGAAAGATACTCAAACCCTGACAGCCAGAAAGACACATACCCTGACAGCCAGAAAGACACAACCCCTGACAGCCAGAAAGACACAACCCCTGACAGCCAGAAAGATAGACTCAAACCCTGACAGCCAGAAAGATAGACACAAACCCCGACAGCCAGAAAGATAGACACAAACCCTGACAGTCAGAAATATAGACACAAACCCTGACAGCCAGAAATATAGACACAACCCCTGACAGCCAGAAAGATAGACACAAACCCTGACAGCCAGAAATATAGACACAAACCCTGACAGCCAGAAAGACACAAACCCTCACAGTCAGAACGATGGACTCCACCCCTGACAGCCAGAAAGATAGACACAAACCCTGACAGCCAGAAAGATAGACACAAACCCTGACAGCCAGAAAGATAGACACAAACCCTCACAGTCAGAACGATGGACTCCACCCCTGACAGCCAGAAAGATAGACACAAACCCTGACAGCCAGAAAGATAGACACAAACCCTGACAGCCAGAAAGATAGACACAAACCCTGACAGCCAGAAAGATAGACACAAACCCTCACAGCCAGAAAGACACAAACCCTCACAGCCAGAAAGACACAAACCCTCACAGCCAGAAAGATGGACTCAACCCCTGACAACCAGAAAGATAGACCCAAACCCTGACAGCCAGAAAGACACAAACCCTGACAGCCAGAAAGATGGACACAAACCCCGACAGCCAGAAAGACACAAACCCTGACAGCTAGAAAGACACAAACCCTGACAGCCAGAAAGACAAAAACCCTGACAGCCAGAAAGACACAAACCCTGACAGCCAGAAAGACACAAACCCTGACAGCCAGAAAGATCGACACACACCCTGACAGCCAGAAAGATAGACACACACCCTGACAGCAGGAAAGACACACCCTGACAGACAGAAAGACACAAACCATGACAGCCAGAAAGACACAACCCTGACAGCCAGAAAGACACAAACCTTGACGGCCAGAAAGATAGACTCAAACCCGGACATGCATAAAGTTAGAAAACAAATACTGACAGGCAGCAAGCAAGGATGCCGCTGGCAAGTTAATATACAAACACTGACAGGCAGGAGGCTGTCCAGATAGAACCACTCAGAGGACAGCAGCAATGACAGACAGCAAATCATCACACAGACAGAAGGAAGTCAAGGATCCAAACACCGGCAGCAACCTTTGTATTCCCGTTTACTTCCTGTCGGTGGTAAAACCAAGCACACAAGGGGGAGATACGAACAGCGGCAGACAAGACAGCAGGCTAGTACACCAACAGTGATACAAGTACTGAGAGACAGTCCGACCGCACACATGGCGACAACCAGGTTCAGCACAGAGAGCAAGCTACGGATGCGATACAAATACAGCCAGGCTACATTACAAACACTGGCAGACAACCCCCAAGACACAGGCTGTCTGCTACGACACGGATGACAACAGAAAGCAAAATATGGACACACCGCACAACACTGGCCCATAAGCCCTAGATGCAAGCTGCCACTCTGCTGCAAGAATGACAGACTAAAAACGAAATGAATACAGCCAAGCTAGGCTTAGATGGAAAACCTGGGACGCAAACAAACTACACTACAATCTCTCACAGATGGAAAACCTGGGGCGCAAACAAACTACACTACAATCTCTCACAGATGGAAAACCTGGGGCGCAAACAAACTACACTACAATCACTCACAGATGGAAAACCTGGGACGCAAACAAACTACACTACAATCACTACACAGACGGAAAATCTGGGACGCAAACAAACTACACTACAATCACTACACAGACGGAAAACCTGGGGCGCAAACACAAACTACACCACAATCGCTCACAGACGGAAAACCTGGGAAGCAAACAAACTACACTACAATCACTCACAGATGTAAAACCAGGGAGGTAAACAAACTACACTAGAATCACTACACAGACGGAAAACCTGGGACGCAAACAAACTACACTAAAATCTCTCACAGATGAAAAACCTGGGGCGCAAACACAAACCACACTACAATCTCTCATAGACGGAAAACCTGGGGCGCAAACACAAACCACACTACAATCTCTCACAGATGAAAAACCTGGGGCGCCAACACAAACCACACTACAATCTCTCAGACGGAAAACCGGGGGCGCAAACAAACCACACTACAATCGCTACACAGACGGAAAACCTGGGAAGCAAACAACTACCCTACAATCACTCACAGATGTAAAACCTGGGAGGCAAACAAACTACACTACAATCACTACACAGACTGAAAATCTGGGACGCAAACAAACTACACTACAATCACTACACAGACGGAAAACCTGGGGCGCAAACACAAACTACACCACAATCGCTCACAGAAGGAAAACCTGGGAAGCAAACACAAACTACACCACAATCGCTCACAGACGGAAAACCTGGGAAGCAAACAACTACACTACAATCACTCACAGATGTAAAACCTGGGAGGCAAACAAACTACACTACAATCACTACACAGACGGAAAAGCTGGGGCGCAAACACAAACCACACTACAATCACTACACAGACGGAAAACCTGGGGCGCAAACACAAACTACACTACAATCACTCACAGATGGAAAACCTGGGACGCAAACAAACTACACTACAATTACTCACAGGTAGAAAACCTGGGACGCAAACAAACTACACCACAATACAATCACTCACAGATGGAAAACCTGGGAAGCAAACAAACTACACCACAATCACTACACAGACGGAAAACCTGGGAAGCAAACAAACTACATTACAATCTCTCACAGATGGAAAACCTGGGACGCAAACAAACTACACTACAATCACTCACAGATGGAAAACCTGGGACGCAAACAAACTACACTACAATCACTCACAGATGGAAAACCTGGGACGCAAACAAACTACACTACAATCACTCACAGATGGAAAACCTGGGACGCAAACAAACTACACTACAATCACTCACAGATGGAAAACCTGGGGCGCAAACAAACTGCACTACAATTACTCACAGATGGAAAACCTGGGGCGCAAACACAAACCACACTGCAATCACTACACACACGGAAAACCTGGGGCGCAAACACAAACCACACTACAATCACTACACAGACGGAAAACCTGGGGTGCAAACACAAACCACACTACAATCACTACACAGACGTAAGACCTGGGATGCAAGCAAACTACACTACAATCTCTCACAGATGAAAAACCTGGGACGCAAACACAAACTACACTACAATTACTCACAGACAGAGAACTTTAGTGGAAACTGTGACAAAAATGCTTGGATACACACGGAGAGAACGAAAGCTATGACAAAAATATTACGAGCAGAGTAGGATCAGTGCAAGTGCCATATAATCGAGTACCTACTTGCTTCTTGGAAGCGCTGGTACGCTCCCATTAAAAGTACTGCACCTCTGCAGAGAAGTGCGGGTACTCTCTTCACAATAAAGAAGCGCAAGCACTCAGTACTGGACAGCACCGGCCCACTTAACATTAGGTATGATACAGTCGAACATCAGGCCTGGCTACACACACACACACACACACACACAACACACAAAAGGTGATCGGAGGAATGCTTGCAACACGTCTTACCACAGGCAATTGCTCGTTGTATCATTCCAACACATCACGCTTTTGCCCATCATGCCACCTCAATTCGTACCCAGCCATATGCAAATCAGTTGTGACCCTGCTCCAACAGGAGGGAGGGCAAGAGGAGGTGTGAGCAAGCTGAAATAGACATTCTGGTAGCGTGCTTTAACATAAAAAAATAAGTTGGGCCTACAAAAATGTACAGTGGAAGTATACAAGCAATGCATCTATGCAGCAGAGGAGGGACAAACATGGAGAGAAAGGAAGCCTACAGAAGCTGTCCAATAAGCAAGCAAATAAGTAAGGATTAAGCCATCCAATGGTGAGCGATTGACAGCCATAAAGCCTACTGTTAGCAAACAAAAAGGCCTCAAAGTGACAGTGCATGCGCCGTTTAGAAAAGACCTAAAAATGCAAAACTGTGGATGCTCAAAAATGGTAGCCATAAGCTTTAACAAAAAATGAAGTAAAAATTAAACTGCAGCGGAGAGCCATCTGGGATAAGTATTGTGCATTGTGTGTCATTGCTTTAAAGTTCCAACTTAGCAGCCCTGTTTAGAAACACTGTGCTGACCACATTGAAATGGTGAAACAATAATTCTCTACGCACAATACTATTACAGGATTGCTGCACAGCAATCATCACAATAATGGCCATCTTGGAATGGTACTGTGTAGACAATATCATTGCTATACTGATCCAAGACATGCTTCTTCTAAGCATAGCAGCCATGTTGGAATGTGAAAACACAGATACACTTTGGACAATACCATGCTGTGATAGTTTCAAGTTTTTTTAAAATTTGCATAGTTAGTGAAAACCATGGCAACACTTTAAAATACGTGTAGAAAAGTCCAACAACGGCTATGTGAGCATCGAAGCAATATCAAATGTAAAAAGATCACTACTAAGATCACTACTACGATGTCTAATCATTATCTGGAAGCAGGACACACAATAAATGACCTGGAGTGGGTTGTTCTGGAAACACGGTCTAATAAAGACCACAATGCAGAAAGGATACTCTTTGAAAAGGAACAGAGATGGGTGCACAGACTGGGAACTGACCGAGAAGGACTAAATGACAATATTCCATGGGGGAGTATCTACAAGTAACTAACAGGCTATGAGCCACCCAACGAACATATTGAAATGAAGCATTGTAAAAGAGCTGTCTATTATCCATCCAATAACATCGGAAGAAGAGCCGAAGAAATACTGAGAACGAATCTCAGAGCCACTGGGATGTCAAAATAAGACCGTTTTAAAAGAATACATAATAAAACGATAACAAAGACACAGAATTCCATTCTGAGACTCAGCTGTAAAATTAAGACAATCACGAAAATTCACTGTAAATTGCGTGAACTTATTGAATACGACCATTGTAGTATATATTCGAATGTGAACATAATTAAACCGAACACTATGTTAAATGGGTAAAAATGATCGCGATATCAGAAAAAAGACTATGGGCAACACTGTGTGTCTTTCTACATTGCCATTCATACATAAATGCATGAACCCGGAAGCAATATTGTTTCCGGGACCATCAGTGGCAGAGTCAGAACCAGTTGAATTACGGAGGAACCGCAGGTAGCAGGAGACAACGCCGACAAAACCGTAACGTATTCAAAACTGTGATATATGAATTAAAATAGGACTTGTCCTTATAGCAGGCCCCGCTGACCCACTTGGATCCTGATGAGGTTTGAATTAAAACCGTTCGAAGGTACGTGGTATGAACGGACACGAAAGATAGCCGTGCATGGTATGAATGCACCAAGCGTGTGAGTGATTCACCCTTGAAGGTCCATGAAATACGCCTTCTTAACTTTGAACCTCTCGACAATTTCGTACAATACCGAGCCTGAATGAATGTATTTTAAACCGTCCCAGAAGGTATATGAAATGCGCCTTCTGCTGTATGGGTTTTATGAGCTAAAAGAATGTATGTTTATATGATAATTCCCACTGAAGGTATATGAAATGCGCCTTCAACTGTTTGATTGTGACTACCGAATCAAATGACACCGAGCCAGGGAGGATTACAGTGCCTTCTGGTGTAGGAGTCTAATGAGTTAAAAGAATGGAAATAATTCATAATGTATGCATGAAAATTCCCTGGGAAGGAATATGAAATACGCCTTCAACTGTTTGATTGTGATTATCGAATTATATTACACCAGGGATATGTAATTCCTATAGCCAGACGCCCAGGACATATTGTTTGGGGTCAAGGGCAACCAGTTTTAATGTGTATTTTGTCCTTGGGACAAGCAGGCCCAACCCCCTGCAGCACAAACCCTTTGGCTGCCAGTTTGCAGTACCACATTAAAGATCAGGGAAGGACACTGCCTGCAGTTCAGTTAATATTTGTGTGCATATGTTAATGCGGTTCAAACTTGTATTGATGGTTCATTAATTGATATCCTTTATTATTAGGCTGAGCGCTCTCAGTAAATGTAAGTTCTGACTGCAATACGGACAGTAGTTCCAGTATAAAAATGTGGACACACGGTTTCAAAGTTTAGCAATATGAGGCTATGCATAATGGTCCCAGAATGCTCTCTGATTAGATGCAAATATTTGCCGAAACTTGACAGCAAGATTAATGATTCTTTGCTTTCAATATAAAATGACCCTAAAAAAATGAAAGCAGGAAAAACATTTTTTTGCTAAACTACTGTAAATTTTCAGTTACCATTTCTTTGCAGCATCATTTAGTAAAATGTGTTGATGCATGCTAGTATTCCCCCAAAATATTCATATTAGAAAATCAGTGTAACCAGTTTCAATAATGGGGAAACAAATAAACAAGCATTGGCAAAACCAATATGTCTGAAATGGTGGTCAGCTTTTTAGTTTTGCCAATGCTTGGCTTGTTTCGGCATGCGGTCACTCACCATGAATCCAGCCGATACAGAGAGAATTTTAATAAACACAAAAGGTCATGGTTAACGACTGACCAAATTAGGGGCCCAATTATTAAAGAAAATCTGAAAAGTGCACCCTTAGTAGATGTCCTTGCATTAAGGGCAGCTATACAGCTTTCGTGAATTCACAAGAATTTACAGCAGTAGGGCAAGAAATAGTACTCCTGGAAAATATTTGTCAACTGCATTTTAGCATGAGCAAATATGCATGTGTAGATTTGCTCATGCGAAAACCTGAGTGTTTGCAAGTTTATTTTCCCTCCAACCACTGTTATCCCCAACACTGGAAGAAGGTTTACATCTGCCATTGTCAGGACTAAATTTCCAACATTTCTCAGTATTGGAAAAGATTAGGGAAGAGTTGTGGAAAACCCTTAAAACATGCAAGTTAGTAGGTTTGCACAGAATCAAAAGGACATTCCAACCCTGGAACTATTCTTTACCCCTACCTTCAGTCCCAGTATGTAGATCTGCAGAAATGTAGCAATATAAAGGGATTGCTAGTATTTAAACACTACTATGGTATGAGCCCTGGCATAATCAGAGAGGCTATATCAGATCTCTTCTATAATGAGATTGCTGCCATAATTTGTCGCCGCACAACATGGCACCAAAGGAACAAGTGGATTTTGTTACAGGACAAGTAGATTTATGAAGCAACCTGCCTCATGGACAAGTAGATATTTTAATAAATTCCACACCCCTGTACACTGAACTAGAGAACAATTGATCACAGCCAAATGAAAGTGCTCAATACTCACAATGGCTTGCAATAGTAGAGATCACGCATTCTTCCCTAACACAGAATGCACGATAGGAGATACCACTCCGCCATTGGGCATACCATTAAAACAAAGTCATACCACATTTGCCAAACATGAGAGAGTTGACCCTGCCCAAGACATAGGGAGACGAGTTAGAAGTATTACCTTACCATTAGCTACACCAGTGCGTTTTATATGTCCATGGGATATTCGTTAGTTTTGTATAACCTGTTAGAACCCCTCCCTTTGTTTAGTCTGTTAAAGCAATTTTTATCTTCACAGGTACCTTAGGACCTTTTAGGAACCGCATTAAACGTTGTTCCTCAACACATGATACACTAAGCAATTCTTAGGAGTACATCTCACCTTTTATACACTTCACCCCCTGGTCCTGAAGAAAGCCCATCCGGCGACTAAGGGCTGAAACATGTTGACCTACACCATTTTTCTAGTGTGAATGAGTCATAATAACTCCAAGTCACCTACATCAATTTTATTGCCTCTCGAAACCAGAATGAATAAATAACAGTGTCTGGAACCTAGAGACTTTTAATATACCTTCACTATTTCACGAGCACCATTACTGGTCACTACTGTTTTAACAAAGGGTATTTCCTCCTGGTGGAGGTTGCATAACCACTAAACCCGATGATTGTGCAAACTCTTGGGAGGGAAAGCGGAGAACAAAGATATACCGCTCAACGTTACCAACATCCAACACGTGAATGTGGGTTTTTTATTGCGACTTGAAAGAACCGTTTCCGCATACCCATAGTTATGCAGGACAAGTGATCCTTCTCTTTTGATTAGACATTATATGAATATAGGGAACTGAACGGATCACGGATTCCTTCCCCCCCTGATTAGGAGAACACTTTAAAACAGCCAATAAAACTGGTGTTGTACCCCGGTGAAGCCAATAAAACACATACTAAAAATGCTGTACGTGACTGTGGTAAAAATTGACGGTGAGGCCGTTAGAGTGATCCTGTGATACACGATTAGCAAATGAGAAGCCTGGAAGCACTGTCTGGAGAGCTTCAGGATTCTCCAAAATACAGAAGAAACAAGCATTTACAATGCAATAGGGCTCGCAGCATTAAAGTTTGAGTTATTGGCATTGTGTATGACAATGAGTTGCATACATTTTCCGAAAACTCTGAATTGGTGTATAAAGATGATTTGAAAAATGTCATATGTTGCTCAATAATAAGGAGAGTTGGGAATAATTATGCTATGCTATCTTTTGCTATCCTGTGCTTTTTTATTATGATGTGCTGTGTTTTGTTATGCTATGCTGTGTGTTGTTATGCTATGTTTTGTTATGCTATGCTGGTGTGTGAGGGTGAGTGAGGGTGTGTGAGGGTGAGTGAGGGTGTGAGAGGGTGTGAGAGGGTGAGTGAGGGTGTGAGAGGGTGAGTGAGGGTGAGTGAGGGTGAGTGAGGGTGAGTGAGGGTGAGTGAGGGTGTGTGGGGGTGTGAGGGTGTGGGGGTGTGAAGGGGTGGGGGGGTGAGGGGGTGTGAGGGTGTGAGGGTGAGGGGGTGTGAGGGTGAGGGGGTGTGTGAGGGGGTGTGTGAGGGTGAGGGGTGGTGAGGGTGTGAGGGTGAGGGCGTGTGAGGGTGTAAGGGTGAGTGAGGGTGTGTAAGTTTGAGAGGGTGTGAGGGTGAGGGGGTTTGAGGGTGAGGAGGTGTGAGGGTGAAGAGTGAAGCATTGTGCAGCGTGCACATAGTAAGGGTGATGCAGTACCCCCAAAATAAACATGCTGGAATTCAGAAAATAAATGAGCAATAAAATGCTTTTACATTTTTTTTTGGTCTGGTCACATTTGCTGTGCTTTAAAAGATGGCCAAATGTCAGGCTTTTTTGGAAAGTAGTATTTCCCACCTTAAGTTATATTTTTAAATATTGCGTTTTCCATTTACAATATATTGGTGGGCAGCCTTTTTCTCTGTTAGGGAGATGGAGCAAATTACCAAGCAGGCGATCATTCCTTTAAGCATTGGTGGGAACCACCCTTACGGTGGTTCCTGTCAATGCATTGCGAAGTTGGGTACATGGCTCCATCAACATGATGGAGCCATGCGCCAAACTGGTATCTTTTGTATTTTTAAGAAGAAAATCTCAAACTACAAAAGATAATGCTCCCCTCACCATGGGAGTCTGCTCCCACTGTTTAAGAATTAACGCATATCTAAAGGCACCATCCAAACTAGTGTACCTACTCTGCCAGCACAAATAAAACAATCTATAATTGAAGATCCATAGGTGTCAACATGCACAGATAGCAAAAAAGGTAATTGCAAGATAGAGTTGCTTCTATCAAAGAGACTGATTAAATGATGTTGACTTCCAATCCGGATAAGAATGCATTTGCAATTCTGGTCATATTATTTGAACTTCTCGCCCATGCACAAAATCCTCTGTGAATTGACTTGTGTTGTTTTGACCTAAGGCCTGTGGGACCTGTTTAATAAAACCCCCACTTATGCAGTCTGAAAATCCAGACTGAGGTTCAGATGCCAACACTAGTAAGGCAAACTAAATAAAATGTGAGCAATAGAACCAAATGTATTGTTACTCCAGAATTATAAAAATACTATCTATTCTGGGATGTATTTAACTGTAGGTATTTTCTGCTGTTGTGTTCTTTTCTGTAAGCCTTTGCATGAGTTTGATATTCAAAGAACAGAAAGTATGGAAGGCTATAAATTAGCTTTTTGTCAAAATGTTTTTTTTTTAAGATGAGAGGTTGGGGGTGGACTAGGGTCTGAGAGCAGTGAGAGGAATAAATAGTAACCTAGGGGCGCTATCATTCCTCTCTGCAAAAAAACTGAAAATCGGGGAGGGGCGTGGCTTGGAGCCAACAGTAATGGCTGCACACTAGAGAAGCTCCGGGCTCGTTAGTGTAAATGCATAATAAAGGCATCTGTCCTTAAAAGGTGCATAATATTTGGGGATCTTCAAAAATACACATTGCGCTGTTAGGGAACCGGTTGTGATGGAAACACGAGTTAGCAGGTAGAAAAAATGGAATTGAACAAAAGTGAGAACGACGTTAGTCGGATATTATGTGGGCCCAGTTCACACCCTCTTTTGAGCTTGTAAATTCAACATATACATGCAAACGGCTTAATTTTCGGGTGCATGGCATTTTTTTAAAATAACTTGCCCTCTTACATTAAATTGCTCGTGCCAGTAACAATCTTATTAATGCAAGGGTAAAGCCTACTCCAAGGGTACATGGGGATACTCTGGCAAGTTTTGGAGCACCCAAAAACTTTTGCGCTTGTGCAAACGTTTTTTCAACCCATTCTGTCCCAGAAAATAATAGGAGATTCACTCCTTTTAATGGCCAGATTAAGTCCCATTCCAGGGTTGGGCTATGACGGCAACACTCCTAAATCGTGCGGTTTTGGGGATGAAGTGACTTTCTCTATGAGAAATAATATTGAAATAAAGACTGTACAAGTACAGAACAGCAGAGCTTGCAAGCAACCCAGGTCCCGGCATAAGCATCCAGTCTTTCCCCTCACATTCCTGTAGTTGTATTCATGATTTTATAACTGGATTTCCAGAAATATGTAACATTGCAAAGAAAATTTCCGGGCTAGATTTGCTTCTCACCTGAATCGAGGAACCTGAGATCTCTGAAGCAAGTCGCAGCGATGCAAACTTTCATCGCTAAGAACAAGATCCACACACACAAGAATGCACATTTCCATCCCTGAGGCTGTGCCCACAGCAAGCAGATGTGCACGCTTCCGTCACTCAAAACTGGTTCAGGGAATGCGGTAGTGTAAGTCTGCCTTACCGGTAACTGGCTGAGCAATGCGGAAGCGCAAATTTCCCTCAGAAATATTAGAGAAGGATGAAGCACACATTAAACAGAAATCTTTGCAGCGGATGTCCTAATGACTAATCTATCCTAGCTCTATGCAAGGAAAGTCGATCATTTACCTTAACCGACTTCCAAGCAGCCCATTAAGTCGACACTGGGCAGTGATCAGACTCCATTCACATGCACAACTCCATTCAGTTCAAGAAGCGCATGCACCATTTAAACAAGGAGCCGTGTGGTTTTGCTTTTTGTGTAACTCAGAGAAAGGCCTGGAAGTTAGCGGAGGAGAGCTTGGGAGAGGTTTGCAAAAAGAGTAGCAATGGAAGGCAACATTAATATGGGAAACATTGCTAAGTTATCAGTTTGACATTAAGGCATCTCGGCACAGTACTATCCGAGCATGCATTCTCAATTATCGACAGGTCATTTCATTTATTCCTGGCTCACCCGAGTGCCCCTGCTGCCTAGACACAGTAAAAAAAAGAATTGTTAGCGTTGACAAAGTCCATAATCTTGCTTGCATTATGAGTTCTGACGAAGATTGTGAAAGAACTTGCGGCAGTGAAAACCAAGAAGCGGAAAAACGGAAGTCAGGCAAAGTCGCCTGTGACGGAGGCGGGGCCGCGTCCGGACCGGAAGAGGAGGCAGGCAGAGTCCATGCGTCTCGCGCCCGGGGCTCCTGTGAGCGGTAGAGAGCCCCGGGTCCGCGCCAGCAGGAGGTTGTGCGCCACGTGCGGAGAGCAGAGTCCCCCGAGATTGCCCAGGTAAGTTCAAAAGGGCTGGGGGGACTCGTGTGTGTATGCTCGTGTGTGTGCGACGGTGACGGCGGCGGGGAGGGGGGCGGGGAGGAGGGAGGGGGGGGCCTTGGTGCACTTGTGTGTGTGTATGTGTGGGGGGTGTCTGTATGTATGTATGTGCGTGCGTGCATGGGCGCTTGTGTCTGTGTGTATGCGCATGCGTGTGTGGTGTTTCGTGTGGTGATTCGAGCTTCCCAGGAGACAGCGCCTGGCCACAGCGCGCGTTCGCGTGCGCGTGGCAGTTTCAAATCGCCATGCGCGTGGCCAGGATTGTCTCCTGGGAAGCAGACACGGCCACAATAGGGTTCTCGGCGGAGACGCGCTTCCACGCGTTCAGCCGAGCCCTAAAAAACCCCAGAAGGAAACAGGTAGCTATAAAGTTAAAGTGGAAACATAAAAGACTGGCCCATCAGCCCTAGCACTAACCCAAACTCATTTTTAGGTGGATGTGAACATGTGATCAGTCGGAGACACAGGCTGAAGTGGGCGGACCTATAGCCAAATGCTGAATGTTATACAAAGTGTGTCAGAAGAGGGTAATGCACAGTAAAACCAGTGTATCAGGTCCGACCCAAAGTTCAAAGCCCTGTGTAACAAAATACCGGTTTAGAGGTTTTCACACAGTCTAACAATAATGCACCATTAAAGGTCTAGTTAGTGACTTTCCCATACATTTCTCTCAACACCTAGCTGTGGTATGCGTACAGTACAACACAATACATTTGTTGTAAGTTTTCATAGTAAACCGATCATAGCAATGGAAGCATTTTCTCGATGAATCAATCAGGTATGTATCCTTAGTTTTAGCATCTGTAAATGTAAATGTGTTTGTATTTATATAGCCGCACTTCTACCCAGAGGTCTCGTAGCGCTGTATTTATACCACTGTGGAACCCATCTGGCTTTCCTGTGAAATGTTCACTCCTGGGCACCCCCAAGGTGAAGCCAGGCATCCAAGCACTGCTGGGGCCATTGTGGAGATTAAGCAAGCTATTGCCCAGAGTCACAGAGTGGGACCCATGATTAGAATAGGCACCGAGTCCAAGAGCCGCCGAGGCGGGGAATTGAACCCTGGTCCGGGCCAGACCTCTGTATCAGGGTCTGCCGCTCTAACCATTGAGCCACGCTTCTCCACCATGACCATCTCAAGCATACAGTACTCAGCATACAATTTTCCACAGGGCAACCATCAGTCATAAAATTACAAATATATGCACACAATTCAAGTTGGAAAATTAACATACATCCCCCCTCCTCAGAAGCCTAACAGGAATGTTCTCAGTTATAATCTTCTATTGGCAGCGTGTCAGAGGAAGGTAACAAACCCTTCCCTACTATAGTAATCCGCAAGATTCCATATAACAAAACACCCGTCTAGAAATTTGAATGCAGTGTAGCAATAATAATACACGCTCAAAGGCCAACTGGCTTTGACAGAGGCTTTACACAGTACATACGTTTAACCTATTGCCTTTGGTACATCGTTTCCGAATTAACCACTCAGGTATATGACATTTAACCGTGGTTTATCACTAACCAATCCAGACTACCTGTCCTGAGCATAACATTCCTGAAATGGCACCAGAGGCAGTGGAAGCACACGCCTCCTGCCCAATCAAACGTTGTTTAGGATGCTCAGCAAGTGAGCTGAGGCTCCTATCTCCCTACCGCTCCTGAGAGCGCCTTTTCGCTTGATAATAAAAGAATACGAGGCGTGGAAACGAAAGCAGGCAGGAGGTAGGGAAACGAAAGCAGGCAGGAGGTAGGGAAAAGAAAGCAAGCCAGGAGGCAGGGAAAAGAAAGCAAGCCAGGAGGCAGGGAAAAGAAAGCAAGCCAGGAGGCAGGGAAAAGAAAGCAAGCCAGGAGGCAGGGAAAAGAAAGCAAGCCAGGAGGCAGGGAAACGAAAGCAGCCAGGAGGCAGGGAAAAGAAAGCAAGCCAGGAGGAAGGGAAAAGAAAGCAAGCCAGGACGCAGGGAAACGAAAGCAAGCCAGGAGGAAGGGAAACGAAAGCAAGCCAGGAGGCAGGGAAAAGAAAGCAAGCCAGGAGGCAGGGAAAAGAAAGCAAGCCAGGAGGCAGGGAAACGAAAGCAAGCCAGGAGGCAGGGAAAAGAAAGCAAGCCAGGAGGCAGGGAAACGAAAGCAAGCCAGGAGGAAGGGAAACGAAAGCAAGCCAGAAGGAAGGGAAACGAAAGCAGGCAGGAGGCAGGGAAAAGAAAGCAAGCCAGGAGGCAGGGAAAAGAAAGCAAGCCAGGAGGCAGGGAAACGAAAGCAAGCCAGGAGGAAGGGAAACGAAAGCAAGCCAGGAGGAAGGGAAACGAAAGCAAGCCAGGAGGAAGGGAAACGAAAGCAGGCAGGAGGCAGGGAAAAGAAAGCAGCCTGGAGGCAGGGAAAAAGAAAGCAAGCCAGGAGGCAGGGAAAAGAAAGCAAGCCAGGAGGCAGGGAAAAGAAAGCAAGCCAGGAGGCAGGGAAAAGAAAGAAGCCAGGAGGCAGGGAAAACGAAAGCAGCCAGGAGGCAGGGAAAAGAAAGCAGCCAGGAGGCAGGGAAAAGAAAGCAGGCAGGAGGCAGGGAAAAGAAAGCAAGCCAGGAGGCAGGGAAACGAAAGCAAGCCAGGAGGAAGGGAAACGAAAGGAGGAAGGGAAACGAAAGCAGCCAGGAGGCAGGGAAAAGAAAGCAGCCAGGAGGCAGGGAAAAGAAAGCAGCCAGGAGGCAGGGAAAAGAAAGCAAGCCAGGAGGCAGGGAAACGAAAGCAAGCCAGGAGGAAGGGAAACGAAAGCAGGCAGGAGGCAGGGAAAAGAAAGCAAGCCAGGAGGCAGGGAAAAGAAAGCAAGCCAGGAGGCAGGGAAACGAAAGCAAGCCAGGAGGAAGGGAAACGAAAGCAAGCCAGGAGGAAGGGAAACGAAAGCAGGCAGGAGGCAGGGAAAAGAAAGCAGCCTGGAGGCAGGGAAAAGAAAGCAAGCCAGGAGGCAGGGAAAAGAAAGCAAGCCAGGAGGCAGGGAAAAGAAAGCAAGCCAGGAGGCAGGGAAACGAAAGCAAGCCAGGAGGCAGGGAAAAGAAAGCAAGCCAGGAGGCAGGGAAAAGAAAGAAGCCAGGAGGCAGGGAAAACGAAAGCAGCCAGGAGGCAGGGAAAAGAAAGCAGGCAGGAGGCAGGGAAAAGAAAGCAGGCAGGAGGCAGGGAAAAGAAAGCAAGCCAGGAGGCAGGGAAACGAAAGCAAGCCAGGAGGAAGGGAAACGAAAGGAGGAAGGGAAACGAAAGCAGCCAGGAGGCAGGGAAAAGAAAGCAGCCAGGAGGCAGGGAAAAGAAAGCAGCCAGGAGGCAGGGAAAAGAAAGCAGCCAGGAGGCAGGGAAAAGAAAGCAGCCAGGAGGCAGGGAAAAGAAAGCAAGCCAGGAGGCAGGGAAACGAAAGCAAGCCAGGAGGAAGGGAAACGAAAGCAGGCAGGAGGCAGGGAAAAGAAAGCAAGCCAGGAGGCAGGGAAAAGAAAGCAAGCCAGGAGGCAGGGAAACGAAAGCAAGCCAGGAGGAAGGGAAACGAAAGCAAGCCAGGAGGAAGGGAAACGAAAGCAGGCAGGAGGCAGGGAAAAGAAAGCAGCCTGGAGGCAGGGAAAAGAAAGCAAGCCAGGAGGCAGGGAAAAGAAAGCAAGCCAGGAGGCAGGGAAAAGAAAGCAAGCCAGGAGGCAGGGAAAAGAAAGCAAGCCAGGAGGCAGGGAAACGAAAGCAAGCCAGGAGGCAGGGAAAAGAAAGCAAGCCAGGAGGCAGGGAAAAGAAAGCAAGCCAGGAGGCAGGGAAACGAAAGCAGCCAGGAGGCAGGGAAAAGAAAGCAGCCTGGAGGCAGGGAAAAAGAAAGCAGCCAGGAGGCAGGGAAAAGAAAGCAGCCAGGAGGCAGGGAAACGAAAGCAAGCCAGGAGGCAGGGAAACGAAAGCAAGCCAGGAGGCAGGGAAACGAAAGCAGCCAGGAGGCAGGGAAAACGAAAGCAGCCAGGAGGCAGGGAAAAGAAAGCAGCCAGGAGGCAGGGAAACGAAAGCAAGCCAGGAGGCAGGGAAACGAAAGCAAGCCAGGAGGCAGGGAAAAGAAAGCAAGCCAGGAGGCAGGGAAAAGAAAGCAAGCCAGGAGGCAGGGAAAAGAAAGCAAGCCAGGAGGCAGGGAAACGAAAGCAAGCCAGGAGGCAGGGAAAAGAAAGCAAGCCAGGAGGCAGGGAAAAGAAAGCAAGCCAGGAGGCAGGGAAAAGAAAGCAAGCCAGGAGGCAGGGAAACGAAAGCAGCCAGGAGGCAGGGAAACGAAAGCAGCCTGGAGGCAGGGAAAAGAAAGCAGCCAGGAGGCAGGGAAAACGAAAGCAGCCAGGAGGCAGGGAAAAGAAAGCAGCCAGGAGGCAGGGAAAAGAAAGCAGCCAGGAGGCAGGGAAAAGAAAGAAGCCAGGAGGCAGGGAAACGAAAGAAGCCAGGAGGCAGGGAAACGAAAGCAGCCAGGAGGCAGGGAAAAGAAAGCAGCCAGGAGGCAGGGAAACGAAAGCAGCCAGGAGGCAGGGAAACGAAAGCAGCCAGGAGGCAGGGAAAAGAAAGCAGCCAGGAGGCAGGGAAAAGAAAGCAGCCAGGAGGCAGGGAAAAGAAAGCAGCCAGGAGGCAGGGAAACGAAAGCAGCCAGGAGGCAGGGAAACGAAAGCAGCCAGGAGGCAGGGAAACGAAAGCAGCCAGGAGGCAGGGAAACGAAAGCAGCCAGGAGGCAGGGAAAAGAAAGCAGCCAGGAGGCAGGGAAAAGAAAGCAGCCAGGAGGCAGGGAAACGAAAGCAGCCAGGGAAAAGAAAGCAGCCAGGAGGCAGGGAAACGAAAGCAGCCAGGAGGCAGGGAAAAGAAAGCAGCCTGGAGGCAGGGAAAAGAAAGCAAGCCAGGAGGCAGGGAAACGAAAGCAAGCCAGGAGGAAGGGAAAAGAAAGCAAGCCAGGAGGAAGGGAAAAGAAAGCAGCCAGGAGGCAGGGAAAAGAAAGCAGCCAGGAGGCAGGGAAAAGAAAGAAGCCAGGAGGCAGGGAAAAGAAAGAAGCCAGGAGGCAGGGAAACGAAAGCAGCCAGGAGGCAGGGAAAAGAAAGCAGCCAGGAGGCAGGGAAACGAAAGCAGCCAGGAGGCAGGGAAAAGAAAGCAGCCAGGAGGCAGGGAAAAGAAAGCAGCCAGGAGGCAGGGAAAAGAAAGCAGCCAGGAGGCAGGGAAAAGAAAGCAGCCAGGAGGCAGGGAAACGAAAGCAGCCAGGGAAAAGAAAGCAGCCAGGAGGCAGGGAAACGAAAGCAGCCAGGAGGCAGGGAAAAGAAAGCAGCCTGGAGGCAGGGAAAAGAAAGCAAGCCAGGAGGCAGGAAAACGAAAGCAAGCCAGGAGGAAGGGAAACGAAAGCAGCCAGGGAAAAGAAAGCAAGCCAGGAGGCAGGGAAACGAAAGCAGCCTGGAGGCAGGGAAAAGAAAGAAGCCAGGAGGCAGGGAAAAGAAAGAAGCCAGGAGGCAGGGAAAAGAAAGCAGCCAGGAGGCAGGGAAAAGAAAGCAGCCAGGAGGCAGGGAAACGAAAGCAGCCAGGAGGCAGGGAAACGAAAGCAAGCCAGGAGGAAGGGAAACGAAAGCAAGCCAGAAGGAAGGGAAACGAAAGCAGGCAGGAGGCAGGGAAAAGAAAGCAAGCCAGGAGGCAGGGAAAAGAAAGCAAGCCAGGAGGCAGGGAAACGAAAGCAAGCCAGGAGGAAGGGAAACGAAAGCAAGCCAGGAGGAAGGGAAACGAAAGCAAGCCAGGAGGAAGGGAAACGAAAGCAGGCAGGAGGCAGGGAAAAGAAAGCAGCCTGGAGGCAGGGAAAAAGAAAGCAAGCCAGGAGGCAGGGAAAAGAAAGCAGCCAGGAGGCAGGGAAAAGAAAGCAGGCAGGAGGCAGGGAAAAGAAAGCAAGCCAGGAGGCAGGGAAACGAAAGCAAGCCAGGAGGAAGGGAAACGAAAGGAGGAAGGGAAACGAAAGCAGCCAGGAGGCAGGGAAAAGAAAGCAGCCAGGAGGCAGGGAAAAGAAAGCAGCCAGGAGGCAGGGAAAAGAAAGCAAGCCAGGAGGCAGGGAAACGAAAGCAAGCCAGGAGGAAGGGAAACGAAAGCAGGCAGGAGGCAGGGAAAAGAAAGCAAGCCAGGAGGCAGGGAAAAGAAAGCAAGCCAGGAGGCAGGGAAACGAAAGCAAGCCAGGAGGAAGGGAAACGAAAGCAAGCCAGGAGGAAGGGAAACGAAAGCAGGCAGGAGGCAGGGAAAAGAAAGCAGCCTGGAGGCAGGGAAAAGAAAGCAAGCCAGGAGGCAGGGAAAAGAAAGCAAGCCAGGAGGCAGGGAAAAGAAAGCAAGCCAGGAGGCAGGGAAACGAAAGCAAGCCAGGAGGCAGGGAAAAGAAAGCAAGCCAGGAGGCAGGGAAAAGAAAGAAGCCAGGAGGCAGGGAAAACGAAAGCAGCCAGGAGGCAGGGAAAAGAAAGCAGCCAGGAGGCAGGGAAAAGAAAGCAGGCAGGAGGCAGGGAAAAGAAAGCAAGCCAGGAGGCAGGGAAACGAAAGCAAGCCAGGAGGAAGGGAAACGAAAGGAGGAAGGGAAACGAAAGCAGCCAGGAGGCAGGGAAAAGAAAGCAGCCAGGAGGCAGGGAAAAGAAAGCAGCCAGGAGGCAGGGAAAAGAAAGCAGCCAGGAGGCAGGGAAAAGAAAGCAGCCAGGAGGCAGGGAAAAGAAAGCAAGCCAGGAGGCAGGGAAACGAAAGCAAGCCAGGAGGAAGGGAAACGAAAGCAGGCAGGAGGCAGGGAAAAGAAAGCAAGCCAGGAGGCAGGGAAAAGAAAGCAAGCCAGGAGGCAGGGAAACGAAAGCAAGCCAGGAGGAAGGGAAACGAAAGCAAGCCAGGAGGAAGGGAAACGAAAGCAGGCAGGAGGCAGGGAAAAGAAAGCAGCCTGGAGGCAGGGAAAAGAAAGCAAGCCAGGAGGCAGGGAAAAGAAAGCAAGCCAGGAGGCAGGGAAAAGAAAGCAAGCCAGGAGGCAGGGAAAAGAAAGCAAGCCAGGAGGCAGGGAAACGAAAGCAAGCCAGGAGGCAGGGAAAAGAAAGCAAGCCAGGAGGCAGGGAAAAGAAAGCAAGCCAGGAGGCAGGGAAACGAAAGCAGCCAGGAGGCAGGGAAAAGAAAGCAGCCTGGAGGCAGGGAAAAAGAAAGCAGCCAGGAGGCAGGGAAAAGAAAGCAGCCAGGAGGCAGGGAAACGAAAGCAAGCCAGGAGGCAGGGAAACGAAAGCAAGCCAGGAGGCAGGGAAACGAAAGCAGCCAGGAGGCAGGGAAAACGAAAGCAGCCAGGAGGCAGGGAAAAGAAAGCAGCCAGGAGGCAGGGAAACGAAAGCAAGCCAGGAGGCAGGGAAACGAAAGCAAGCCAGGAGGCAGGGAAAAGAAAGCAAGCCAGGAGGCAGGGAAAAGAAAGCAAGCCAGGAGGCAGGGAAAAGAAAGCAAGCCAGGAGGCAGGGAAACGAAAGCAAGCCAGGAGGCAGGGAAAAGAAAGCAAGCCAGGAGGCAGGGAAAAGAAAGCAAGCCAGGAGGCAGGGAAAAGAAAGCAAGCCAGGAGGCAGGGAAACGAAAGCAGCCAGGAGGCAGGGAAACGAAAGCAGCCTGGAGGCAGGGAAAAGAAAGCAGCCAGGAGGCAGGGAAAACGAAAGCAGCCAGGAGGCAGGGAAAAGAAAGCAGCCAGGAGGCAGGGAAAAGAAAGCAGCCAGGAGGCAGGGAAAAGAAAGAAGCCAGGAGGCAGGGAAACGAAAGAAGCCAGGAGGCAGGGAAACGAAAGCAGCCAGGAGGCAGGGAAAAGAAAGCAGCCAGGAGGCAGGGAAACGAAAGCAGCCAGGAGGCAGGGAAACGAAAGCAGCCAGGAGGCAGGGAAAAGAAAGCAGCCAGGAGGCAGGGAAAAGAAAGCAGCCAGGAAGCAGGGAAAAGAAAGCAGCCAGGAGGCAGGGAAACGAAAGCAGCCAGGAGGCAGGGAAACGAAAGCAGCCAGGAGGCAGGGAAACGAAAGCAGCCAGGAGGCAGGGAAACGAAAGCAGCCAGGAGGCAGGGAAAAGAAAGCAGCCAGGAGGCAGGGAAAAGAAAGCAGCCAGGAGGCAGGGAAACGAAAGCAGCCAGGGAAAAGAAAGCAGCCAGGAGGCAGGGAAACGAAAGCAGCCAGGAGGCAGGGAAAAGAAAGCAGCCTGGAGGCAGGGAAAAGAAAGCAAGCCAGGAGGCAGGGAAACGAAAGCAAGCCAGGAGGAAGGGAAAAGAAAGCAAGCCAGGAGGAAGGGAAAAGAAAGCAGCCAGGAGGCAGGGAAAAGAAAGCAGCCAGGAGGCAGGGAAAAGAAAGAAGCCAGGAGGCAGGGAAAAGAAAGAAGCCAGGAGGCAGGGAAACGAAAGCAGCCAGGAGGCAGGGAAAAGAAAGCAGCCAGGAGGCAGGGAAACGAAAGCAGCCAGGAGGCAGGGAAAAGAAAGCAGCCAGGAGGCAGGGAAAAGAAAGCAGCCAGGAGGCAGGGAAAAGAAAGCAGCCAGGAGGCAGGGAAAAGAAAGCAGCCAGGAGGCAGGGAAAAGAAAGCAGCCAGGAGGCAGGGAAACGAAAGCAGCCAGGGAAAAGAAAGCAGCCAGGAGGCAGGGAAACGAAAGCAGCCAGGAGGCAGGGAAAAGAAAGCAGCCTGGAGGCAGGGAAAAGAAAGCAAGCCAGGAGGCAGGAAAACGAAAGCAAGCCAGGAGGAAGGGAAACGAAAGCAGCCAGGGAAAAGAAAGCAAGCCAGGAGGCAGGGAAACGAAAGCAGCCTGGAGGCAGGGAAAAGAAAGAAGCCAGGAGGCAGGGAAAAGAAAGAAGCCAGGAGGCAGGGAAAAGAAAGCAGCCAGGAGGCAGGGAAACGAAAGAAGCCAGGAGGCAGGGAAACGAAAGCAGCCAGGAGGCAGGGAAACGAAAGAAGCCAGGAGGCAGGGAAAAGAAAGAAGCCAGGAGGCAGGGAAAACGAAAGCAAGCCAGGAGGCAGGGAAACGAAAGCAGGCAGGAGGCAGGGAAAAGAAAGCAGGCAGGAGGCAGGGAAAAGAAAGCAGCCTGGAGGCAGGGAAACGAAAGAAGCCAGGAGGCAGGGAAACTAAAGAAGCCAGGAGGCAGGGAAACGAAAGCAGGCAGGAGGCAGGGAAAAGAAAGCAAGCCAGGAGGCAGGGAAAAGAAAGCAAGCCAGGAGGCAGGGAAACGAAAGAAGCCAGGAGGCAGGGAAAACGAAAGCAAGCCAGGAGGCAGGGAAACGAAAGAAGCCAGGAGGCAGGGAAAAGAAAGAAGCCAGGAGGCAGGGAAAAGAAAGCAAGCCAGGAGGAAGGGAAACGAAAGCAAGCCAGGAGGAAGGGAAACGAAAGCAGCCAGGGAAAAGAAAGCAAGCCAGGAGGCAGGGAAACGAAAGCAGCCTGGAGGCAGGGAAAAGAAAGAAGCCAGGAGGCAGGGAAAAGAAAGAAGCCAGGAGGCAGGGAAAAGAAAGCAGCCAGGAGGCAGGGAAACGAAAGAAGCCAGGAGGCAGGGAAACGAAAGCAGCCAGGAGGCAGGGAAACGAAAGAAGCCAGGAGGCAGGGAAAAGAAAGAAGCCAGGAGGCAGGGAAAACGAAAGCAAGCCAGGAGGCAGGGAAACGAAAGAAGCCAGGAGGCAGGGAAAAGAAAGCAGGCAGGAGGCAGGGAAAAGAAAGCAGGCAGGAGGCAGGGAAAAGAAAGCAGCCTGGAGGCAGGGAAACGAAAGAAGCCAGGAGGCAGGGAAACTAAAGAAGCCAGGAGGCAGGGAAACGAAAGCAAGCCAGGAGGCAGGGAAAAGAAAGCAAGCCAGGAGGCAGGGAAACGAAAGCAAGCCAGGAGGCAGGGAAACGAAAGAAGCCAGGAGGCAGGGAAAACGAAAGCAAGCCAGGAGGCAGGGAAACGAAAGAAGCCAGGAGGCAGGGAAAAGAAAGAAGCCAGGAGGCAGGGAAAACGAAAGCAGCCAGGAGGCAGGGAAAAGAAAGCAGCCAGGAGGCAGGGAAAAGAAAGCAGCCTGGAGGCAGGGAAAAGAAAGCAGCCAGGAGGCAGGGAAAAGAAAGAAGCCAGGAGGCAGGGAAAAGAAAGCAAGCCAGGAGGCAGGGAAACGAAAGCAAGCCAGGAGGCAGGGAAAACGAAAGCAGCCAGGAGGCAGGGAAAAGAAAGAAGCCAGGAGGCAGGGAAAAGAAAGCAAGCCAGGAGGCAGGGAAAAGAAAGCAAGCCAGGAGGCAGGGAAAACGAAAGCAGCCAGGAGGCAGGGAAAAGAAAGCAGCCAGGAGGCAGGGAAACGAAAGCAGCCAGGAGGCAGGGAAAAGAAAGCAGCCAGGAGGCAGGGAAACGAAAGAAGCCAGGAGGCAGGGAAAAGAAAGAAGCCAGGAGGCAGGGAAAAGAAAGAAGCCAGGAGGCAGGGAAACGAAAGCAGCCAGGAGGCAGGGAAACGAAAGCAGCCAGGAGGCTTGGAAACTAAAGCAGCCAGGAGGCTTGGAAACTAAAGCAGCCAGGAGGCAGGGAAACGAAAGCAGCCTGGAGGCAGGGAAAAGAAAGCAGCCTGGAGGCAGGGAAAAGAAAGCAGCCAGGAGGCAGGGAAAAGAAAGCAGCCTGGAGGCAGGGAAAAGAAAGCAGCCAGGAGGCAGGGAAAAGAAAGCAGCCAGGAGGCAGGGAAACGAAAGCAGCCAGGAGGCAGGGAAAAGAAAGCAGCCAGGAGGCAGGGAAAAGAAAGCAGCCAGGAGGCAGGGAAAAGAAAGCAGCCAGGAGGCAGGGAAACGAAAGCAGCCAGGAGGCAGGGAAACGAAAGCAGGCAGGAGGCAGGGAAACGAAAGCAGGCAGGAGGCAGGGAAACGAAAGCAAGCCAGGAGGCAGGGAAACGAAAGCAAGCCAGGAGGCAGGGAAACGAAAGCAAGCCAGGAGGCAGGGAAAAGAAAGCAGCCTGGAGGCAGGGAAAAGAAAGCAAGCCAGGAGGCAGGGAAACGAAAGCAAGCCAGGAGGCAGGGAAACGAAAGCAAGCCAGGAGGCAGGGAAACGAAAGCAAGCCAGGAGGCAGGGAAAAGAAAGCAAGCCAGGAGGCAGGGAAAAGAAAGCAGCCTGGAGGCAGGGAAAAGAAAGCAAGCCAGGAGGCAGGGAAACGAAAGCAAGCCAGGAGGCAGGGAAACGAAAGCAAGCCAGGAGGCAGGGAAACGAAAGCAAGCCAGGAGGCAGGGAAACGAAAGCAAGCCAGGAGGCAGGGAAAAGAAAGCAGCCTGGAGGCAGGGAAAAGAAAGCAAGCCAGGAGGCAGGGAAACGAAAGCAAGCCAGGAGGCAGGGAAACGAAAGCAAGCCAGGAGGCAGGGAAACGAAAGCAAGCCAGGAGGCAGGGAAACGAAAGCAAGCCAGTAGGCAGGGAAAAGAAAGCAGGCAGGAGGCAGGGAAAAGAAAGAAGCCAGGAGGCAGGGAAAACGAAAGCAGCCTGGAGGCAGGGAAAAGAAAGCAGCCTGGAGGCAGGGAAAAGAAAGCAGCCAGGAGGCAGGGAAAAGAAAGCAGCCAGGAGGCAGGGAAAAGAAAGCAGCCAGGAGGCAGGGAAAAGAAAGAAGCCAGGAGGCAGGGAAAAGAAAGCAAGCCAGGAGGCAGGGAAACGAAAGCAAGCCAGGAGGCAGGGAAAAGAAAGCAAGCCAGGAGGCAGGGAAAACGAAAGCAGCCAGGAGGCAGGGAAAAGAAAGCAGCCAGGAGGCAGGGAAAAGAAAGCAGCCTGGAGGCAGGGAAACGAAAGCAGCCAAACGAAAGCAGCCAGGAGGCAGGGAAACGAAAGCAGCCAAACGAAAGCAGCCAGGAGGCAGGGAAACGAAAGCAGCCAGGAGGCAGGGAAAACGAAAGCAGCCAGGAGGCAGGGAAAAGAAAGCAGCCTGGAGGCAGGGAAAACGAAAGCAGCCTGGAGGCAGGGAAAACGAAAGCAGCCTGGAGGCAGGGAAACGAAAGCAGCCAAACGAAAGCAGCCAGGAGGCAGGGAAACGAAAGCAGCCAGGAGGCAGGGAAACGAAAGCAGCCAGGAGGCAGGGAAACGAAAGCAGCCAAACGAAAGCAGCCAGGAGGCAGGGAAACGAAAGCAGCCAGGAGGCAGGGAAAAGAAAGCAGGCAGGAGGCAGGGAAAAGAAAGAAGCCAGGAGGCAGGGAAAACGAAAGCAGCCTGGAGGCAGGGAAAAGAAAGCAGCCTGGAGGCAGGGAAAAGAAAGAAGCCAGGAGGCAGGGAAAAGAAAGCAAGCCAGGAGGCAGGGAAAAGAAAGCAGCCTGGAGGCAGGGAAAAGAAAGAAGCCAGGAGGCAGGGAAAAGAAAGCAAGCCAGGAGGCAGGGAAACGAAAGCAAGCCAGGAGGCAGGGAAAAGAAAGCAAGCCAGGAGGCAGGGAAAAGAAAGCAGCCAGGAGGCAGGGAAAAGAAAGAAGCCAGGAGGCAGGGAAAAGAAAGCAAGCCAGGAGGCAGGGAAAAGAAAGCAAGCCAGGGAAAAGAAAGCAAGCCAGGAGGCAGGGAAAAGAAAGCAAGCCAGGAGGCAGGGAAAACGAAAGCAGCCAGGAGGCAGGGAAAACGAAAGCAGCCTGGAGGCAGGGAAACGAAAGCAGCCAAACGAAAGCAGCCAGGAGGCAGGGAAACGAAAGCAGCCAAACGAAAGCAGCCAGGAGGCAGGGAAACGAAAGCAGCCAGGAGGCAGGGAAAAGAAAGCAGCCTGGAGGCAGGGAAACGAAAGCAGCCAAACGAAAGCAGCCAGGAGGCAGGGAAACGAAAGCAGCCAGGAGGCAGGGAAACGAAAGCAGCCAGGAGGCAGGGAAACGAAAGCAGCCAGGAGGCAGGGAAACGAAAGCAGCCAGGAGGCAGGGAAACAAAAGCAGCCAGGAGGCAGGGAAACGAAAGCAGCCAGGAGGCAGGGAAACGAAAGCAGCCAGGAGGCATGTGAGCAGCTCATGGCCATACCAAAGCTCCTATAAAATTAAAATTCCAAAATGTTTACACTTGTGTAAAACCAGGTTTTCCGGTCTTACCAACATTTGCTGCATTTGAAAATGACATAGAAGTGCTTTTGAGAGACTCTTATCTAGTCCATCATGACAGCCAATCCAATGTATAGACTAGACTGTCCTACTGCAGGCAATGGGAGTACCTTGAACGTATTTTCACATTCTCAATGCTGCTGTGCTATAGGATTTGCTTCGGGGGCTTATGGGTGGCCTGTATTCATGCAAAATGTAGTGTACATGTGCGTTTCGGTAACTAGGTTTGGGGTTTCTCCTGGAGTCCAGATTCAAATAGCCAGACATCTTCCTTTGTTCTCACCTACCTTCTTACCCACAAGTTTAGCAACCATTTTTGTGTGCATGTGCTAGATGGTCGATTACTGTGCGTTGAAATGCTATTTCAAAAAGCATTTTGGAGGGGTAATTGATTTTGCATTAGGAAGCTTAAGGATGGGACTTTTTTTTAAACTAATTTTGTAATCTGACATTGCTGATTTACTGGTAGTGGGTAAAATCAGTCCCCTGGATGGGCCCAGAGGATGGATGGATGTATAGGTAAGATAGATTCAGGCAGGATAGTAAAGTTCCTTGTTTTCCAGGTGTCTTTCTTTGCTGGCTATTGGAAGGGGTGCGTCTTGTGTGGGATACTTTGTGCTCCATGCCACCAACGCGCCTCCTCTGTTAGGCATGTGGGCGACATTGTACCTGTGTGCATCAAAGGTGACCTTTTGACTTTGTTCATGCTCCCTCCTTTGGTGACCATGTGGCACTTGCAACCACCATTTTGTGGAACCATTGTGAATTTTCTGGTTTTCTAAAATGTTACTCCACATTTGAAAGAAAGATTTTTGCTAAGAGCATGGAGTTTTTTAAAATCTTTATTTGTGCTTATAGTCACATTTTTGCCTACCTCCCATAAGGAACCCATGGGCCCTGGAAGGATGCCTGCAATTACTGGAGTAATGTATTCAATCTGTATGCCTCCCCTGGGCCCAATTATTGAATTGTCACCATGTTTGCCTTCCTCCTATAGGGTTCTCATGGTCTCATCATAAGCCCTGGAGGGACACCAAGTTAGCTTTTCATTTAATGTCTATCAAAAAATACTTTAATCATGGATAACTTTAAAGCATCTGTGAGGATGATTAATTACATTGACTTTATGCTTATGTTTTATATTGCCTAGAAAGACATAAGCAGTTGACCACAAGGTGGGGTCTGAGACAGCACAGCAGCACTGCCTGCGTCCGCTACAGCAGATAGATACTGAGTCAGACTGGTCTGTGAATTAACTGCCACCGACAGCAGTTTCTCCAAATCCAATCCAATCCAATCCAAAAATTCTTTATTTCGGTCTTTTAGACCATAAAAGATGCATTGCATATTACATTTAAACATCCATGTTAAAAAAAGATTGCAATTATAAAAACAGATTACATAAAATTGATTACCAGGTTGTTCCAGACATGATAAAGATTTAGAAAAACAATTCATGGCATGGTTAGAAAGCACAATCCATAATTGTATGAACAAATTCATCTTTTTCTCCAAATGCTTAAGCTCATACTGACGATAAGATGGTTCATACCAAGAAAGTGGCCAGTGAGAAGAAAGTCTGCTGCTACTGCCACCAATGGTATCACGCTCTTGTCCTTTTTCCAGAAACACCACCTATCTGCCTCCATCCTCCTCTTGCAGGAAAAGACTGGCGGAGGAGGATTACTCCTAAATAAACATCCCCACAACCAAAACCAAAAAGCACGTCTCTCAGCACTGCAGTAACCTTAGTAATGGAAAGCAGAGTCTGAAATCAATTTGTCTCGCTGCAAACCGAATCTTCACATAAAAGCCAACAGGAACCGCATTCTGCAACACATGATCCTCTGTACATGGTAACTGAACAGGACGCGGAGCTTGCTGCAGATGTTGTGCTGATGTTCTACTGGACAGATCAGCTGCACAATCTCCGGGTAGGAGAAGAAAGAACACTCCATCTTCTCCAAGTACCCCCTTCCGATGATCTCGAAATGCTTTGGAACCTAGCTGAGACCCACCAAGGGCACAAGAGAACAGGAAAGTTCCTAAAAGCTTTTGAAATAGGGATAATGAGCCAGTGGTTATTAGTGTGAAGAGTGGCAAAGAAAAGGCACAGATCAGCTCGATGGAACTTGCTCCGAATCATTTAGGTCCACCAACACCATCTGTTTCCATCTTGTCAAGATGGAAATGCCCTGCAGCAACCACCAACACTACCACAGTCAGATCCCAACTAGGTCCACATCAGCAAGTTCTTCAAACTTTGGTACAATAAAAAGCTCTACGCCTCAGTTTGGGACTGCTTTATACTTCGGCCACACAAAAAGCAGGTTTAGGAATGCCATTGAATCAGTCGATTTGGTCAAAAGCTTAATCATGCACTTGAATATAAATCAAACGCTTCAAAAAGATAGTATCCTGCCAAGAGCTTCTGTACCACAACACTGGATCCACAGCACAGTAAAAAAGAATTAGCTCTCTTAAATCACAAGAATTGAATCATTATGAAAGCGGGTGATCTATAAAGGGACGACTGCAAATTCAAGGCCATGGCAGAACTGAAGTGCATCCCTGAAAATCCAAAGAGGGTGCTGGTGATTTCTCCGAGTCTGCTAGAAGCATGTCACAACTGCATCAGCAGCACCCACCACCATCGCCGACTACTAATAAACAGACAGCAACAACATCTTCACTTACAACATCTGCAATGGTTTGGTTTCATATAACTGGACCTAAATTGAGCACACAGGCAATTAAGACACAGCAAGTCTCAACAACAATGACAAATAAAAAAAAATGGCCCAAAGACTACGTGGATAACGCAACAGAGGTCTACCTGGATCAAGAACTATTGACATGGGAAGAAGGAAGAGTGGGCAGAACAAAGCAGGCTAGCAATCAAATACCTAGTACGTCCGGTAGCCATTGTATTAC
This sequence comes from Lissotriton helveticus, assembly GCF_964261635.1. NCBI lineage: Eukaryota > Metazoa > Chordata > Amphibia > Caudata > Salamandridae > Lissotriton > Lissotriton helveticus. Next base: position 2,048,992,076 of record NC_136067.1, on the reverse strand, counting down.
AGATCGAGTGTTCAGTGCAGCTGTCCCAGTCAGAAGGACCAGTCTCGCACATAGAAATGTGGGGAAGCTAATGATTAAAATAAGGCCACAGAAGAGATACATAGATAAATATACAGATTGGTATTGCGGTAGAGCGGCTTGGATCAGCCACTGTAAATAAACTTAAATGGACAAGTGTGTGTGACAAGGAGTCAATCAAGGAGGAGTGGTGAAAGGTGACAGACTAAAGACTAATTCAACCTTCGGTTTAACCATATACCTTGAAATGAGTAAAGGAAGACTCCATAAATTATTATTATTATTTTTTTTTTTAAAAAGAAACACGATACATCCCAGTACTTATCCTAAATTTAATTCCCATGCTGGGCTGTGATTGATGAGTCAAAGGACTGATTTGCTTACATGTATTATAATGCTTTCATGGGTATCAGACACCTAGTTAAATAGAAAAAGGTCACTTGCACAAATGAATACCAAATGAGGACGATTCATATGGTGACTGGGAGGGTCTTTACAGATAAACTTGATATTTTATGTACAAGTGATCATTCCGGAATCAATGTTTCCACATGTCAGTTGGATTGTTACTCTCCATCAGGGCTCTGCAAAGTCGGTCTCGGAGGGCCAGATTCATGTCAGATTTTTAGCATATTCACATTTAGAAAAATGTCGTAGTCTTAAAAATCTGCCATGGATCACGACAGACTCTGGAGAACCCTGCTTTACATAACGGCCCTTTTGTTAACTCAAGTACATCATCTTCAGGTTCTTCCGAGACCACTTAGGTTACCTACACTAGACTAAGACCTTTTTTTATTTATTTTTTTAACAGCCCTCCCTTTTAGAATGAAATAAAATCTGTATATACTAGTGAAACTGTCAGAAGAACAGCACTCTTCTGCTGCAGCTTGAGCTCCGTCAGGCTGTAGCCCATGCCAGGCTGTCAGCTTCTGCCACGGAGCAGGAGGCGGTGTTGCGTGTAAAAAAATTAGCACTGCCACCTCCAGTTTGCTAAAAACGTGACAGAGCATAACCCAGTCACACCACTGTTGCCCACAGAGGGATCTGAGGGCACAGCACTGCCTGCTTCAGCCATAGCTGGAAAAAGTAGGTAGAAAAATAAAACCATGAACAAAAACATAACTAAAAACGAAAGGGTAGGTAAAAGAAGTGAAAATAGAGTTGAAAAAAGGGGGTGAAGACTAGTGTAGATGAATTTGGGAAACATGAGGTTAAGCTAGGCAGGAGCAGGCTTCAGTATTCAAAATGGCTATGCACCTGCGTAACAATTAATGCTATTTTGCCCAATATTTTTTTTTCCATGCAAAACACGTCTGCATTTTATTTTTTTAGCACAAAGTGCTAGAGACGTGTTACGCATCAAATCTTATCTGTTAGTAATTTTGCATAATTTCGATTTTTGCAAACCCCTAGTGTCAATTTGTTTTCATACTGTCCAAAGTCAGGGTCAAAGATTTCCACATAAGGTATATTTAAATGCAATCTTAATTGAACTAATGAATATAGTCCATGGCGAATTAAAAAATGTAGCCTGGATCTGGCTCTAAGCCTTTATATACCTGTAGATGAAGGTCTATAATTGTAAGTATGGGCTCAATAACGAAACATGCCTGGTGTGGTTAAGCTTAACATTATTAAATTGGAAAGAACTGGCGATCGGGCCACATTTGTGTAAAAAGTTAACCAGGGGGCCTGCACTTTGATGCATTTGTAGAAAGCTACAACTATTGTTTGGTGAAACCGTCATTGCAGAACAACTAAACAGTACAACCAGGTAAAACACATGCAAAACCCACTCTCTATGCTTTAGTACCATCTTCTGGCCATAATATGCTAGGACATTCACTGTAAACATGCACCAGGGGGGCGTGGCTAGCAGCCGGAGAAGATGGTCACAGCCTAACGAGGCTCCCGACCCCTCCGCCCAGTAATCCTGAATCTTCCTCCTGTTTCTGACTTGGGATCCCCGTGAAACTCCGGGCGATCCCGAGTAACGCATCAGCGCCTGCTCCGGTCTGCCCGGCGCGTTGGAGACAGCACTGTGGGACGCTCGTTCGGAGAGAAGGGAGCGAGTGCCCGGAGCGCAAGATGGCGGCACTCGCACGGCCGGCGAGAAACTGAAGGCTACATCTCTGGCCCTGACGCCCGACTGCGACGGACCGCCTGCCGCCCGGAAACCTAAGGGTGAGCGAGACCAGCTGCTTTGAGCCCCGTCTCCTCCTGCTACCAACGCCGGAGCCGTGGTCTGAGGCTCCCTGCGAGGCTCCTGGCGAGGCTCCTCCCTGGGACACACCAAATCGACCCCCCGGCTTCCCGGGGCCTTTATTATTGGGAGTGCTGGAGGCGTTCGGGGACCTTTCCGGCGATTCGATCGACCTGAGAGGGGCGGTACCGGACCTACGGTGTACGGTCTGAGGAGCCGGACGACCCCCCCCCAGAGCCCCCGGGAACTATCTCCACTGCAGAGCAGTGACCTTGGTGGCGGCGGCCATCTTCCTTTCGCCTCCGCTGGAGAGGCCATATGCCGAGCCCACCTGCCCCCTATAGGGTCTGCTGCCACCCGATCCACCTGAGATGGGGACGCTCCTCGCCTACATCGATGCCGATAACCGGAGGGGCCCTGAGACTCCCGACTGCCAGCACTGGCATGATGCACGTGGCATGAGAGGGCCGCCGCGGACGCTGGACGAAGCTCTCCCCACCCGAGCACTATTAAACGAGCCCCGACCGGGGGAGGCACCTGGGATCTACGGACCAGCCGTGGCGGACGGACTTTCGGCCTGTGCCTACCCTAGCTGCTAATCCCTCCTCGTGGCAGCGAGACTTCGGGGCTGGATCGTAGTCTCCTGTGTTCTGACCTGCTGCCGCTGTTGCCGGATCGGACCGGAGCTGCCCTGTAGACGTGATGGTAGCAGAGCTGTGAGGTGGATGCCAGGGGCCAGGTACTTCCCGGGTAGAGGCGCGAGGACACGTATGCCCCCCCCCACGCAGGCTGGACAGCGCTGGCTTGGATGAGTGAGGCCCCTTGAGACCTGAACCTTCCGGGGGGCGGTTGCCCCTGATCCTAGAAGGGCTGCCCAACTAGACTTACCTGGCCGCCGAACTGTGAGGCACTGGTGCGTGTGCGGGGATACGAGCTTGTACCCACTGGCACCTGGAGGAGCCCGGAACGCACGCAGAAGCGCAAGATGGGGAAGACCAAGGGTCCAAAGGGCGAGGGGGGCCCCAGCTCGGAGGTGCCTGACGAGACTTCGCCACCCTCGACGGACCTGCAACAGATGCAGGATCGTATCCTGGAGGCCATTGCTGCCACAAAAGACGCCCTACACCGAGATATAGAACAAGTGGCGACGGGTCTGGGCCTCCTGCGCGCCGACCACGGGAAATTGTCTGATCGGGTCAAGACAACCGAAACCACTCTAAAGGACCTGGTGCCTGCTCACAAATCCCTGGAGGGTCGGCTGACTGAGGCGCTTGACCGCATACAAATTCTGGAACGGCGAGCGGAGGATGTTGACAACCGCAGCAGGCGCAACAACGTACGCCTCGTGGGCCTTCCGGAACAAAAAGAGGGCCCAGACATCGTGGAATACCTAACCGACTGGCTGAGAACAATAGTGGCGCCAGAGGGGCTTTCACCATTCTTCATGATTGAAAGAGCGCACCGAGTTCCGGCCAGGCCTCCTGCTCCGGGACTACCTCCCCGCCCAGTGGTAGTGAAACTGCTGCACTACAAGGACAGAGACTGGCTACTGCAGAGAGCGAGGGAGGTGGGTCCCTTCCAGGTGGACAATAGCAGGGTGACGCTATTCCCGGATTACACCTTCGAGACTCAGAAACAACGTGCCTCTTTCTTATCCATCAAAAGAGTACTGAGGTCAGAGGGCCTAAAGTACTCGCTCCTCTTCCCAGCCAGGCTGCGGGTAGTAGTGGATGAGAAGTCACTATTTTTCCCTACTTCGGCGGAGGCGTCGGCTTGGTGGGACACTTATAAAGCTGGCACGGACGGTGCGAAGATGAGGGCGGAGGAGGCACGACACCAACTACCGGTGAGGAGATCGGAGGGTCCGGAGACGTCAGCAAAAAACCGGTAAACCGACTTTCTCCCAGACAGCAGATGAGCGGAAGGCCGCTCTACAGGCGGTGGTGGACTTATCATCCACAGCTTTGACTCACCCGGGGCATGCCTCGGCTTCGGAGGATCAAGCAACGGGCTCCGAAACTGAACTGTCGGAACTTGGCAGCACGAAGGGCCCGGAGGTTACGCCACAAACATCGGGGGAGATCATTGAAGTCTGAGAGCGGACCGTTGCCTCTATACTGACTTTCGGCTCCTGAACCTTGCCGGTGCAGACACAGGAACGGGCGACATCTTTAATGAGATATCGTGAGTTACGAAACGCATTGCGGGGCGGGGGGATGGGACTGTGATTCAGACCTTTAAGCTAGCTCACGCTCCTTAGGGCCCTTAAGGCCTCCGTAGTGCAGACTGCGGATTAGGTGGATTGTAGAACGCGGTTGCTCACACACGGTTTGGATGGGAGCGGCTTTTGAGAAGTTAGGTCCTGTTCTGGGGGTGGGGGGGCTGAGGAAGTTGGGGGGGATCCAAGGCACAGTTGTGGGTGGGGGGAAGGGGATTGTTATTCGGGGGAAGGGGAAATGTTCCACCACGAGCGCCTGGAGCCGCTCCAAAGACACGATATATCGAACACTTTGGGATAATGGCTAATGCAGGAACATTAAAATGTGTGACTTGGAATGTGAGGGGGCTCCACACCATGACGCGGCGACATAAGGTTCATGCATACCTGGTTCGTAGAGGAGTCCACATCGCGCTGCTACAGGAAACACATTTGACGAAGAAAGAGGGGATAGCGCTGCAGCGTAGGTGGAGGGGTCACCTGTTTAATACAACATACTCGGCCTTTGCCAGGGGAGTCCTAGTTTGGATCAGAGCGGGTGTACCTTTTCAAGCGATCAGACAGATAGTAGACCCGGAGGGGAGATTTGTGGCGGTGGAGGGGAAGCTCAGGGGCCGACACATAGTGCTTTGCAGCGTATACGCACCCAATGTGGATCAGGCAGCATACTTTGCGAAACTATCGGGGGTATTGGCCAGTTACCTTGCAGGTCCTATCTTGATGGGAGGAGACTTTAATTCGGTGGCGGATATAACCCTAGACAGATCACACCCACCACTGCGCGCTTCCCCGGTGCGCAGACTAGCGAAGTGCAGATCAGACTGGCAAGAGCAGTGGGAGCTTGCCGACGCTTGGCGCACGCAACACTTAAATGACCGGGATTACTCATTCCACTCTGCCCTCCATGACCTCCACGTCCGAATTGATGCCTTTCTGTGCTCTCCGCTAGTGCTCCCGGTGGCGGCCCGCACCCAATACCTAGCGCGCACGCTATCGGACCATAACCCCCTGTTGTTGTCACTTAATTGGATGACCGAAATCTCCCGGGTCCCGACGTGGCAGCTGAGGCCGGACACGCTGGACGACCCGCCATTCCGCGAGGCGCTAGGGGAGAGAATTGGCAAATACTTCCTAGAAAACGAAGGCTCCGCTAACTCCAGGGCGACGGAGTGGGACGCCTTCAAGGTAGTGGTGAGGGGTCATTGCATAGGTAAGTACGCTGGGGCCCGTAAAACCTTGCTAGATGACCTTGATAGAGCGGAACGCGCTCTACGCGAGGCTGAGCTGGCACGCCCTAATCGACCCGAGCTACAGGAGGACCTCTGCAAGGCGCAGGAAGCGCTGGCGGTTGAAATGGAGCGACTCCGTAGCTATGATTATAGGGCCTACCTAACGAAAACGCATGCTGAGGGGGATAAAGCTGAAACATTGCTGGCTTGGCTAGCCGACCCCACCAGGCGCAGTCACCCGATCCTGGCCATCTCCGGAGGAGAGGGCCGCATGTATACCACACAACCAGAGATCCTTGAGAGCTTCAGGTCCTACTACAAAACACTATACAAAAGTGCGCTGGGCGACCGCGGAGAGGACATAGAAGCGTTCTTGGATAGCCTGACTCTACCGCACCTGGACCAGGCGCAAGCAAACGCATTGGGTGGCCCGATAGATCTGGCCGAAATCAGGGGAGCGGTGAAACACATGGCCCGCAATAAGACCCCAGGTCTAGACGGCCTGCCTATAGAGTTCTATGGGCGATACATAGAGCAACTAGCCCCGCGGCTTCAAACGGTCTACAACGAAGCCAAGGACAAGGGGCGGCTACCGCACTCTATGCGCGAAGCCCTGATGATCCCTCTATTGAAACCAAGGGAGAGCACCAGCACGGCATCATACCGACCGCTGTCGATGCTTACAACGGACTATAAAATCCTAAGCACCGTGCTGGCGACCAGGCTGCTACAACATATGCAGAACCTGGTCCACAGGGACCAATCTGGGTTCATACCCACGCGTAATACCACCCACAACATCCGCAGGCTTACCCGCTTGATGAGCGACCCGTTGCCGGAGGCTAGAGTACCCCTAGTGCTAGCGGTTGACATAGAAAAGGCCTTTGATAGCCTAGAGTGGGAGTACTTGTACAGGGTGATGCGGCGCTTTGGTCTTGGAGAGGGCTACATTGGATGGACGAGAGTGCATTATGCGGCGGCGAAGGCGAGAGTGAGAGTGGGCACTCTAATATCGAACCAATACGATGTGTGCCGCGGTACTAGACAGGGGTGCGCGCTATCCCCGTTGTTGTTCGCCCTAGCAGTGGAACTGCTCGCGACGATGGCCAGGACAGGCGGATACTACAGAGGACTGGAGCGCAATGGTGTTCGCAACTTTATCTCGCTGTACGCGGATGATCTCCTCCTCTTCTTGGAGGATGCCGACGGGGCTGTGGAGGGAGCGGAGAGACTACTGGCGCGCTTCGGCGAGCTCTTCGGCCTGAGGGTCAACTGGGCCAAGACCTGCCTGTTTCCCCTTCGGAAGGGAGAATTACAGCCCTCTACCCGCCCACTGCTTAGATGGGAACCTACCTGCTTAGAATATCTGGGAGTCCACGTGTACCATGACGCCGTGGACATTCTGGAGGGCAATGTGGGCCGTTGCCTCCGCGCCCTGAAAGGTAATATGTCCTTCTGGACTACTCTCCTGCTCTCGGTGGCGGGCCGCATTTCTCTTTTAAAGATGATAGCCTTACCCAGATTGCTATATTATTTCCGGACACTACCTATATGGGTACCGGGTGCGATATTTAGACAATTGAAGTCGATGGTGATTTCCTTTCTGTGGGGCACGGGCAGGCGCAGATAGCGCTAGCCACGCTTACCCGCCCAAAAGACGAAGGAGGCCTGGCGGTCCCCGACTTTGAAATTTACTACCTGGCGGCCCAGCTACAGACCTTTACACAAGAAATTGCGAGAGTGTACCGTGGTCCGGATCAGGAGAGAGACAGTGGCACCCCCAGGCATGTGCTTGCTTATATCGCCCTGAGGCAACGATTAACAATCAGAGACTTGTCCTTAGAGGAGGGAACTCTCCGGCTTTGTTGGAACCGATTGCACAGACGGGCGGGAGTTCAACATCCCTACGCCCCCGAGATCCCACTGGGCATGCTGACAGCACTCCCACATGGTGGAGATTGGTTGCACCTGCAGCACTGGGAGGAGGCGGAACTGCAGATGGTAGGGGATTTATACGATGATGGGGCACTGGCCCCATAGCAAACGTTGCAGGAGCGCTACGACTTGCCGCGAGGGGACTACTTGCTGCACGCGGAAGTAGTACGCGCCATTCAAGCGCACTGGGGCGAGGGGTTGGTGGAACCACCAACGTCGCTGGCATGCCAATATACTATGATGTCTGCGGGCACCTACAAGGCGGTCACATGCCTTTATTCTAGGATATTAAATGCAGCCTTGCAGCCTCTGACTGGGCTGAAAGCCAAATGGGAACTAGACCTGCAAAAGGAGATCCCGGACACCACGTGGGCACAGCTAGTACAGCGAGCTAGAAAGAGTATGAGAAACGCACGATTTCAGCTGATCCACTTCTATATTCTCCACAGGGCCTACCTTACCCCACGTAAAATAAGAGAGTACTTCGGAGCGGAGGAGGCGGCCTGCCCGCGCTGTAATAGTATAGGAGCGGACCTGATCCACATGCTCAGGGACTGCCCTCACCTACAAACTTACTGGGAGGAGATTGGTGACACCCTGAATGAGGTGGCAGGTAGGGACCTCCGCTTCGATACAGCAGTCAGCATATTGCACTGGTTCGCACATACGCCCAAGAATAAGATATCGAGCAAATTCATTGACATGGGCCTCTCTTAGCCAAAAGGGAAGTGACCAAGGGGTGGAAATCGAAGGCGGGCCCCACATATCAGAGGTGGTTGAATGAGTTTATGAAATGGGCGGCGAGCGAGAGCACGATCAGGTACCAACTAGCACGTCGGAAGGATGACGAGAGGGCTCAGGAAGCGGCAATGGAGTGGGAGATCTTAGTGCAAGCTCTGCAAGATAGCTCAGTTGATGAAGAGGAAGGGGAGGAGGGGGCGCCAGATGGCGCGGCCGGCCCAACTACAGCGATAGCGCCCTCAACAGGCACACACATCTAAATAACCGATTGCACCTCCTGCTGGTCATTGAGTAACCAAAGGTAGACTGGACAGGCGCGAGTGGGGACATTTGGGGGGGAGGGATTGTGGTAGTTGGGGGTGCTTAGATAAGGCGATGCACAAGTGACGACCCTAACGCGAGACATCGGGGGGGGGGGGGTTAATAACTCAAATGCAGACAGCGGACCTCTTCATACGTCGCACACAGCAAATGTTGAATGAACCGTTTTTCCCGATTATGCGTATTGCCGCCCGGCCTCCGGGATGTGGGCTGAATGGCTGTGTTCGAAAAATGGATGTACACACAAGGGGATGGGGGTCCCACACTGATGACATGATACCTGATTAAGTTGTAATGCCTTTGGTTCTGCAATAAAAAAGGTTTGACAAAAAAAAATAAACATGCACCAGAGTGGTCTAAATCTAAAGCCAAGAACTCCAACAAATGCAAAATCTTTACCAACCACTGAATGGCAAACATTCTCATTAATCTTCAACATTTGCGTGGACAATTTTATAAGCCCCTCAGCTCAAACCTTTCTACACACATGGCAAACATCACTGCAGGGCTCACTAGGAGTAAGCACCTTACACATGACGGATCCCATTCTAGGTCTGGTGACAGTATTCTCACTAAGGGCCACATCTACCAAGACCTGGCCTCAAAATACTGGTCACAATCTGCAATCAGTATGGTAATTTGTGAACCAATGTATGTACCAATAGGTCACTTCTCAAACTACTGATTCCTAGTTGTTCGCAATTCAACCTTGTGAGAAAGTGCCCTCTTTCTGCATGTTTGCCCCCACTTTCTGCTGAATTGCGGATGTACTTTGACTGAGTGTGGCCTGGGCTCCTGCTAATCAGGTACCCAGGGCCTATGTTCTATCCCTAATACTGCATTGAAACCTAAACCTAATTGGCATCCCTGGCCAAAGGTCAGCCCCTGGTAAATGGTACCACAGGTACCCAGGGCACTGTGACCAGAGAAGGCCTCTAAGGGCTGCAGCACTTATTGTGCCACCCTTAGAGGCCCTGTACCATTACATTCACACACTGCCTTTGCAGGCTGCGTGTTTTGGTGCAGAACTACGTGAAAAGTCGACATCACACACATTTCTGTGTGCCATGCCTACAACCCACTGCCCTGGCATAGATCAGTCACCCCTTAAGCTGGGTGCACTATACCAGTGATGAGGGTACAGGTGCATGAGCCTTGTACCCCTACAGTGTCTAAGTCTATTCTAAAACATTGTAAGTGCAGTGCTGCCATTAAGAGTATATGGTGCTGGGAGTTTGTCATTTGAACTCCACAGCACCATAATGGCAACACTGAAAACTGAAGTTTGGTACAGTATGGGATTTAATGAAAAATGCACACAGAGGGCATCTTAGAGATGCTCCCTAAAACTAACCTACTACTAGTGTCCAGGCTGAGTGGCTGCTTTCAGTGGCCACCAGTAGACATGTTTCTGGACCCCTGGTTCGAGGGCCTGCTGCTCTCTGGGGCCTGAAACAATGCACATCCTGGGAGGAGGTGCCAAGCCTCCTCCCCCAGGATGGGCAGGATTCACGAAGGGGAAGCGTCAAAGGCTTGCCGCCTTTGTGAGCTTCCCCAGGCCACTTGCTGCTTTCAGCAACTGGCCCCCGCTGGTTCTGATCCCCAGTTTGGGCGAGAGAACCAGCGGGAAAAACAAGTGAGGAAGAGAGGTGTTCCCACCTCTGCCAACTCCACCCCTCAGTCCCCACCATCTTGCAGATGGGGGGACTCAGCCAACCAGGGATAGACTCATGCCCCCCTCCCACTGGAGGGTGGCTGTTAGACCTGTCAGCCCTAGGGTGGTCTTCCCTAGTTTTTTTTCGCTTTTGCCTCATTTTTCCCACCTACTTTTTGTTGGCCTTATGACTCTGGGCACCGTCCCATTGCTAATCAATGCCAGAGTGCAGGTGCTCTCTTCCCCTACCATGGCTGCCACTGACCCCTGCTACTGCAGCGTGGTCTATTCAGGCGCACTCTAGTAGCCAGGAGCTGGCTGGAACCCTTAAACAATGAAGCAATACCAGCCTGCCCATAGCTAGAATGAGGGAAGCTCCTGGAACCTTCCAGAATAGGGGAGGTGACACCAACTGCCACTGCCAACTGACTGTATACAAGGAAAGGGAGGGAAACTTTCCAGTCAGAGGAGAGCAGAGTAGTTGGGGCATCACTGACCTGGGGGACCCACGCAGGAGATTTAGGCGGTAGGGCCTAGTCAGGAACCTATACCACTGGGGGTGACAGGGTTTAGGCACTGCCCACCAAGCTGAGTGAGGAACACTGAACTAGCCCACTGATCTGGCCCGGCGGAAGGGGAACCCAGGGACCACCTGAAGTGACCTGCTGAGGAAACTCGACAAGCCTTCAACTCAACCTCCCCCTCTTCAAGTAACTTCAACCTAAGGGCGCCAGAACCAACAAGCACCAAGAAGAAGCTCCCCTGCGCTAATCAGGACTTCTGGGGATCAGCCAGGTAATGTGCTGTGCCAATTCTGCCCCTCTGTCTGCCCTGTGGCCCCAGCGCTGTCCTGCCTCATCCCCTCGCCTGAAACTGAACTGTGCCGCTCCTCAGCACTCCCCTGCTGTGCCCTGAGAAGCGCTGTAGCTGCAGGACTGTTGCCGCCTGAAGCGCTGTCATTTCCACTGCCCCAGCGCTATCTCTACCAAGCGCTGCATTCCGCCCTGAGCGCTGTGACCCGGGAAGCGCTGTAAGCTACCCAGAACTGCCCTTGAGCGCTGTGACCGGAGAAGCGCTGTAGGCGGGCAAGAACTGCTGATGCGCGCTGTGCCCCACGAAGCGCTGAATTGAGCTCCACTCACCCCAGGGAGGCCTGGCTGGGAAGCGCTGCCATCGGAGCACTGTGATTTGCCCCCGCCGCCGTGTGGTTGTGGGCCGCGCCCGGCCAGAGTGTCTGCAGTCCCTGCAGCGGCCCCCGGAGCCTTGGGGAGGCCGCCGCGATCACCTGCTGGGCTGAGCCCTGCCTGGAGGCCCCATTGCCCTTCGCGCCAATTCCTGTCAGGCCGCACTAGGCCGTGAAGCCTGAGGCCGGGATCTCACGTCAAGTAACGGGGGCGTGTCACGAACTCCGCCCCCGCCGCGTACCAATTGGTCCGCACCGCCAAGCCCCCGGAAAGCGAGCCTTGGATTGGCTCGGAGGCCCGGAACCCATTCCGTCCAGGCCCGTGACGGGCCCAAGCAGCTTCACCTCCCCGGACCGCACCGCAAGTTCTCCCGAGGAGCCAGAGAGACCCCACCTGCCGGCACAGGCCCCGTAGGGCCAGAAACTGATTGGGAGGCCGCGCGAGGCCTACCAGGAGGGCCCACTCTTCCCTAAGGCCAACTGGGTCCGACACAAGGGCCAGAGTGGCCGAAGAAACCAGGTAACCCCCAGGGAGGAGGGCGGAAGGCCACAGGAGGCCCGGAGTTCGCCCCTCCCCTGGGGAACATTGTTGTTAGGTCCCGTTGGACCTAGTTGTACGCAGGAGACCTCTGAGTTGGGCCAGAACACTGTTGAGGCCCCATGGTGATAACTATTCCTGCCTAATGAAGTGCTTTCCGAGTTCTCTGTAAATGAAGTTTCATATCTGTGCTTTCATTAGGTGGTGTCGCTTATGCCCAAATGTAACTGATGTTCTTGCCTTATGAAATATTAATTGCCTACTAGAGCATAGAATTGCATGAAGTCATCTTAGGAAATGGTTTGTTCCTGCCTGATGAAAGGGTCAATAACGCTAAAGGAAATGTTTCAATTTGCTCAAGCAATTGGTTGTTCCTCTTTAATGAAATGTCTCAATCCGGTCTAATGCAGTATTTATTGAAATGCCTACGGTTATCTAATATTTAATATTTATTCATTTTGGTATTTATTACTGAGTGAAATAGCCCATGTGTTTTAAGAGAAGCTAATAAGTTATACTCCTGTGAATTTTTAATCACCCTGATGCACATCTTATATAAATAACTTATTAATTTGAATCCAGCATACTGGTGTTGTTTCAGTTATTGCGTGTGCATTTATTGTCTCAGTGGATGTGTGTGCTGTGTAGTCACTTAACACCTGAGCTTTCGGGTGCCTACCTGCTCGTGCTAGGCTACCCCCGGGGAACTGGTGACCCCAGTTCCTACATTTGGTGCCGAGCGGTGGGATACAGGACCTGTGACTATCCAGCACCCTCCAGTGGGACTGAGGGTGCTGCAATTAGAATGGACACCTAACGTGCATACAAGCTTGCTCAATTGACCCCAACACTGTCTAGCCTGTAGAGTGTGTAGAGACCTGTGTTGACCCAGTATTGTACCCACGTCCTAGCATCTTTCCTTGATTTTATCTGGGTCCCCACCTGGCAAAATGGAGTTCCAGCTAGCCGATCTGGAGGAGTACACAGTGGTGCAGCTTAGGGAATTTGGTCAGGGGATGGGGGTGCCGGTTGGGCAGAGAGCCGCAAAGGATGAACTCTGTACCGCCTTGAGGGCATGGGTAAGGGCCCACCCAGAGGAGAGAGGGGATGGGGAACAGCAGGGACAGGTCACACCAGGGGAGGCGGGCACTTCAGAAGACCCAGGCCTGCTCAACATTGATATGTCTGACAATGTGTTGCCGGGAAGACGTTCCGAGGCTGGGAGCTGTGTATCTAGGGGGAGTGCGTCGTCACAGGAGTATGAGGACAGGAGGGAGGAGAAGCGATTGAAGTGGGAGCTTGCCAAGCTAGAGAGGGAGAGAGAAAGGGAAAATAAGAAGCTTGCTTTGGAGAGAGAAAGATTAGCTATGGAGGAAAGGAAGTTGGCGCACGAGCTCCAGCTTAAAGAAATGGAGCTGCGAGCTTTGCAGTTGGGTACGCCAGGACGTCCTAATGGTGGCAGCGTACAAGGGGCTCAACAGGAGCCCAGATTTTGGTTACCCAAAGAGGTGATAGCGAGCTACACCCATTGGGATGACATTGCTAGGTGGTTGGAGGCATATGAAGTGGCTTTGACCGCCCATGGGGTGCCCGAGAAACATTGGGGAGGTGGCCTGTATCGTTATATACCTCCAAACGTCAGGGACACCCTCCTGTACTTGGATAAAGCAGACCAGTTCAGGTATTTCCCCATGAAGGAGGCGCTCATTAAAAAGTTTGGCCTTAACCCTGAAACGTGGCAGCCATAAGTTGTCCACGCAGAATTGGGTGGATTTCTTTGATTACGCCCGTAAGGCTCTGGATGGTTGGGTGCGTGGCAGCGAGGTGCATGATTATGAGGGCCTGTACAATCTTTTTTTGAGAGAGCACCTCTTGGATAAATGTTTTGTCGAGCTGCGCCAACATCTGGTGGACCCCAAGCTGGCTGATCCCCATGAACTTGCGGAGGAGGCGGATACCTGGGTTAGCACCTGGGAGTCACACAAGGGCCCCGGGGGAGATGGCCCGAAAGGCAGACTGGGCGTCCCCCAGAAGAAAGAGGGGGGAGATAAAAAGAAGGAGTTCTCACGAGGCCCACAAACTAGACAGTTTGGGAGAGGAGTAGGTATCCCACCTCAGTCCAGTTCCCCGAAGCCCACTTACCCTGACAAGAGTCAGCAGCCAAAAGTTGTCCGGTGCTAGGAGTGCGAAGAGGTCGGACACTACAAGGGAGATGCCCAGTGTCGCAAACGACCCCCAGCCCCCACAGGTGGCAAGAGTCCCGGGGTGGCTAGTGTAGCGCTTGGGATGGAGCTGCCCCTAGATAGGGGAGGGGAGTGGACAGGCCTGACCCTGGTTTCACTTGGGGATAGAGAGATGGTCCCAGTGACGCCCTTACCATCGAATACTGATAAGTACCAGCAGAGGGTGAAGGTCAATGGGGAGGAGGTGGACGCTCTGAGGGACACAGGTGCCAGCATGACCACCGTAGTGAGGCAGCTGGTGTCCCCTGAGCAAGTAGTACCTGATGTATTCCATCCAGCCGTGTTGGCTGACGGCAGTCTGAGCTACTATCCCGTGGCTCAGGTTCCCTTTGAGTGGGGAGGAGTTGAAGGCCCGTTGAGAGTTGCGATAAGCCCTGCCTTGCCTGTGGACTGTCTGCTAGGAAACAACCTGGAACATACCGCCTGTAAGGAAGTGGAGTTTAAGGCCCACACTGAGATGCTGGGGTTACCAGGGTGGACTTGCGTGGTCACACGGTCCATGGCTGCCCGGCAAGAAACTCAACCCGGGTTGGAGCCTGAGACAACGGCCCAACCCAATGCTGGTCCTGAGAATGTGGTGGAAGATACACCCCGTGTGATGGATGGGGAGCCCGCGGAGGTACCCCCGGAGTCGGTGGAGGTTGTTCCCGTGGGGGACTTGCGGACCCTTGCCGAGTGGCATGTGGAAGGAGGGCCTACCCGGGAGGAATTCCATAGGGCGCAAAAGGAGTGCCCCACGCTTGAAGGCATGCGGCGACAGGCCGAAGCCCAAGCGATTCATCAGGAGACCGGCAGTTTTCACGTGTACTGGGAGGATGACCTCCTTTACAGTGAGCCTAAGGTAACGGGGCATGGATCCTCGAGGGCCTTAGTGGTCCCCCAATGCTACCGGGCCTTCTTATTGGAACTAGCGCATGAGATACCCTTGGCTGGACACCTGGGCCAGGATAAGAACCTTTGCGAGGCTAGTCCCACATTTTTATTGGCCCAGGATGAGAGTTGACTCACACCTACTGCAAGACCTGCAAGACTTGCCAGGCAAGTGGCAAGACGGGACCAAAGTGAAGGCCCCTTTGGAACCGCTCCCGGTGGTCGGGACCCCTTTTGAGCGGGTCGGAATCGACATAGTTTGGCCATTGGACCCTCCGACCTCTGCGGGACACTGGTTCATCTTGGTGTTAGTGGACCACGCCACTCGGTACCCAGAGGCTATTCCTCTGAGGACCGTCACTGCACCTGTGGTGCTGCGGGCCCTAATGGGGATATTTACCAGAGTTGGATTCCCCAAGGTCGTGGTGTCGGACAGGGGCACAAACTTCATGTCGGCCTACATGCAGGCCATGTGGAAGGAGTGCGGAGTGACCTATCGGTTCTCCACTCCTTACCACCCCCAGACTAACAGGCTCGTAGAGCGCTTCAATAAGACCTTGAAGGGGATGATCCGGCACCTGCCAGAGAACTTGAGGCGGAAATGGAACATCCTCCTCCCTTGCCTTCTGTTTTCGTACCGCGAGGTGCCACAGAAGGGAGTCGGGTTCAGCCCCTTCGAACTGCTCTATGGCCATCCCGTTAAAGGGCCCCTCACCCTTGTCAAGGAGGGGTGGGAGAAGACTTCGAAGAAGCTTCCCCGTGATGTCGTCAGCTACATGCTGGCGTTCCGCAGCCGAATGGCCAAGCTGTGGAAGGAAGCCTCAGACAACTTGGAGGCTAGCCAGGCCGTCATGAAGGAGTGGTATGACTGCAACGCTCGGACGGTGGAGTTGGACGCTGGACAGAAGGTGTGTGTCATGGAGCCTGGGGAGCTTAATGCCCTCCAGGACCGGTGGACTGGTCCATATGAGATTGTGGAGCGTCAAGGCCAGACCACCTACGTTGTGGATTTGAAGACCCCCCGTCAGCCCCATCGGGTGTTCCACGTCAACCGCCTGAAGCCTCACCATGAGCGTTCTGAGCTTCCTCTCCTCATGGTGACGGATGGGAACGAGGAGGAGGAGAGTGAGCCTCTTCCTGACCTTCTAGCGGCCCAGGAGAAGGATGGTTCAGTGGAGGGAGTTGTCCTCTCCACATCCTTGACCCCAGAGCAACAGAGGGACTGCCACCAGGTATTGGCGCAGCACGCCTCATTGTTCTCCCTCACGCCTGGAATTACACATCTGTGTACCCATGATGTGGACACAGTGGACAGTCTGCCTGTAAAAACCAAGTCTTACCGGCTGTCCGAGAAAGTGAAGAACAGCATCCAGGGTGAGGTGGCCAAAATGCTGGAGCTGGGAGCGATCGAACCTTCCAGCACCCCGTGGGCTAGTCCGGTTGTGCTGGTGCCGAAAGCGGCGCCCACGGGCACCACACCAGAACTTCGGTTCTGTGTGGACTATGGGGGATTGAACTCTGTCACCAAGACAGACGCTCACCCGATCCCACGGGTGGATGAGCTGATCGACCGGCTGGGAGCAGCCCGGTACCTCAGCACCATTGATCTAACATCAGGGTACTGGCAGATTGCCATGGCCGATGGAGCGAAGGAGAAGACAGCGTTCTCCACCCCCGAGGGCCACTTCCAATTCAGAGTGATGCCCTTCGGACTCAAGAATGCTCCGGCCACCTTCCACCGGTTGGTGAACCAGGTGTGTCTGGCCTGGAGTCCTTCTCAGCGGCGTACCTGGATGACATAGCTGTCTTCAGTAGCACCTGGGAGGACCATCTACAGCATCTCCAGGAGGTGCTGCAGGCTTTGCAACGTGCTGGCCTGACCATCAAGGCTAGCAAGTGCCATATTGGACAGGGATCTGTCGTTTACCTAGGACACCTGGTGGGCGGGGGTAAGGTGCAACCCCTTGAGGCCAAAATTGAGACCATCATGGCCTGGGAGCCCCCCAAGACCCAAACTGAGGTTCGAGCCTTCCTCTGCCTCGCTGGATACTACCGCAGGTTCGTCAAGGGTTATGGCACCATCGCAGCCCCCTTGACCGAGTTGACGTCCAAAAAGCAGCCACGCAAGGTGATCTGGACGGCTACTTTCCAAGAGGCATTTGAAACACTGAAGCGCGCGATGTGCACCGCTCCGGTGCTGGCCACTCCTGACTTCCAGAAAGAATTCATTGTGCAGACAGATGCCTCAGAGCACGGTGTAGGCGCGGTGCTTTCGCAACTCAACAACGACGGCCAAGACCAACCAGTGGCCTTTATCTCCAGAAGACTCCTCCCTCGGGAACGGCGATGGAGTACCATCGAGCGAGAAGCCTTCGCTGTGGTCTGGGCCTTGAAGAAGTTGAGGCCATACCTCTTTGGCTCTCACTTCCCGATTCAAACCGACCACCGACCCCTTCGCTGGCTCATGCAAATGAGAGGCGAAAATCCCAAGTTACTAAGGTGGTCCATTACCCTACAGGGGATGAACTTTAGGGTGGAACATCGGCCCGGAGTTGACCACGCCAATCAGACCCTCCAGGATATCGCGATTTGCCACGAAATCGGCACTCTTGTAAACATGCCGCGATTTTTTACAAAAGTTGCCGCGAAATCGGCACTTTTCTAAAAATGGCGGGATTTTTACTAAAGTGCCCGCGAAATCTAGACATCCATACCCCTTTCAAGGGGGCGGGGCGGGTCTGCGGAGGGTTGGGGGCGGGGTGTGTGTAAAGAGCCATCTGGTCGATCTCACGCCTCTGGAGGCAGTGGCGTTGTATAATCAGAGGTCCGGGCGCAACCTCGCACAGGTAATTTGAGAGGGATTGCCATCTCCCTGGTAAGTCTGATGCACAAGGGCTCTATCTGCTGTAGCAATAGCGATGTGCATAATTGTATTGCTGTATCTTCATTGGTTGTCAAGCTAAACCTTGTACGTGTGGCCAAGGGGGGGATGGGCGTTGTGTATCAGGCAAGCACGGACGCTAAACGTGATAAGTGTAACTGATTAAGCTGCGCTCATTTCACCCAGGCCTCCATTTATAAACACACACATTATACAGGCACCTATGCAATTTATACTGAATGTCAACCCATTAACCAGGGATTTTATTAATCATTTAAACAGCCCCATTTTCGGCATGGGTTATTTGGTTTAGCGGTCACTCGGGGCTCCACATTAAGTGAAATCAGTCTTCAGTTTTTCCCTTGACGGATTTTACAACTCCTATGCCTCTGCAATTTGAAATTGAACAAAGGTCGCGATCTATATTAACAGGTTTGATAAACAGCTCACCACTTATAATTGTGATCCCTGCACAAAGAGGCGTTTGACTAGAGGACTCAAATTAACGGGTTAGTTGTCATAAGGCCCATGTTCCGCAAGCCCATCTATGTTATAGGATGCAATATATAAAGGAGGGGTTTCTCCTGAAATAAAACTATGCGATTAATACGCTGACCGAGGCAGCAGCCCTGACCCGCTCTTATTCGCTCATATATTGTTTTAATCTGCTGGGAGTTTAACTAGAGAAGAAAACACGACCCACATAGCAGAATTAATGTCACCAGCAGGTCAGGCTGCGCTGTCCTTTGAATATTGGTGTATTACTCCACAGGGTGACCACAACAACAGGCCAGAGTGACCTTTGGCACATGGACAGAAAGAAACAAGCCCTGCAGCCTCCAACCCTGGCTTTCCTATTCATTTTGAACAAACGCTTTTACAAACCAGGAGTCAGCAATATACATAGGATCAAAGGTTACAAATATATTTTTTTTATTTATTCTTAAAACTGAAGTGCTACATAAATAATGCAACCGTGCCACCGAGGAAAGCACCGTTTAAATACTAATAGAATATAGTGCTATTACTAGCTAAGATTTAGCAATACATGTATAGGATTATAGGTCAAAATAAAACACCAGGGACCAACACACACAGACCACAAACACACACAGACCACAGACACACCAGGGACCAACACACGCAGACCACAACAACACCACAAGGAACCAACACACACAGACCACAGACACACCAGGGACCAACACACGCAGACCACAAACACACCAGGGACCAACACACACAGACCACAAACACACACAGACCACAAACACACCAGGGACCAACACACGCAGACCACAAACACACCAGGAACCAACACACACAGACCACAAACACAGAAAACTAAGATATCTGTGTTTGTTATAGTAAAAACCGCCAAATAAAATGCCGCTAATTTGCCGCTAAATTTCCATATTTGTGCCGCTAAATTTCCATTTTTGTGCCGCTAAATTTGCTAATTCATGCCGCTATATCCTGGGGGGTCTGGCCAATGCTGACGGTCTCTCCCGGTGTTTCCGCCTTAGTGACGAGAACTCCCTAGAGGTTGGGTAGCTCTCCCCTCTTTCGGCTGGGGGGGACGCATGTTAGACCTGTCAGCTGGGGTGGTCTTCCCTAGTTTTTTTTCGCTTTTGCCTCATTTTTCCCACCTACTTTTTGTTGGCCGTAGGAATCTGGGCACCCTCCTATTACTAATCAATGCCAGGGTGCAGGTGCTCTCTTCCCCTAACATGGCTGCCACTGACCCCTACTACTGCAGCGTGGTCTTTTCAGGCGCACTAGTAGCCAGGAGCTGGCTGGAACCCTTAAACAATGAAGCAATACCAGCCTGCCCATAGCTAGAATGAGGGAAGTTCCTGGAACCTTCAAGAATAGGGGAGGTGACACCAACTGCCACTGCCAACTGATGCTATATAAGGAAAGGGAGGAAAACTTTCCAGTCAGAGGAGAGCAGAGTAGTTGGGGCATCACTGACCTGGGGGACCCACGCAGGAGACTTAGGTGGTAGGGCCTAGTCAGGAACCTATACCACTGGGGGTGACAGGGTTTAGGCGCTGCCCACCAAGCTGAGTGAGGAACACTGAACTAGCCCACTGATCTGGCCCAGCGGAAGGGGAACCCAGGGACCACCTGAAGTGACCTGCTGAGGAAAGTCGACAAGCCTTCAACTCAACCCCCCCCTCTTCAAGTGACTTCAACCTAAGGGCGCCAGAACCAACAAGCGCCAAGAAGAAGCTCCCCTGCGCTAATCAGGACTTCTGGGGATCAGCCAGGTAATGTGCTGTGCCAATTCTGCCCCTCTGTCTGCCCTGTGGCCCCAGCGCTGTCCTGCCTCATCCCCTCGGCTAAAACTGAACTGTGCCGCTCCTCAGCGCTCCCCTGCTGTGCCCTGAGAAGCGCTGTAGTTGCTAGACTGTTGCCGCCTGAAGCGCTGTAATTTCCCCTGCCCCAGCGCTATCTCCACCAAGCGCTGCATTCCGCCCTAAGCGCGGTGACCCGGGAAGCGCTGTAAGCTGCCCAGAACTGCCCTTGAGCGCTGTGACCTGAGAAGCGCTGTAGGCGGGCAAGAACTGCTGATGCGCGCTGTGCCCCATGAAGCGCTGAATTGAGCTCCACTCACCTCAGGGAGGCCTGGCCGGGAAGTGCTGCCATCGGAGCACTGTGAATTGCCCCCGCCGCCGTGTGGTTGTGGGCCGCGCCCGGCCCGAGTGTCTGCAGGCCCTGAAACGGCCCTGCGGCGGCCCCTGGAGCCTTGGGGAGGCCGCCGCGATCACCTGTTGGGCTGCGCCCTGCCTGGAGGCCCCATTGCCCTTCGCGCCAATTCCTGTCAGGCCGCACTAGGCCGTGAAGCCTGAGGCCGGGATCTCACGTCAAGTAACGGGGGCGCGTCACGAACTCCGCCCCTGCCACGTACCAATTGGTCCGCACCGCCAAGCCCCCGGAAAGCGAGCCGTGGATTGGCTCGAAGGCCCGGCACCCATTCCGTCCAGGCCCATGACGGGCCCAGGCAGCTTCACTTCGCTGGGGGGGGGGGGGGGGGGAGACGAATTGTACCACCTACAGACACGTTGATAACAGACATGGCCTATTGTACGTAAGCAGTGAAGGTTGTGTATAAAACCATGGCATGACCAGGAAAATTGGAGTTGTGAGTAGGCTGGAGAGCATACTATGGACTCGACTTGGAGATTAGAGTGTTCTAGGAGTCATCCCTATTGTGAAACGACATACATGCTGGGGGACCGAACCATGAAAACACAGATCCAATTGTCATCTCCTCTCTGATGAGTTGATTCTCTTAGCGGTATCAAAAGACCTTGTTTAAAATGTATTAGTGTCTTTTGATAGCCCTAACCCCACTTCAGGAAAGTACTGGGAAATATGCTGCATATGTGCACAGTTGAAGGTGGAATGTTTGTTGTTATAAGAATAAAAACGCATGAAAAAAATGTGAATGACGCAATAATCCAAAAGGAAGAAGGCTGGCTGAAAGCCCCAATAAATACATAATACACATTTTTTTTTGTAAAATCAAAATGTCTTGGCTAATGCCAGATCTAAAAGCGTGCTCATTTGGATGTTGGAACGTGCACACTTGAGTTGGTCCTCGTGAGCCCCCTAATTCGGCAGTCTGTGCAAGGATTGGATGGCAGTGTCCATAATATGTAGCATAAAACCTTTGATTTGCTGTTCATGGATACTTTGAATTTGCTTGGAGACATGTATCCAAACAATAGCATGATGGAATCTCTGGGGTTGGGGAAAGTATGACAAGACAATTCACGAAAGGAAAGGAGGCAAAGTTCAGAGAGGAAGGCATTGGGAGAAGACCCAAAGATGGTTTGTGAGAGAAATTATGGTTGTGGATGTTGAAAGAAATATTAAATGGTGACAGAATAAACTAGAGAACTAAAGGAAGGATGTAGAGGAAGGGTGAATTAAGAGAAGACGGTTGTATGACGACAATAAGGGACAAATTAAAAGAATGAAGGGCAGATTAAAAAACGAATTACCAAAGTAATTGCAAATTGATGTGTAGAAGGCACAATTTAGCCCCATTGTTTTTAGAATTACCTGTAGAAGAAACCCAATGAGCACTAAGCTCGATCACTTTGTGCTGTTCCGGGAATACATTTTAGTTAGGGGTATTTTATTTTTTTCTGGATACTTCCTTGCATGAGTTTCATTCACAACACAACACTTTTTTCTTCAATCACAACATTACAGAGGTCTAACAGAAAAACACTGCATGAGCTACTCTGTAAAACAAAATAAGCTCACAAATTTTTTCCACTCCCATAGCAGCTTTCAGAAAACAGACCACATTAAAAACAATTTCTTCGGAAAGCATTTGTAGGTACAAACAGGTTGGCCGTACTTGAGCGATAGTACCTGCTTTTTACAATTAAAAAGTATGGCTCAGTGGATGGGGCAGATTTCACTAGGAGGTGGGCATGCACACAGGGTGTCAGTATGGGAGCCTTTTCCCTAGAAATACATCTAAGCTGAAAGACTAAACTTAACAGTAGCTTTGCCCATGTAAGTTCCTCCTTCTTCCTGCTCACAAAGGAGCGCCAAGACAGTGAGGAGTCAAAAACACAAATCCAAAAAAGAAAAAAAAAAACTCTTGTCTTGGGAAGAACACTGGACCCAAGGGTAAACCTACATGTCTTAGTCATGCGAGGACCAACCATCATCACAAAGGATTTTTTTTCCGTTAAGTGATTTGAATATTGGCTTTTGTGGTTGTAGTTTATACTTCTTGGTATGTTGCTTTGGACTAGGAGGAACTACAGTAGAAATAGCATCTATTTAGGGAGAGTTTTCTCTCAGTTCATTGGTACCGTTTTGCACTTTTAACGGACTGAATTAAAATCAGTATCCCATGCTAGTGCTATAAAAAAGTTTTATTTATCTACTGGGGGCGAATTTTTTTTTAGCTCTCCTGAAGTTTATCGAACCAAGATTACCCCATCCTAAGATATGGTTTAGAACATATTTCTATAAATCGTTAAGAGTTTTTTAAATCTCAAGGAGGGAAAACTCTTGCGTATGCTTACGACTACAGGCCATGTCACTCCCGTTCAGGCACTCCGATTGGAATTAGGGATAGTGAGTGCATACGCGAGAGCTATGGCAAACCTTGTCAGATGGGCTTACAACATAATACATGCACCTGATGGTACATTAAGACCAATTATACGTCAGGAAACGTTTAAGACTGATCCAAGAGTATATACTTTTAAACTAAATTTAGAGATCGCTTTGGAGCACTTTCAATGCTCCAAGAACCTTTTACAAAGTTAGTCCCTGGAACTCTTGAAGCTCTTTTTGAACAAATCTACTCCGAGGCTGAGCTATGAAATGGATAAACTTTATTATGAACAGTTCTCGCATTACAAGCTCGCGTTAGCTATGGTGGAGTATAAAGAGCTCACAAAATATATGAGTCTTACACTGGACCATAAGGTTAGGCGTTGCATCCCGATGCTAAGACTGAAGACATTACCATTAAAATATATTACAAACAAGCATAGGCAATAGGTCTCGCCTTTGGGACCTTGTAAGTGTTTAGCCGGAGCTATTGGCTTTGCCAATGTCTTTAAGCCATGGTGTAGAGCAGTGTATCGTATCGTTCATCCAGATTTGAAGGCATGGTACCTTAACTGTCAAGTCGATCCATGTCACACAACACTTCTTCAATGAACTATGGCTCAACCAACATTTAACAAATTATGATTTTTATACCATATGCAACAATATTAAAAGCAATACCACAAGTCCCAGAATGCAATGTATTGTTAAAAGGCCAGCACTGTCAGAACGTGTTGCATATAGCATGGACTCTTGTCAGTTAAAAATGGACGTCTCTGGTTGGAGATGAAGCAAAATGTTTGGCATCTACATGTAATGTCTTGCCTGCCAAGGGACCTACGAGTATGAGAGAAGCAGCTCTGATGCAGGCTGAGGCTCGAGCACAGTTGAGAGATGCAGAGCAGCTGCTTGTTCGGAGGTGAAGGGGGCTTATTAAGGAGGTAGGTGAACTCACTCACCAACTGCAGTATCCACATTATTGTAGAATGCTCGGTACCACTCAGATGCACCAGTTATCTGCTGGCTTCAGCCTCAGCTCGTGGTACCAGTGGCACGCACAGCATACTGGGGAGAAGCTAAGCAGCCATCCAAGTGACAGGGAATTGCTGCCATGCAGCCAAACACAAAACTTGTCAAAGTCACATACTCGCATTGTTTCGAAGTGGGACATTTATCAGAAGGTAATTGCGTGAGGTTAGGAAGTGTAAAAAAAAAAAAAGTTAAAAAAAAGTACAATTAAGCATATTTAGTAGCAGGCCACTACAGTAGGTGTGACCCGAATGGGGCTCGATTCTAAGATCTCAACAC
The DNA here is from genome assembly GCF_964261635.1 of Lissotriton helveticus. Lineage (NCBI taxonomy): Eukaryota > Metazoa > Chordata > Amphibia > Caudata > Salamandridae > Lissotriton > Lissotriton helveticus. Next base: position 2,048,967,637 of record NC_136067.1, on the reverse strand, counting down.
TGGTGTTTATTTGTATTCCAAAATGTTTCTTTGATTGCGCTGTGATGAATGCTCTGGCTGATCCTACCATGTCCGGGAGTAAACTTATCCCCATGTACCAACGATGAAATGGAAGTGCGCAAATAAAACAAAACAGCCACAGCATACTGGGGGTGGAGGGGAGGGTTAAAAAAAAAAAAATACAGGGACGGGCGGAAGCAGCAGAAGAAACAGACACAAGGTTGTGTGGAGACCCCGGGGCAGTTCCGTGTGGATGAGTAGGAGCCTGCGCTTTTTTATTGGATGTTTAATGCACTTTGGGTTGATAGAGCTGTGATCCCGAGTCCAATAGGGGCAGGATCAGTGATTGTCAGGAGGAGAGGGGGGGGTGCATTTCAGTCAGGTAGCCGACTTCTTGGAGGCGGCGCTCGTGGGAAGCCGACACTTCGCCTTGTGGTGAAAGCTTTCAAATGGACTTCTTGCAAGAGGAGGCCACATTTGAACAACAAAAATTCAAGTGAAAATCTCGGTAAACTTTAAGCATTTTCAAGAGGAAAGTCTCATCAGTTTCAACAAATACTTTTATTTAAGGCTGTTTCACAGCAACCTTTACACTGACGGCGCCTAAAATACCATGAGAGCAGCTGTCTCATTCGAACCGATTTCTAAGAATAAGCATCAAAGTTAGAAGAAACACGCGGCCGCAGAAGTGAACTTGACCGCCATCTGCTTCCAAATAACACGACCGCGAGACAGGCAAATGTAAACAAGTGCAGGCGAGATAATTGGAAACAGATGGCGTCGCTGCTCGCTCCCGCAAGGTGGATGTCGCACATGCATGAGTGCTCATTGGAAACAGTGTAGTACATGCACACGTTTTCAAAAAAGTACAGACCTATTCCAAGAGGTCATCTCCAAAGCAGCGCTTGCGCGCTAAGCTAGGATCGACCTAAGAAGTGGGGCGGAAACTTTAACAAAACCGTCCAATGTGATTTGTGTAATGGAGGAATCCAAAATTTGGTACATGTCCTATTTGTCTGTCCAAATAGTAGCCTGGTTGATGCACGCTCTTGATTTTTAAAACAGATTTGTACAAAATATATTTTTAGAACTATGGATCTGACGGAGATTATAAGAACCCCCCCCCCATGATGAATTAGTATGTTACATAGTTTTTTAATTTTTTTTGAAAGTGGCATTCCCACTATTTTAGAGGTCTATAAGATAACAATCTTTTTTGCTAATATAGAATTTCATGATATATTCTAATACTATGGGCCTGGAAATCTGTATATATTACTTTAACATATTGTGGATCTCGGATGAGGTCTATATCAATCAATAAATTTCAAAATGTTGCTTTGATGGTTTTCATTGAAATAACCGAATAAGGCTTACTTTGAATAGAACAGGTTATGCGTGCATGCCAGAAACAGACCTTAATTGTTTTTCCATCAGATCTGGACTATTGTTTCAAGTTTCGGGCCAAAACACCACAAGTTAAAACGTGCTGTTTGGGACCAATTAAACAAGATTAGTTCTACCACATAATTTCTCTTTGCTGCCAGTTTCTTGAGGAGGGATCATGTTTACACAAATAATGTGCAAGGACTTACAGACCAGGCTAGCCGCCCCGACTCTACCCACGTGCTGCTTCGCATCTCCTACTTCCCAAAAGATGGGCTGCCCAAGCAATCCACCTGCTCCTGTCGCCAGCAGAGGTTACGTGCACGGATAGACAAGATGACAGCGGTTGGGTGCGCACATGGACCAAGGTATACTGAGACGGTTGGAGCATTCCTAATATACCATTCCTATGTGACTCTTAGAGTATATCCATTTGTATCTCTTCCTTGAGTGACTTTACTACTTGTACATTTGCAATTTTTCTTTCTGTTTGTATCTCTTCCTTGTGTGACTTTACATCTTGTACATTTGTAATTTTTTCTGTTTGTATCTTTTATCTAACGCATGTAATCCTAAGTCCTTATGTTTTGCAACTGGTTCTAATGTAAAGCGCTCTGACACCTTAGGGTAAAGTTCGCGCTATATAAAATTGCATTAAATAAAATAAATAAAGCAGCGGCTAAAAGTACATGTTGGCAGACGCCAGATGCAGTGAGTGGATGATGGACGTGCAGCGGAGATGGATGAACCGAGCGGTACAAAACAGTAATAGCTGATCAGCGAGGTGGCCTGTGTACAGGTGGAAGCAGAGGCGGCTGGCAGCTGCGAGGATGGACAGCCAGGTGTGCAGGTGGCCCACTGGCGGGCGGATGGGAAGGAGGGCGGGGGATGCTGGGCACCTTGCAGGGTTTCCCGGCTGCTCCTACCTGTTGGAGCGGGACACGGCCTTCTCGCCGTCCGCCGGCTCCTGGCCCGCCGCCGGTTCCTCACTGCCCAGGTGCCTCTTCCTGTGCCCAGGCCGCAGGAGCATCGCTTCCTCTCCATTCCCCGCCATCTTCCTGACCGCTCACGCTACGTGCTGTCACAATCGGCGCGCAAGGGCAGGCTGGGATATGTAGTTCCTCTGGATTACCTACACGCCGTCCAGGCAGCAGTTCCCGCTTTAACTAGAACTACAGCCCCCAGCATTCAGAGCGCAAACGGCACGCAGAGGACAGATTCAAGAGACAGGCGATAGCATCACAATAATGGCGGCCATCTTGAACTAGGGCAGGAGTTTGGAGTGACAGAGGAGCAGACACCCAATTATTACTAAGTGTTAACCCTGACTGTGCTCTCCACCCCAGACCCTGATTCTGTGGGAATCGTTTGTGAAACGTGAACCAAATTATTATGGACAAAACACAAATATGTTTAGGACCGTTCTGGAACACTGTAACCCAACTCACCAAGTATTATAACCATCCTCTGTGTATTCCGAAATCAGCCACAGGATCAGTCTCCTACTCAGGAGAACCATCTACCATAACTACGTAATGAGTGCAAGAATGTGCTAGTGTGAAGAAAGTGTAAAGCAAAATGCAGATGTGGCAATTTAGCTAGCTAAAGGGACCTACATAGCTGCCAAGGTTTCAGATTGCTATGTGTGACATTTTCAAAATTTCAGGATAATTATGAGTGACATTTCAACAACTATGAGTGACACTTTCTTACGAACAAAAAAATCAAGCAATGATCAAACGTATAAATATCAGAAAATAGACCTATTTGAGCAATGAGAAACTCCAAGAAGATCTTAAAACTGCTAGAAACGCCGGCGTGGGTAACTCATAATTATAATGAGATTATCAAAATGTCACACATAAGCTTGGCTGCTATGAAAGAGGGCGGGCATCACTTTACATAGCATTGAAGACCGTGCCCATTCTCCTGTTCTTGACACCGAGTCTTCTTTATTTACATATTCCATAAAAGTGATAGGAAGTATGTGTTTTTTTGTATTGCTATTTAATTGCTTCTCTTATACAATGCTGATCATATAATAAACTTGTAAATTTTGGATGGCACAATGTATTGGCGAATAAGGATAAAAAGGCGGAAAAAATGTCAAAATAAAAGATAAGGAGCATGGTGAAACAAAGAGAATAAAACAAATCACTGAATAACACAAATCACATTTACCAGGTGGTGTTTGTTGTACATGACAGGTCACTTGGTGTGGGGTGAACAACAGAGTTAGTAAGGATGCCACTGCAGGGGCAACCTTATTCATAAGCCAATGCTGTAAGCAGGATTAATGTAAGGCTTGTGAAGTAACTACTAAAACCAGCCTCAGACATTGCCACTAGAAAACAATAATAAAAAGCGGACATCTAGAAAGCAGGACTCACATCTTGGCTCTGCTAAGAATTACCAGCAAAAGAGCAACAAGGACTCGTGTTTAGACGACAGAATCACAGGACTATACAACAGGATGTGAGAGGCCTCAACACAGAGCTCAGCTGCCCCGGGACTAGACCATAAATTAATTAGTCAGCTGACTTTAGGACTCTGGCCGCCTCAGTCAGTAGTGGCGTGGAAGCATGATTTCTGGGCAAGCCTCAGGAGAGGCTGAGAGACACACGCAGCGATCAGAGCACGGCAGGCAGTATTACTTTAAAATGTCACACCAGTAAAGTAAGTGAGCAGCCACAGTGTGATGGTCCGGCACACCGAAGCTACACAGCAAGTGTGCGTCACAGATGAAAAACGTTTTAAACACTACTTTACAGTTAAGGTATTTGGGTGCAGTGTGTTTATTTTCTAAGCCGCCATGTTGAATAGCTGTGGTGGTTGACCAAAGCCAGAGCTTGGGTCAACAACTACCGCTGTGAATGTGGCAGCAAATGAACCACACCTGCTCCCTCTCCCATCTAGAGAGCCCGGTGATGCTAATTAGTTTCAAGAAGTGGAAGAATGCAACGAAAAACGGGGATCTTTGAGGCTAACTGATAGACGTGTAACTGTGATTAAATATGGTCAAAGCCTATTAGTTAAACCCAGCAACGTTTTTTTTTAACTGCTCTCTGTGAGACAATACTAACAACGTGCAACAGCTCCCAACGCCGTAACTTACAAATATAAAAAGCAACAATTCTTTCTACACCTGCAAAAAAACACAGAATAAGTACCATGCTTGGTCCTCCTAATGCAGTTTGCAAAAAAAGTACCAGACCGTTCCCTTACAAGCTGTCAGAACAAGTCAACCTTATTTGAACGTAATACAGCTACCGAGCGAAAAAACGGAACATTCCTCCTTAGGCTCTAGGGTCACCTTCCATTGCAAACAAATATGCTCACACACTGCAGGATTCACTCGACTTCGATTCGAGTCCCCCGCCACTTCTGACCAACCTCACTTCCTTCCTCCGGTGTCCCAGGACGTGAAGGAGCCGAGGCAGAGACTCAGAGCATTTCACATCCGGATATTCCACCCCACGCGGTGCCCCAGCAGGAGCAACCACTGGGACTACTGCGGTCACATCCGGATAATTATCCCGGCCCCCCACACAGTGCCACAGTGTGAGTGACAGCCAGGAGCAAGGACTGCTGAGGGCAGGCGGCCCCGCCCCCCGGTAATTCGCAGTGTGTGTCGATTTAGCCGCGCGGCGCCGCAAGCTATAATTACAATGCAGCCTGCCTGGAGCCAGGCATGAGACTGCACAGGCGGCCTGGGCAGATACATTGTCGCGCTCGCAGCCGCCCAGAGTTGAGAGCAGACAATGGATCTTCTTTAACTATTTATTAACTCCGACTCAGAGTCCAGCAAGCAGCAGCTGGCTGGCAGCACCTCTCTCAGAGCAACAGAGCCGGCGCACAGGTGCGTGCACAGGCGCCGCCGGTGGCACACAGCTGGTGAGCTGTAAATGCGTGACAATGCATTTCAGTGCGGTGTTGCGGAACACCACACTGAAATGCATGAGTGTCACACTGGTTGCGTGACGCTTGGCAGGACTGGACCTACAAATCATGGTGTCAACTTGGAATGGGAACCTGTATGTTGCATATTTGGTGGACACGTACACTTCACTCTATACCCTTTCTGCAATGGCGGAACAGTTTTTCTATGACGATCTTGTTGTCCCAAGTGGTGCTGAAGGAATAAAACCTTCTCTACATCTCAAATTTGTTGTCATCAAGTAGCGCTTACATTGTACTTTTCCTACAGTGGGCGTTGGTAAGCAGCTCTTTGGATGGTCATGATAAAGCTGCCGGAGGTTAGTAGATGAAAGGACCAGTGAAACTGTTAATCTGGCTAGTCATATCGGAGGATTGGAACCATATGTCCAATGTTAGAAAGTGGGTTATTGGTAGGGGCAAATGTAGGTCTGCCACTGGCAATAAGGCCATCAACACATGATAGGACTCAGCATAGGTCTTAGAAAATTATTCCTAGGCTCAACCCTTGTAACATGGCTGCGAGCAGACAGGCTTAACTTCAAAGACAGGTATGTAAAGCATTTAAAAACACCATTTCAGTAAATAATTAAGACACAACACATAATAAAAATCCAACACCAATTTATAAAAATAGGTAATATGTTTATCTTTTAAATGACACCAAAACGAAAAAAAATCAACTGTAGGGAACCAGAAATATGATTTTTTAAAGATTAGTCACTTTCTAGTGCCTAGAAACCAACAGTGCCCCTTTTAGTCATTTCGTTTTCTCTGACAAAGACTCTTTTAAAATGGTTCTGGAGAATGTCACCAAATGTGTTGTGCGCCTTCCCCAGCAGGCGGGGTCCAGTTAGAACTCCTTCCTGAAGTTCTGCTTGCAGGTCCCAAAGTATCCAACACACAATTCAAGGTTCTGGAATCTCCAAGAGAGTCCTTGAAAGTGTGATACTTCAATTCCGCAATCCACTTGAACAAAACCCTGACAAATCCACTGGTACTCCAGGCTGGGAATTCTTTGTGGGGATGTCCAGGTGAGCTCTGTTAACTTGTAGCTTGCAGGGAGTCCACTCTTTAGTCCTTTTGCAGCAAAGTAACCCAAAGGGCTGTAGTTTCACTTGGTGCAGTCTTCAGAGGTCCGGCCATAGAAATCTTTGCACAGCACGACTTCTCAGCAGGGCACTTCTTGCTTCAGTAAGTTTCAAGCAGCAGATCTGGAGGGCTCTGCCCCTCTCAGATACTTATTCGAAATTATCTGGGTCAAGCACCAGGTCACTTCTGACCAATGAGAGCAGGGTAACTCCTCATAGTTATGACCACATCCTGTAGAGTGTGGCATTATTTTGTCCCAGAGTGCACCAATCTTCCAAATCCATAATGGCTGATTTTCTAGCAAGGAGGCTGGCTAAACACACCACCTGGGATGGCTTATCTCCATGGACTCTCCTTCTACCATCTGCACATACCTTCCTTATGCCTAGCCCTGATTCTGGGTCAGAGTGTCAGAGTGAAATTGAAACTCAGGCCTCCCCTCTGCCTTTGAAGAGCATGGTTTATGACTCCACCCCCTTGCCTGGCATTCCTATACACCAGCACACTGCCCTCCCAGCAGAGTGATTAACCCCAGGGGTTCTCTATCACCTCTTCAAAGCAGCCTGGCTAATCCACTTAACTCTGAACAATCAGGACAGATCACTGGCCGGCTGAATTTGGACTTACAAACAAGAAAGACTTATAACTTCTTGTATGTACACTTTAGGAGAAATTCAACAATATAATATTGTTGGATTTACCACTACCATTCTGGGAAGTCTTTGAATGGTCCGGCTAGTCCCTTCCTATCAATATTTATTAATCAATAACTTCCTACCATGTTAACCTATGGGCCATGGGGTTTGCAATGGAGAAAATGACTTGGGCCAGTCTTCTAGCACCAGTGCTTATAAAAACATATGTTATAAGTATTTCCCTAATTTCTACATGACCCCCACCCACTGTGCAATTAGGGGAGACTTTAGGGGTTCTGAATCTGAAGAATTATTGCAGATCCTCCTTACCTAGTGCTCCTAGCATCAAAGACGAATTTGAGCAGCACTTTAACACAATGTGGGGAGTGAAATGTGGAATTTCATTTTACCCAGGCATTTAAAAACTCATTTTATAAGGGTGTACCTTATAGATAACTGACCCCCACCCCTGGGATACCTAGGGGAGACCCTCGGAGTCCCTAATATGCCAAAACATTGTAGGTTTTCAATTTTAAGTGCCCTTACCACCAAAGTCGAGTTTGGGCACACTTTAGGGAGAGGTGTGGCGCCGCGGCCAGGGCGACTGACGCTGGAATCTGGGGACCACGGTTCGATCCCCGGCTCCGGCGGCAGGTTAGCCCAGCACCATGTGACTCTGGGCAATAGCTCGCTTAATCTTCCCGACGGCCCCCCAGCGCCTAGAGACCCTTACGGGTGATTGTGCGCTTTACAAATGTGGACTTTACTTTACTTTTACTTTACTGTTTAAAAGCAGTCCTGGTACCCAGTGCTGCTTTTAAACTGTCCTCAGGATTCAGCAAAAAGCTGCTGGCCTCTAATCTGCCATACCTCGGGGTATTGGGGGCTTCTAGGTATTTTCAATCCCCTGCCCAAATAAATACTAGGGGCCTATTGGGTAGGTCATGCCAATTACAGGGGTACCCCACCATACCATAGTGTACCCTAGTGTATGTTAGGTGTTTTAACTGTATTCTAATGTGTTCCTTTCAGCTCAGCTCAGCACTGGCCCTGGGCCTGGTTAGGCAGAGCCCAGGGTCAGTCAAAATCACTTACCACCAGCATCAGTCAGCAAAAAGTTGGGGGGTACCCAGGGCACAGGATGACTTTGCAACATACAATAAAAATGGCGACCTTTCTATGGACAATAACAAATCAATCAATCAATCAATCAGAGTACTTGTAGAGCGTGCTACTTACCCGTGAGGGTCTCAAGGCGCTGAGGGGCGAGGGGGTGCTGATACTGCTCGAAGAGCCAGGTCTTGAGGAGTCTTCTGAAGGCGAGTAGGTCTTGGGTCTGGCGAATGTAGGTAGGGCAGGTGTTACAGGTCTTGGCGGCGAGGAAGGAGAAGGATCTGCCGCCGGAGGTCGTTCGTTGGATGCGGAGGACAGCGGCGAGGGCGAGGCTGACGGAGTGGAGCTGGCGGGTGGGGGTGCAGAAGCTGAGTCTGCTGTTAAGGTAGGCTTGTCCGGAGTTGTGGAATTCTTTGTGTGCGTGGGTGAGGAGCTTGAAGGTGATCCTCTTGTCGACGTGGAGCCAGTGTAGGTCTCTCAGGTGGGGGCTGATGTGAGTGCGGCGGGGGACGTTGACGATCAGTCGGGCAGAGGCGTTTTGGATGCGTTGTAGTCATCGTAGGTGTTTGGCTGGGATTCCTGAGTAAAGTGCGTTGCCGTAGTCCAGTCTGCTGCTGACGAGGGCCTGTGTCACTGTTTTTCTTGATTCGGTCGGGATCCATTTGTATATCCTGCGGAGCATGCGGAGGGTGTTGTAGCAGGAGGAGGTGACGGCGTTGACCTGTTTTGACATGGAGAGGGCGGAGTCGAATATGAATCCTAGGTTGTGTGCCTGGTCGGTGGGTGTTGGTGCCGTTCCCAATGTGGTCGGCCACCAGGAGTCGTCCCAGGCTGAGGGGGTGGGTCCGAGGAAGAGTACCTCCGTCTTGTCCGAGTTCAGCTTTAGGCGATTACTCTTCATCCAGTCGGTGACGGCCTTCATTCCCTCGTGGAGGTTGGTTTTGGCAGTGTGTGCGTCCTTGGTGAGGGAGAGGATGAGCTGGGTATCGTCGGCGTAGGAGATGTGTGGGCGTGGGAGGGGTGGTGGAGATGGGCGCGGTAACAGTAGGAAGCTGGAGACCGGTATGTTTTCTCAAACTGGGTTTTATTATCAGGGTACGCCGGGTTCTGAATGTAAGTCTCTCTCTGGCAAACTCCAGCTTGTCCGTGTTGGCGGAGTCTCTAGGTCGCGGTGGCTCCTGGCAGACGTCTTCACCCTCTTTGCGGATACGCCGTCTCCGGACCCCAAGGAAAAAGGAGACCAACAGAGGGAAGCCGTTAGTTTACAGCCTGATACCGGCTTGCCCGCATTAGGACCGAGTGGATGTGAGGGAGCACCCGTGGTATTTATAAAGCTGACGTGTCCGTGCTCGGGGAAGGAGGAGTGTGTGAGGAACTCGGGAAGGGTAAGGATGGGCGGAGGGGGAAGGAAAAGACACGGGAAAGGCACACACAGGGGTATCTACAATATCTACAAAGGAGCGCTCTTTCTCCCCACCCAGGTTGCCCAACGCCGCCGTACCTGGGAAAGCCACACTCCTCCCTCGGGAGCGTGGCACGGCGGATCACGGGGTCGTTGGCCTCGTGGCTCTCCTTCACTCTCGTTTCCCTTGTCCTCTCCGTTCTTCTTATTTATTTATTTTATTTTTCACATTTTTAAAGCGCACTGTTACCCGGAGGTGTCCTGGCGCTGTATGACTAAGGGTGCATGTGTTACATTAGTTACCTTTGGGGAGGTCAGTTTGTAAAAAGCCAGGTCTTTAGAGCTCTTCTGAACGATAGAAGGTCTTGTGTCTGTCTTAGGCTGGGCGGTAGAGCGTTCCATGCCTTGGCCGCTCCCAAGGAAAAGCTCCTACCCCCCCAGCGAGCTTTCCTAACTCTGGGGACTACCACCAGCCATTGCTCAGCCGATCTAAGAGCTCTTACTGGTTTGTACCAGTGGAAAAGCGTGGTCACGCAATGAGGGCCCAGGCCGTTGAGTACCTTGAAGACAGTGCACAGCGATTTGAATATTATTCTTTTGCGGACTGGGAGCCAGTGTAGCATCACCAGGTCCCGAGCCGCCGAAGCACGTTTCGGCGTTCCTGTGATCAGACGGGCCGCTGCGTTTTGCAAAATTTGCAGTTTATTAAGAATACTCTGTTGTGCGTTTAGGAGCAGACTGTTGCAGTAGTCTAGGCGTGATAGCACTAGACTAGTAACCACTGTTTTTTTATGCTCATCTGCAAGAACCGGTAGAACTTTCCGTATTGTTTTCAGCATAAAATGGATGGATGAGGAAAGGGCATTTATGTGGGGCCTGAAGGATAAAGAGTCATCCATCATGACTCCCAGATTTTTAACTTTCGTGGCCGGTGTCGGAGGCGTCCCCATTTCCTCTGGCCACCAGCGAGGGGACCAGAAATTATCTCTGGCTCCAAAAAGCAAGACTTCAGTTTTCGCTGAATTTAGTTTTAGGCAGTTGCCTGCCATCCAGGAACTGACTTCCCGCATACATCCTCTGAATCTGTCTGCTGTGTTTTCTGTTTCCCCCGGGAGTAGAGACACCACTATCTGGGTGTCATCTGCATACGAAGTTAAAGGATCTGATCACTGGCGCCAAGGTGGAAACATAAACATTAAAAAGGGTGGGGCTCAGGGAGGACCTCTGAGGGACGCCACATGGAAGTACAAAGGGGTCGGACTCAAAGGTGCCTAATGCAACCTTTTGAGTCCTTCCGGATAGGAAGGCATGTAGGATTTTAAGGGCCTTACCTTGTATCCCACAAGCCCTCAACCGGTCCACCAAGATTTTATGGTGGACCGTATCGAAGGCCGCAGACAAGTCTAGTAAGATCAGAGCCGCTCTGCCACCTGTATCCAGTATAGATCTTATGTTCTCTACCGATTTGGTTAGTGCCGATTCGGTGCTATGACCTGCCCTAAAACCGTGCTGCGAGGGGTCTAGGCACTGACCAGCTCTCAGGAAGGTGCTCAACTGAGAGTTAAGGATACTCTCCATAGTTTTTGCTGGAAAAGGAAGTCTGGCAATAGGTCGAAAGTTGTTCAAATCGGTTATGTCCAGGTTTGGTTTTTTGAGTAACGGGAGAATGGAGGCCTGTTTCCATCGTAATGGAAATTCTCCTCTGTCCAGCATGGCGTTGAAAAGAGGGGTGAGACCGGCGGCCATGGCCGAGGGGGCTAGTTTGGCCACCGTGGCAGGGCAAGGGTCTGAAGGAGATCCGGATTTTATCCTTAAAAGTCTGTTCGTGACCTCCTCCTCATTGGTCGGGGCAAAATTGGGGAACGTCAACTTGATACCGTTGCTTTCCTTACAAGCAACAGGGGATCCTGTTATCACTTGCTTGTCTAACGGCAAGAATATCTCTCTTACCTTATTCTGGAAGAACTTGGCCAGGTCATCGCAGAGTTCCTTGCTTGGGGGAATATCTACTGGCTTGGGTTGCCATCAAGGACGAGACTGTCTGGTAGAGCTCCTTAGGGGAGTTGCTGGCTTCCTCGATGCGAGTAGAGAAGTAGTGGTGTTTCGCTTTTCGGATCGTCCGTTTGTACTCGCTCAACTCAGCATTGAGTAGCTTTCTATCCTCCTCTTTATAGTTCTTCCGCCATGTTCTTTCAATTTTTTTGCAGCAAATTTTATGGTCCCTGATCAACTCAGAGAACCAGGGGGCTGAAGGACTTAGACGTGTAGAATGGTAAGTTTTCGGAGGGGCTGCGTGGAGGCAGGCTGCCTCTAGCCAGGTCGTAAAGCTTGTGGCGGCTTCTTCTACCTCGGCTGGGAGAGGCGCCATTGTGGAACTTAGCACCTCCTCAAAAGCCTTCCCATCTACATTCTTCCATTTTCTAATTACTCTAGGTTGGTTTTTAGCCTTAGCTAATCTGGCAGGAGAAGCTAGCTTGATATCAAAGTATATGGCTGCATGGTCCGACCAGGAGATCTGGTGGATAGCAGTCATGTCGAGGAGTGGGTGGTTGGAAAAAATCCCATCTAAAGTATGACCCGCCCTATGGGTTGACCCGCTGACCCGTTGGGTTAATTGCAACCCCGCCACAAGGTCCAGCAGGTCTCGAGTGTCAGGGTCTGACTCCTTCTCTAAATAGAAGTTAAAGTCACCCAGCAGTGTAAAGGTGTTAACATCTGCTGCTTTTTCTAACATGTTGGTAAGATCTAAGAGAAAAGGGGCTTTGGGTCCAGGGGGCCTATACATAAGACATCCTTTGAGAGTGTGATGGTTAGAGAGTGTAAGGTTGAAGTCCAGTGCTTCAAATAGGTCTGTGGAGCTACCCTGAAAGGATCCTCTAAGTGACTTATGGTATATTATGGCAAGTCCCCCACCTCTCTTCTTAACTCTATTTAGTACGAAACACTCATAGTCCGGAGGGGTGACTGGGACGATGTCAGGGCCCGAGGCCGCATCCGTCCATGATTCTGTAATAAAGGCTATTTTTACCTCGGATTCCAGAATTAGTTCCGCCAACTCAGTGCTGTGTTTCACCAGAGATCTGGCATTGAGTAGCAAACATTTCGCAGTAATTAATGTTTTGTTTCCTAGGAATCAAGTGGGAGCCGAGATATAAGTGCTGGCCTGCCATAGGGGTTTGGGGAGAACTTGCCTGCAATTGCGACAGAGGTAGGGAATGGATTGTGCCTCTTCCCGTAAGTCCAGGTGAAAACAGTTGGCCGGCTTGTCAGCACTCCGTAGGGCCAGTAGGGTATCACGGTTGTAGGAAAGGGACGGCATGGGTTTCAGAGGTTGTGGGCCAGGGGTCAAGGCGCTAGGCGCGGGCTCGGCGCGGACGAGCTCGCCTTTGGCGCGCCCGCTGCGCTCGTCCGCTGCGCTTCCTAGGAAAAGATGCCATTTTATACAAGTAGGAGCGGGAGGGGCAGAGCACTAGTCTGCTCGCCCAGCTCCTCACTCAAGATGGCGGTACCCCGGGGGGAGAGTTGGCTCCGGTTCGAGACCAATGTGAGTAATTAAACACTCATAAACACATCATGTGCAAATACGCTTTTAAAAATGCTTTTAAGATCAGCAATAAAATGAATTGAGTTATAAAATTACAAATGAGCAGCAATATCACATTTCCAACCACTGATCCCGGCTTTCCGCCTCAGGATCGTGCAAACACACACCGCTTGTCAATCAGTGGGGTGCGAGTGGAGCCGGGATATTTATACAAGAAGGAGCGGGAGGGGCAGAGCACTAGTCTGCTCGCCCAGCTCCTCACTCAAGATGGCGGTACCCCGGGGGGAGAGTTGGCTCCGGTTCGAGACCAACGTGAGTCATTAAACACTCATAAACACATCATGTGCAAATATGCTTTTAAAAATGCTTTTAAGATCAGCAATAAAATGAATTGAGTTATAAAATTACAAATGAGCAGCAATATCACATTTCCAACCACTGATCCCGGCTTTCCGCCTCAGGATCGTGCAAACACACACCACTTGTCAATCAGTGGGGTGCGAATGGAGCCGGGATATTTATACAAGAAGGAGCGGGAGGGGCAGAGCACTAGTCTGCTCGCCCAGCTCCTCACTCAAGATGGCGGTACCCCGGGGGGAGAGTTGGCTCCGGTTCGAGACCAACGTGAGTAATTAAACACTCATAAACACATCATGTGCAAATACGCTCTTCTCCTCGGTCCTTCTTCTCCGGCTCCTTCTCCGCACTCCGGGGTGATGTCACACGCCGCATACAGGACTTCCTGTCTTTTCACCGAATCGAAGCCACTGACGTCAGCCGGGGGCGGGGTCTCGTCGCGGTCTTCATACGCCCAGTTAAAGGCGCCGGGGTCGATTTCGCCGTCCACTTCCGAACGGCTGTCCCAATCCGCCCTCGAAGAGTCAGTCTGCGGGTAAGGAGGGGAGTTAGGGTCATGGGTCCACCAGTCATCAAGGCCTCCTGCCCCGACCCTGTTACAAGATGTTGAGGTTGTGATGGCGGGCCACTCGTGCGAGGGGGGCCATATAGATGTTGAACAGCGTCGGGCTGAGGGATGAGCCCTGGGGGACGCCGCAGATGATGTCGGTGGCTTCGGATCGGAAGCGTGGGAGGTGGACGCTCTGGGTTCTGCCGGGGAGAAAGGACGTGGTCCAGTCAAGGGCCTTCTCTTGGATTCCGGCTTCTATGAGTCATGTCTTTAGGGTGCGATGACAGACCGTGTCGAAGGCGGCCGACAGGTCCAGGAGGATGAGGGCTGATGTTTCTCCGTTGTCTACTAGGCGCCTGATGTCGTCTGTGGCTGCGATGAGGGCTGTCTCGGTGCTGTGGTTTCGTCTGAATCCGGAACAGGTCCAGGATGTTGTTGTCTTCCAGGTGGCGGGCCAGTTGTCCGTTGACGATGTTCTCGATGATCTTTGCTGGGAACGGGAGCAAGGAGATGGGTCGGAAGTTCTTGAGTTCCTTGAGGTCCGCTTTGGGCTTCTTAAGGAGGGCGTTGATTTTGGCGTGCTTCCAGCTTACCGGGAATGTCGCTGTTTCGAAGGAGATGTTGATGACCTTCCGTAGTTGGGGTGCGATGGCTGTCTGCTTTATAGAAAACATGGTGTGGACACAGGTCTGACGGAGATCCTGAGTGGATGGAGTTCATGCCCTTGCGTGTCTCGTCGTCGTTGAACCAGGAGGTCAGGCGGATGGCGCTGGTGGTGTTCGCAGGGGAGGTGGAGTCTGGCGTGGTCGGGGTGGTCGTGGTGTTGAAGCTGTCGTGGATGTCAGCGATCTTGCGGTGGAAGAAGATGGCTAGTGAGTCGCACGGTTCTTGTGAGGGCGGGATGTTGTTGGCGCTGGTGTTGGATAGTTCCTTTAAGATGTTGAAGAGCTCTTTGCTGTTGTGTGCGTTGTTATCCAGGCGGTTTTTGAAGGAGGATCTCTTGGCTAATCTGATGAGGTGGTGGTGTCTGCGGGTGGCATCCTTGTGGGCTGCGTGGTTGTCCGGTGTGCGTTTGTGGAGCCATATTTTCTCCAGTTTCCGGCATGCGCGTTTGGCGGTCTGGAGCTCGTCGGTGAACCAGGTGGCTCTCTTGCTGGCGTAGTTGTTGGAGGGTTTCTTGAGGCGAGCGAAGGTGTTGGCGCAGTCGTCGATCCACTGTCTGAGGTTGCGGCGTCTGGGTTGGTGGGTGGGTGGGTTCAGGGCGAGGGTGGTGGTCAATGGACTAGGAGAGAGGAGAGAGATATGCAAGTAGTCACACGCAAAGCTGTCTTATAAATGTAGGTGGGAGGGGGATTCCTCCTTTCGGAACTAGGGCCCTCATACACCCAGCCCGCTCGGTGTCATGCTTCATCTTGGGCCTGCTCCTTGTCAGTTCTGCACTATAATACTCAATGGGCACCCAATGAGGGGCTCTTTAGTGGAGATCTTTAGTTCCTTGCCGTATGGTGCCGTGGGGGTGAGGGGCCTAGGAGAGTGTACATGTGGTGTAGTGAGAAAGTAAGTGATTAAAACAGGTTGGGTAGTCCTAAGAACGACTTTATTCTGGTTGGCTAACCACCTGATTAAAAAATTTAAGGAGTGGCGACTATCTGAATGCAATGTTTCAGAGTAACTGCACTCCACTCTCTAGGGTCGACATGTTTCTTGCCTATACAGTCTGGAGGATCAATGGCAATTCATCAGGACCTAATATTAACTATCTACACACCGTGGTGAGGTGGACAACACACCTCCCACGTAGTAACTCTGCAGTTAAGGTACCCACAGATGTAGAGGACCTAAAAATTCTAAGAGACTCGTCTCAACAGTATCCGGTTCCGGCGGCAAGGAGTAGGCCTTTCATCCTGCATCTGAGAATTTCTGGACACTGCCAGGATGTGACTAATGGTGCCTACCATGCGTGTAGCGCTGAAACAATTGGGGGAAACTACATCTCCCAGAAGGCTGTCCTTCTGGGAGGGATTTACCAGCAGTTAAAGAACACGCACGTCGCATAGCTCATCATGCGTGATTCTTTGTACCCATCCGGATGTCTTTTGAATCGGAACGGCTGCTCTGTGTCTCCGAAGAGTTGCTACCTTGGTTGGAATTAGCCGGGGGCGCCACCCTAGGATTTGGCAGAGATAAGTCTTTGGAACATCCGCCATGGGAACATCTCTCTCTCGGATGAGCGAGAACGTCTTGGGGCATTTTTCATGTGTAGGCTATATAGGTAAGAAACATGTCGACCTACATTATTCTCGAAATCGTCGGTAATTGCCTGTTTTAGGTCTGCATTGAACACATGATCTAGCGTGCTATCTGGCGGAGACACCAGGTCAATTGTCTAGGGGTATGCGTGGGTAGGGCCAGGTCCAAACGGACTGGGGCTTGGTCTGATAGAGCTTTGGGCATATGTTCCACCAAATTTGCCCATGTGCAGACGTCTTGAGTAGTTATCCAGAAGTCTATTCTAGACCATGTGTTATGGGTCGTGGAGATACATGTGCCTTCACTGCGTCCTGGGTGTCTCATGCGCCATATATCTGTCATTTCATACTCCTCCATACCATCTTGAAGTGCCTTAGCTGACTGTTTCCCATACTTCTCGTTACCCATGGACCTGTCCTGTGTGTAATCTAGACATGTATTGAAGCACCCCCCCCCCCCCTTAATATCGCTGACGTGGGGAGTGCAAGCAACGTAGCCCAGATTCGTGTAAAAAAGGAGGGGTCATCCGTGTTCGGTCCATAGGTGTTTACTAGTCAGGACCGTCCCTGAAGCATAACGTACCACCCTTAGTCATCAATGGACAAGCTTATTAATGTGAAGGGTGTCCCATGCTTAATAAGGATTAATACCCCCCTAGCATAATTAGAGTATGAGGAGGCTATGTGGTATACCACCCATTTCCCACCAATCCTGCCATCAGTTGAGTCAGTGAGATGGGTCTCTTGGAGACATGCTATAGCCACGTTATGACGATCTAAGTACGCAAAGACTTTCCGAATTTTCTGTAGGTTATGTAGACCCCTTACGTTCCAGGTCATGAGTGTCAGAGTTCTAGTAGTCTGTTTTCTAGTGGTCATGTGTCCACATCAGTGCACTATACATGTTATAGTCTGGAATATCTGTTTCACATGTTTCGTGTAGTGTCTTTGTTGCCTTGTGTCCAACCATTCTTTTACTCTTCCACCCTCCACCCACTCCGCCATCCAAATTATGGCAGAGACAGTCTCATGAAACTTATTCACCTTCCCTCCCTCCCATAATGATCCCTTCAAGTAATTTGAACTTGGTGTGGTGCACACCGCGTGGCGGGAGTTGCTTGCCGTTTTCCCTGGTGAGATATCACATGGGTGGTCACTTCTACATTTACTGAAGGAGCAATTGCAACTTAACCTGTTGTTGGTGATTCACCTGACGGTTCACTGTTTCTATCACAGTCCCAAGTGGGACCCACACTAGAGTGCTATCCCTCTGTATTCCTAATACCATAGTGTCAATTTTGTCATACAAGTATACAGTTGGAGGTTCATCGCTTATCTGTGTCAATCTGTGTCCCTCAAAGTGCTGATCAGTGTGCCAGCTGTCATGTATAAGTCTTTTTTGCACTCATCCAGGGGTTTGTCTATACTTCGATATCCGAGGTGCGATCTTGTTCATCTGGTTCTCCACTGGGTGATTTCCGCTGTGGCGTCCGAGAGCCTTTCTTGCGTAAATATTGGGTAACCTCCTTGGGGTCGTTGTAGATTGTTGTTTTCCAGCCATCTGTAACTCTTAACCGGGTCGGGTATATCATGGCATACTGAATCTGTTGCTCACGTAGTTTCTTTTTTTACCCCCATGAATTTCTCTCGCCTCCTGCACTTGTGGAATAAAGTCCGGATAAATGGATATTTCCATTCCGTCATGCTGCAGGTTGCCCAGATCTCAGGCCTTACGGAGCATTGGTCTTCAATGGAAATTAAACTCACTAAGCACCTACTGCCTAAGCGGACAATCAATATTGACAACACTAAAACGGTTTGCTGTGGGGAAAAGGAGTTTTTTCCCGGTTCCTAGGAAATATGCAGTTGAAACAAGAGCAGGACTTTACTTAGGAATTATATATTTTCATAGGATTTAAGATGGGATATGCTTCTTGTTATGCGGATATTATATAATTATATATGAGTACAACACAATGTTCACAAGGAACTCATTTCAATTTTCAATATCCACTTTGTGCAATTAAATAATTGCAGAGCTAAATTAGAAAAACCAATATTAAATGAATGACCTAACTATAGGTCCATGTATCAATCAAATTTCAAATATGGATATTCCTAAACAAGCTCACCCACACCCTTCAATCAAGTATACCTAACTGCAGCCGAAGTAGGTACATTTATTTTGCAGAAAGATAAACAATATATAAATATATACAGTTCTCAGATTTTTGTAGTTTTTTAACATTTAAAATAATGTCGTGACCCCAAGTGTAGTGACCATAACCCTATTGTAGTGAACATTTAAGTGACATATTTACACATAACAAACGATTACTGATGAATTCAGAAGAAAAGGAAAAAAGGATAAACAAAATGAATATTATGATAAAATTTCCATGCTGTCTCTTTTATGTATTGTCGACGGCGTTTCGACCCTCTATAGATACCGGGTCTCATCAGGACTGTGTATCTGGGGACTAAGCAAGGAACAAGGTATAATTATAAAATATTGGAATGAAATATTAGATTGAAGGAAGGGAGCTTGTGAAGAGTAGAGCTAATCTTACCAGTATAATCGATCAATGGAGGAGGATGCGAGGATGTATCAAACCTGAAATCAAGGATTCTATGTTAAACAAGCATTTACAATGCAACGGTTTCGCCTTTGGCACACACTAATTAGGACTCGTTCCCTGAAAACTGTGAGCAACCACAAATACATGAGGTAGTCAAGGTAATACTGACGGTAATAGTGAAGGGTGAGGAGAAGATATATATATATATATGCCCTCGCCAAACAAACACGTGGCGCTAGAAGAAAATAGCACTGCATGGCCAGTGTAAGAGCAAAAGGCGAAATTGAACAGTAGTCCCTGTTTCTGAGCACGGGGTGCTCACGATGTATCCCCCTTTGCCCACCGACCCACCCCTTCCTTACCTTGAAGATGGTGTACCCTGCCGCCGTTTCTAATAGCACCAACATGGCGAAGACGGATCTGTGGGGATTCAGAGAGAACGGGGCTTCCGTATAACGATTACGGAGCCCTTTGGAGGACGTGAGCTTCTGTCTGGTGCAGTTTCGACCCACAGAAATCACCGACCGGGGCTCTTAGTGCACGCATACTAGGGCCCACACCTCCCCCTTTCAAGCCCCAGTCTCTTTTCTACACACCACAACACCGTCCATCACCGGTCGCCACCCTTCAAGCACAACACGATACACCCCTCCCCCACCCTGCACTGGAGCCAACCTTGTACACTCCCTTCCGATCACGTCGGAAAACAACTTGACCCTGCAGCTCAAGCCTCGCTTAGTATGTGATGATTCCAGAGCCACCATGTCCCAGCGATTTCCTTTAATTCTAGAACCAAATGCATTCTGGGAGCTGTAGTCTTGGCCAGTTAAAATGAATGGCTTGCAAGTGTAGCGCTCGAAACTATACGGTTGCAAGAGCCTGCAGTCATCTGCTAATCCTACTTGTCTCTAGACACCCAACACCCTACAACTACAATCCCTCCCCGCCTGCCGTCCTGCCCGAAGCCTCTCTGGCCTTGGATTACTGATGGATTATTCGGTGCCCTCCTTCCCTGCCGCCCATTTGTCCTCACTGGCCGCCTCGATGAGCCCGTGATATGCCCCCTCCCTGCGCCCCTTCTGCTCACCCAGCTTGGGCGGCTCCTCGGTGGGCACGGCGCCCCCGTCGATCACCCCGAACCCCTCGTCGTTCTCGATCCCCGCAATCTCGCTCTCCTGCTGGGCCAGGAAGGCGGCCGCCGGGTCCTACTCCGGCTCCGCGGGCTCCCCGGGCACCCCGTTCTCCGAAGGAGAAGAAGCCAAAGTCATCCGCCATGTTTCCGTCCGTGCTCCCCCTGCGCTCACTGCTGCTCGAGGTGGGTGTGGGTCAGTGGCCCCGGGCCGGGACGCGGAGGTCGGTCTAGGGGTCTCGCAGGCACGGGTGTTTGGCTAAACTGCAAGCTGGTTTACTGTCAGTCAGTTACATTGTTATCATTGTGATGACTCCATTTACCGAAAGAGAAAAAACATTATTATTACCAAAGTAACGAGCTCAGCACAAAAAACGGAATTTCAAAGTAAGCTACTTTCAAAATTATTCTTTTGCAACAGCATACCGTACTTTGGAGCAATCAGCTTCAGGGGGTACATGAAAGCTTCGATCTTATTTTCCAACAGAGTACTATTTTAGTTCTAGAAACTCTAAAATGTTAAAAGCAGTGTACAAATATGTGTAAATGTAAACCAGAAGAAGATCAGATTCGAAGTTTACATTAAAGACAAAGAAATCAGGGCTGTAATCCTAGCCTCTGCTACTTCACCGCATTGTGTGGTCTTGGGCACATCATTTAATCTCTGTGTCTCGTTTACCTCATCTGACACGATGGAAACAGGCCTGCTCAAACCACAGAGTGTGCACGTAATACAAAAGCCCCAAATGTATGTTTCATTCAACAATAATACTGCCTCATATAGAATCATAATATTGATACTTTAATAGAGCACAGCAGAAATTAAACTGTCTCTTGGTACCCACATCACAGCGTCACAAGTGGGGGTCCTGATTCTTATTCAATGTAAAGGTTTTTCTAATTGACTTTCGTCAGTATTAAAGCAACATATACATGTCATCGATCTTATGTTCTAGGGTGCATCGTAGGAGGGAGATGATGAAAGCTTTACGCATTTGCCAAGAAATGGGAGTGTGGCACAAAATAGAAAACACTCCCATATGGAATAAAACATACCTCGAGACGGCCCTGGGGGAAGGGACAGTCGGGGGAAGGGACAGTCAGGGGAAGGGAAGGGAGCAAAATCAAAAAACATGCTCCCTGGTCCCTGCAGCTATTAACACTTGAAACCTCACACTGCATTCCAGCTTGCACACTGTACCATATGTGACATTAAAGTCGTTATTAAAAAAGCACGGGCAACGATTATCCAATGAAGCAACCTTAACAAAAATACAAACCAGGCCTCGATTCAAGATGCTCCGCAAATCATACCAGAAAACTGCTGCAGTCCTACTAACAAGCACCTACGAGGAGACAGGGGGCGGGAGAGGACACGGACGGCGGGAGGGGGCGGGAGAGGACACGAACAGCGGGAGGGGGGCGGGAGAGGACACGGACGGCGGGAGGGGGCGGGAGAGGACACGGACGGCGGGAGAGGACACGGACGGCGGGAGGGGGCGGGAGAGGACACGGACGGCGGGAGGGGGCTGGAGAGGACACGGACGGCGGGAAACGTGCACAGGACAGCGAGGGGGGGGGGCGGAAAGGCACACGGAGGGGGCGGGAATGGACAGACTCAGTGAAAGGGGAGGGAACGGGAAAAAACGTAACTCCGCCCTGGGAAAAAATCTCGGGAACGCCCCCGAATCTGGTCCGGCCTTGACGGACAGATCCGGCACTCAACGGCTAGCCTTCATTTATGGAGCTAGCCAATGAGAGCCGGGGGACGTTCCAGAAGTCCTTATTGTCAACAAAGGATTTCACCTGCGCTGAAAAGCTGCGCAGAGCGCAGCCTTCGGCAGGCGAAACCCAAAAAGATATGTTGTAATCAAATTACCAGACTGGCCAGTATTGTGAACATATTGACCCCCCTCGCTCACAGTTCTCTGGTAGTTCTGCCATCCACATCATTACGGCCAAGAATAGATCTTGATTGAACACGTTGGGTAAATTAGTTATTTATTGTATTGCGTCCGGGTAGATAACCTGCGTATATGAATGCTGATCAAAAGCAGAGGAAGAAGGAATCTGAAAGGATGCACTTCAAACTACTGCACCACACATGAACTTCGTGATCGAGTAAAAGCATTGCTAGGAGTTTGTAATCTTGACTTGGTGAATGACTGAAGGGTCTATTTTAAAACCCAGGGATGCCCGGCCTCTCCGTGGTGCGTCTATGTGATGTGCAGTTAAAAAGTAAAACAGAGGCGACAGGCGAAATTCTTCCTATGACACAACCGCGGTGCAAATGGAAAAGTTAAGAACCGTGCTTACAACAAAGAGCAACCCGGAATCAACCCCCTTCCCACTAGTGGAGATCACAAGGTTATGTCGATGGCTCCCTTCGGTTTATTGGAGAGCAGCGATTGAAGGAGAAGGTGTCAATAAATGATCCCTTTACATTAGGCCAAAACAACAACCAGACACACCGGTATATCATAAATACTCTTAGATTTACAAAACAATTAGATCTCTTCACGTTTTGCGAAGTTGCCGCTTCTAATTGCAGCAGGGTAGGGGAGGAGTAAAGTGCCCATCAACTGAACCCGTCTAGACACCACTTTACACATACATACGCATGGACGTGGCAGGAATAAAATGAAAGGACGCCAGAGTGAACCCACAAAATAACAAGTTGAGTGTCAGCTTGACACAGATGTCATATTTTAAAAAGTAACCGACGGCTGGTGTTTTGGGGTTATTACTTTAAGAGTTATATGACAGCAGATGGCGTGTCCTTAAGACTCTTCGATTAGACAAAGGCCGATAATGATCGTGTTGTCACAAGCACGCCCGAACTTGCCCCTCCCCTCAATACACCAGGTGTGACAACAAGCTTAAGATCTTTACGGACGAACTGTTTAATTAATGTCACGTATTTGAATCGGAGGCTCTGCAGACCAAAAACGATATACACTCCCCTGTGTGCGCGCGCGTCTCTTTATGCGAAAGAGAACAGTCGGAGCAGACAAGCTTGAGGGAACACCTCTTCCGGGTCACACCATCACCCTCCCTATAAAGAGAACAGAGTTCTTACCCTGTAGTTTTGTACTGCCATGCCCTCCAGTGCTTCCCTAAGAGAGAGCTTTTTGGGCGTACCGCGCTATAGGTGGACCTGACACAAAAAAATGTCTGATAACAGATGATTTCTTTAATGTGTCGTGTTTCCGTTTCTGTTTTGCTCTTCATGGAAAAGCAGAAACACGAAAAACAGCCAGCCCAAAAAAGAGTTAAGGCAAAGGAATGGTATCAAACCGGAGTATGCGGAGTTGAAACAGTGTTACATGCGATCATTTCAACTTTGAGTGTGTAAAACAATAAGGTAACACAGAAACAAACTGACAAACAGGCACAAGCTCAAAGGCACGGGCACACACACCATTACAACCTCACATCCACAAACGCATATATACAGATGCTTAGATAAACACTTCCATCCAATCACACACATACACTTTTACAGAGACATGTAAAGTCAACCACACAAAAATCGCACCCATGCACAGATAGAGTCAATCACATACCGACGTGCAGCCCCTTGGAAACAAACATTCAGGCAAACGCAGACACAGATGCATGCACAAAGATGGAGACACGCGTACAAACAAACACACACCAGATCAACATGCACATAAATGAGTTACGGCACGGCTATCGGCCAAGTTTGTGTTTGTGTGCGCATCTAAACCCTCTCCGGTCTGCGGGGTGAGCCTTTCCGGGGTGCAGGGCAACATTCATAAAGTGGAAGCAGTGCTGCAACCACAGCTAACTAAACACAGAAGCAGTGCTATGTACGGAGTGTACATGCGCGCACTATTTGTCAAGGAAGGCCTCCGTCGTATCTTTTGGGAATCTTTGTCCCGCTCTCATCCTTTGAGTGACCGTATTTGAACTGAGACCAGGGACCTAGGTGAGCATCGCTGCTCCCGCAACCAGCTTAGACTGCTTGTAAACACAGGTAATCCGGCATCTCTAGGAAGCAGCGCTCATTTCACGGCTATAAAAGTTATTCGCACTCGATTTCCCAGAAACCTTTCCATAATCGTACTCTTTTGCAGCTCCCTTTTTTATGGCACACGCCTTGTATCTATTTTCCAAGCAGCCCGTCTTTACTTTGCAAAAATCTTATCCTGTTTTGGAACAGTGCAGGATAGCAGAAATCACCGTGATAGCGCGGGGCTTTAAAATGCATTAAGTGGGAAGATAAAACATATCACCTGTCTGTTTACCCGTGCCTTGGGTTAGTGTGCAAAAATACAGGGAACAAGGCGCTTAAGAGGCAACCCGCCCCCATTTACGAAGGCAGCCTAGTGCTTTTCACAGAGGATCCGGACACGTGCTCAATCAATATTAGTTGAACTCACTCACAAATGCTCTGCCTATGCAAATAGCCTTGGCATGACACATAAATCTTCTGTGCCGAAGGAACGACTGTTGGCCTCACCCTCTCGCCTTCTGGCTAAAAGAAGCGGCCTTTCTGCCCACGCCATATTGTTCGTGTTAATATGTTGGTAACAGTGTGCATGTGGTCACCGATATGAATTAGAAAGTTGATTTAAAAACAGCCTGGATCCGTCTACGATATTTGTGTGTGTCTGTGCACATGAGGCCCAGTGGAGCTTGCGGAATCCTTGGCATCTACCTACTGTGCCAGCCTGGTCCTGTTCCTGTGGTCTCAGGGCTCTCAGATGCAAGCATGCGGCTCTATGGCTGCTCTGAAACAGAATGGCCAGGATGCGCCAATGTCTGGACTGGGACTTTTAGTCATAGTTAGCGAGGAATCAACATGCACAAAGACCGCAGAACACCCCGAATCTGCTTTTTAAGAGTACAGTCGGGGGTGCGAGTGGTGTCCGCGCCGCCGCGTCGCTGCTGACCCCTCTACCGCTTGGGGTTTCTCTTTCTGTGAAATGGATTTTCTGAAGGGCACCTGTGAGTCTTTTATTTGTCTCCGGGTGTAATTAGAGCACATTGATTTTGGTGCCATCGTCACAAAAAAGCACTGCACATCAAGCAGTGCAGAGTGGACACGGGTCTGCTGTACAGGAGCGGGTAGAAAGGGTTGAGGGTTAATATAACTTGTTAGGATGCGCCAAAGAAAGGACGCGGTTTTATTTTGATCGACATTTAGCGCCAACATCTGCGTGGTATTTCGCTCTACAAAGAACAGTTCCCTGTGTGTGTGTTGCGCACATATGACATGTGTCTCAGTGGTTGCTGTTCGCTTCTGCAGCACCATTTCTCTCTCATATTTCATCACCATTAAATCCATAAAAACGAACTTGCCATGTGACCCCAAAGTGCTCAGGGTGTGCCGGGCATTTCACAGAACACGAATAATCGCCTCTTTTAACACTTACCCCCCCCCCCTCTTAAAACACTGTTTAATTCATACAAAACAATTTGTAGCACGGAGACTTTTCTGATGACTTTCTGAGTTGGCTTCAGAGTAAAATTCCCGGCGGGCGGGCGCCGGCCGGCCAGGGCAGTGGTGCCTCCCGGAAACGTGTTTGTGAACACAGCGAGATCTCGAGAGTGACTCAAGTTTAAAGTTCACTCTGGGCGTGCAGGTGCTGCTAACTTTTGAAATCAATAGCAAATTAAATTCAGCTGAAAATCTAGACTAGTTTTCCATGTCCTGCTGAGCAGCCTAGGACCTCGTTTCCTTTCACGCCGTAGTACGGGTTAGAAGATGCCACGGGTTCTCCACCAAAGGTAAAGCGCTCCTCCGCATTGTAGTCTTAATAATACTTATTTATGGCAGACAACGGGGAGAAGGGGGCTGGATGTTGTCGCCTGTCCCAAGTCCACACAGGACACTTCAAGTAGTTCATTCAAGGTGTGTTTATTAAATAAATGTTTATATGAATCTTTTTCAAAAATGAAAAAGTCAATATTTGCGGAACACTAAAGTATCTGAATGCTGTATGCTGAATGCTGACACAGGGGGCGGGAGAGGACACGGACGGCGGGAGGGGGCGGGAGAGGACACGAACGGCAGGAGGGGGGCGGGAGAGGACACGGACAGCGGGAGGGGGCGGGAGAGGACACGGATGGCGGGAGAGGACACGGATGGCGGGAGAGGACACGGACGGCGGGAGAGGACACGGACGGCGGGAAACGTGCACAGGACAGCGAGGGGGGGGGGCGGAAAGGCACACGGAGGGGGCGGGAATGGACAGACTCAGTGAAAGGGGAGGGAACGGAAAAAAAAACTCCGCCCTGGGAAAAAATCCCGGGAATGCCCCCGAATCTGGTCCGGCCTTGACGGACAGATCCGGCACTCAATGGCTAGCCTCCATTTATGGAGCTAGCCAATGAGAGCCGGGGGACGTTCCAGAAGTCCTTATTGTCAACAAAGGATTTCACCTGCGCTGAAAAGCTGCGCAGAGCGCAGCCTTCGGCAGGCGAAACCCAAAAACTGCACTCGCTACAGTCAAGGCACATCTATTGTGCTCACCCAGTGATATGGTGAAGACAACATGAAATTAAAGGCAGACTTACGTTGTTTAGTCCTGCCTCGTTAGAACGGCATAGGAGGGAGTGAGCTCCTAGCGTTGAATCGCGTTTCCGTTGTTTCTCACCTATAATGAAGTGAGAAGTTGGCACGAGTACTAACTGAGGCCAAAAGGTGGAATAAATCATAAAATAACCACGAAAAACGTACTCGATCGTAGTTAATATCCTTAGCTTCTCAGAGTCGGCTGCGGCGTTCGCTCTGTCTACGAGACAGACCGGAAGCAGGAAGTGCCAGCTATCGTTGCTAGGCAGCAAGGCGTGTTGAATTTCGGTCGCCATCTTATAGTGGTCATGGTGCGGTGTAATGTATGATATTGGTGGGGAAGTATAGAAAACAGAGCCATGTCACTGCTGCTGCTTCTATTAATTAAGGAATGTAAGTTCCAGACTAATACTGGAAGGCTGTCCAGTCTCGTAATCAAATTACTAAGGATGAAAGTGTATTATTCGTATTATCTGAATATGGACATGAAGCCAATTTACGTTTGTTTCATAAATTTGAAACAACATCTATCGAACATGCTGAATTAATCACATTTAGACTAAATTAATTTAACAACAAAAATTCATAAAATTAATAGAACAGCATTTTGCATAGCATAGTTAATTAAGCACAATTAAGCAAAATTTATGTATCAAAAATAATTTGAACATATCAAGTGATCTATATTTACAGTGAATTATCACAGATATTTTAGTACCTCGAGCCTACTTGTGTAGTCACAATGAGACATGTAGTGGGGATGATATGCATGTGTATTACTTCAGGGGCCAGGTGTATAGAGGCAGTGTACACGGTCCATATGCAATATCAAGTTCTGTATTAGGGGAGGATAGACAGAGCCCTGTCTATCTCAATAGAACAGACGGTCATATTCAATGTAGGCTTATTAACTTGCGCCATTCCTCCAAACTGTTTAAGCCATTGCGGATCGAGCCACACTTATCTATCCACTTACATTCAAGCGATTGGAGAATGAGAGATATATCGCCGCTCCTAGGGGGCATCCTTGCTTTTTCAATAACTTGCCATTGGCAGAGTGGCCTTTCTCTTTGTAGTGGTGTACCAATGGTGCATTATCCACTTCACAGCGGATACGGCTTCTGTGATGACTAATGCGCGCCTTCACTGGTTGGGTGGTTTGGCCTATATATATCAAATTACATGGACACCATAGACCGTAGATGACATTGGGTGTGGAACAGTTGGTGAAGTCACGAAGTTTAATTCTTTGGTTTCCAAGGTAAGGTCACAGGCTACACAGTTAGTGCATTTATAGTGACCTAGAATGGGAGGTAATGACCACAGGTCTTGGGTGGTTATTTTTTCTGAGCACTTACTCGTATCTGAGTGGACCAAATGATCTTTAATATTCTTACCCTTTTTGAAGGCAAACATGGGTATTTCACGGCAAGTGTTTAGTGTATTTAGCGTAGACCAGTGTTTTTTAATGATTTTCTGTACTTGTGTGCTCATAGGACAAAAAGTGGTTACACATACACTTTTCTTCACACTTGCTTTTTTCGTGTGGTTGAGGAGAAACTCTCGTGGGCTGAACCAGGCTCTTTTCATAGATGTTTTTACCAGCCTTTTTGGATATCCTCTTTCACGAAGTCTGGAGCTGAGTATGTTTGCTCCTCTGAAAAAGTCCTCCTTTTCGGAGCAATTTCTTCTTATTCTTAGAAATTGCCCGTATGGCAATTCATCTTTTACGGCCCTGGGATGGAAGCTGTTGTATTGCAGTAATGTGTTCCTATCTGTTGGTTTTCGGTATAGGGTAACATTAAGATGATTGTAACGGCCTCTGATCTTCAGGTCTAGGAATGGTACCATTTCTTTGTCTTTATGGTATGTGAATGTTAGTGCTGATTGACAGGTGTGTAAGTACATCATAAAGTCATTCAGACATGCATCTGTTTCACTCCAAATGAAGAAAATATTGTCAATATATCGCTTCCAGCTCCTTATGTTCCTCTGGAAGTGTTATTAACGTTGTTGATGAATTTGTCTTCCAGGTCTGCTACATACAGATTAGCCAGGTTGGGAGAAAAAATTGCCCCCATGGATGTACCAGAGCATTGTTGGTAATAGATAGAATTAAATCTGAAGTAATTCTTCGTAAGAGCAATCTCTAATAAATCAGTGAAAAACTCAGTTGGAACCTCAGCTGGAGATGGTCGTTTATCCAGAACTGCTTTGATAACATTAATGCTTTCCTGTTGAGGAATATTCGTATACAACAAATCAATATCCATGGTCACTAGATATTCTTCCATTGGGTTGTATTCCATACCTTCTACCAGGTTGATCATATGGGTACTGTCTCTGAGGTACGTGGGTAAGGTAGGTACATATTCTTTAATGAAACTATTGATGTAGTGGCCAAGTGGTTCCATCACTGAGCCACATCCCGATAATATTGGTCTTCCAGGCGGGTTGTCGATGTTCTTATGAACCTTTCGTAAGGTATATAAGACTGGAGTTCTGGGGCATCCTTTACTCAGATAGTCAGATTCTTGTTTAGTTAGGAAACCATCATTTAGTCCATTTGTTGTAATAGATCTGATCATACGTTGGATCTCCTGAAGGGGATCCCTCTGTAATTTTTTGTAGTGGACACTGTTTATTTCCCTCATTATTTCTGCTTCATATTTAGTTCTTTCTTGTATTACAATCCCCCCACCCTTGTCCGCTAGTTTCAGAATGATGTCCACATTATTCCTTAGTGAATTAAGTGCATCCCTTTCTAGCTTAGTGATGTTGTAGGGGGTGAATTTCCTCTGTTCTTTAAGTTTCATTACATACTCTATCACGCTTTTTTCAAATGCTATAATTTCGGAAGGCTTCATGTTATTTGTAGGAATAAAGGTAGACCTAGGTCGCATAGTTGCTCTGATACTAGGTACGATTTCTTCCCTGTTGTCGAAGAAGATTCTTAGGCTCAAGGTTCTAAAGAATTTATGCAGTTCCATTTGTAGTTTGAAAAAATCAGTTCTTTCAGTCAAAACAAAAGATAGGCCTTTACTGAGAAGTGAAAGTTCATGGCTGTTCATAGTATGATTAGATAGATTAAACACAGGTATAATATCTGGTGCATCATCATTATCGTGTCTTAGTCTATTAGCCAACGAGAGGGCAGCGTTTGCTTCCATTCTTCCAGTGTCCAAACGACTCCTTGCTTCCCTGCTGGCAATTAGCTCTCTGGTCCCCATGTCTAGAATTGGCGGCGCGTTTGCCTTTCTCCTGCAAACTGGTGCCAGACTCTCCTCTGGCTCAGATTGGAGCCTCTCCCCCCTCGGGGCCTGACCTAAAAAAGGTTGCTGCTGTTGTCTTTGTTGCTCACTAAAGCCTTCACCTCCGTCGTCCGATGATAGTGACTCTGCTGAAGAATCAGAGAATCCAACAAGGTTATTATTCTTATACCTAGCCCAGGTAACACTTTTCTTGAATTGCTGGGGCTGGGTGTAGAAATTGTCTTGCAAGTACGGGAAGGCCTTTTCTTGACTGTAGGCGTTAATGTCTTTCTGGACCTTATCCGCTTTTTTCTTTAGCTCAAACATGTTAAATTCTTGTATGGTCTTATTAAGTTTGTCAAGTGCCAGCTTGGATTCCTCAAGGTTGTCCCATCCCAAGAAAATGGATCGCAGAGTGATAAATGATTGGTGCAAAGCTTCCCTGAGGTTATGGAAATTTTCCCCGGGTAAAGACACCCACTGAAAGTCATTATGGACTGCTTAGATGCTTAAATGCGCTCCTTGAAGGGGGCAAATTCACAAAGTATTCAAATAAAGTCTACTCTCCAACATTGTGCAGAGGATACCAGTTGGAGTGATGACCTACAGCACTTGAGGAACAGGTGATCTGTCCATTTTTTTTAATTATCCTACAAGAGCTCCGATTTATTTACGAATACATATAGAATGCCAGATAGCACTCTGCGTAAGGAAATTCTGAGCTTGAAGGGAATGGACACAGTATGGTGGATGCCAGGCTTGAAAGCACTCATAGTTGGAGGAGGAGCCAAGATGGCGATCGGAACAGTCGCATAAACGCCTCGCTCCGAGATCCCTTCCTCCCCGCCACCTATCCTGTCTTTAATCCTGTTCGGGGTGTTCCGAATTCGGTTACTAAGGAAGAGCCTTCACTTACCGTCCTTTTCCAGGGCTCTGGCGTGCAGTGGTTTCTGCGTTCTGCCCTTGTCGCCTTGCTGGCCTTCCCGGCCCTGACGCCGGGGCCTCGAGTGCTGTGCCTGCCCGGAGGTGTTCGGAGTGCCGGCGGTCCGGAACCGGTGGAGAGACCCGATGGTGGGAGCCTGAGAGCCGCGAACCGGAAGCACCGGAGCGGACCCACCCCCGATGGTGGGCCACCCGCATGCCCGATTGCCTGCCGGCCCGAAGAAGAGAAGCCGCGCTGTCCGGCACCCCTCGGGTGAGAAGCCTACTCCTGTTGATTGTCCCGCCTGGGATCCGGTGCAGGGCTCCCCCGAGTGTTGTGGGGAGCACGCCCGTTCTTCTGGTGACTCTCCTTTCTCCGCCGAGCGCCATCCGCCGCGGATCGGCTGTGTGTCCTGGGGCCTCCGGCGCTCCTGGTGGACTTGGAGGCGGATGCGACAATGGCGGCGGGCGATGTGCTCAAGATGGCGGATGGCCCCTCGCAGTGTCTTCCTCCTGGAAACAGGGACGTTGCTGCATTTGCTCTCCCCAGACCTCGTTTGATTCGGGCGGCCCCTACACGGAGTGCTGTCTTGTTTGCCCTGGCTGCTCTGCGGATCGACCTGTCCTTGAAATGCCGGGACTTGGAGTTGCGGATCGCCGCCATGGTTGCTCCGCCATTTTGCAACGCTGTGTCGTCTCCCCGAGTTGGTATCGTTGAGACTCCTTCAGCTGCTGTGCTGGGCTCTCCAGATGGGTATTTGATTCTATGGGATCAAGTGGACCTGGTGCCGATGCTGCAGTGTTTCCTACATCCTGATTTCTTTGCTTCGTGCTGGACAGCCCAGATATTGTGCTTGGCCACGTGGATCTTTGGGGTACTTTTGCATTCTGACTGCTGCCGAGTTTTCCTGGTTGCTTCTTGTTGGCCGGGACGGTGTGCCGCGAAGATCCCACTTGCTTTCCCTGACTGGTATGGTCCCACTGTATCATGCTGTTTCTTGGCCGTGGCGGGGTCTTGCAACTCTGCTCTTCGTAGAAGTGGACAGGGGTGATCGTGCCTGAGTGCCTGCGGGACTTTTGTTTTGTTAAATGGCATCTCCGGGCCTCATTGTTTGGACAGTTCCTGTCTCCATCCTTTGTGTAGGCTTTTCTCAGTGTCCTTTTTGACCTCGATTAGTGATCCGTTGTTGCGGGTGGGGTGGTGTTCTGTATTTCGATCGCCGGCTCCTCTCCTCTCTCTTCCTTCTTTTTCCTCTCCTTCTCCTTTCTCTTTCTTCATTATTATTCCCTTTCTCTTTCTTCTATATTTCGGGTGACTCTGGGCGACAGGCACGCTGTTTAGTGGGGTAGGCCATAGCCATTACAGTGATGTAGGGTGGGGGGGGTGTTTGTTATTTTAGTTTGTTTTATTCTATGGTCCCTTTTTGCCTTTTTCTAGGGGGTGGGCTATGTCCCTTTGTTTTTTCTCCTTCGTTTCGTAAGTGTCTGCACTTTCTCCTTTTTCGGGGCGGGAGGGCTGTCTATGTGGTGTCCCATTTACTTGTTTGCTATGATTTGTCCTTTATTTTTGAACCTTTAATGGGCATAGGATGTCTCTGGGCCTCGCCCTACTGTGGTTATTCGATTGCGTGGGGGGCTGTATCCCTCCCGCCCCCCCCCCTTTTTTCTGTATATGTTGCATGACGCCCTGGTAGATATGGCTGCTGCCTCCTTTATAAATCATAAAATGAAACCTTTCTTATCCTGGCGCTTACTGTGTAACGACTTTATTCCACGTTTATCCTGTATTCATTCTACCGTACACATTGATGTTGCTCCTTTTTGAATCTCCTGATTTTGCGGCCGGCCCCTGTGGTTGTAGGCCTGCGCTTGTACTTATACGTGTCTCAATAAAGGTTTAAAAAAAAAAAAAAAAAGCACTCATAGTTGTGAATCATAGACAGTGCCCATGCAAGCAGAGTACAATGTATTTGGGAGGCCATACTAGTGGATTGCATATTTTTTCTAGAGGAAAGGAAAAAGATCTTGCAGAGTATACACAAAAAGTATGGGATGTAGTCGAAAGAAATGGGTTTAAATCTGGTGCGCAGTATGGGTCATCAGGACGTGGCCACAACTATCGGCCAGTATTTACCCAAAATCTTTCATCTTCTGAGAATTTCCCTTCTCAGTATGACCTAGACTACAGTGGCAAAGACTTATCGCAGGGTGTTGGGATGATTGTCGAACTAACGGAGATCATGTAGCCAAATTAGGAGTACGCCCTGAGTTTAATATTTTTCTAGCAAACTGGATAACCAGGGTTACTTTGTACTACCATTTAGTCCTTCAAGTACCCTACATAACCGACTTGCACAATGCACTTTATTTATAGAAGCAACTGATATTATTTGGAATGATATGTAGGTTTATGGATCTGAGTAACCAGGGTCACATAGCAGGCCCATTTAGTTCTAAAAGCCTTCATTATAGTTGGCCTACACATTGCAGGTTATTACTTACATAAACAATTGAGAACAGTTGTTGTTTATATTTCAATAGAGCTAACTGCTACTTGTCTTGAATATGATATGTACGTCTATGAACAGGGTTTGCTGTTGATTCACTTAAGGTGCATCATTAAAAGGTTTCGTTAGGATTACTGAACGTCTGTTGGTTTGTGCCACGGATGTTTTGCACTTTGTACTTATGCAAATGTTTGAATTAATTTGCTGTTATATACTAAATAGATCTGACTGTTGTAGAACTCGATTTGGATGTTAAGAATGTGTTTTATTGCAGGCGTCCCAAAGGTGTATATTCTGATCTATTTTAAATACAGATTAATGTCTTGTTATGTGTTGACTGTAATGATGTTTTAGTACATATTTTCTTTGTTTGGGCAATTTTATATTTTAATTGCTATGTATTGATTGTGTTTAATTATGTTATATTTCTATAAGAATGTATTTCTTATAAATGAAATAATTTAATTGATTATTCATTATTGTTGGGGAGACCAATGTTATGCACCTCTAGACAAACGTTTCGAGCTAGGTATCCTTTTTCAGCAGAGAATAGCAACTTTAATTGAGGGTGCTGCTCACAGCTTTGGTGCTCTTGCTTCTTTACCTTTGGCATTAGGGCCCTCCCCTTTGAACAGTAGGTTGTTGAAACAAGAATTTTCTGTACTTCGATTTGTGTTTCTGCTTTGCACATCTTCCGGTCGACAGATTGAAGAACCTAGTAGGTACCCTCTTCAGAGACGGTGGGCAAAATTTCCATACACTATGTGGAGTCTCAGTCCTCAATCTGACCTTTGGCTACGTTTCTAAACTGGGAATGTACTCTTGTCCACATAATGTGAGTAGGGGAAGACACAAAGAATGGCAGCAGAGCTCATACCACTGCAACCCTGGATTGTGTAGAACCAGGGCACGACATACAACTAAACATAGCCCTTAGCAGGGTTTGGGATACAGCATAAGCAGCATTTAAACACAGTTCTGATTACTCTACATGTGGGACCTGACAGCCCCTAAAGCTAGCACTGCATGGGTATTCTTACTAGCCATGCAGATTATAGATACTAAGGTAGCTGACTTCACACAGCCATGTGGCCAAAAAGCCTCCTTATGGCAACATTACGCTTACCAGATGGAGATACATTGTCTCAGGAGCCAGAGACAGTCAGGAAAGAAGACACTTCGCAGAGGAAGGCGCAGG
This sequence comes from Lissotriton helveticus, assembly GCF_964261635.1. NCBI lineage: Eukaryota > Metazoa > Chordata > Amphibia > Caudata > Salamandridae > Lissotriton > Lissotriton helveticus. The sequence continues at coordinate 2,048,933,244 of NC_136067.1, read as the reverse complement.
GTTCACTTGAAAACTGGAACTCTTGACGTGCCATCACCGACTCTCCATTGGGAATTTGTACAAACGTGTTACAGATTTCTCACTCTACGCTAACTAGGGTGGCAGACGAATTAGGGGAGGAAAAATGGACAAATCCTGCCGTCACTTTTGGGCTACTGCCGTCCATAGGGGAGCAGACAGAAAAACAATATTCACTCACTAGTGGGTCCAAATGACTACAGTATTGGTGGTCTTTACACAATGACTGCCCAGTTCATCATAGTGGGTAGTGTGACACAAACCAGCCCAGCTATTGGGCTGTCAGATTTCAACGAAATAATTAAATGCCCTGTCCAGTGATATGGCCCTAGCTTGGACAGATCTTTATGGTGAACATACAGATTTGGGTGCACACACACATATCACAAGCTACGCAGTCTTCTGGCATGTATTCTTTATGGTTTGTGGATTTTTTTTTCCTTGTGGGAATAAAAAATGAACTGCGGTAATAGGTGTGTTGCAAAAATAACAATTGATGGACAGAATGCAGAACAATGTTATACATTCACCCCAGCAGTACAGAGATCTGGGCCTAAATCCATTGTTTTTTTGTTCACCATGCCATTTCAGTTTGGACCCAGCCACATGCAAATCAGTCGTGACCCTGGGCATGGGTCCAAACTGGGGTGGGGCGGTGAGCAAAAGAATGATGGATTAAACCCAGATCCTGGTGAACGTTTGTATTGTCTAGCATTCGGTCCATCAATTGTTTCTTTTACATAGGTCGCCCTAAGTGGTAAGGGTATGCCCAGACATGGGTCCCGTGCTCCCCACACCACTGGATTCAAGATAGTCTGGCTGATGCCCTGAAATTGGTCCCAGGATGCTTGTTTCTGGTCATGGGAGGAACTGGCTTGACAGTTTGGGCTGGACTGTTCCCATAAGGAACAGGGTCAAGACTGATTTACATATGGCTGGGTCCAAACTGGGGTGGGGTGGGGTGGGGATCAAAAGAATGCTGGATTACACCCAGATCCTTGTGACTGGGGGTGAATGTTTGCATTGTCTAGCATTCCGTCCATCAATTGTTTTGTTTACAAAATAGGTGTGTTGGCAAACCAAGAGTATTTTTAGATCCAGATGTATGGATTTGAATAGGGAAGATGCAAAAGGCAATATTGTAAGGGGGGGAGGGTGTTCAACAGTGAGACTGTGTCATGGTTGACAGCCTAAGAAAAGTGAAGTGATACAATTAATGCTCCTTAACTGTTGCAGCAATCAGGGGTTATGAGAACAAGGATGCCACGGTTAATGCAGCAACAACAAATCACAAAAATACCAATTAGGCAAGTTCATTTCCGACTCAGTTAAGGTTCAATTGATAGTGCATTTTATAGCCAAACAAAAGCAGGCTATGTAGAGGAGCCACAGGTCACAAGTTTTAGAGGGTGTACTATGGCCAGACAAAATGGCAGATGCCGACCTACACAGCTGGTAGATATGTTTTTTTAAGTAGCTAGCTATGGTACCATTACAACGTCGTTCATTACTTCTGTATGGTACTTACCAGAGGCAGCGTTTACGAAAAACCCAAAAAAGTTCTCAAAAGGTCAGTATCTTTGGAAAAGTGTTGCCATTGCTGCATTTTCGATCATAACGATCCAGTCCTCTGGGAAGATATACTTTTGGATTCCACAGACTTACCGTATTAGACACATAACCATGAGATCAAAATGTGACGGTGTAAGTCTTAGACCAGTGCTCAAACATGGAAAGATCAAAAGTGCCTGGTTCACCTTCACGTTTGTGGGAGTAGGGCAGAGAGCATGGTGGAGTAGAAAGAATGCTGTATATACAGAATAACAGTTGTTCATTTGGGACACTGCACACAAGTGGTTTCCCTTCATGTTTGTTTTATTTGTCTGTAGGCTGATAAATCTACCTTTCTTGTGGTGTAGGGTGGCAGTAACATAATAGGCAGCAGGATACATATCTGCTTTCCTGACAAAACAGTTTCCTTACTCAGCACTGTAATCCACCTTGCCTGTGATCTGCAACCCCTTGTCAAGCAACTTTGGAGAAAAAGAGAAAGAAAACCACAGAGGCAGAAGAAAAAGGGGGATGGGGAGGCCTGATTAGTTCAGACCAGCTTGACCTATACTTCCTACCAAAAGGATGATGATGATCATTTATTTTGTACAGTAAAGAATATGAATTCCAACAATTTTAGCCCATAATTTCCTATTTGGACAGGATAATTCTTTATTCAGGCATACAGACACAGCCAACACGTTTCACCCATAAACAAGGGCTTCTCCAGGGCACTCTAGCAAAAGAGTAAGAATCAATCCGCAGAGAACTCGCCAAAATCCACCCCCCACGACTCCACAATTCTTACTTAGCATTTTCATTAAATTGTCCTGCAGTTGTACACGTATAAGTACTCTTTTCTTGATTAGGTACAGCAACACAAAGCATTCAATTGAAGTAGAGCATTGCATATAGGAGGACAGCCATAGTCCCAATGGTAGAAGTCAAGTATCATCTAGCAGGTTTCATCAAGTCGAAGCCATCCAGCCATGCACTATGGCTGTCCTCCTATAGGATGAAGAAGAATTGTTTATGGGCGAAACGGGTTGGCTGCGCCTGTATGCCTGGCAACGGAGGATATTGAATTTGCATAAAGAATTATCCTGTCCAAATTGGGAATTATGGACTAAAATTGTTTGAAATGATATTCTTTACTGTACAAAATGAATCATGATCAAATTGCCTCTCATCCTTTTGGTATGATTGTTTCTCATTTTTGACCATGTGGGAGGTGGTCATTTGAGGTGGGCAATATCACTAGTCAAACTTGTTACTTGTGTGTGACTATACTGGGTGGTGCAGTAACGTTTAAACAGCTCAGTCTTCAGTTCTTCTACACTTCCTCCCTGCTAACCCCAAGAAGACTAAAATTACAATACCACAACTGAAGAAAAAACTGCTTTGCTTTGAAAGTTTCCTTGTAGCACAGCTGTAAAGGTTTAATTGCTATCTTACAATAAATGCAAACATTCGGACTTTGCTGTCAGATCCTTCTTCCAGTCAATGAGTGCCTCATCTCTATCATTCATGGGGCACTTATTAATGGACAGTAGATAGTATACCTCTCGCAGGCATGAGGAGGCGATCCAGCATTTCAGCCTCCTGCATTCGTCAGTTTCTTCCTGATTGGACTGCGGTTCACAGTTTGATAGTTTAAATAAGGCGTCAGGGCTGCTTCACATCTTGCGAACTTCGTTTAATATCGACAAATGTTTCAAAGTGGTTGACAAGCGTAGTTGTGTTGAACCTCAGTTTGAGCTTTCTGAGAACCTGCTTGTGGTCAGAAAAAGTTGTGTAAAACACCATCTGCTTGGTTCATTAATCAAGAGACAAGCTTAGCTCTGGGTAGAATTCAGGAATCAGGTGACCTACCATGGGGTACAACTCACCTTGGAACCTGTGGAGTACTCATATTGGCTCTTCTTTATCTGCATAGGGTAAGACTCTTCTAGAACTTTGATGTTTTCGTACTTTTAAAGGGACAACACCAAACAAACAGCAAACACAAACTAGTCACAGGCCAGGTTTTTGCATATTACATATTTATTAACTAAATGATTATATAAAATACATACTGGTTACTAAAACATAGCAATAAAAATAAATTTAAAAAAACTGAAATGTGATGGCAAAAGAAGGTAGAATTATAGCAGCTGTTAAGAAGAAAGGGAAACAGGTACACTGATGCAACCCACCACAATAAATAAAAGAGCAAAAGAATGGACCCAGTAAGCAAAGAAATCTTACTAATTGGTGCCGATACTGGTTTACTTCTCTCAGCAGGCTTTGTTATCTTGGCAGATGAAACAGTGAGACCACAAAGTAAAAACAAACTCAGCAGGATGTGTGCAAAAAATATGGGAAAGCCACCAGGCACAGGACAATCACCGAAAAATGTGATATGGCTTCATAGGGCAAAAACAAATCAAAGAGCACAGGGTAAGCAGGTAATTTTGAAGCGAAGTTTGGTGCCTGAATCATATCCTTTTACGTTGTGGCATGGTTACTTAAATTTGAAACCTCCTGTTGAGAGAAAAATATTTGGTCATTAGATGGCATACAAGCAGCACGGTTGGGTATTACATATGACAACATTAGGAGGATGGAGAGTGGTTGCTCTAGGTGTTGAGCGGTATGTGATGAGAGTCAGATGCGGTGTATAATTGAGGTTTCTTCTTCATAACATTGTGTTCAAGGTCCACCCCAGGACGAAAAAAAAACGCCTATGCTTGTGGACACTCTGGTGGTCTGTGAAATTTGCAGCCATCCATGTTATTTGGCTGGGGAAAGTTTCTCAATGCATGTTACTTATTTGTGTTGCCGAGTACTGCCAATAAATATTCACGGCTCTCCTGCGCAAATTACATCTCAGTAGTGACTGCTGCAGATGTTTTTGAAAAAGATTATCACTTTCCTAATAAATTATATTTATAATTTGGAATGGCCAATAGGCTACACAGATCTTAATCTCTCGCATTCCGCAAGGCGCAGCAGGCGTATGCTCTGATCGCAGAAGTGCCCAGCCAAAGTTTGCTGTGCCGGACCGTAACCACTTATGCGAAGCGGGGTAGCAGAGCCCCTCAGCCGGGGACCCAAGAAATTATATGTTTCAGTAATAAAGGGCAAGGAACATGACAGTCAGTGCAAATGCAAGCACTGTTATGGAACACTTTTGACCAGAAAAAAAAGTACTTTAAAAAAGGTGAGCAGTGGAAAGACATTAAGCACGGAAGCAGTACTACGGCATGGACATGAGAGGGCCAAATACAAGAAGAGAATTAAAGCCAGCATGCACTAACCAAAGAAGAGCAAGCAGATGAGCGTTATGAAGCCAGTTAATGATAAGAAATGGGCGGCCTTTAAGCAAACAAAATGTTGTGTGAGTAATGGGACATGCAAGGTATCATGCAAGAATTTAAAGCCACAGCCAATATCTCTATTATACCACAAGACAATGACATTTGACACAGAAAGACAGCACGCGAGGCTAAAACATATTGGGAAAGTCACTAGTAGGAGAGCCTATGGTGTTGTCAATGTCTTTTAGCAATGTTGTACAGCAGCACGGATACAAGTTAGGGGGGGATGCACTATGATGCAGCCAGCACTGACCAGGTCATATCCCTTTTTTTCACTGGCTGGACAGAAGAGAGAGCGAGTGTGGCCAACCAAGAAAACAGAGCAGTATAGAATCAAGCAACACAGAAAGGGAGATGGGACAGAATACCAGAGGATGGGGAGAAGAGACAGCACAAATTTATGAAAAAAAGAGTCGGACAAGACAGAAAACAACAGAGGGTGGGGGGAGGGGTGCTTCAAGCAACAACACAGAGTACAACATTAGGTGGTGAGGACCATGCTACAAAACAGAATGGGACGAAACCGTGGGTGGGGCAAAAAACAGAGCAGGACGGTAAGCCACAATACACCCTGATGCAACAGACCACACTTGCAATGTCTAGAGCTCAATCAAAAAAAATGTTTTTTACGCCAGGGTATTTTAAGCACATGGTTTAGACACTGAGGCTGTAGTCGAGAGTTAGTAACCTAATAAAATATGAAGAATGATCATACTTTTATCTCTTGTTTTACCTAATTTCACATTTGGGTGATAGTGCTTCAACATCAGAGTTCCCCAATATTAAAATACCACTGGTGAAGTCGGCACATACCTACAAATTGGGTTTTGTCCATTCAGTGTGTGTCATGATAGCCTAAGTATTTCCCATCGGAGGTCAAATTAAGCTCTGGGCCACTTTTAAAATGCATAAACTCAATTTACTACCAGTGCATGAGAGATCAATATTAAACAGTTTTACACTCAAGGAGGTTGACCTTTCAAAGAAAAACAAGCATTTACAATGCAATAGGTCTCGCAGCATTAAAGTTTGAGTTACCGGCATTGTAAATGACAATGCTTTGCATTAATTTTTTTGTTTTAATTTGCAATTGGTTTATAAACATTGTTTGTGAATGCGCTACAAGAGAGAATTTATTCAGTTATGTCTTCAATGCAGCAACTGAAGTCCCCTCACTCACAGAAAGAAGTCTCTTAAAATGAATGCCGTCCCCGGGGTAGAAGGCCTTAAGTCTTCACTTAAGTACTCTCAGCGCCTGGAAGGCTGCTTACACTTAAGGACGTCTCTTACTCAGGAGAGAGCTCGTCCCACATGTACAAGGTACAGATTTTGCGAATGGGGCCTCTTATTAGTGACGTCTTGGGCTATAAAGGATGCCATTGCCTCTCGACGGATGTCACAGAGGGCGAATGTACCAGTAACAGCGATCTACGACATTAAAGGTGAAGCCCCGCGGGCCCGGTTTCATGATTGGAACGGAGACGCCCCTTTTCGATTCCCCATTCGTCTCAGACAGCTAACCCTACGCCCCCCACCCCCATAGCGACCATAAACAAGTGCCTCTGTTGTGGTGCAGTGGCCCCGATAGCGTCTGGGATCAGCATTGTCAAGCGCTGCCACCACAAAAAAGAAATAGTGGAGAGCCGATGATACAATCTGTTTATTGCTGGCATCAGTGGAGTGGGGAGTCCCCCGGGGGGCTTTGATGGTCTGTGCTGTACAAAAGACATTGCCTTTACAAACTACAGCCATGTTATTACCCCGTGGCCAGCTCTGGTCTCCACACGTTGTCGGCTCAGCCGACGACTATAGTTCTCTGGCGAGAACGCGCTTCTCGCCGAGACCTAAAAAGAACCTGAACACTACTGGAGACGTGCAAATATAAAGTACTGCTGGATGAGAGGTGTAGACAGTCAGCAAAAATGCATGAATTGACTTGTGGCCCACTCTGTGTATTCGCTAGGGGCGCGAGGAGTGGGAATCCTGCTTCGCAATACGTTGCCCCTGGTTGTGACTAGCACCTAGGTAGATGATGCATGGTGCTGTGCCGCAGTAGCGGGTAAATGGAAGGGGCGATCGATTATATTGTGTTCAATTTATATACCCCCGGGGTTATACAATATTATCTTTGCGAAGGTCAGTTTGTTCCCAATTGCACTGCCTATGGGCATACTTCTAGAGGAGGGGGGGGGGGGGGGTGAACGGGTGGGACGGGACATAAACACTGTTGTGAATCCAGAACTAGACCGGTTTGGCACCCAAGTGGGACAAAAGGGAGAGCGCGACCTGCCAGGCTTTCTGGAGATCCGAGGCCTGGTAGATCTGTGGCGGTGTATAACCCGTCTGAACTGCAATATACATTTTACTCCACACATCTTAGATCCTTCTCTAGGCTAGATCACCTCTTCACACGGAATGATAGGGTGGGAGAATTTGCAAAACCAAGGCATATGGCATGAGGCATCCCAGATCACTCACAGTTGGGGATGACCATTAGCAGCCCGCTCCTAGACAGGGCTGCTTTCAAGAGAATCGACCCCTGGCAATCGAGATCCAGCACTAAGACAAAATCTGAGAGAGCTCTGAGCTATACTTTCGGGAAAACGAGGAGACAAACAACTCTATGGGAAGCCTACAAGATTGTGTTGAGTGGGCAAACACAGGCATTAATTGGAGCCTAGAAGAAGGACAATACTATACAAATCAGGTTGTTAGAGCAGGAGAGAACTCAGATGGAGGCAGCGGCGTCGTGACAGCACTAGGGACCTAGTCAGTGACTGGCGATGTGCCCACATGACTTACAAGCCATGGCTGAAAATGAAGCGAGAGCATATTTCCTGGCAACTCAGCATTGCCTATATGATGTAGGCGACAAGGAATCAAGACTCCTAGCGTGGTTGGAAAAGCACGTGATAGGGAACAATCATGGGTGACTGAGGTGCGTGACAAAGGGGTACTGACAACAATGAGTACTGATATAGCAGAAGCATTTGCGGTGAGTTTTGGAGGAGGTCTATGCACCTGTATGCACTAGATCCAAAAGTGACTGAGGAACTACTTAGAGACTTCCCCGTACCTACGCTAACCAAGAAGCGAGTGAGACCCTGGAGGCAGAACTCACGGAAGAGGAATTAAGGGAGCCCCAGGGACTTCTTAACTCAGGGAAGGCAGCGGGTCCAAATGGACTCCCTATTGAGATCTACAAATGTCAGGCATCCATAATAATACCACCGCTCAGACATGTTGCTAGAGGCACGAGAACAGGGGCAGCTCCCGCCGGATCAGCAGGAGGCTACAGTGGTAATGATACAGAAGGAAGGGAACCCACCGGACCAGTGCGCCTCCTATCGCCCAATCTCTGATCAATGTAGAGGCGAAAGTGTTAGCTACGGTTCAAGCGAACAGGCTGGTGCTGGTCATCTCAGAGATTATACATGTAGACCAGAGGTATTAAATCTGTGGGGTGCGACCCCCAGGGGGGCCCTGGAGGCATGGGAAGGGGGTCACGCTCTTCATTTGCTAAAGGAAACAGCCCAGGCAGTTGATTCCGGTAGTTAACATGTTTTCCCTGTTTCAGGGACTCTACTGTGCTGGGAAATCAAAGCCAGACACACTGCTAAACACATCTTTCTACCACTGTTGCTGGCCAAAAAGGTATGCAAATGTGCACAATCAGTTAATCTGCAAATGTAAAGTATTTGCAGATTAACTCGTTGTGCGCATTTGCATTTCATTCAGGCCAGCAGCACACTGGCAAAAAGGTGTGTTTAGCTGTCTGCCTGGCTTTGATTTCTCTGGACACGAGAGTTCTGGTGCAGTTAATTGATCAAATCACTTTGAGAGGTAGTGCAGTGCTTTCTTTTAATAGTCATTGGATTTACATAGTGCTTACTATTCCTGAGTATGTGTTTAAGGGACAGTTCTGTAAAAAAAAAAAAAATGCATTATATTGGGTATGGTTATTACTAGAATCTATGGGTCTCATTTCCAATGAAATGGTGTAGGGCAGCTCTGTAAGTATTTTTGCTGCGCTGCCCTATGCCAATTCAAAAGTACAGGAATGGACTGTATTTATAAGATACAGTGCACTCCTGTCCTTTCTGCTGGCGCACAATTTGCTGCACCAATGCAGGAACCCTTGAACCATCCTTACGCCTACAAAGTTTTGATGGGGGGGGCTTGACATCAAAAAGTTTGAAGACCACTGATGTAGACAAATCTGGCTTAATGCCAAGTAGAAGCACTTGCCACAATCTCCGCAGGTTGTACGGAGTGCTCCATATGACGCAGGACCCCGCTTTTCAGCAGAAAGCATTGATGGTGTTAACACGTCAATGGCGTTACATAGTATATAGTGGCCCTACTTGTTCATGGTACTGCACAGGTTGGGCTTTGGCCCCAACTTTTGTAGCTGGGTGAGGCTGTTGTACAGTGAACTGCAGGCCCGTGTTAAGGTTAAGGCAACGTTGTCCAGACCCTTTTACCTACGGAGAGGCACTAGACAAGGGTGTCCTCTGTCCCCTTTGTTGTTCGCCCTTGCACTGGAGCAGCTGGCACACAGGATTCGGAGAGACCCAATGATCTGGGGCATAGAGTCGCCTGGTAAGTGGGAGGAGAGAGTTTCGCTTTATGCAGACAAAATCCTTCTGTACCTAGCAAGATCATACCACTCTATGGCTTGAGTACTCCATATTTTTTAGTTGTTCTGGAGTTACTCAGGATATGCTATCAATTGGACCAAATCAGTGGTTTTCCCCATTCTCTGGCCCTCGCAAAGGACACAGACACGATGCACAGCCCCAGCGGTGGGAGAGTGATCGGAGTACTTATGCATATATATTGTGAGACCACAGGAAGTTTCTGAAGAAGAACCTTGAGCCCCAGATCGGCTGAGTGCCGACGTACGCCACTGGTGTACTCTCCCATTGCCTCGAATGGGCAGAGCGGCCCTTTTTAGGTTTCGTGGGGGTGGCAGGGCAGAGCCCTGCTCCGCCTCTGCGAGAGATCTTGTAAATACAAGATTTATAAAAGGGACTCCAAGCCCCACCTCTCTTTTCCATTGGGTAGCGTCAGTGTTTATGTTAAGCGCTGGCTTCCCAATGGTAAGGAGTGTTTTTGGGTGCCACCCTGTCCATTTTTCGGACAGCCCCTCCGGACACCATGGCCTAGTTTGCGGCTGTCGTGAAGACTTTTCTTATCCGCTTGTTTATTTTAACAAGCAGATAAGAAAATTCTTCAGTACAGCCGAGAAGCAGACTAGCTGTTCCGAGCACTTCCCCCTCCTCTTCTGTTGGGAAGGGTCCTTAAAGACCTGCGATGACGTCAGCAGTCAGGAAACTGCATCAGCGCTGCTGAAATGTATTACATTTCCATCCAAACTACTGTGAAAGAAAACAAATCTAATGAAGGGTGAGGGGCAGTGGATGAGGGGGGCGTTAGTCAGTTCCCGGCCGGGGCGAGGTTGTACCATTGAACGCAGCCTCTGCCAACTCCGGGAAGTTCTGCCTCAATTAGCCAAGGATCTATGTCCACGCGCTGTCCTCGGATGACGTGCACACAAGGACTGCCCGGGGTGGGGGGGGGGGGGGGGGGGGGGGGGGGGGGAGACATTGTGACTAAAGCTTAGTAGCTGCAGACACACCTGACCCCGTGCAATGAGAGGCCCGGAGGAGCTCCGAGCACAGAGGCAGAGACTGCACGCAAGCCCGCCCGCAAGGCAGGCACCAATTTCATGGGTGATTCTTCTCATTAAAAATAATAAGATTACATTTTATTCAACACTAGCATGCTGCGTGTAAAGCTGCAAAGGGATTGCTTGCACGGCAAGAAGGGAATCCAGTGTGCATTCAGCCCATGGTCTCTCCGCTGGAAGGATGGGACCGTGCCCATTCAGTGCATTGCCTCTCTGCTGGAAAGATAAGGCCATCCTTGCTCCGTGCACAATCAGTTACTAGCCTCTGCATACAGGGTGCATGCCCTTTAAATACTTGGTCTTTGTTCAATGTGATGCCCTATGCAGGCGAAAGGAGTTCAGTCTGCTTGCCCATTCAGTCAATGTCCTCTTGACTGGGAGTGTGGGGGAAGAAAGTGCCAGATTACACTGCGAGATCGATTCAAGGTCAAATTCGCTTTATTCGGTTAAAAATTTTTAAAACCATCAAAGCACATACAGAATTTCATCATAGATTGTCAGAATTCATATCACAAATAACACAACAGTTTACAAGAATAAAAAAGTGCTTGCCAATTAACAAAGAGATGTACAATATCAAACTTATGTTACTAAAATCGTTAAAAAATTCCAAAGGTCATCTAGGTAAATGTCACATTGTAAACACATTCTACTGTGAAACAGGCTGGTCAAGAAAACTGGCACAAAAAGATGGTTATGGTAGCAGTATTTTCTTGCGGCATCTCACCGCCCCTATAATATAACTTGCCACCCCAAAACAGACCACAGCGGACCCAAGCATTTGTAAGTAGGCCAACGCTGGTCTTCCCTGCTTAAAGTTCAAACCTCTAAACACCGGCAGGATAAATTTCTTTCGCTGTAATTTATAGAACTTATAAAAAAGGATCATGTGCAGAACATTTTGCTCCGATTTACTGTCACATGGACATGGGCCCAAGGTCCCACTTATGGCGAAGCCCAAGGGGAAAGACAACAACCATGGTAACATGTTGTGTTTAAACCTTTGCAAGACAAACAGATGGAACGTCTTGCTTATAAATGTAAGATATGGTTGAATCTCTCTTCCCGTACTTAACATAACAAACTTTCTAACAGCTGGTTTCGCCAATTCCTCCTCTTCCCTCTGAGCCATCACTCTGCTTAAAAATGTATGTTTTATATTCTTTATAGCAATTTTACTTAGGGCCCTGGGTTTTGTAAATAGATCCAAACTACCCATTATTTCCATTTGTGTTTTAATGTAATGGATCCATGGTATAGTCATGGCCTTATCTAGCGTCAGACAATCCTGAATGATTAGTTGATTTAAATTAGGGGCTTCCTGCACCCAAATTCTTAACCACCCTAGTAGCGGCGCAACAGCTATTTGGTCAGAAATATAACCTGTCCCCAAGTCTTCATGCACGTTAAAAGTTGCTGCGGATTGTGGTAACGATAATTTTTTTCTAGAAAAAGACATTTTCTGACATTTGGATCTCACTTAAATCAGTGTAGCCCCACACCTCACTCCCATATAACACCATGGGCAAACATTTGGCATTATAGATCTTCATAATGGCCGGTAAAGACTTACAGCCTAAGCGTTTTGCAAAGCCTAACAAGGCCCCTGTCGCCCTTGCCAGTGTGTTCTTTTTCAGGGCGCGTTGCGTTACCCACGATCTATTATCATCAACTACAATACCCAAGTAGGGGAAGGTAGGGACTTTCGTGAGACACTGCCCTTTACAGAAAAAAGGTGCCCTTTTCGCCCGCCCACCACCTAGTGACATAACCTGCGATTTTTAGGTCGAGCGACCTATCTCAATGCGCATGCGCATTGAGAGCGGGAGCTCGATCTATTGCGGCTTAAACAGAGCTTACCGAGATCAGGCGATTCCCAGGCGATTTCTTCCAGTGCACGTGAAAGCGCGTGCACAATGCCACCAGCCGCTTGCCTCGCATTACCACATCAAAGGCAAGGCGGCCTCGTCTCAGGCCCCTGCTGCTTCACACCCTCATGCCGCTCTCCCCGCTCCGCCCCCTCCCCTGCCCGCCATGTCGCATTTCTCCTCCGCCGGCCGTACCTTCACTTTGACGGCCGCAGACCGTCTCTCGTGTTTCTCCTTGTTTCTTTTTATGTTGGGCTTTGTTTTTATTTTCCCACGAGAGGGACGTGCATTTGATATCAATGATTACATTTATTTCTACTTAGAAAGCCTTTACTCAAAAAACGCTGAAGTTACTACGCTGCACAACTTTAGGTGCGTGCGCATTCGTTCACACCAACATTCACACCTTTAAAAACATTACATGAAACAATCAAAACAGCTCCCACATTCAGACTTCATGGCGCACGCCCTCGTCTTTCGTTTAACAAGGTGCGTGCGTATTCCTTCACACCACCATTCACACGTTTAAAATGATTACAGAAAACAATCAAAACAGCCCCTGTACTTTAGACTTCAAGGCGCTCGCATTGGCTTTTAGTATAACAACAAGATGCGTGCGTATTACTTCACTGTACCATTTTTATATTAAAATATTACCGGAAATAATAAATACTACTCCTGCACTACAGACTTCATGGCACAAAACGTGTTCTTTCTTTTTAACAACGTGCGTGCACTTCTAAAAAATCTATAAACAAACTCTCTGCATTAACTTTATAATTGCACTGTTGGCTAAGTAACTGTTTGCTAATCACATATTCTCCCCAGAAACCGTATGCTCTCTTCTAGCGCATATTAGGATATTTTACATAAAAGTACAACCTGGCACATGGTGACTCCGGAAAGGGCTGGTCGTTTTTTTAAAGTGGATTAGGAGTGCATAGAGGCGCTTAAAAATTACTAAAGCGTGGCTCCTAGGGCAGCAGGGTTAAATAACAAACCCATTGTTTAATGTTTCGAAAAAGCAGATTGAGGACCTAATATAAATATTAGTTAGTATAGGGTGCGGTACTTATTTACCACAGTGTAGTGAAGTGGCCTTGTTTTGTGTCTTTAAGGGCATTGGATTGGTGGTGCAAGCCGTTTAGGCAGCATGCAACTTTACAGTGGTTCCACAGTGTTTTTTGCTTTGTCCACGGAACAGCATTAAGAAAATGTTATAGCGAGTCAGTTAAATTATGCTTGCAACATAATATTATGCTTGCAACATAATCTGCATATTTAGCGGGTGAGAGCATTGGCGATAAAAAAAATGACTAGATGCTCCTGTGCTTCTGTTAAGTTTCTCAGAAAAGCAGATTCACTGCCCCGCAATACAGATTCATGGTGCATGCCCTAGTATTTCTTTTACTAACAACATGCGTGCGCCTGTTTGAAAACTATTAATAAACTCTCAGCATTAACTTTATAATTGCACTGTTGGTTAATTAACCTTGCTCGTTAATCTTATCTTCTCCTCTGTAACTGTAGGCTCTTTCCTAGCGCATATTAGGATATTTTACATAAAAGTACAACATGGCGCATGGTGATTCCGGAAAGGGATGGGCTCTCTTTTAAAGTGGATAGGAGTACAAAGAGGCGCTTAAAAATGACTAACGCGTGGCTCCTCTTTGTAATTTGTGGGAACTGCTAAGAGCTAAAAGTAATCGTAACAAGCATTGGCATAGCCAATAGGTCTCGCCTTTGGGGCCTTATACGTGTTTAGTTATCCAGCACAATATCCTTGGTGCAACAACATCAACTGTTGCATGGCTAAACACTTATAAGGTCCCAAAGGCAAGACCTATTGGCTATGCCAATGCTTGTTTAAAATTACTTTTCAAATCCAAGGAATCCATAAAATTACTAAAACAGTCTAGAAGTGATTGCAACCCTCTGGCCGTCCTGGCTATCAGCACAGTATCATCTGCATATAGTAATGCCGGAATCTTTTTGTGACCAACTCTAGGAATGTCCAAACAAGATGAAATTAAGGCGTCCCCCAAGTTATTTATATAGAGTGTGAACAGCCTGACCCCTCGCTTTTCAGGCCAGGAATCCGTCAGATTCCCATTATCGCTATAACGGACAGCTGCACTGGTGTCACTATGGATGGCCGCTAAAAAAGATATCAAAGCAGGGTCCAGACCTGTGTCAAATAGGGAAGTCCACAATTTCTGGCGATTTACAAGGTCGAAAGCAGTGGACAAATCCATAAAAGCTAGATGAATGTCCCCCTGCTTAGCGACTGTGTACTTCCTTATTACAAGGTGTAGGTTTAGGCATTGACCAGCAGTACCTCTTCCCTTCCTGAACCCATACTGTAGGTCTGAAATAACTGATTTCTCATCCAACCAATTAGTCATCCGTGCCAAGACGGCTTTACCCATAATCTTGACAGCCGAGTCCAAGAGCGAGATCGGCCGGTAACATACCGGATCCTCTCCTGAACCCTTCTTAAAAATATTGGGACGATCACTGATTTGCCCCAGGACACTGGGGGACCCACTAACGTGAAAGCGTTAAAAACGGAGGGTAACATCTTTGCCCAATAATGGGGGTCTGCTCTGTACAAGTCTGCCGGGACCCCGTCCGGGCCTGGGGCATTCCCATGGGCTGTAGTCCAATAGCCTCCAAGACTTCTTCAATACTAAAAGTAATCTTACCCGGCTGTACAAACTCGCCCTGTGAGGAAGAGGATAGGTCATTTATTTCTGTATTAAGACCACTGTAGTGCCACACCCACTTATCTGGAGGAATGAGACAGTCCTGATTGGTATTTTCTGTCTCATTAAACACGGGACTGTTAATAATGTTCCAAAACTGGGTGCTACTTTTCAGAACTCACTTTGGTCAATTCCTCCCACGCCATATCTTTAAGCTCAATCTTCCTCCTTTTAATCGCATTATTATAGGCCCATCTCGCCACCGCTTTCTTCTGGGCGTTCTTGCCAGGTTGTTTTAGGGCTGCTAGGAGCGCTGTGTGTGTGTCACTACAGGCTTGGTTAAACCAATTTTTCAATTTCTTAGGCCTTATTTTGCCTTTCCTCGTCAAATCAACAGCTACCTGATCTGTAATGCTATTAAAAGCAACCAAAATATCCCTTGGGTCAGAGTTTTCCCCTAAACATACAGACAGGTCATCAGCTTTACTTCTGTAAAGATTTTCCAGGAATTCAATAGGGGTGATCACCTCCCACCTTAGTCTGCGTCCTTGACATTTAGAGGTTATATTAGAGTTTGAAATGTTAGAAGCGACCGGCTTACTTTTAAAAACTCTTATATCGATAGTCAGCATGAGAGGATTGTGGTCACTAAATCCCCTCTACTCAACTCTTAAAGGACCCGTTTTATCCCTCAGAGGACAGAACACAAAAATGTAGTCAATAATAGACCCTTTGCCTTGGCCATTGAAAGTTGGGACAGGGCACTGAGTTTCCCCTTGCACTGGTACAAACAAATGATGTATAGCTAAAAGACTCTCCAGAAGTGACCCACTCCTCGAGTGCTGGAAGTGAGCATTCCCCGATTCATAATTTTCAGAATCCATATTCTGCAAACATTTCATTGGACAAACATGAATATTAAAATCACCAAGCACTAACAGGTAATAACAAGCACTGGCGTTGCAAATAGGTCTCGCAGTAGGAAAGTTGGAGCTATTGGTTTTGTAAATGACAAAGCCCTTTATGTTTTTAAAATGAAAACAAAAATAAAAGGCATTGTTATTTGCAATTGTAATAGCTCCAACTTTCCTACTGCGAGACCTATTGGCAACACCAGTGCTTGTTTGTCTGATGCTGCAGATGAAGCACTCGCAAAACCGTGAGCTGGGCAAAACCAATCTCTCATGTTTCACGTTCAAGAGGAATAGTTGCTCGTACACAGTCACGCCACTCTTAAACTAATTACAGGGTTAAAACATCAAAAGTCAAACAAACATTTTGGACAGAACAAGTAAACAAGACGTGGAATGGAAGTATGTTTTTGAAAGCAACGCAGATAAAGGGGTGAGAGAGAGCCTCCAAAATAGAGAAGGAAGAGATCGAGAAGCAGAGAGATTATAAACTATTGCAGTGTGTGATGTTTTAAATCATGAACGGTTTAAAGTTGCTAAATTGAAATGCCATATTTAAAAACGAAATACTGTTAAATGTGCTTTCATGCCGACTTTAATTTCAATATAGTGAAAGGCTGAGAGTATTCCACCATATTTATAATAAAATGTGACCATACTAACAATACTGTTTAAGACAGTATCCTTTAAAAAGTACATGTTTTTGCTGGTTCAAAATGTCCCGAGTAAAGCTGCTAAGGGAGAAGGGAGGGGGTACCCCCATAAGAATGGCTCGGTCTGCCTTGTCCCCAGTGGTGCCAGTTGTCGGTTCCAAAGGAACACTTGCTAATTAATAATTGTAGCTGCACAAATGAAACTAGCCCACAGAG
This sequence comes from Lissotriton helveticus, assembly GCF_964261635.1. Lineage (NCBI taxonomy): Eukaryota > Metazoa > Chordata > Amphibia > Caudata > Salamandridae > Lissotriton > Lissotriton helveticus. The sequence goes on along the minus strand of NC_136067.1, from coordinate 2,048,916,271 downwards.
ATTTAAAGGGTTCTACATATTCCATGCTACTCTAGAAATGAATGAAACCAATTACTCATTAAAACTCACGAAAAAGCATTTTGCAGTATGCAAAAAAAAAAAAAAAAAAAAACATTTGATGGCCATGAAAATCGATACAAAAAAACATTCATGTATGTCCTTAATCATTTATAAGGCTCCTATTTACAGGATTGAACTCAACTAAATTGAAGATAATTTATTGAGAACCCTGCTGTCGAAACTGCTTTCCGGTGTTAATGTTATGAAGGTAAACTCGGTTCTAGTTAAATGAAATGAAAATCAGAAACGAAAAACAAAATGAAATAGAAGAAACAGGCAGTTTCTGTTTTATTCTGAAGAACGATTTCTCAAGCCCCTGCAAGAGCACAGCTCACCTCTTTACCGGAGCTCAATGGAGCCGGGGACTTTTGATTGTAGCCTGTTGAGAGGGTGATGGGTTGCCCGTCCACAGGACTCCAGAAGCAGCAGGGTGCTACCGGAACACAACGTGCTGCTTGATGACCCTCCCACAGTACAGAGAGCACTGCGAGGGGTCGTGGACGGAGGCACTATACTTGTCTGCTGTTGGCGAGGGCAGGCAATGTTTAAACAAAGGCGCTGTCCGCTCTAATAAACTAAGGATGTTTAGTTGTGTCACAATTACAAGTCAATCTTAAAATTAAATCCTGCTGATTTGAAACCCAGTACAGCTCCTAAACGAGTGCGGTTGTATTATAACGTATTGCAGGAATAAAGTGGGAAAAGCAAAACGCCCTGAAAGCAAAAAGCCGGCCAGCCATGATTAGTTAGGGGAGGAGAAGCCGCAGAGCGCACGCTGGGCGAAGCCCTTTGATGTGCTGTGCGGCCGTGAATGCGCGTGCTTGTTTGCTCACGTGAATTTAATGAAAACCGCAGCGCAAGAAGCCCTTGGTTTGACGAGGATTTCGAGCACTTGAATTCTCGTCCGCTCAATGCGCTTGCGCGCATTGATAGGTCGCGAGACCTATCAACTACTACTGTTGTTTTCATCATAATCATCCAGAAAGACTGATAGTGCTTTTAAAATGCTCTAATTCATCCCCCCTGGTAAAAGTTATAAAAATGTACTACTAAGATTGTAGGCAAGTTGTCACCTTCCAATCTAACCGCCAAAATATTTAGGGAGCGTGTCGCTACTAACACCGCTTTGTATTGGAGTTTCAGGCTAAATAGCAAAATAAGATCACCCCTAGGTCTCCCCATCATGGACGGTGCTGCAAATTTAATAAATGTCTGAAAACCCTCCAGATGGTAACTATCACTCGCTTCCCATGTTTCCTGCAGGGCGATATGATGTACTGCAAGAAATGCCTCCCAATTCGTAGCCCCCCTTTTTGATCTTAACCCCGCAATGTTCCATGACAGAATTGCCCACTTATTGTCGGCCACCATGGGGCTTGAGACCTTAAGGTTGTGAGTCTCTAATGACGATACGTCATTTCCTGCTAAAACCAGGACCCCATTTTCCCCTGTGAGGATCGTGGTTAAATCTTCGCAACCTGTGGCCTCCCTATTAACTGTATGACTTGGGGCAGACTTATTTCTCAGAATACCCCCTTCACTATTCAGACAAGTTAAAGCTCTATCGCTAATTTCTATAACTGTCGGATTAGATCTTGAAGTGATGCGGACAATAGGCTCCCGTGTACTTATTTCACTGGGGTTACATTCCATATAAATTTGGTGCTCTTGCTTGGGGAGGGCGGAATATTGCTCTGTTCCCTCCCCCCCTTTTTGAAACTTAGTACAAGTAAAATGTAAATGTAGTATACTTGTAAAGCGCACAGCTGCCCCAGCAACGGGGCGTCCCGGCGCTGTATAACTCTGGGGAACCCGTCCTGGCTTTCCCTGTGGGATGGTCCCTGCTGGGCGTCCCCCAAGGTGGAGCCAGGCATCCCCGGAATTGGTGGGGCCGTTGTGGAGATTAGGCAAGCTAATGCCCAGAGTTGCCGAGTGTGATCTCGGATTAGAGTAAGCACCAAAGCGAGAATTATCGAGTCTGCTGACCAAGGTCCACGACCCTGCCGCGTCGGGAATCGAACCCTGGTCCCGGGCCGACTTCTGCTCTCGGGTCTGCCGCCTCTAACCAGTGAGCCACACTACTCCACTAAAGTTACTGGCGTAGGCAGTCCATCGACCATTTCCAGCGGGCTAAACCTATTGTGTAGTGGTAGGTAGTTCTTTAAGTATTGAGGCCCCTGTCTAAAACCCCCCATCCTAGCATGTCCTTGTCCATGACCCACATGTGACCAACCTCCCCCGATGTCAGAGTGAATGGGTGGTTGAAAAAAGTACGATAGTGGTCTAGCTTCTATTGATGTCCCTAGATTAGGGTTGAAGTTGTTCTGCTCCTATGAGCAAATGTACTTCACCGTGCGGGGATCATTAAAATTAACCAAAACACAGTCTCCCACGATTGTTTTCGGTGTGTACCCCACCCAGGGAACCCTTCGCACCATCAAGATGTTACTTCGCATATGGGTAGGTAACGGTCTGTTGACATTGAGCCAATGCACTACTTTATTTTTCAGGCAATTAAATGATTTGTGGCTAGGGTTTTTCAATGCAGGCACTCCCGTTGGCACCATAACATACGGGCTCGATTGTGGAGGCAAGAATGCCGGTTTCGGCCACCTTGGGGTTTCTTCAAAGGTATACCTCACCACCGCTTTAGGCTGTGATAAAAGTGGCATAGCTACTTTGCCCATAAGACTAGCGGTATCTAGAGAGGGTATGGTATCTTTTACTACCTTGGGGAGGGTTGCGCTGGGTTGGGCCACTACCTGCGTGTCAATCTGTGTAGACTGCCCAACGGAAGCCACAATTATTTGTGGAGTACCAGTTGAGGTGTTTTTGGACTCCCCTCCCCCCCCCCATACAACTCTTTACCTCTAGCTCCAACCTTGTTAACGGTTTTTCTATACCAATAAGTCTCTCCTCCAAGGGAGCAAGTAAGGATTTTAATAAGGACGCAAAATGATTTAGGGATAAGTCCTCAACCAATCCTTCTGAGCCTGATCCACCCTGAGTATTGTTGATATGATTAGCTGTGCTAACTCCTCGTATGTTGTCCCTGGTAATATCAACAAGCACGCCCCCCTCCAAGCTAGGTAGTTGATTAGTAAAAACGACTACCTGCTTTGAGGCGGCAGGTATAACAGTTTGATCCGTACCCTTAATGGTTTTAGATTTTTTGCTGTTTACAGCTACACCTTTTTGGTAATGCCCCTTCCTTTTTTCCTCGTAGCTGCCTAATATTTTCTGCGATTTGGGGGCTGGCCAATGCAGCCTCTGCTACCACTTTCTCCGCTTCTAAATCTATCGGCGGCTCCACTGTTGTATGTGAAGTAGGAGCAGGCAGGGAGCAAAACGAACCCTGCGAGCTCGGAGGACTGTGCATGAGGACCTCTAAGTCCATGGTATTTGCCCTTTTGATTGCTTCCGGCGTAAGGGCATTTGCCAGGTGACCCATAGAGGACCTTTATGCAAACGCAAGATCCTGTGACACCCTCCTTTCCATCAAAAGAATCCCCCGATCTATGACGGAGTTTGTTCGTGTAATAAAGTTATCTAGGGTGCCTAATAACAATGTGCCGTCGACAGTCTTATTGCTTTTCTCCTGGGCAGGCATAGTTACAGACGAAAATACAACCTTGGCACACTTACTGCAATGTCAGTAGCCCTACAGAAAGCTATGTCCAGAAGGTCAGGAATGAGAGGGAGGGCCCAGTCCAGTCTCTTATCGGGCAACAACTGGCCTGCCCTTGGCCCGGGCTTAGCCCGCGATGCGGGGGCTCTGCTTGTATTTGAGCGCCTCCAGGCACGAGATTGCGGGTGGCAGCTTCCAGTTCGCAAGGGACGCTGGGATTCGTAGTCCCCCTCCGCACAGCGGCCGCGATTGAATGGCGGCGGCAGGAGGGAGACGAGCAGCGGCTGTGCCCGAGTTCGGGTGAAACATGCAGGTAAGGGTGGTCTCCTTAACAAAGTATCGGCCCCAAGAACAACTGGCTCCCACAATCGATCTTTTAAATTAAGCCGGCACGGTATTGCGTACAGTGGCTCTGAAAGCTGCTTTATTTGTACGTGTATTTCAGGATTTGTGACGGATCAGTGTTTGAATCCTCGGTTCCGACCTGCACAGCGCTGCGGGGTCAGACCCTCTGTTATGGCGCTCAGCTCACCAAAGCCCACAGATGCTCACCTAAGCACTCGAGACACAAGACTGGGCAATGTCTTCTCCAGTGCAGGCTTGGTTTACACAATCCGGAGTGAGGCACCGCCCACATCCTTGCTGATTGGCCACTGTCATGGTTGATAAACACTCTGCAGATCCTCACAATAAGGTAGCAGTATGGGAATTTGCACTATGTTGTCAAAATATTGCATTTCCCCCTGCAATGGTTTCTGAATGTTACTAGGCACTGATCAACATGAGATTTGTGTGAAAACGAGTTTAACGCTATAGAATAGATACAATAATAAATGCGGTTAAATAAGCGCAGTGTGTACTTGTGCTACACATTGTCATTTCTTATTTGTACCATCCAGTGCTGGCCTCATGTGGCCCAGCGAGCTGCGGTGTCCCACCTGGCTCCGGGCACATCCAGCCCGATATGAACATACAAACACAAGGTGCCGGTTGTACACCCTTTTAACTGAACACGCATGACGGCCCATGACAAAACGCCTGGCACTCCATGATCTTAAATCCAGACTGTCACCAGCAGGGGCTCGCGGGCCACTGTCCTGAATCCGGACGCGATTACATTTGTTTATTGTACTGCCTGTGGGCGTGAATATCAATGTTTGTCAATAATAAAAATAGAGCACCTATCGAAAACAGCGCATGGGGTGAAAAAGTCATGTGGTACAATATTTAACTTTAGCATCCTCCTTGCACACAGAATACGACTGCCGCCTACGCATTATATAGTGGCTCAATAGGAGTCCATGGTTCAAACATGCAAAGAAGAGCTCACTGACACCAGAGACAAGGACGCATCTTTAGGAAAGTAGAAACATGTTTTTATTCATTAATTTTGGTAAATATAAGATAAGTTGTCAACATTGGCATGTATGTCGTACTCCACAACAGGATGTAAAACCAACAATCCAAACAGAACCACCCACACGCACATCACCAAACTGCATTCAGACAATCATACTGGGGTCCTCACTTCAGTAACACCACAATTACTAAAAACACACATACCCATGCACCCTTCTCTTTTTTTCCAACACTCGTCAATCTTTAGGACTTGGATGTAGCACTAATCAACCGCCCAGACTGATCTCCAAGAGAGGGAATAGGAGATCAAGTAGCGTCAAAACTGAGCAGGAAACCAAAGGCCGACGCGCGCTTCAGTGTAATGCCAGGTTAGGGGGCTACACCTTCACCAGGGCACTCGGAGCGGGGGAGTCAGTGAGCGCTTTGCATTTTTGAGCCATGGACTCTTATTGAGCCACTATATAACACGTAGGGGGCAGTCGTATTCGGTGTTCTGCCGATTGAGAAGTCCAGCCATTTCATGAGCACGCCCGCCACAACAGTGCCTCCGTAATATTATCATTTGAAGAAAAATTGTGGAAATCCATTTTAATCCTCGGTTCTCAAAAACAGAATGAAGCAAGACATTGCAGTGTTTAAGGTTCTTAAAGAGCATTGACTCGCGTCGCGACGAATATTTACTGTTCTGTCTTTTTGACAGCCTAGTACCTTACGTTTTGTTGTGGATAAGATGTGAAAGTTTAATTATTGTAACCCACCACACTTGTAAAAGAGATTATTCCCTTGAAGATGATTGCAACAAAAGCTAAAACTTTGCCTCAAATGAACATGTTAACTATAAGAACTCATAGGCACTGAAGTGAAAGAATTTAACAAATTTATTATACTCAATGTATGATTAAAAACAATTCATTGACACATTCTATACAAATTGTGGTACCTGCTTGAACTATAAAAAAAATTTGAAAAACAATAACACATGTATTGTGACCTGCACAATACGAAGGACAGACAAAGGTTTGTAAAACACACAAATGGTAAAATACAAATGGTACATTAAGAAAAATGCCAATTATGTACACCACTGTTTTATCACTCTAAATTTTTAGATATAAATTTAGATGGTGCAGGCTTTAATTGTACTATACAGAAGCGTCAACGCGTTTCGGTGGTTTGGAGTGAATGAAGTCCACCTTTATCAAGACATTCTTTAGTTGTCTGTCGATTTGAAGGGTCTGTACAGTTTCCCTACAATAAATGTACATACAAATTATACATTTGTACATGATATAATCTATATAACAAATTACATTGCCTGTATAAAACATCACAAATTTCGACCCTTAGACCATGCTCTTAAAAGGAATACACTTGTAGCACTCTAGTGGTCCTATCGACTGCTATATTCACTTGTTACATGGGTCTATAAACATCTTATTGTGGCTAAAGTGTTTATACCTAATCTGTACTGGAAAGCTGAACTATGGTTATATGCCTTTTGCCCTCCCACGGTGCAATGTGGAATTGCGTTCCCTGTGATGACTATTAATAAATTGCCGGGGTTACTATAGTGTTGTCTTACCTATTGATAAGGTCCTTGAGAGTCTTATTGATCTCTCTAGTGCGACGTTTTGTAAGAAAGGTTAAAATTCAGACGGTTCTATTTAGAAAGATTTTGGTGACAATCCTGCGAGTTTGTGAAAAATGAGAAAGGGATTCTTTAAGAAAAAAATTATATTACAGTCTTAAGTCACTACCTCATTAACATTTGCTAAATGGATGCTATCTTTGTTATGATTTTTGTAAGGGCGTACTGTAACATACCTCCTGTAGGAATCGTTTATCAAGCGTCTCTTTAGAAAAATATTGGAAGACCAAGAATAAAATTTCTAGTGAAGATCTGAAGTAAAAAAAATTAAAGAACAAAGCTCTCATTAGATAAGCTGCTTTAGGTTACTATTAAAAAAAGCTGTGGTGATTTGCTAAATCTATCATGACCTACCTGCAACTGTGGGTTGCTCGTCGTAGTTCTCTCCAAATATATATTTCTTATAGTGAGCTTGGATACAGCACTTTATATAGGTTATCATTTGCCTAACAACAAGATGGGAAAGAAAAAACCATTTAGTAAAAAATACTAATATATGGTAGGTTTAACAAGTGCTTGTGTATAGAGGAAACCCATTTTATAGAAGGGAAAAACATTGCCTACCTGAATTGCAAGGACTCTCAGTTCGAGCTCAGTGGAGCTATTCTTTTAAAAGCAGATGTATTTTTGAGGACGCCGCTGCTATCGGGACCGGGTCGCCTAATAAGAAAAGAGGGTGGAATATCCGTTTAGGGGGGGGGGACCGCGGGGAATAGAGTCCTACTCTCTGTCCTTCTAATTAAGAAGCTTGCAAGGGGCCTTACCTCCGAAAGCAGAGTGCTCCCACTGATAAAAGGGATTCCGTATTGCGTACAAAGAGCCCGGTATCCCGCCTGTTTTTAAAGGGCAAACGTTGTCTGTGATTGGGCCACAAAGTATTGACAGTGGACCAATCATAGAGAAGAGACTTGAAGCATGCTTATTTACATATTTGGTCTTTAATTACTGGAGTGTGATTGGCTCTTGTCTGACTGTTGTTGAGACCGCGCCTACATAAAGGGAGCAGTTCTCACTCTGGTCCTCTAGTATAAAATAGATGGATGCGGTCATATGAGCGTAATATAAAGACATCTCTGAATACTAGATTAACCCACGAGTGCTTGTTTTTTCACGAAGGACCCAGGACTATGATCCAATTTTAATTAAAAAAAAGAAAAAGTTGGAAATTTCCTACGGGATAATGTTTCTTGATATTCTTGAGAGTGGGGAAAAGATATATTCAGGCAGAGCCTGACACGCCAGAATTTACTAGGCCAATTTGAGAATCTGCTATGTACAGACATTACAGTAAATTCCCTATTGACTAATTATAAACACTTAGCCCAATCCTCCCGAGTATTGAGACCTTTGGCTATGGTATTCAGGTAACAGAAATACCATTGTTCCCTGGTCTTTCTTAATTTCTCGACGTCACCTCTTCTATTAATTCTAATCTTCTCTAATATGAACCACCTAATGTCTTCACAAGAGTGGTTCATAGATTTGAAGTGCTCTGTTAGTGGTGCATTGCACTTGTTCGTGCGGATCGCAGATTTATGCTCCAGGACACGTGTTCGCAGTTCTCTACTAGTTTCCCCCACGTAGCCCTGGTTGCATGGGCACAATAGTAAATATATTACGTTCTGGCTTCTGCAATTGTTGAATGTGGAGGGTACCAGCTTCTTACCATTATATTCAAAACTGTTGCCAGTAATACATTGGGGGCATACGGAACAAGTTCCACATTTGAAGTTACCTGAGACCAAACTACCCGACAGGGTGCGTTGGTTTTCAGATGGAACTTTGTACATATGTACTAGGCTGTTCGGAATGGTTATATTTCGACGGAACGAGAACAATGGTTTGTCAAGTCGGTTGTCACGGTTTAAGATCTTCCAGTGTCTGTTAATGATATTTTTAACTTGATTGCTCACGTGGGAATATTGCGTAACGAAAACTATCCTATCAAGGGGTGTATTGTTTTTCTTTGTTGATCCAACAGGCTGTCTGTCATAGAATCGCGCCCGTTTGAGGGCATGTTTGATCAATTTATTTGGATAGCCTCTATTTTTGAGTTTAGTCTTTGTGTTTTCTGCATGTCTATAAAAGTCATCCAGATTGGTGCAGTTTCTTCTAAGTCTCAGAAACTCACCAAATGGGACATTATCTTTTTGGGCTTTCGGGTGGTTGCTGGTGTAGAGGAGGAGTGTATTCTTATCGGTAGGTTTGGTGTATAATTCTACTTTAAGAATACCTTCCTCTTCTTTGATGGTAATCGAGAAATTCGACCCTTTGATTACTGTGGTGTCCCGTGAATTTAAGATTGGGATCACCCAGATTAAGACATTCCAAAAAGTCCTAGAGATCCTCGCTGGCACCGCTCCAGATGAAGATGATATCATCTATATAGCGGTGCCAGCAGGAAACATTCTCGAAGTACGGGGCAGCCTCATTGTAGATATGCCTATTCTCGAAGTTACTCACATATAAACATGCTAAGCTGGGGGCACATGTGGCCCCCATGCTGGTCCCCTTAGTCTGGAGAAAAAGCTCGTCCTTGAAGAGGAAAAAGTTCCTTTTCAAAATGAGGTAGATGCAGGACATAATAAATTGTCCGTTGCCCCCCCCTCAAGTCTTCCTTCTCTAGAATCGATGCAATCACCTGTATGGTATCATCTTGGGGTATGTTCGTGTAGAAGGCTTCAATATCTAAGGCGACCAAAAATTGGGTCGCCTGATTGAACCCTCTACCTTCGAACGTGGTGATTGCATGTGAAGTATCCTTCAGGTAGGATCTCTGTTTCTTGACTATTGGTTGCAGGAAGAAGTCTACATAGCGGCTCAGGGGCTCCAGAATGGAGCCGATTCCGCTGATAATTGGTCTCATGGGGGGGATCCTCTACATTCTTATGGATCTTGGGGAGTCCATAAACTGCTGGGATGACTGGATGACTGGTGAGGAGAAATTTATATTCGTTGTCATTAATGCAACCTTCCTCTCTACCCCTGTTCAAGAGGTTGGTGACCTCGGTTCTAAGTGTACTGAGTTCTGTGAATCTTGTACGCCTATAGTGTTCCTTAACATTTAAAAAGGTCTCGGATTTTTGTCTCGTACTTAGGGGTATCAAAAATAACCACTCCTCCCCCTTTATCCGCTGGCTTTATGGTAAGCTCATCGCATTTCTGGAGATTTGCGAGAGCTTGTCTTTGTTCACCTGTGAGATTGTTGTTGTATTTGTTGTTAGCGGTTCTGTTCTAGAGGGCTTTAATATCTACCTCAACAATGTGTTCAAAAATCTCTACATTTTTGTCAAGTAAATTTAAAGCAGGGAAAAAAGTAGATTTTGGTTTGAAACCGGTGACACTACCAGGAGGTGTATATTCTCTATTTTCAAAGAATTTATTCAACCGTATTTTTCTGAAAAAGTTTTTGAGGTCACTTTCCATATTAAAAAGTGAATGAGCAGTGGTTGGAGCAAAGCTGAACCCCTTTTGGAGTACATCTTGTTCTACTCTAGTTAAAACTCTGCTGGATAAATTTACTATGGGGAATTCTCCTACCTCCAATATTGCTTACTTCTGATTGCAATATACTCTTTGGTGTTGTTTTGAGGTGGATGGTTCCGAGGGGGTTATTGGCGGTTGTACCTCCTGAAATTCCTTTGTCCCCGATTCGGGCGTCTCGGAAAAAAGACTCCCTATCAGCATTGTAGCCCCCCCTATGTTCCTGGGGTCTGTCCTGTTCTTCGCTGCCTGATCCAGAATCGGAAAATGTAATTCTTTTATTACTTCCCCCTCTAGAATAGATAGGTCTTTGTTGGTAGGGTCTATCACCCCGGGGTTCGTTTCTGTTGGTATAGTAATCTTTATTAGTGTAGGGGTAAACTATCTCTTCCGAATACTTCTCTACATCCCTTTTGAATTTTTTAAGTTTTTTATTAGTAAGGTATTCCCTATAACCTTCAACATCATGGTTAATTTCCTCAAGTTTCTTTTTTGCTTCCTCAAGAACTGGTGACTGCTTAAATTGTGTTTCTAACTTGTCTATTTCTTGTTTCTCTAGATCTATGATCTCTTGTGCCGTTTCGATGATTAATATGAGCCAATCGCGGCTGCAACGATTAGCTATTAATGTCCAGGTCTCTATAAATTTTGGATGTTCGATAAAGAGACCTGGTTCATTCCGGACTTGCAAACCCACCACACTTGAACATAAAACACTAGCGTAATTTGCTCATGCGAAGAAAAAAAAAAACTGCTGTCAGATCGGCGTCGCAGCTTTATGTAAAAGATTCATGGGAAATGCTTAATCCGCGTGCGCATCCCCTCCCCACGCAAATATCACGCGCTGCACCTTCTCGCGGAGTGGATCTGAGCACCACACCATGTCCCTCCTGAGGAAAATTGAGTTTTGCCTCGTTATATGTGCCTACGTGTTCCCCATCCTATGTTATATGTGCATGATCGATATGCATGTATCCCCCTATGATCGATTAAAGACGCAATTATAGTTGTGTCCAAATCTAGTATGCCAGTTTCCAGTTCTCGTGAAAGCAACGAGTATTAGGCCTATGTTGCCACGTTTTACAGTATGCACGTTAATTCACCGCATTGTCCCCGTTTCTAGGCCTCAAAAGGGCCCGGACACCAGATTCAAGCTCCAGTCTCCTGAACCCACTCCGAGGAGCGATGCAGCCCCCACCTGCATCCCTGACCCTTCACTTATTTCCTGCCGCGCAGTGCGGTGCCCGGCATGGCTCTGCCTGCCTGCCTGCCAAGAATATGTTATGCTTCTAGTTATCAGTTCAGCTCCCCTTCTTCGCATTCCTAAGCTACTGAACCGCATAAACAGTTTCAGCTATAGTCTAGTCTTCCTGTCTCCATGTAAGAGAAGTACGGTATTAATATTCATAGAAGATTCATAGCGCACGCAATACATGTCGAATATATGCATGCACCAGCCTTAGTGTCAAGTAGCCTTTGCCCTGATAACTTTTAGATTCTATCAACATGTACTCCAAACACCAGATACCAGATATGCCATAGGTACATGTCGTCCTGACATCGCAGACTTTAGTCTCCTCTTCTAGTGCAGAAGTCATTGCCCCCAGCTCTCCCCGGTAACACGTCACTGCCCGTTTGCGCGCAGCACTAGGTTAAAGGTTCCAGCTGCTCAGGTAGCCCCCTCCATGTTTCCACCCATTTCATGACACTTTTGTGACGTTCTCATCACATGTCTATGTACACGCCCTGTGCACGCCTTCTTTTCACGCCCATGTCTTCTTATCTTACGCTTGTCACTAGTTACGCCTACTGTATGTAATTATGATGTTTTACTATATATATCTTAAACTGTTGATGAAACGTTGCAGCTGCCTCTCTATTTTATTTCAGGCTGTCCCGATCCTGTCCCCTCCCTTTTGCCTGAATAAAGCCCGTTCGACTCAGATTGCTCGGATCCTGCCTCTTATTTATTGAGCTATCTGTTATTGTTAATGCATTAAAAAATAGTACCGGTAATTAATTATTTATTTACCACAGAAATGGCGCCCGAATAGGTACGAGCCCCTTCCCCACGCGCTGGCGATGTAACGCAGGCCCCCTGATCCTCTGCAGCCGTGACGGAACAATACCGTGCACGTGCAGATATTTCTGCTTCAAGTCTCCCTCAGGCCCACGGAGGAGACGGAGACTGCGGTCCGGCATCCAGATGAGGCGGTGTGGAATGCGGTTCGTCCCGACCAGAGCCCAAGCCGAGAGAGCAAGGTCCGAGGTATCCGGAGGCCCACCTGTAACCGAAGTTCGAAGTTTGTAGTCCGACGTCGTAGCAGTCCAGTCCAGTCCGAGGCCTTCCAGTTTCTGCTTCCTGGTGAGTACCGTTGCGGGGGAAGTATCTAGACAGGATCATTAGTTTGTTCCTGGTCCGATGGGTTTGGGTACACAGATCCAGTCCGACGTATTCACCTAGGTGGATACGGTATGACGTGTCTCTTTGTGGGACCGGTATGTTCTGTACTGTTTTAGCAGTGCATCTAGTAATTCTAGTAAGTCTGTTCTCGAGAAATTCATGTTTTCTGTTTTTCAGTGTATCAGGTAGTATTCTGTTCGAACTGTTATTGATGTATTTCTATGTCGTGGTATGAGTGATTTGTTTGCCATTTCATTACTGTGATTATTGTGTATTGTGTTTCGCAAGTAAAATTCCGAAATGCCTCTGTTCTCGAAATTACGTCAGATAAAGACTAGAAAAGGGTTACTCGAAGAAGCAGTTCCTGTCCCTCCTAGGGACAGTCCTGGACATTTTATGTATCACAAGCATGGCTTAGATGCCATATTATATCTAGACTTATGGGCGGATTATACGAAAGATCTTGGAGAAATATAGATGGCCTGTATCAGGTACATGGGATGACGAGTGCATCATGCGAGTAGAAGAAGCATTATGGAAAAAGAAAGCCAGACAGTCCCAGAAAGATGCCATCGAGTTATGGCGCAAAGAATCTCACAGAAGAACCGAGAAAGAATTCAGAAAAACAGAGTTAAGTAGGGAATCCTCAGAAAAAGCCCAAGAAAGGGACTTAATCGAAGAAGGTGAACGAGTTAGAACAGAACAGTCAGACAGACAGAGAAATGCCCTTATTAAAGGTATGTATCCTCTTCTTGCCGAGGGCTTGCCGAAGGCAACCCCGGAAGCACCCTGTAATTTACCGCCACCATTGGTCCCGATTAAGATAAGTCACAAACCGACCGCAGCTGAAATTTTTCTTTCGTCCTACTTGGACGACAGTCCCAGAATATGCAAATCCTATTCCGCCTGCTCACCCACAGCCTCCCGTTAATAATGTAATTCCTGTTCCTCCAGCCACTGGTCCCGGGGGTCAAGTTAATGTGACAGTACCCCCGGACCAGCCCACAGTAAATGTACCCGCTTTACCAGTCACTTTACCAGCACGTACAGTATTAACTGACGATTCTGGTTCAGGAGCAGTGGGGGGAAGTGCTCCTATCACCCCGCCTCAAGTAAGACGACTGACGCCGCGAGAAGCAGCGTTACAACGTACGCCAAAAGTGGCTACATACACAGACCTCAAGCGACTTCTTACTGACTGTGTATATGATCCAGTTCCAGGCGAAGATTATATGGTATTATATTCAGTACGTTTAAGACGGGTTGCCAACTTTTTGGTCACCCTGCCCGACATGAAGGAACATCTAGACAGAATATATTGTTTTGTCCGTACAGGGGAGAATCCAGGAAGTATTCACGAAGCTATGGCACACAGAAAGGTCGAGATTCAACATATGATTTTACAGTTCCTGATTAACTGTTTAATAAGAGAGCAAGATTATCCTGATAAAGATAAAGACGAGATGAAAGGCCTGATCAGGTGGAGTGACAATATAGCCGAGGGAAAACACAAGACACAAGGTAGTGTAGAAAGTATGTACAAGAAAATTCGTAAGGAAATTATAAGTATACACCAGAAAGAGAAAGCAAAAAGAGAAACTGAGAAAGAGAATGACTCTTCTAGTGAAGAGGTAGACAGCGAGAATCCCTCCAGAATAGCGTATGTAGGTAGAACTAGACTTTCCGACCGACATTCACGCCTAGATTACAAGAATGTTTTTCCTCCTCCAGTACCAGAACAGTGTTCTCTGGAACAAGTATTCCAGGCCACCGATGAAATTCTGAAATCACGAATAGGTTATAGCGAGCTTAGTACTATGTATGAACAAGAACTAGCCCGATCAGCAGTCCGATGGACTAGTGATTCTACCACGTTTCCAGATGAAATAGTGGCCCAAATGTTTCTGAAACTGCCCCCAGCCGAGCAACGTCTGGTGGGTACGTATATGATCCAGCACCTCATTACACTGTATGAGGATCAGCATTCTGATCCAGGTCCTTTACATGATGTATTAAACGAGTTGCTCCTAAACAGATGGAAAGGTCTAGGTACCGATTTAATTAGTATCATTCTAGAACAGCGCCACAAATACAGAACGTTCCTGAATCCACATTTTGTTCCCGTTCCACCCCCAGAAAGAAAATCATTCTACATAGACAGACAGAATCAGTTACGAGAAGTACATCCAGTTAAGGTAGAGGGGGGTGGTCTAGAACGAGTATTTGTTTACACCCCTATCACGAAAATAGAACTTCTAGAAATGAAAAAGTTAATACCCTGTCACGATAAAGATCCAGCAGGGTTCCACCGTGAATTAAAGGACATGCTCCGTATGGGAGAATACACGTATCCTGACATCATTAAAATGTTAAAGGTCCTGTTGCCTGCGGGCATATATGAAAAACTAAAAGAAAAAGAATGGGAGGTGGGAGAGAAAAAGATAGATTGGACCGCATTAGAGACTGAAGATAACACACGAGTTCCAGGTACCGGTCTTGGGGAAAAAGCTAAAGCTTTGCCCGAATTATTGATACAAGTCTTGCCAAGATTACTAGCCACGAAAAAGGAAGACTGGGATGCTATCTCAGCCTGTAAACAGAAACAAGACGAGGATACTAGTGATTTCTATTCTAGATTTGAGAAATGTTTCATTATTAATAGTGGTCTGAAAACAAGTAGTGAATCATATCCACATCTTTTTGTTACCAAACTAGTAGAGAATTCAAGTCCACAAGTTAAAAATCGAGTACTGAAAGTCGAAAGTACCTGGCAAGCTAATACTCCGTCACAGATGCTCCAGATGCTACAGTACCACCAGAACAGAATTAGGGAAGAGCAGGAACACGAAAGGAGACGTATGAAAGACACGAAAATGAAAGTGTTAGTTGCACAGTCTGTTCCACAAGACAGTCAGAAGAGGGGTCCGAATCAAGCCAGTCATCCTGCAGCTCCCGGTAAAGGGACATGCAATTACTGTAAACAGCCAGGTCATTATATAAATGAATGTGCAGTTCTGAAACACAACATAGCTACAGGTAAAACGAAAGAGAGACCACGCCCGTCTAGACAAGAACAAGTTTCACAGAATTCTCTGTCACCGCAGAATGCACCACAGACAGTTACAGTACCGCAGCCTATAGCTGCCACACAGCACGTTACACAGCAGATGTACCAGTACGCACAGTCAGAGTACCCAGATTATCAGCTGTATTCATGAAACAGCCTAGAGAGGGAGGTAGGCTTGCCTCATCGAGATTCCTGTAGATCAAGAGGGTCCCTATGTACACAGTCAAGTATTAGGGAAAGACAGAGTTTCTGATTGATACAGGGGCAAGTAGGACTACCATCAGTCATGACGAGGTTCCAGGGGCTCCACTCTCAGGCTCTAGAAATGTTTCCCTTGGATTTTCAGGAAAGCCTATTGTTAATGAAATATCGAAACCAGTTTCTCTAGAAGTTGGTCCATTGTCCCGAACTACAGATTTGTTACTCACGAAATCATGTCCAGAAAATTTATTAGGCATTAAGACTCTGAAAGAATTAGGCGCAGTTATATGTTGCTCCCCAGAAGGGGTGCGACTGTTTCTGAGAGACTTTAAAGGTCATTATGTGTTGCGTGATTTTGATCCAAGATTATTGAATGTACCACAGCATTTATGGGCGCAAGGTCCAACTGATGTAGGTTGTATGCACATCACACCCCATCGTGTCACTCTGAAGAAAGGTGTTGTATTACCACGAATCCGACAGTACAAATTGCCACCTGAGGCTGTAGCAGCCTTATCCAAAATTATTGACGAGCTGATTGGTCAAGGAGTAGTTGTAGAAACTGACTCCAATGTATGTAATTCTCCTATTATTCCGATTCTGAAACGTACTGATCCAAATGCACCTCCAGTTTATCGATTAGTGATTGACCTTCGAGAACTTAATAAATGTATCATACCCCAGTACCCAGTGGTTCCAGATATTTCTTCTCTATTGACAGCCATTGATTCCGAAGCTACGTTCTTCACTGTTATCGATCTCAAGAACGCATTCTTTAGTGTCCCCATTCATCCAGACAACCAGTTTCTTTTCGGATTCTGTTTAAATGGAAGAAGCTATAAATTTACACGAGCTCCTCAAGGTTTCACAGAAAGTCCTAGTATTTACAGTCAAGCACTTAAGACAACTAGACAATATTCACATGCCAACTGACACTGCTCTGCTCCAGTATGTCGATGATCTATTGATCACAGCCCGTTCTGAACGTGACTGCGAACGTGCGTCACTTACAGTCCTGTATTTCCTGGCCGAGATGGGGCACAAGGTGTCCCCTTCTAAATTGCAATTCTGTGTCCAGCAAGTGGTCTACCTTGGACACTTACTGTCCAAGAGGGGTAGGCAGTTGACACCTGACCGTATCCAGTTAATAGCACATCTTCCACAGCCCAAGACACAGAAGGAGGTACAAGCTTTTATCGGCCTCACTTCTTACTGCAGACAATGGATTCCTCAGTATGCATATCTAGCCAAGCCACTGATACAGTTAACGACACAGGAGGCAGCCGTATCGACTGTCCTCCCTTGGACCCAAGAACACACACTTGTTTTCAATGAGTTAAAGAGAGCTTTATGTAATGCACCTGTTCTAGCAACACCGAACTACAGTAAGCCTTTTACACTTTTTGTCACTGAACGTGATGGTACTGCATTGTCTGTTCTGACCCAAGATCAAGCATGACAATACAAGCCCTGTGCTTATTTTTCTAGCACATTAGATCCGGTGGCCCAGGCGCTGCCTGCGTGCCTCAAGTCAGTTGCAGCCACAGCTCTAGCTATCAGACAAAGTGATTCCATAGTGTTAGGACATTCCCTGACAGTACAAGTTCCACACTCCGTGGAAGTTCTTTTAAACCGAACACAGACTCAGCACTTGACAATTGCACGTTTAACAGGTTATGAACTGACACTGTTCCAGCCACACATAGAAATCAGACGCTGCAACATTTTAAATCCAGCTACACTGTTACCGTCAGTTACCTCAAATACTGCCACACATGACTGTGTGGAAGTTGTTAACACCATGACAAAGCCAAGACGAGACTTGACCGACATTGCATTACCTGATCCCGACATGACACTTTATGTGGATGGTTCATGTATGAGAACAAGTACAGGAGAACTAGTAGCCGCGTACGCAGTGACTACTGAAGCTGAAGTTATAGAAACACATCGTATTGACACCCTGTCTGCTCAAGCAGCAGAGCTAGTCGCTCTGACCCAAGCCTGCATACGAGCCAAGAACCTGAAAGTAAACATATACACAGATTCACGTTATGCATTCGGAGTCGTACACGACTTTGGAGTGCTCTGGCAAGAAAGAGGTTTTATGACTTCTCACGGAACCAAGATTCAGCATGGCCCTCTCATTCAAGCTCTGTTAGATGCAATACATTTACCAACAGCTATCGCCATCATGAAGTGCAAGGCACATACGAAAGTCACGGACATCATTTCCCAGGGTAACGATCTAGCAGATCGAACAGCCAAGCTTACAGCTCAGACTCCAGACATTCCAGTTAACACAATACAGACACACATTCCAGATCAGACTACTTGTATGACAGTTAAGGACCCTACACAAGATGTAATAGATATACAGTTACATGCTACTCCCGATGAAATCAAGAAATGGTCTGAACAAGGAGGGGTCCAGACAGATCAAGGATGGTTGACTAGGGGAAAAGCCACATGGTTTCTCCCCGACTCTATGGTTCAAGTCATTATTAACACCGCACATAGTCCAGCACACTTAGGAGAAAAAGCCATGCTAGACAGTATTCAGAACCTCTGGTTTAACAAGCATTTACGAGCAGCAGCCAAGCAGAAAGTGCGTACCTGCATGATCTGTTGTCAGTTCAATCCAGGTAAAGGTGTCCCGGTGGAACATGGTGGATTCCATCCTCCTGACCACCCTTTTGAAGTCCTCCAGATGGATTATATTCAGATGGAGCGATGTCGAGGTTTCAAGTATGTCCTCGTAGTTGTATGCGCTTTGTCCAGGTGGACAGAAGCATATCCAGTCCCAGATTACACTGCCAGGCAGTTGGTTCGTGAGTATTTTCCCCGCTATGTATTGCCTAGGGTCGTGTATTCAGATAACGGCCAGCCATTCTCATCCGAACTTATGAAACAAGTATCCCTTCTGTTAGGGTACCAGTGGAAGTTCCACTGTGTACGACATCCCGAAGCAGCCGGTCTCGTAGAGAGACATAACCAGACCCTGAAAATCCGTATTTCCAAGGTATGTGCAGAGAAAGGTGTAGATTGGATGGTAGCACTGCCAGTCGCCCTTTTCTATATGAGAATGGTCGCTCACTCCCGTTCAGGTCTGTCTCCTTATGAGATAGTGTTCGGTCGTCCCCCAAACATGTGGGGTACACCTAGACCACGTACAATTACAGATGTGGACAGTAATATGCTGACAGATTACCTGGCCTCCTTGATGTCTGCACTACAATCTTGTTGTTCACAGGTTGCCGCTGCTTTTCCAGACAACACCGAAGTGAAACCGCATGAGGTCGTTCCAGGCGACCTTGTCCTCGTGAGGAATTTTGATCGTTCAAGTCCGCTGGAAGGAGCCCCGCCTTGTACTACTTACAACCAGGACGGCCGTGAAGATCGAGGGAAGAAAAGGGTGGCTACATTCCAGTCATGTCAAAAGATTTCATGGACTCAAACCAAAGACTTCTCAAAGACTGCCCCGTTCTCAAGGACTGCCCAGACACTGAATCTAAACTTCCCCTGTTAGAGAAAACTCCGCAGCAGGAGTATAAACAGAAATTGAGGTCTAGTAAGTCAGCCAGTTTAATTGTCTAAGTCCCTCTCGGGTGAAACGGTTAGACAGGTTCCTGACATGTATGAGATAGACCCACACAGTGAGAGAGTTAGTCGAAACTCTAAGAGAATACGTTATCAAAAGAATCTTCGAAGTAGATGTATCGCTACTCTGTTTTTTCTGATATTTCTGAGTCTTATGGTTACTTGCATAAGTTATGCTTTACATTTATGTTTTCCCATTTCACATGTACATATGTTTTCTAATGTTACAGTAGAGCACACATTTAGTGACCTGCCTCCTCACGAGTTATCCTATCGTCTTGCCATGCGTAATAATACTTTTATCCGAATGCTACACTATTCACACCAGACCAGCAATGCCACTAATTGTTGGGTGTGTGGTCGACTCCCCCCTTTTCAGACAACGAAGGGAGTTCTGCCACTCTTTCCCTATCCATTTTCACACAATGGTTCGTGTGGAGCATGGTCCACGTTAACGTCATCCTCAAATGATATGTCCCTTCTGAATAGAACATGTTTCCCAGACAAGGAAGGACTTTCCCATAGAACAGGGTTAGATCTAGAAAATGAAGTATATGATCTAGGTAATTATTCCTCGAATTTCATGGTTTTGAATGTTCAGTCCGAGACTACTCCAGATTTGCCTGCTATTTCAGTTCTACCCGTCAAAGGCGAATTATGTGTCCTTTGTCCCCAATTCGGGCGTCTCTAAAAGAGACTCCCTATCAGCATTGTAGCCCCCCCTATGTTCCTGGGGTCTGTCCTGTTCTTCGCTGCCTGATCCAGAAGTTTCGGAAAATGTAATTCTTTTATTACTTCCCCCTCTAGAATAGATAGGTCTTTGTTGGTAGGGTCTATCACCCCGGGGTTCGTTTCTGTTGGTATAGTAATCTTTATTAGTGTAGGGGTAAACTACCTCTTCCGAATACTTCTCTACATCCCTTTTGAATTTTTTAAGTTTTTTATTAGTAAGGTATTCCCTATAACCTTCAACATCATGGTTAATTTCCTCAAGTTTCTTTTTTGCTTCCTCAAGAACTGGTGACTGCTTAAATTGTGTTTCTAACTTGTCTATTTCTTGTTTCTCTAGATCTATGATCTCTTGTGCCGTTTCGATGATTAATATGAGCCAATCGCGGCTGCAACGATTAGCTATTAATGTCCAGGTCTCTATAAATTTTGGATGTTCGATAAAGAGACCTGGTTCATTCCGGACTTGCAAACCCACCACACTCGAACATAAAACACTAGCGTAATTTGCTCATGCGAAGAAAAAAAAAACTGCTGCCAGATCGGCGTCGCAGCTTTATGTAAAAGATTCATGGGAAATGCTTAATCCGCGTGCGCATCCCCTCCCCACGCAAATATCACGCGTTGCACCTTCTCGCGGAGTGGATCTGAGCACCACACCATGTCCCTCCTCAGTCTGTCTCCATCACCTCTGCGGCTTCCCCAGTCTACAGTACACTGAGGACACCCTCCAGATCTTCTCCAAAAAGTATTTCTGGTCTCTTAGTTTGACCTCTTTTATCCACCACTACCGCTCCTCCACCTCACCTTGAACCCCTGCAGGGGTTCACAGCCACTCTCGCCTCACCGTAACCTGAGCCTCGCAGTGCGGTCTCTCCCTCGATCAGCTCGCACCCTCACAGCCCCACCCCCTGCATTAAACTACAGCTTTCAATCTGCGGCTTCTCTTACCATCCTCCTCTCACAAGCTCTTCCTCCCTCAGCCCTGCATCACCACGAACCGTCTCGCCCACCGACACTCCCTCCCTGCAGTTCTACAGCCTCCCCCCTCGACCTCACAACTCCTCAGTCACCCACCCTCTGTCTCACCCCACCCAGTCATACCTCCCAGCCTCGCATCACACGCTCACCTCACCCCTATCCCTCACCTGTCACCCCCTGCACGCTCTCACCCTCCACTCGCCCCTCCCCATTGCATCTCTCACCCCTGCATCACCCCACTCATTCCCCATCCTCGCAGTGTCCCTCTGCATCCTTCATCCCGCCCTGTGTCTCACACCCTGCATCACCCCCACACTCCCAGCGGCTCACCCCATTCACGCTGAACGCTAGCAGTGTTTGTTGCATCTCGTGATTGACCCCTTCGAGCCCTCGCCCTGCCGGTCGGTGCTGCTGGGAGCCATGCCTGCCCTCCTCCGGAGCGGATTCCTCAGTCTGCCTTAAACATCTACCCTTTGGGACTGTCCTTGTACTCAGCACCACTGCCCTGCACCTTGTCACGGGGGGCAGGAGCACTCGGACGCCCGAACAGCCCGTGGGAGGGTAAATTGACCAGAGAGAAACTTTTCATTTGAGGAGGGAGGGGAGTTTAAAGGGCTGAGGATAACGTCCAGTGGGAAGCTGCGGAAGGAGCGAGGAGTGCAAGAGCCAAGTCAAAGGTGAGTGCCCCCCAACCCCGGGGGTGGGGGTAGGTGTGTGTGTTTGAGGCCTAGGGAAGGATAAGGGGCATGGGCTGTGGTGTCCATGAGCAGGAAGAGTTACACATCCCTATGCAGTGAAGTCTACATACCTCCCTCAGTGCACCTCAACCTACAGCTGCCAGAGAACGAGGTCTACACAGCTGTCAGTGCATCCCCTGCACCCTTATGCAAGAGAAGTGTGGCCTACACAGCTCGGTTAGTGCATCTCAAGCACTCGACTGCCAGAGACTGAGGTCTACACAGCTCGGTTAGTGCATCTCAAGCCCTCGACTGCCAGAGACTGAGGTCTACACACCTCTCTGTGCATTTCACCCCTGCTGCCAGAGACTGAGGCCTTATCATACACCTCTCTGTGCATTACAACCCCGCTTCTGCCAGAGACTGAGGTCTACACATCTCTCTGTGCATTTCACCCCTGCTGCCAGAGACTGAGACCTCATCACACACCTCTGTGCATTACAACCCCGCTTCTGCCAGAGACTGAGGCCTTATCATACACCTCTGCATTTCACCCCTGCTGCCAGAGACTGAGGCCTTATCATACACCTCTCTGTGCATTTCACCCCTGCTGCCAGAGATTGAGGTCTACACAGCTGTCAGGGCATCTCCTGCACCCTGATGCAAGAGAACTGTGGCCTACACAGCTCGGTTAGTGCATCTCAAGCACTCGACTGCCAGAGACTGAGGTCTACACACCTCTGTGCATTTCACCCCTGCTGCCAGAGACTGAGGCCTTATCACACACCTCTCTGTGCATTACAACCCCGCTTCTGCCAGAGAACTGAGGCCTACACATCTCTTAGGGCATCTCAAGCACTCGACTGCCAGAGACCGAGGTATACACATCTCTGTGCATTTCACCCCTGCTGCCAGAGACTGAGGCCTTATCACACACCTCTCTGTGCATTACAACCCCGCTTCTGCCAGAGACTGAGGTCTACACACCTCTCTGTGCATCTCACCCCTGCTGCCAGAGACGGAGGCCTTATCACACACCTCTCTGTGCATTACAACCCCGCTTCTGCCAGAGAACTGAGGCCTACACATCTCTTAGGGCATCTCAAGCACTCGACTGCCAGAGACCGAGGTCTACACATCTCTGTGCATTTCACCCCTGCTGCCAGAGACTGAGGCCTTATCACACACCTCTCTGTGCATTACAACCCCGCTTCTGCCAGAGACTGAGGACTACACATCTCTGTGCATTTCACCCCTGCTGCCAGAGACTGAGGCCTTATCACACACCTCTGTGCATTTCACCCCTGCTGCCAGAAACTGAGGCCTTATCATGCACCTCTGTGCATTACAACCCCGCTTCTGCCAGAGAACTGAGGCCTACACATCTCTCTTAGGGCATCTCAAGCACTCGACTGCCAGAGACCGAGGTCTATACACCTCTCTGTGCATTTCACCCCTGCTGCCAGAGACTGAGGCCTTATCACACACCTCTCTGTGCATTACAACACCGCTTCTGCCAGAGAACTGAGGCCTACACATCTCTTAGGGCATCTCAAGTTGCAACACCTATTGCATTGTAATCCGTGTACCAAGGTGTGCATATTAATGCACACCTTGTAGGTTTTATAAACACAAAGTTAAAGCATTGTAATGACAACGAAAATAACCTTCAACATCTTGGAAAGAATGTTTATGCTATTGCATGGTTTTCTATCACATTAATAAAAACCATTACCGTTTCCAATGCCAATAGCTCACACTCGTGGAAATGCGCTGCAATAGATTGCGTATTTGCAAAACTTAGCATTTTAAATTACAAAAGCTTTTATGGATAAGGAGAAACATTGGGTGAGGAGTAAGATGTGTAGGCTCTGTCTTGATATAAGAGTGGAGGGGGAATGCTGAACGGGGTATTTCGCCTTCTGCCAGTGGTCAACATTTGCCTTTAAAGCTACTGAAGGTATGTGCCTGCCTATCCCTTATTATGGAATAGCTGTGATTTCAGGGCTGTACCTTGTAAGACTGCATGTGATCGATGTAAAGTATGGTCTTTTTTATTTGAGCAATGTTAATAAAAAAAGATTTTTTTTAACCCATAAATTCTCATGGAGTGCTTACTACTAGAACAAAATAGTTCTTTGAAGGGCAAGCAATGGAACCAGAGATGCATGCCAATCAAAGCAATTGTAAAGGGGGAACAGCCCATGGGATGCCCAAGTACAAGTTTGACAAGCTGGGGCACCAATAAGAAGCAGGCGAATGATAGTGACAATGAAAGCCAAACAATGATAACTATAGGCGAACTCCAAGCCCATCTAGGTTCACACTAAGCCCCAATACAGCTCGCAAAAGACAGAACATGCATTGTCTAGACCTGGACGCAAAAGCTTCACATATTAACTCCAAACACAATAGCAGCAACTTTGATGCTCACGATAAACTTTGTGTGTGCACCAGTGCACCATTTGTGAGAATGAACAGGGTTACTGAAAATGCTTTTTTGGGAAATACGGTCAATTTGTTAATCCTCTCATGCGTAACTGCACTTTCTGAGGGACCCAACTAAAGTGTCACATTGATAACTGAATACTCTCTAAGAGAACATTGTCAAATGTTTATTAGATATAGAAAAACATGGTTTACGGGAACATATAATTCATTTGCTCCAATAGGATTTCAAGCAATCATCTTTACACATTAATGCTCACGTAGATTCCCAACAGAACGGAGCCCAGAAAAAAAACGCACCCTTATATGGAGATGGTTTGCATAGCAGGTGTTACCCAACAACAAAGTCCACCCAGACCACCTTCCCCCATTAAAAAAATACAAACACACGCACCTCCATCCGGGGAGGGGATAGTGCTACACCATAAGTAAAAGCCATCTACAGACATGGATTCTACTTTAGAATATACCACAGGAAAATCTTGCAGGTTTAGCACTTTGATCACACAAACAAGTAAAATGATTAAAATACAAAACAGATAAAGGAAAAACTATTTGTTTTGCCTTTTTGAAAGTTTTCTTTCCCCTTTGAAGTGGCGACATGGCTCAACAAGACAAGTACTCGCCGCTAACACGTAGGTACAAACTCGGGTCAAAGGACTGAATGTATCCAAAAACTTTCACCCCCTTATTTTCTGTGCACTTAAATGATATAATAGAAAAAGGCACATTAAAAATGCATTCAAGAGATAAACGAGCCAGATATACATGAAAATTAAATAAGAGATAAAGACACAGAAAGGGGCTGCACTATCTATACAAGGCGCAAATCACTATCTTTACAGGTAAGGACGAACGGGAAGATCGTGCCTGTGAAGGAGGCATTGAAGAACGTGTAGATGTGCTCCATGGTGCCAGGATTGAATACAGAAAGTCTGCCATGCATGTAGTCTAGATACACTCCCACCTTCCTTGGATGGTCACGCAGGGACAACGCTGTTATTTCAGGGTAAGTGTGCGCCACATAGTCCCGGGCATTCTTCCCCACAACCCAGACTCCTTTTTCAGGTGGCCATGTGAATCCTTGCTCCCTGCTCACAGACTCTCCCATTACCCCAACAAGCCACCCAGTTCCATCCTGCAGCACTTCCACCTCCCAGTAATACCTCCCTGATGTGAACCCTTTGGCCCCGAGCACGCAGGGGTAGTTGGAGAATCTCTTGGGTGTGTTTGGTATGGGCAGTTCTTGTGTGTTATGTCTCACCCGCTTCCGTCCCTCCGACAGCACAAGAATGCGATTAGCGGTGCGGGCATCAAAGGTGACCACAACTTTGTAACACTTCACCTCCAGTTTCAGATTCTGAAACACCACCTCCCTGCACCGCTTCAGGGTTCCTTTGATGTCCCTCAGGAGTTCCCACGCCGGCTCTTTACACTTCTTCTCCAGCTCCAAAATCAGGGTACTGAGGGAAGCAGCCTGATTAGACAGCTTCCCCATGTTTGTACTCTCCACCTGGGTCAGAACTCGATCTATGTCTGCCATGATCGATTGTAGTTTCTGCTCTTTGTTTTTCAGGAGGAAACGGAGGCCCTCAATCTCAGACACGATGTCCAGCTTGCTGACTTCCAGCTTCTTCATCTGGGCTTTATATTGCTCGCCGTTGCGTTTGGCTTCCAGTAGGCCTTCCATCTCTTCTGACAGAGGGCCCAACCATCCTTCAAGTATTTCCTTGTAGAAAAGTAAACACAGTTAAATAGTGTATACACTTTAACCAAGAGAATGTAGCAGATGCGCCCCTTTAGTACAGTTCAGCAATCCACTTTGTCGGTGTAGTACAACTGGGACCATTGGCGCTCTTCTGATGCAGAAATATTTTCAAGAATTCTTGTAGTTTAACTAATTACATGCAATAAAGTGTAAAAAAAACCTGTTGACAGCAGGTGCACTGTTCGTGAATACTTAAATAAACAAAAACATCATTATAAGGAAGCGGATCACATCTAAGGGGCAACGAAGTAGACTTTAATACACTATTGTTTGTGTGGAGCCACAGCCCAAATGCATATCAAATTACTTGAATCGGACTTCCAGTGGGAAGAAGATTTGCAAACATTAAAAAGACAGAACCCCAGCGATAAGAACACCTCAATGCTGCACTGGAACCTAGTAGAAGTCTTACAAGTCCAGTTTACTATTATCCAAGAAATAATGAGATACACTATGTCAGATAAAGCACTGAAACTAGAAGACTGCATTAAAGATGTGACAAACGGTCTGCAAAAATGTTAACTGATATGTTACTAAACTGCACTCTAATTATAGTGGCTATGACAGCTGTTAACTATATCAGAACAAGCATTTGCAATGCAATCAGTCTAGTCTTTGGGACCTTATATGTATTAAGCTATGCAGCACATTATCCTCGGTGCTGAAACATCTACTGCTCTTTAAAATGAAGGGAAAGTACGCACCAAACTGCAGAACACGCCAGGTATGGGAACACATTGAGAGAAATACTGCTTATAAGCAGGAAATTGTAATGCCCAAAGCTCTATTTTTAATTTAAAAAGCAGCCCCTACAATGGTCACAAAACTGAAAATACAAGTTTTGAAAAAAAAATGTATTGTCTATGGGTGCTCATTGAATACAAGTTTATATGGCCTGGAATCTAGGGAATGCTAAAGTGATTCTGGTATTTTACCGACCTTTACTGGTCGTTGTCTATCAAGACAGTTAAATAGAAGCAGTTGAACAGAAAAAAAAAACCTAAGCTTAGGTGGAAGCAGACCAGTCCTAGGGTAATCTCCAGATGCCACAAAGTACATACAACAGACCTTCCAAACAGTGCAAGTGCTGTCTACGCTCGACCTAAAAAGGGGGTACCCTATGTGAAAAATAGATGGGTCGCCAAGAACTTGGTAACAATGCAAGAAAAAAATCCTCCTGACCACTTCTTTCTAGCGAGTCAATATATGTACCCCAATGCCTACAGAGAAATCTGATGCTAAAAGTCAACCAGGTAAAGCATGCGCTCAACTTCTTGTAATGACGCAACGCTGCGAAAATACTTTTTCTGCTAGCTCGTTCCATTTTATTGGCTAGATAATCCTGAATGCATTGCTCATATTATTAGTTAGTGTTACGGCTCTCCAGTGCATTCATTTTAATGTTTCTTATAAAATTATTACAACCAGAGATAAAAGTAAATCTAAAATACTCTCAATTGCACCCGGTCTTCCAAAATGTTCTAAGAAAAAACAAACCACCTCGCCTGTGTCCCATAGCAGCACTTTAGTTTAAATATTCCACTTCCAATAGATAAGAAACATTTAGCTTCGATGAAAAGCAAGTGGAATCCCAATTAAAACGATGTGAAGTGATAATGGATATTAACTTATCTAAAAAGAGTATTTCGTTTGCTCCATAGATATTTACTGCAAGTCTTTATGAAGTACAGAAAAGCAGTCGTGTGAATTCCTTTGTCGTGTCATTCGCTATGTTAAAAATGGCTCCCAAAGTGCACAAATTGAGTCTAACATCTTCATGAACTGCTTTCTCGTAACCGTGTCGAATCATTCTATAGTTAGTGGGTCATTACAGAGAAGAATGGATTACTGGAACTATATCCGGGACTGCCCTACCTGGTCAATCAGCTAAGGATGGCCCGGAGTGATGTCACCTGCATGAGCTTATGCCTCTAATCCGAAATACCAGCACCGGCTCCCAGTCAGACAATGGTCCCCTTTTAAACTCTTCTTTTAGGTCGAGTCTACTACACGGGTTTGAGCAGGCCGTCTTGTGGCGTATCAAAACCATAGAGCGTATTGGAGCCCACAGACTACTCCCCCTTTGGTTGGCGTTCTTAGTCAGTCATTTTCCCTCTTCTTTAGTGCCCTGGCTCGTCAATCTCCCGTGGAACGTTGCCTCTTTACCATCAATTTGACTGGCATTTCTGCTTGCTTTTCAAGCTGAACTTTGTGCAAAGCACTCCATGAGGACTTTTTTGCCGTTTCCAGTAAGCAGGCCTCTCCTCCCGCAGCCCACCCTTCTGCGCTCGCCTGTGCACCACTCCACTGTATTTCTCCCCGTTATCTCCAGCGCTGTCTGCAGTGTTGTCACCCTACCCCTGCTGTTATTTGGAGGTCGAACCCCTGTTGCTTTCGCCTCCCCACCCGTCTTAGCATGTTACCCAATGCGCCACCCAGTCCCCAATTGCATCGGTTTCCCTCTCGCAAGCTTTTCCTTCTTTAGTGTCCGAACAAACTCGGATCGGCAACAAAAAAGCTAGCGTGCAGAGAAGCCAACATAGCTGTATTAGTTTATAGGAGTGATGCGAGCGCCTACGAAATAACGGGGATGTATTTAACTTTAAGTAAGAGGTTTCTCCATAGCTGATCCGAATGCTTAACACCATAGCCAATCGGTTAGAATGGCGAGGCCCATTGGGTTTGTCAGTGCTGGTCCCGTTTTTGGGCAGTTTGACTGGTCCTATGTATATTCAGCACATTTCTGCTGCATCAACGCTCTATACTTCTCTCTCCAACAGCTAATTGCTTAGACAGTAAACATGTTCAGCTCCATGGTAGTTGAAAAGACTACTTTCTCCCCATTTGTACGTGTGTAAGCCATTTGGGAACCGCGGGTGTCAAAAAGGTCTAGGGACCTTATCTCGTTTGAAACTTCTGTTAATTATTCCCATAAGATCTCACATTGTTTACATGTATAGTCGATTTATGTCGCTTCCCCGGATGGACAGCAGTCTTCTTGAACCTACAAGTGTTGGAGGCAGGTATAAGGCATGGATCTTTTGGGGCGGCAGGGGGGGCTATCCAAGCCCAGTGGAACAAGCTTCCACGGGCGGATTGCGACCAGGAATAAGAATATTTCGACGTTTTACTCCTCATCTAGTGCAGAGCAATCATGCACGTCATTGTGGCACGTAGGCCAGTGGTTTATTTAAATGCACGGATCATTCCATATCCCCATGACCTCTTTACAAGATAAATCTACACAAACAATGCGGTAGGGCATTCCTCTGGGCCTGCCTCGGCCCTCTCGCGCCTGCGCTGGACCCCCTGGTTACCTTGTAGACCCTGGCCGCCTCGGCCCTCTCGCGCCTGCGCTGGACCCCCCTGGTTACCTTGTAGACCCTGGCCGCCTCGGCCCTCTCGCGCCTGCGCTGGACCCCCCTGGTTACCTTGTAGACCCTGGCCGCCTCGGCCCTCTCGCGCCTGCGCTGGACCCCCCAGGTTACCTTGTAGACCCTGGCCGCCTCGGCCCTCTCGCGCCTGCGCTGGACCCCCCAGGTTACCTTGTAGACCCTGGCCGCCTCGGCCCTCTCGCGCCTGCGCTGGACCCCCCAGGCCACCCTGGTTACCTTGTAGACCCTGGCCGCCTCGGCCCTCTCGCGCCTGCGCTGGACCCCCTGGTTACCTTGTAGACCCTGGCCGCCTCGGCCCTCTCGCGCCTGCGCTGGACCCCCCAGGCCACCCTGGTTACCTTGTAGACCCTGGCCGCCTCGGCCCTCTCGCGCCTGCGCTGGACCCCCTGGTTACCTTGTAGACCCTGGCCGCCTCGGCCCTCTCGCGCCTGCGCTGGACCCCCCAGGCCACCCTGGTTACCTTGTAGACCCTGGCCGCCTCGGCCCTCTCGCGCCTGCGCTGGACCCCCCTGGTTACCTTGTAGACCCTGGCCGCCTCGGCCCTCTCGCGCCTGCGCTGGACCCCCCTGGTTACCTTGTAGACCCTGGCCGCCTCGGCCCTCTCGCGCCTGCGCTGGACCCCCCTGGCCCCCCTCGTTACCTTGTAGACCCTGGCCGCCTCGGCCCTCTCGCGCCTGCGCTGGACCCCCCTGGTTACCTTGTAGACCCTGGCCGCCTCGGCCCTCTCGCGCCTGCGCTGGACCCCCCTGGTTACCTTGTAGACCCTGGCCGCCTCGGCCCTCTCGCGCCTGCGCTGGACCCCCTGGTTACCTTGTAGACCCTGGCCGCCTCGGCCCTCTCGCGCCTGCGCTGGACCCCCTGGTTACCTTGTAGACCCTGGCCGCCTCGCGCCTGCGCTGGACCCCCTGGTTACCTTGTAGACCCTGGCCGCCTCGGCCCTCTCGCGCCTGCGCTGGACCCCCCTGGTTACCTTGTAGACCCTGGCCGCCTCGGCCACGGGGCGCACGCAGTGGGACCGGTGCTCCCGGCACCGCACGCACCCGGCGCAGACCAGCGCCCGGTCCTCCTCGCAGAAGAGCTGCAGCGGCTGCCCGTGCTGCTCGCAGCGGGCCTCCTCGGACACGCAGCGCCGCTTCACCAGCTTCACGATGTTGCCCAGCTCCCAGTTGGGCCGCAGGTCCCTCTTGTAGGAGGCCCGGCGGCAGCGGGGGCAGGGCAGGCAGCCGCCGGGGCCCTGCTCGCAGACCTCCACGCAGGCGCGGCAGAAGTTGTGGCCGCAGTCCACGGACACCGGGTCGCGGAAGAAGTCCAGGCAGATGCAGCAGGTGACCTCGGCCTTCAGGTCCGGGAAGCCGTTGGACGCCATTGTGGAAGGCCCCGGACACCTCTGACAGAGACCGCCTCGGTGCCCGCTCTGAAGCACTCAACGCTCGCGGGTCGCGCGCGCTTTGTTTATAAAGTGGAGCTGCGAAGTCCTGCTCTCGCGAGACGCTCGCGGGAAAACAAGCGCAACTTCCCTTGAAAAAAAGACTGTTCCTTTAACACCCCCACCCAATCGTGTTCCACTTGATGGCAGGTCTTCTCACAGAATAAATGTATTAACTGAAGAAACAGCATACAGAAACGCGTCTGTGCTTGTTTAGGACGTTGTTCACCCATAGCATATGTTAATTAGTAACGTGTAAGCGTTTCTTCACTGTTGAGGAAAAGATTTTATTATTTCGTCAAAAATATTTAAATGCTCATAGCAGAAATATTACCCAACCGTCGAGGCTGTCTTCTTCTCTGTGATGTGGGTTTGAGGGGTGGTAATAATGTCGTAGACAAGCCATGATGCGAGGCGTGTATGCGTGTCAGTCCTCTTTCTTTTTCAATTGGTTCCCTCTTTCCCGTCACGTTTTACCAAGCGGCACGCAGTACAGTCCCTTTTATGCGTTCTTGGTGTCTTGCTTAACTACCAGGGTTGCGCAATTGTACTCGGGCGCGTGAGCCCGTGCTCTCTCGACGTCTGGCGCACCTTCCCTGACTTCACTGGCTCCTGTGTCTACTTCCTCAGTCCCTTCTTTAGCTCATGCCGAGCAGGTGCGCTGTCGCTCTGCGCAGGCGTAGTGAGCACACCCTGCCTGGCTCACTCTGTCAACCTGTCAATGCGCAGGCGTAGTGAGCGTCCCCTGCCTGACTTCCGTGCCCTGTTATACTTCCGCAGTCCCTTCTTTAGCTCATGCCGACCTGTCAGTGTGCGCAGGCGCGGTGAGCCTGTGCCGGAGCTCGCAGCCCTCTCGTACCTTTCACCCGTGTCCGGGCGGAGCAGCCTCCGGGGAGGAAGGAGCCGAGGGTCCGCCGAGGTGAGTGTGGGGGCCGGGACGGCAGCGGGAGTGGGAACCTTGGGGCCGGGCTCGGGGGGAGGCATGGGGCTCTGCGCGGGTAGTTTCCAGGGGTGGGGGGTGCAGGGTCCGCCTGTCCCCCTCCCCGGGGTGCTCGTGGGTAGGCCCGGAGCCGGGAAGGCTGTCGTGACGGGTCTGTTCACGGGTGGCAGCCCCCCTCTGCCTCGGTGGAGGGTGTCAGTCGGTTCCGTGTGTGTTGAGCAACGCGTTCCCATGAAGTGTGTGCTCTGGGCTCTCACTTTGACTGGTGACTAGTATTGTATTGTAATTGCCTTTATATAGTGCTTGTTACCCCTGAGGCGGCGTCGAAGTGCTATTTCTGCAAGTAGCAGAACACATAGAGGATTAGTGTTGAATTAGTACAGTGAAACAAGTACATTTTAAGTGGTGGATAGGTTAGTCAGTTATTTGGAATGATAGCAGAAGGATAGAGGAGGACAAAGGGTTTGTATTTATATAGCGCTTGTTACCCCTGATGGGGTGTTGACACACGCTATTCAGGAAGCCCATAACGGATTAGTGGTGAATTAATATGGTGAAATATGAAGTCATTTCAGTGGTGGATATTAGTCATTTGGAGTGAGAAGGATAGCGGAGGGATAATAGGGAAGAAATGTTTGCATTCATATAGCACTTGTTACCCCTGATGGGTGTAGAAGCGCTTTCCTTGCGAGGAAGACGACACTCTGGAACCCATAAAGGATTAGTGTTGAATTAGTATAGTGAAACATGCAAGTCCATTTTAAGTGGTGGATAGGTTAGTCAATTATTTGGCATGATAGCAGAAGGACAGAGGAGGACAAAGGTTTGTATTTATATAGCGCTTGTTGACGCACGCTATTTAGGAAGCCCATAAAAGATTAGTGGTGAATTAATATGGTGAAATATGAAGTCATTTCACTGGTGGATATTAGTCATTTGGAGTGAGAAGGATAGCGGAGGGATAATAGGGAAGAAATGTTTGCATTCATATAGCACTTGTGACCCCTGATGGGTGTTGAAGCGCTTTCCTTGCGAGGAAGACGACACTCTGGAACCCATAAAGGATTAGTGTTGAATTAGTATAGTGAAACATGCAAGTCCATTTTAAGTGGTGGATAGGTTAGTCAATTATTTGGCATGATAGCAGAAGGACAGAGGAGGACAAAGGTTTGTATTTATATAGCGCTTGTTGACGCACGCTATTTAGGAAGCCCATAAAGGATTAGTGGTGAATTAATATGGTGAAATATGAAAGTCATTTCAGTGGTGGATATTAGTCAGTTACTTGGAGTAAGAAGGATAGCGCAGGGATAAAAGGGGAAGAAAGGTTTCAATTTATATAGCACTTGTTACCCCTCATGGGTGTGGAAGCGCTTTTCTGGCGAGTAGCACGCCACTCTGGAACCCATAAAGGATTAGTGTTGAAAATTAGTATAGTAAAAAATATGAAGTAATTTGAGTAGTAGATATGTTATTCAGTTATTTGGGTAGACAAGGGTAGGTGGCGGGATATAAGAGGGGTAGAGCTCGCATGTATTATTATTTCCTTTGAGTTGGAGAAGTGAAAGTAGACGAGGATACGTTGTCACACTTTGCAAGCCTAGTTCCAGGGGGTACTAAGTACATTAAAACCTTTCGTTAAAAAAAAAAGAACCATACCTGTATTTTTACATTGTTGTTAACTAGAAAGGGTTACAACTGGATTGCAACATACCTGTTTCTGTTTAATTTATTCCTGGATGAATTGTCTGCAGCCCCAATGGTTTATATCTGCTTCATTCAAGTATGAATGAGATTTTCAAGGTTACCACTTACGTCCCCCCATCTAATGTAAGTAAGCATCTTGCACTGAAATAAAAAAACACAATATGCGAGAGGTGTGGCGCCGCGGCCAGGGCGACTGACGCTGGAATCTGGGGATCAGGGTTCGATCCCCGGCTCCGGCGGCAGGTTAGCCCAGCACCATGCGACTCTGGGCAATAGCTTGCTTAATCTTCCCGACGGCCCCCCAGCGCCTAGAGACCCTAACGGGTGATTGTGCATATAAATGTGGAACATAATGCTCAAATAATTTAGCAGGATTTGAAATGTATATGTATTCAGATGGGGGGGGAGGAATAACCTTACCTCCTGAAGTGTGCAGGATTTTTTCCTCTTTCTTTTAGAAGGATTAGCTGTGCCTGTCTTAAATAATGGAGTACCAACTTAAATGTCTAGAGCAACGTTGGAGCTTCACCAGGTCCCACTCTAACAAATTGACTTGCTTCTCCTTTTTATATTGTGAGAAGTTGGCCTGGTATATGATGCTTACTAGTTCTTTTATGTTATGTTATGTTATTTATGGGTCTTGTATAGCGCAACGGCTACTCCAAAGGAGTGTCCCGGCGCTTTTGTGCTCCAGACCCAGAAAAGAGACTGAAAAACATAACGACAGAAAAGCTAAAACATAGGATGTAGAAAATAGAGCTCTAATCAGAGAATAACCAAGTCTTAAGACCCTTCCTAAAGGCCAGCAGATTGGATGTGGACCGTAGGGACAAGGGTAGGGAATTCCACAACTGAGGGGCCAAAAATCTGAAGGACCGCCCTCCCAGGCGTGCCCTCTTTATACGTGGAACTGCAGCCAGTACTAAAGACTCCGATCTTAAGGATCGCGTCGGCCGGTAAAAAGCCAGCCTCTTCTGCAGGTATTTTGCACCCGTGGCATGCAGTGCTTTGTGGGCTAATGTCAAAGCCTTGAACATTATCCTGTTCCGTATGGGAAGCCAATGGAGGGATTGCAGCAAGTTAGAGGCACTGGCTCGACGATGCAAGCCGAAAATAGCTCGTGCTGCAGCGTTCTGGGTCACCTGCAAACACTGTAGAAGGTATTCTGGGAGACCCAGATACAGAATATTAGCATAATCCAATCTGGATCCAATGAGGGCCTGTACGATTATTCTCCGGTGTTCCTGGGACAGTAGAGGGAAACACTTTCGAAGCATCCGGAGAATGCCGAAACAAGTTCCTGTAAGGGTTGCCACCTGGGAATTGAGCGTAAGCCCATTATCAACTTTGATTCCCAGGTTCTTAGCCCAATTGGAAGCCTGAGCTGGAGGGAACTTGTCGGCAGGCCACCAACCATGCCAGTCCGGTTCCAAGGGACATCCAAAGAAAAGTATCTCTGATTTATCCGAGTTGCACTTGAGGCTGTTCAGATGGAACCAATTAAAAACAGCCCCAAGGCACTCACGGATACTTTCCCCATCGAATTCTTCGCTCTTACGGCAGGTTAAGAGAAGCTGGGTGTCGTCAGCATATGAGACGATCTGGGCCCCGTAGGACTCCACCAGAGTCGCCAGAGGGGTCATGAGGATGTTCAATAAAGTCGGGCTCAATACTGAGCCCTGAGGAACTCCGACTCCCAATGGCGGCATTTCGGCAGATCCAGGAGGGCCCCAGACCGTTTGCCGGCGGTTGGCCAAGAAGGAACAAAACCAATTGAGCACCGTCCCCCCTAGACCGATGTCATGAAGTCTTATGAGGAGATCCTCATGGGGGACGGTGTCAAAGGCCGCCGACAGGTCTAACATGACTAGCATCACCCTGCCTCCGTCATCCAGCACCTCCTTTACAATCTCTGAGACTTCCAAAAGCGCCGTCTCGGTACTCAAGTTGGATCGAAAGCCCGATTGAGACGCGTGGAGAAGCTCGTTAGACTCCAGGAAGTTGGAAAGCACGCTATGGACGTGCTTCTCCAGGATTTTAGTCAGTGCTGGAAGGAGCGAAATTGGTCGATAGTTGGACGGGACTTCTGGGGCAAGGTTGGGCTTTTTGAGGAGAGGAATCACCATAGCCTGTTTCCAGGAAAGTGGCAGAACTCCCTGACTCAATGAGAGGTTGAGAATAGGATTGGCTAGTGGGTTGACAACATCTACCATTCTGGCTAAAAATTTTGCCGGGTAGGGATCACATGGTGAGCCAGATTTAAGGTAGTCATCACCTTGTACCATGCCAAGCAACCCTTATGATGATTGGTTGTAAGTCAACCTTATAGACCAGCTATCCTAGTGGTAGCATGGACAAAGCTGTCTTAGGCTAAACTCTGTAAAGGAATGTGAAGCAAGCTGTTTTACCATACACAATCCCCTTGAATACCAAATGAAAGGACACCACACAGATATATATTGAAAATATATATATATATTTATTTACTACAAATCCCCTATACTCTTTATGAGCACAGAAGCAAATGCGTTAAAACAAAACACAGTTTAAATATACAAAAGTTGCACAATATGGATGAGCCCTAGGGGCCACCTAAACCATATATTAAATTAGTGGTATAAGAACCACCAATTGGAAAGGAAGTAGGCCTAGGGCCTGGGGAATCGCTGGTTCTGTTCGGGATTAACAGTGAAGAAGTTGGGAAAGGCCCGCGGGACTCGGGTGCAGCGCTTAAAGCACACGCATGCACCAATGCAATGTCAATGGTGCGTAAAAGTTATAAAATTACTGTTTAAGGAACCTTCCGACTGACCTAGAAGGACAAAACTTTAGATCTAGGCACTAGAGGTGTGTATCAGTGTAGGAACACCGGCGTTGCTGAGTTACCTCACCCACAGGAAGCGGGTGCACAGGTGCCAAGTAGTGTCGGGTTTCGTCACGCAGGTCGATGGTGCCTGGAGATGAAGATGCTGCAGGCGGGTCGTCGAGGAGAGTTCCGGTGGATCCAAGGATGGATCTGAAGATGTGAAGACCTGAAAGCAGAGGGGACAATGTTCAAAGTCACTAGCCAGTGACTACCGTGGAACCAGGATGGAACCAGGCGATGTCTGGTGCAAACAGGTGAAGAGGTGCAGCTTGTCTCCGCAGCCACGTGGACACGAAGAGGTCGAGGACGTCCAGGAGTCGGTCACGAGCTGTCCCACGAAGGCTCTAGCTGATGGCGGTGTCGGCAACTTGATTGGCGCAAACAGGCCTTGGCTAATGCAAGCACCGCAGGAAGTGAAGAAAGCTTGTTACTCGGACCAGCAAGGTCAGAGCGGGTGCTCCTTTTCAGGGGAGCAAGGGCCAGTCTGGAGCAACCAGACCAGCGGTGTTTGTAGTTTTCGTCGCCAAGATGGGCGCTCGCCACGTGGCAAGTGGCCGGGATGGCGCGTCGAGTGGCAAAGTGCAAAAGGGCCCCACGCAGATGGTGGAGATGCTGGGGGGCTGATCTTCGGTGCAGATGCTGCTCGGTGGTGGGGCTTCTCAAACCCCAAAGCACAGCGTCGAGGGTGCCTCGGGTGCTGCGCAGTCAGCTTCTCGGGGGTCTTTCGAGATGGCCGGTCCCACGTCTCTCGGTTCCTCCACGGGTCTCTTCTTTGCAGGGACTGTGGATCGGGCTCTGAGATGTCTGGGAGTCTGGGACTCGTCGGGCTCTGGGCTCTTGCTCCGGCAGGAGGCGGCGGCGGCAAAGCAGATGTCGAGTTGCTGGTTGGTGCCTGTATTCATAGGGTGGTCACTCCTTGGCCACAAGGGAGATTCTCTTCAGTCTTCTGTGCAGCAGAATGTCGAAGTACAGTTTTCTTCTTAGTTTCAAGTCAAGTTCAGGATGATCTGAAGTCTTGGGACACAGCTCCTACTCTTATTCCAAATCTAGGGGCCGGAGAACCTGCTAGGTCCCTCCTCTGGGTGGGAACAGGAAGGGGGTGGTTACACCCCCTTTCCTTTGTCCAGCTCCGCGCCAGGACTGGGGCTGGGAAGCCCCAGCGCCGGTTTGGACTGGCTTATGCACAAGGACACCTTGTGTGCCCAGGCATGTCTCATTCTATTCAGCCCTGTCCTACCCAATACACAAAATCCTGTCTGGGGTGGTGCTAGCACCTCCCAAGGCAGGAAACCCTTTGTCCAAGCCTCCCTCGCTGGAAGGACTCCCAGCAGCAGGAGGTCAGACTTGTGTCTGTGGTGGCAGCATCCGTTTTGTGATGCTGAGGCTCATGTTTAACTTTACCCGGATTTCAGGTTATGTACATGTCGTGTCCCTCTAGAAGTGTGGAATGCTACCCCCGTCGCCAGAACTGGCGAGGGGGTAGTATTCCAATTCGTATGACACTGTACTCGACATGTTTTGATAAAGCCAAACCAAAGATAGCATTTAACCGCGAGGTTCATAATGCACCTAAGAGTATATGGTATGGCAGTATCATGGAACAGCTAAAGGACGTGGTTCCGAAAGCTGCAGACAGGCTCAGCTCATGCCAGAGCACCATCTCACATTTCCAAGCACTCTGCCTCCAGGATTGATGAGGCCTTCCATAGGAGTGTCTGATAGGAACATATGTCCATTTTAAGTTAGATATAGACATACTATACCTAAGTAAGGGGTGATTACACAGACTTACCCCAGCTGAGTGATCAGCCAGTTGTGTCAAATATGGAGGCCAGGCCAGGGGTGGCATAATACATGCTGCGGCCCCTGGTAGGCCTTGGAAACACCTATGCCGTGGGTACCTGGGGTACACTGTTACAGGGGCCAATAAGGTGAACCCGTTCCAATTCGTAATGCACCCAGTGTGCATTGGCATTAATTTAGAGAGAGAACAGCAGGCTGTGGGTCTGATTAGCAGGCCCACAGCCACATTAAGTCATAAACCAGTGAAGCAAAAAGCAAAAAATTGGGGTGACCATAGGATAGCAGACCCTACTCTCCTACATATATGACTCCCAAACATTTTTATATCTTTATATTAGAAAAATACTGGTTGGCTCATTGCAAAATGATAGTGATTTTGCTTTCCTTACATGCAGCTCCTAATTTAGAAACTGGGCTTGCATGTAAGAAGGACTGGCTGACAGGGCATGGATTGTGCAGCTCTGCCATAATTGCCTACTAAAGTGTCAGGAATACTTCTGGCCATTGAGTATGCATTGACTCTGTTGAGCCTTGCATTGGGTGAATGGAACCCATTGATGTCATAAGCCTTCTGAACTCCAAGCGCTTGGGTTTGTAATCAGTGGAGATATTCTTAAATGATCACTCTGGGGACACGTGGTTGATACAATTTTTATGATATAGTATACAATATAAATTCAATGCATTACTTGAATATGCATGCCCTGAATAAGCACTGGTGCACTCTGAAGGGAAATGCAATATCCTTCTTGAACTGGAGCCTCGTGGCTGGATGTGATATCTTATGATGGTGTGCAGGTCCTATTATGCCCTCCTTGATGTAGCATGCCAGCCAAAAGTGTCTGTCTCCTGTAGTGGGGTGAACTGTGTTTTTGCAAAATATCATTTAAAGTTACTTGCAGTTGCTGTAGGAACACCTACAAACTAATCCTCACCCTCGTCCCATCGAAGGCAGTGTATTGTGTATTTCTGTATGCATTTACTTCCCTGTTCTTTTTGTATTTGGGTTATTTCTGGACTTTCCCCCTCGTTTTGTGCTCTGGCTGCTTGCCAGGCCCTTCGTCCTTTCTGCTCTCCTTAATCGTAGTGAGTCTGCCTCTAGGGTGATTTGACTGCTCCGCCTGTTCTGAGATTGCCTTTTCTGGACCATTGTACCCTTCCTCTCATGGCTTTCAGTCCAGGTGTGGGGTAGAAAGATGAAGGATTTGTCCTGTATTTACTCCAGGTTGAGTCTGGGCTAGAACCTCTTTTAAATATGTTTTTTCTATTTTTCCCACTGTACTCCTTGGCCCAAGCAGCAGTGGTGCGCTTCACTGGTGTGGGAAAGCTTATGAATCCAAAGTTCCACGAGAGGGTGGACCTTGTATCTCAAAGACGAGAGGGTGGACCTTGTATCTCAAAGGGGTGGAGCTGACGAGTGTGGTGAGCCGCCCACTGCTGGCGGGCCGCCCACAGTATTCCGACTAACTAAGAAATCCTCCCCCAAAATTTTTAAGAGGAGTCCTATCCCCCTTGACCGGAATAGTTCGATGGCTATTGAAGAATTAGCAGATCAAGGTTCAAGCAATAGCACAAATGTAGATCTGTGTGACAGGGGTTTTATTTCTATTGTCTCTTGGAATTTGGTGGGTCTGGTAAATAAATTGGACTCCCCGGACTGGGGGTTATTTATAGATTCATTTGACGTCTGCCTGTTCCAGGAGACATGGGCAAGATAAGATCATAGGCGTGTAGGGTTCGACACTTTCTCAATCTGGGCGAATTGGAAGGGGAAGGGACGCCCGTCAGGTGGATTAATTATCTGGGTGGGATCCCATTTGGGCTGTAAAGCAAGGGCTCTCACAACTAACTCTTCAGACGTTCAATGTGTACTCTTGGAATGGCCTAATGCCGTAAAACTGGCACTGATTAATGTTTATTCGAGACCAGTGGGCATAGCAAAAGTTTCTAGTGCCATCGAGGAACTATCACTGTTTTTGAGTACGATCCCTCAAGGTACTCCGTTTGTGGTCGGGGGAGACTTCAACTGTCAATTTGAACCACTCCCATTATTTTTAGAAGGTGCGACCACTGAGGAGGATGACCAAAGGGGAATTCCTAAACTGGTTGGCCCCCCAGTGAAGTCCTGGACACCTCTAGCGACACAGATCATGTGCCTAACCATAGCAAATTCTTTAAGGGCCTGTAATGGCTGGGTTGGTGGAGATATTCCCCCTAAACCCAACTTCAACAAACCGGGGCACAATTCTCGCCTGGATTACATACTGGTGGAAACGTCTGAATGGGCCAGAATTGTAGATTTTAAGGTTTCTCCGCGGGATGACAGCGACCATAATGCGTTGAGCTTAAAAATGTCGGTCCCTGGTGTTACATTTTCCATGCAGGGAGGTGATTACCTCATGAATCAGAGTATGATTTTATCTAGTAATCGGCGTAGAGTCCGATGGTCTAAAATCGTAGGAAGTCCTACGGATCTCCAGAGGCTCTATGCAATGACTGTTCCAGTCTTGCAAAAAGTTGAAAAACTCATTTACCAACTCCCGTCAGAGGGGAGCCACCGAGATCTTGGTGCAATTCATTTGGAGGTGTGCAGTACATTAGCTGAGGTGTTGAATCCTGTCCAGAGGGTAAAGAAAGGGAAGGTGATGCGTGCCCCATGGTATAATGCTGCCTGCAGGAAGGCCAAAACCGACCTACTTGAGGCCATGAAGCAACACGACAACATCTCACTGGTCAGAGCTAAGAGAAAGGAGTATAAATACCTTATTTCTAATGCTAAGATCGAATGGGATGAAGACCACTGGACAGATATGACGGCCGCTCTCAAGTTTCGAGACGCCCGGAAATTCTGGCAGATCGTCAAAAATGGCACATCCGAACCCACTCTGGCATTAGAGGCAAATATTGCACCTAGTGTATGGGAGGATCATTTCAGATTTTTGTATGCCCAAGTCACCGTAGATCCCTCTGGTGACCAGGAAGATTCGGTGGCAGGTATGACCTCTGCGCCATTTCCCGAAACTGATAAATTTACCCTGGCAGAGGTTGGGGCAGCTATTGCTAGACTCGCTGTAGAAAAAGCCTCAGGGTTGGATAAACTCCCTGGTGACCTATTTAAAAATGAACCGATGGTCTGGGTTCCTAACCTACAGGTCTTATTTAATGCAATTCTTGGAGGAATGATGGTGCCTGTTACTTGGCTGGGGGCGGAGATTGTCCCCATCTTCAAGAAGGGTTCACCTCTGCTCCCAGTCAACTATAGGCCCATTAGTCTAATCGACGTCCCCCAAAAGATCTTTGCTAGGCTGATCTTGGATCGACTTTTAGAATGGATGCTAGACAACTCAGTCCTGAGCCCCTATCAAGCAGGGTTCAGGAACAAAGTATCCACCATAGATCACATTTTCCGTCTTACCATCTTGTTCTGGAAAACGGTACAGTTGGAGGGTGGCAGCCTCTACACTGTATTCGTTGACCTACGAGCAGCCTTTGATCTTGTACCTCGTAGGAAACTTTGGTCTGTGCTCTCAGGCCTGGGGGTTCCGCAACATCTCTTAAACATGGTTGTAAGATTACACACAGATAACTATGCCCAGGTCAGATGTGGCAGGGAGGGAACACTGTCCAACAGATTCCCCGTTGGCAGGGGGGTAAGGCAGGGTTGTGTGCTTGCACCGACCCTGTTCTGCCTCTATGTCAACGGGGTAATCGCCCATTTGAATGGGGTTGAAAATAGCGATGCCCCTAAACCCGGAGGCAGCAGGGTGCCGGCAATTATGTTTGCAGACGACACCCTGCTGCTCTCCAAGTCGCCAATGGGGATACAGCGAGTTCTCAATGGTTTCGAGGCCTTTTGTAAAGATTATGGCCTCGAGATCAATGCATTGAAGACAAAATATATGGTCTTCAATCCACCACCTAAAACTCGCTCTAATCCGTATATTGGCGCCAATAGGCTAGAGAGGGTCCGAACCTTCGAGTACTTGGGGATTACTCTAAATGAAAAAATGTCGTGGGGGCACCAAAGGGAGAAGTCACAGCTAAAACTGGCCCAAATAGCAGGCGGAATCATCAAGCTTGTTACAAAAAATAAATCTTCTTCCAAGCCGGTTGGTCCCCCATTAGAGAT
This sequence comes from Lissotriton helveticus, assembly GCF_964261635.1. Taxonomy (NCBI): domain Eukaryota; kingdom Metazoa; phylum Chordata; class Amphibia; order Caudata; family Salamandridae; genus Lissotriton; species Lissotriton helveticus. The sequence goes on along the minus strand of NC_136067.1, from coordinate 2,048,873,952 downwards.
CTACAGAGCACAAGCTAGGGGTGCTGTTATGTATGGACATGAACTCTGGGGCTACACGTGCAATCAAGATTTAGTAGCAATAGAGAATAAATTCATTAGACATCTTCTATCACTTCCCCCTAGCACTCCCCTGTTGCCAATGAGACTGGACTTGGGCTTGAGACCCCTTGACGAGGATATGGGACTACGGCCCTTAACATTCTGGCGCAGGATATGGAGTGTACCTGAGCTAGTTAACTACAGGCAAGAACTCCAAGAAATTCTTACTTTACCAAATGTTGGGAGAATTCCCTGGTTAAAATACATAAAGATAGAATTAGAGAAACTAGGGTTACCCACTTTATGGTCTGATCCATTGTCATCATGTTCCCGGGCCACGCAGAAACAGCTTATTAATCATTACCAGGAAAGCAAATTTGCTACACATCTGCAAAGAACAGGCCTAGGTACTTTAACAATATCATTCCTAAATATTAAGGACACTTACAGGTTTGAAACTGCTCTAGATGTTGTATATCCAACTACCATTAGGAAACTGTACCTCCAATGGAGGTATGGCAGTTTGCCAATACGGGCCTATACCTGTAAATGGGCTGAATCTTCCCCGACCCATTGCCCAGCCTGCAAATCCGAACAGGAAACAGATTTGCACATACTGTTTTTTAGGTCTCGTCCTTTACCATTCCGAAGGAATGGGAAATGGCGAGAATTCAAGTGCTCGAACTGATTGTCAAACCACCGCTTTTTTTCGTGGCGTTTTCTTCGAGTGCACGTACAGGCACGCGCTTTTGGCCCATACACTTTCATGGCCATCTGTTACTGTTCCTCAATGTCCCTCCCACCCTTCGTTTGATCTTGCCGCGAGTTCAGGCTAATGGCCCTCCCCCCTCCCCCAGCAAAGAGCGCGCATCGCGGCCGCACAGCACATCAAAGGGCTTCTCCCAGCGTGTGCTGTGCGGCTTCTCCTCCCCTAATTATGTGGCCGGCCGTACTTGTGTTTCCTGGCCGCTTCCCGGCCGCTCTTGTATTTAATTAGCAGCAGCGTTTCTCCTGCGCCAGGCCACATCAAAGGCTCTGTGCCACTTTCACCCACACAGCAACACTTACAGACACGCAACGCCACTCACACCCACGCAAGCCCACTATCATCCACGCAACACCACTCACCCAAGCAACACCACTCACCCAAGCAACACCACTCACCCACGCAACCCCACTCACCCACGCAACCCCACTCACCCGCGCAACCCCACTCACCCGCGCAACCCCACTCACCCGCGCAACCCCACTCACCCGCGCAACCCCACTCACCCGCGCAACCCCACTCACCCGCGCAACCCCACTCACCCGCGCAACCCCACTCATCCGCGCAACCCCACTCATCCGCGCAACCCCACTCATCCGCGCAACCCCACTCATCCGCGCAACCCCACTCATCCGCGCAACCCCACTCATCCGCGCAACCCCACTCATCCGCGCAACCCCACTCATCCGCGCAACCCCACTCATCCGCGCAACCCCACTCATCCGCGCAACCCCACTCATCCGCGCAACCCCACTCATCCGCGCAACCCCACTCATCCGCGCAACCCCACTCATCCGCGCAACCCCACTCATCCGCGCAACCCCACTCATCCGCGCAACCCCACTCATCCGCGCAACGCCACTCATCCGCGCAACGCCACTCATCCGCGCAACGCCACTCATCCGCGCAACGCCACTCATCCGCGCAACGCCACTCATCCGCGCAACGCCACTCATCCGCGCAACCCCACTCATCCGCGCAACCCCACTCATCCGCGCAACGCCACTGGCACATTGTGGGTGCAGATTCAGAGAAAACTCAGCAGCACCACCACCATTGCAATGCAATAGGTCTCGTTTTAACGCAAATTTAAGCTATAGGCCTTGTAAATGGCAAAGCCTTTTATTTATGTTCCAAAAACCAGAACGCAAAAATAAAGGGCATAATCATTTACAATGCTAATAGTTCAGACTCGCGTTATTGCGAGACCTATTGCATTTTCAATGCTTGTTTGCAAAGCATACGCGCAGGAGAGGAGGAAATGGATTGTCCCACTGTGTAAATACCTAGGGTTCTCCCACTGCTTGCATGCTTATAGGGTCCTTAAGACCGATCTGTCTGGGCATATAGTTTTTGCTTTAGCTAAATATTTGGGGATATTTTGGGACAAGAGAAGACATTTTTTAGCTGGAGATGTATGACACTCGTCAAAATACAACTTTATAACAATGATAATGCTTGTATGTTAAAGGTTGGGTCCTATTTCTATTCCCGTGTAATGGTTTTATATGCTCCATGTTCCACTTTCTCCTTACTTTAAGAAAAGAAAGACGGGCATTCCCAAGTTTTATTTATTCTTGTGACTTTATTCTTTTAAGCACTCCTAGTCAGCAAATATGGGCGTATGTTTTCCTGACGCATTTAGGAAAACATCAAATTTTCCTGTAACGTGCATTAAAACAAAAACAAGTTTCCATAGCTGTTCCAAGTCCAATTGCCTATTAGGAAACACCTTTACTGAGCTATTTAAAGTATATGCACTGGTTATTTTTTATTTTCGTTTTTTATTTGTTATTGCAAGCATATGGTTGTCACATTTAGGCTGCAGCTTCTATTTTCTTTTTTGTGGCATGCGTTTGTAACAAAAATAATTAAAACCTTGCATGGCCATACCTTTTTAACCATGGCTTGATATTACTGTGGCTTCGCATAGAGTAAGACCTGCAGTAGAAAGGAGGAGTCACAGTGCTGCAGGTGGCAAGCCTATGTGACCATCATGGACCAACAGGCTGGTTCTTATTTGTGCTGACACCTGCGGCAATGTGTCTCAGGGTTGGGTATGTGTCGCCCATGAGGTGCAGGTTCAGCCAGTTAGACTGATCCAGTGTAAATCCATTTAGACAAGATTGTATCTTTCTGTATAGTTTCACTTTTGTATGTGTTCACCATTCTATGCCTTTTTGGCTAGTGTTGTGCTGTCCCTTTAAAATGTTGTTGGATTTGTTCTAGGAATTTCTGTATGTTTAGCATGCACACGCAGACAGGTGTGTTATCCAGTGCTTAGAAGAGGGGGAACCAAAGACTCTTGTCGACCAGGGAATTTATGTCCAGATGGGGTCCCAGTTTGATAAACGATTTAGTAATTGTTAGGTGCTACCCAGGTGTGATCCTTCAACTCCATGCACAAGTGTGATTCTGTTTACTAGGTCCGGATGGCTTACAAGTGTAGTGATTTGCCAGGAAGCAAAGAGTGAAGTAGTTGTAATTGTGTGAGATATGCCTATAACAAACCTCAACAAGGTACCGTAGTGAGTAGACAGCATACCAGTTTTACTACTGTCTGACCGTGGCAGAGACATTTTCTAGTGTGGTATTTTAGGGGTATTTCTGAGTTGTGATGGTATGCTAGACTCCAAAGTGATAGCCGTGGCTGGTGGTTTAGTCTGCTGTCTGACCAGGGGTGGTTTGTGTGTTTTGGATGGAGTACTCGCCTGACAGGAGGATTTCTTTGTTGGTGTTAAGTTTCAGTCATTTGATTCCTGTCGAACTTTTGATAGTTTGGCATGCAATGCCCTGATTACCTTTCCTCGACCCTTACTTGGAAGTAGAATGTAACGTTGTCAGAGTATGTTTGGAAGTTGATGTTGAGTCTGCACCTTTGTCTATATGTTAACCCCTTCAATGCTCATGACGAGCTCAGCTCGTCATGAGGTGTACCTCTGGTACACTCATGACAAGGTGAGCTCGTCATGAACAATGGGGTTTTTTCATTTTTCAGCGCACAGCGGGAAAAAGCTCCGCATAGATGCGGTTTTGTGCCATCCGTGCTAGATTCTTTTATAGTGCCTTCTTGAAGATCACAGATCTGTTTCAGCATGACACAGGTGTACCTTCTTTCTTCTAAACAATTTTTTATTAAAGTTGAAGTTACAGGTGATTACTTTTTTCCCTTTTCTTTTCGTTGGGGATCGTTTGAGGCACTTACTCTGAAAGTGGGTACCTTTTTATTCTTCCCAATACCATTTGATTTGCAGCTTAACCACATCGACGCTGATGACGACCTCAGCTCGTCATGAGGTACACCTCTCATACGCTCATGACGAGCTGAGCTTGTCGTCAACCGCAGGTTTTTTAAAACTTCAGCGCACAGCGGGAAAATGCGCCGCATCGATGCGGTTACATATGGAATCTCTCAGCACAGAGGTTTGAAATGTGTTCTCTTTTTTTTTTTCTTTATTCCCCATGTGCTGCTCTGGCTGTTTCTGTCATCAGCAGTATTTGAATCTTAGCTCTCGTGCGATTCTTTCAGCATCTTTTAGACAATCAGAACACAGTCGATGGAGAGCGACTATTTTTTAAATTGAAAACTAAAAGGCCTATTGAAAGCAAAGATCTTCAGACATCTGGCATGCCAGTCTTTATATTCACTAAACTGAAAGCCGAAGTACAATCTCCATCTGTCCATGTAGTCAATGTGTAGGTGCCTCAATTTAAGCACCAACCTTTTAGGCCTTCAAAAGGATATAACAATCCGTTTAAATAACTGCAGAGTTCAATCAGTCATTTGTAAAGCACGACACTGTCACCCCTTGGGCTGTCTGGGTGCTGAGGATGCTGTTTCTCTGTTGAAAAGGGAGGTCTTGAACTTCTTTCTGAAGTCTGGCAGGAAAGGTGATGTTCCGAGGTGGAGGGGCACGTCTTTCCAGGTCTTGGCAGGGATGTATATGGCCCGGTACGGCCTAGACCCCCTCTTCCTTTGGTCTACAAACCCCCCTTTCTTGGTGCCAAAGTTGCCCGCCTCCCTTTTACCCCAAAGGCGACAAGTCAATCATCACAAGGGATTTGTGATTTAAGGGGCTGGTAACCCCGCCGTATTGATTACAAATTAATATTCAAAATACATTTTGTATACATTATGTACACAATTCGCAGAAAGTCCAGTGCATTACATTGATAGGTCCATATGTCTTGTTTACTAACCTTAACATATCTCTAATACATAAACATTCCTATCTGAATCTAAACCTTCAATAATCAAAATATTATTCTCTTTCTGCGTCTCCCTATTTGAGCCTACGGCAAGGTCAATGACTGGCCCCCCTCCCCCTTCCAGCCAATTGGCTGTAACTGCCCCTGGAGTTCCATGAGAGACCACTTGTCCCTCCCTCTTGGGCGACCCCATAAAAGAATGGCGCCGCCCGCTAAGGACCTTAAATTTAAGCTCACCAATCATGACCTTACCGCTGACCAAGTAATAGCACTATAAGTACGACAAACATTTTATACATATACACGATGAACCTGTAGGTATAAACAATACCTGTAAATGAAAAAATGAACTATAAAACCACATTCGAATAACTCTGCTTTGGGGGATGGTGGGTGGGTGAAATTAGATTATGCCTCCTAGTGAGACTGGCAGAGCTCAGTGTCAGCTGTGGGAGCTGCGAGCAAAAGTGGCCAATCTCGCTTCTCTCTAGCTTTTTATCCTAATTCGCCTACCGGGAGCTGGTTCGATCAAATCACTTCCGGCTCACAAGTCAACAAAACCAATCACAGTGGAGGCGCTCCCACCACATCACAATTGTGCGCGACCTGGCACACCTCCCCGTGACCTCATCGGCGGCCGGCACAAGAGCCATACTTGCAGTGTTTCGGAGGGCGACCCCTGCCTTACTCTGAATGTGTGCCCCACCCTACGGCTAATTCAGGGGGTGATGTGAGGGCACGCGAGGTGGAGCGCAGGTGTGTAGTGGGAAGAGATCAGTTCTGTCGGCGGTTGATGTAGGATGGGCCTTGGTTGTGACACGCTTTGTAGGCATGTTTGAGGATCTTGTACTGGCATTTTATCTGGATGGGGAGCCAGTGGAGGTGTCTGAGGTGTGGGGTAATGTTGGGTTCGTTTGGGGGGGTCCAGGATGAGTCTGGCTGCAGTGTTCAGTATGACGTGGAGTCTTAAATCACAAATTGTGTCTGTGCTGTGTCGACGAGGAAATTGGCTCATTCTTTCACAAAACACTGAAAATAAGTTTAAAGCTATTCTCTACACTCAAGGATGTAGTGTAATGTGTTCTGTTAACTTTAAACGCAGTGAAATACTGTAGTCTTCTCTTTGCTGATGTATTTTGGTACTTTTGTCTGCAGAACGAACTGTTGTGGTATTTCTGAGAAATCCACCTATATGACTAAGCATTGGTTAAAAACACATGTGCTGTAAGCCATCGTCATCATGTAGTCCCTCTGGAACCATTATCCATGATCTCAGCTCGTTCAGCTTCCTCCCTTCTGAACGTTTTCCCTTGACGCCTTATTTGATGCCTGGTCGTGGGCTTTTGTTGTCCAAAAGACATCCGTAACATTTAATCTGATGGTGTGTATTTAGAAATAATTGTTCAGTTATTATGTAATACTTCATATTTGCTTTGGCTTCTTACAGGAGTTGCATAGAAAGGTACCAGGTCACACGTGGGTAAAGGACAAGTATTGCTCAAGAACTGCAGTAGGTGTGACTACAAATCTGTGTTTTTGGTTCTAAAGCTGATATCTTAGTAACTAAACATCTGCGTGTGTTCAGTTTTCACAGTGGCCTTTGATAAAGCGCTGCTCGTCACTATGAATAGAGGCACAATGACCACAACGTGGTAATGTGGGAGAGCCAGGTATTGAGGGTTATAAGGGTAGTCTCTTGGCCATAAACGAGGCCTGATGTCAAAATAAATCTGTTTCCATGTGCACGTCTTTGATGTGTATTACATGCATATTGTTTAAAACCGTGATTGCCCCTAAGTTAACTCAGTGAGCTAGATGTGAATGTCACAAGGCTAATCTGCACAGGAGCTCAAAGCCTTTTGCGATTTTTGTTTCGCCTTCAATAAAGTAAACCGCATTGTGCTTTCAAGTAATCGCACCTTCTGTTAAAGCAAGGAGAGAATATTTTATTGTTTGTGCCTACCTTGTGTGCAGTTGTCACTATTTGTGATGGATCGGAAGGTGTGCTTCCATCACCCGATCCAAGTTCTGTGTTGGTCCTGATGTTTTTTTATCATATTTCATAATGTTTTATTAATTGCTCTGCTGTTGAGAAAGAATGCAGAGGTAACAGACGCAGTTGCCTTTATTACTTAAGGTTTGCTTGTAATTGGTTAATTGTGCCCGTCTTGCTTGAACCAAAATTCGGTTAAAAAAAACCAAAGGTGATAAAAAAATGTGTGTACTTTAATCTAGTCTTGTTGTATGTGAAGAACTCCAGGCCCATGTGACTAGCTCTATACATACCTTTTTTTAATACAAAATAATATTGCAGACGTATTAAATCTCCCTCAAAATAAATATATCTATCCTGAAGGAGAGAATGTGGACTTCTTTGGTTACTTGTGTGAATGGGTCTGTGTAGTGCAGCTGTATTAATTGAATCACTTCAAGGCACTTCAGATTAAGAGCAGTGGGTTTATGGAGCTGACAGAAAATGAAGTACTCTTGGAGCTGCTTCATAAATACATTTGTGGCAGAGATAGTGAGTCGTCCAGTGTTTTCAGCTTTGTTCCCTGTGCATCTCTTAAGATGCCAGTCTTACTGTGGCTCTCAAGCACGTGGGGATGTGAGATTTGATATGTTAACCACCAGTGCAGATTGCAATTTACGTCAAGTGATGCTCTGGGGAGTGAAGCAATGGGGAGGCTGCACAACCAGGAGCTAGAAGTGGGGAGCTCTGTCCACAGATTCAAGCTGTTCATGGGTGCCCCTTGGTGTGGCTGTTTGGGTTCGAATAATGTGAGTGATCAGCAATTGCTGTAACTTTGAGGGGCTGGGCATGGACTCTGTAGGCTGCACCGAGCTATTTGTGCTCTTAGTTTCAGAAACTGTTCAGTGAGATGCAGACGCACTGTATTGTTGTAAATCACTGGCAGAGCCAGAAAGGCCATCATTGTAGTACAACTGTACACGGAGGGGCATTCCTGACCCCATGGTGTCCATTGAAAATTGCCATAATATGTGCCTTAGTAATAACTCCTAACAGTGAAATCTACTTATTTGTTACTACAAACCCAGTTGTGTTGAAACCTTGGAGGTAATCGTATGATCACACATTTGTTTGCACTTTGAGCAAAAGAAAGTGAGACTGACAAACGTGATATCAAAAAAGTTATCTCTTCCTTTTCGATCTGCTGCACTTTACAACAAGTTTTGAAATGCTGACTCTGAGGCGTCCAAGTTTGGTCCAGGAAGGCTGGATCCTTGGCTGGTGTGGGGATAAGCACGGACTGTGTAATGTGTTCTATGTCAGACTCGGTGGATGCCCATTTGTCTCATGTCCGTAACTTTAAAACGTCTGCACGACTCTGGACCTTTGGTTTAAGTGTTGCCTGCTGTCTACAGGGACGTACTGGTAGCACAGTCGTGCTCTGCCCATCAAGCATGTTGCCCCATAGGTAGCTGAAGCGGAGCCAGCCGAGGGTTGAGAGGCTACTTGAGTGTGGCTAGCAGTGACTTCGTTAGGCGAGTTGATTATGCGTAGAATGAGATCCATTGAAACTCACTCATCCAGACAGGATCAGCGAGCCGCAGTGTGAGTGCTGATGGGAAACATCATTTACTACGAAGGAATTACCCCGCATAACGTTTACCACGCGTCACTCACCACGAAAAGGTCTTTTCCACGCGTATGCTTTCAACGTCCGTCTTTACCACGCGAGTGGTATTCCTTCGTGTCGTTCTGCCTGTACGATCTGCGTGGGCTTGGGGGGGGGGGGGGGCTGGGGGGGCTAGGGGGAGTTGGGGGGGGGGGCTAGGGGGGGTCTCCCCCCCAAAAAAAAAACAAGCGGATAACAATAAATAAATAAGAAAACTTAAAAAACGAACAAGGAAATAGCCTCACCAACAAGGAGACGTGTACGTCATAATTGAAGTCCTTTCACAGTTTTTATAGACGTGTTTTGACGCTTGTTTCCGTGGTCGGTGGAAGAAAGGGCTGATGGGGAAAGACGTACAGGGGTCAGATAAGAATCTAAACTTTATTAATTAAGGTATTATTTAAGCGCATTATGAAAAAAATAAAAATAAAATGTAAGGGAATCTGTTGTTTTTAATTGTTTAAAACATCGATCTTTTCCTTCGTACTGCATGTAGCCTATCAGCATCGTTATGTAAATTTAAATGAGACGTGAGATGTTTCGTAACGTTCATTTTGCGGAGTAAAAACATGCGTTGTCAAATGCTGCGTGGTGAAGACACATGCGAACTAAAGTTCGCGTGGTAATGCCATGCGTGGAACTTGTCTTCGTGGAAAAATCATATATTCAGTGCTGATTACTTCTGACATTGATTTCTGCAGCTGATTGTGCAGAGGGTCAGAGGGAGCAGCTGTGCCTCTGCCCCTGGTGCCTCCTGCCTGGCCAGGGCCTGTATCCGAACGTCCTTGTGGCCGCCGCTTTACCTCTGTGGTAAATGCCGCCCGATGTCGCCCCCTGCCGGAAGAGCCTAGAGTAACCCCAGCATCTTTGGGCTGAAGCGAGCTCTGATCTGAAGCAGCAGTGAACACCGCCACCGAGGCCTCGACCCACTCGGACAGCACGGAGCTGAGCAGTGGTTTCACGCGCCTAGAAGCGCTTCCCTCCAGGAGCCTCACCAGCCCCGCGACTCTTTCAGCTCTACTTCAAGCATCTGGGGCCGGCGGTTCTCGTGGTTACTGGGTGCCCTGAGCACGGGAGGGCGGAGGAAACAGAATGGTTGGAAATGGCTCAAATTCCAGATGTTCCTCTTTGGTTGTCACTGGGAAGAAGAGTCTTGTTAAATTAGGATGCTCGGGCTGTGGACTCATTTGAAGTGCTTTAAATGGGCAGGTGCTGTCCGGTACGGAGTACCTGCACTTCTTTCATTTGAAGGGGAGAGTACCTGCACTTAGCACTGCTGTAATACATTTATTGGGAGAGTGCTGACACTTCTCATGAGTATACGGGTACTCTAAAGAGACGGTACCCGCACTTCCATTTGAAGCACTGGAATTTAGTGACATCTTGTATTTGCTGTCTTAAGCATCTTCGGTCTTTACAGGGAGTGGTTTGGGGAACATTTTTTGCAAGGCACAGCTAACAGCTCCCGTCAGTCGGGGGACAGAATGTTAATTACCCCCCCACCCTCTCCCCCTCTTGTGGGGCGTGGGAGACAATAGGGTTAGACCCCGCCCCGTGGTGCACAATAGGGTTGAGTTACCCCCCTGTGACGTGGGACACAATAGGTGCAGCGCTACTTAAGAACTATGGTTCAAATATAAAAGGCTGCATTTATCTTACACCGGTAAGCCAGCCGCAGTAGATGTCACTAGCAGAGCGTTTCTATTTTGATTCTTGAGGTTAGGTGGGAGGGCCTTCTTACCAGGACACTGATAGACTCGAGTGATCCTTCCCCCAGTCTATCCACTCACCATTATTTGCACGAGTAACCCTGAGAAACGCGCGTTCTTGCAGCTTCTCGAGGATCGACCCACTTCTACCCGTCTGTGGGCTTACACTGCCAACTCCACGCCTCTTGGCCCTCGAGCACTTTGTGAACTGTCTTTGGAGAGTTAACATGGATCTTCTAGCTGCTTCAGAGGGGTGTGTGGCTGTTCTGAACCCTCTCGGAGCTGATAGTTGCACAGCTGCACGTTTCTGTCCTTTGCTGTTCTGAAGAGGGCCCCTTGGTTCACCCCCCCCCCCCCCCCCCCCCCCCCGCTGCACGTTTCTGTCCTTTGCTGTTCTGAAGAGGGCCCCTTGGTTATTTCCCCCCCCATCCCCTGCTGTGGGGGCTTCCATCTTTGACTCCAGCAAGCTCTGCGCGTAGTTCTGTGTTTGCTAATACTGTTGGGTTCGATTGTCTGTTGCTTTATTGGGCGAGTATGTGGTCTTTCTACGTTAACCGGGCCCCAATTATTTTTATTTGCAATTTATGGTCGGGTTTATGCAGGGCGACATTGAGGGGCGACGCTGTGAAGCTAACATTGAAAGCACACTCCTCATTAGTGTGGGAGGGTGCAACGAACAGAAGCCCTTGTCCCCATCTCCTCGTTTGGTACTCAAATCCGCTCTAACTGGAGTATAGAAGGCTACTGTGGAGAAGCGTGGCTCAGTGGTTAGAGGCGGCAGACCCGGAAGCTGAGATCGGCCGTGGACCAGGGTTCGATTCCCCGCCTCGGCGGGTCTCGGGCTCATAAATTCCACGGACTCGACAATTCTCGCACCCGGTGCCTACTCGACTCACGGGGTCCCACTCTGCGACTCTGGGCAATAGCTTGCTTAATCTCCACTACGGCCCCTTGCGGTGGGATGTCTGGCTTTCACCCTGTGGACACCCTGCCGGGGTTTCTCACAGGGGAATACCAGGACGTGTTCCCTAAGCAAGCGCCAGGATGCCCTTTGGGTGCGCTATATAAGTACACCTACATTTACATTTACTAGAGGACCCCGGTGCCCCTGCACCTGCTGCACCATCGATAGCCACGCCCCTGATTTAAAGCACAAACAGTTCATCTGCAGTAGAAGACCAAGTTCGAATGCGTTTATTGCTGAAAAGATTGAATGGCTTTTCGAATAAGTGTTTGAGCAGTTACGGATGCAACTGTCGAGGAGAACACCGCTTGTGTGCTGGAGGCGCTGTGAAGTCCTCGTACATCGCTTCTAAGTTGTAAAGCGGTGGGGGCTGGGCCGATGGCTGTCCCTGCTCATCGAGGGCTCTGGGTGGAGAGGGGGTCGGCCTCGGGATGGGGTGCTCTGTAGGAATCTTTCATAGAAAACTCTACTAAAGGGGGGTACTTCCGGATGTCTGTTAGCTCGGAGCCTCTGGTCCCCTTAGGTTAGCTTTGGGCTGTAGGGGGGGGGGGGGGGTCCTGGTCCTGGTCAGCAGGACTGTGTCCTTTCATCAGATTTGATTCAACGAGCTGGACAAAGTGTTTCCGGTGCTGCTTCATGCGTGAAGTCCCGCCTCCCAGCATGGCAGCCCCAGACGGTTACCAAACCTTCTCCCCAGACCTTTAACACCGGGCTTTGTGGATGTGCGTGCGGGAGGAGCGGGTACTTCACGCCGGAAACCCTTCAATCCCCCGTTCGGACCCCTGCAGCGGTCTCTGAATCCCTGGAATAGGATTAAGGCGCTCTTGTTCCTCGGCCAACCCAGGCAAAGTGTCATCACCACTGGCAGACTCGAGACTCTTTGTGAGCTGTGTACACATTTTCACACGTTGTGAACTCTTGAGGTGCAGACAGCGGTTGGATGCACCGATTAAAGGCTGCGGCCAGACCTCAGTGTGTCCACTCACTGCTGGAGTCCGGCAACCGAGCAAGACAAGGGCGTGTGTGGACATCAGAATGAAACAATGCAAGACAAGCCTCCGACTGTGGACACACTGTTCACGGGGCAGGAGCGCGGCCTGTTGGCACGAGCACGTGTGTATGTTGTGTGTCCAGGCCATCGGCGTGTCTTGGGGCAGTTTTGAGGACTCTGGTTACGGACACACACTCTGAGGGCCTACAGGCCTGGGTGGGTGGGTGGCCCCTCCCCTGCTCCATGGTGCCCTGGCGGGCCCTGAACTCCGCTCCCGATCAGTAGGGGATGCGCGTTGCATCAATACCATTGACATGCAGGCGGTTTATTTGCTAAGGCGGGGCCGGTGCACACCATTGTGTAGATGATCTGTTTGCATCTCAGAGGTACAGGCTTCACGATCGGCTTTGTTTTTAGCCAGCCCTGAAGGTCGAAGGAGACTGAGAGGACCAAAGAGAGATGGAGATGGAGGTGGAGAGTGAGAGAGAACCGAGACCGGCCGACGGAGCCCTGTGTGCAGTGCACGGGCAGGTACCTGCCCCAGGGGTGTCTGTAGGTGTTGACCTGTAGCTTCCCTACTTGCCCTGTGTGCAGTGCACGGGCAGGTACCTGCACTGGTGTGTCTGTAGGTGTTGACTTGTAGCTTCCCTACTTGCCCTGTCTGCAGTGCACGGGCAGGTACCTACACCGGGGTGTCTGGAGGTATTGACCTGTAGCTTCCCTACTTGCCCTGTGTGCAGTGCACGGGCAGGTACCTGCCCCAGGGGTGTCTGTAGGTGTTGACCTGTAGCTTCCCTACTTGCCCTGTGTGCAGTGCACAGGCAGGTACCTGCACTGGGGTGGCTGTAGGTGTTGACATGTAGCTTCCCTACTTGCCCTGTGTGCAGTGCACGGGCAGGTACCTACACCGGGGTGTCTGTAGGTATTGACATGTAGCTTCCCTACTTGCCCTGTGTGCAGTGCACGGGCAGGTACCTACACCGGGGTGTCTGTAGGTGTTGACTTGTAGCTTCCCTACTTGCCCTGTGTGCAGTGCACGGGCAGGTTCCACGGCGCCGGTCGATAACCGCGGGGAACATAAACTACAATTCCCGGCATGCCGCGCGTACGTCACGCACCAACGTGAGCGGCGCGCGCATGCCAGGAAATAAAGGGCTGAAATGGACGGCGGTGGAACGCCGATAATTCCATTTTAGCGGTGGCGTTTCCTGGACTTCTGGGTTTGAAGCGGTACAGGTATTCTGAGGATTCTAACCCCGTCAGAATTGTGAGTACTTGGTATCGCTAGGGGGTGTGTGGCGTTGGTAGTTTCGATCCCAACAACACACCCACTGCCTGTTCTGATCTCTGAAGGTATCCCTCGGAGGAGTGGCACTCGGAAACTCTGTGACTTCATTGTTCGTTATTGCATCCAGGTGGCTTTACGTTTGGTCATTTGGGTAGTGGACCAGTTGTTTGTGGTGAGCCAAACAAAGCCGACCTGGGTAACTTGACGGTGTACATATTGTAAATACTTGCAGGCTTTCGCAGTGGCGATAGAACTCACCTGGTGCCTTATTGAGCCTCGCTACTGTTGACCCTCACAATGTACAATCTCTCATAACTGTGAAGGGCGCAAGTGTAAGAACCACAGCGTTACAGAGTGACATTAACTCTGTGAACTCCTTGTGAAGTGTTTCCTGCCATTGAGTCTTACGGAGGAGTGTCCGAAGATTGCAGAGTTCATTATTGTTTCTTTGTATCTCTTTAACAGGAGACAGGAGGGGTATTGGACGCAAATAGGGGAATTGAGGAATTGCCCATTTATAGAAACATCCCACATTGTTCAGGGTAGGTGTATACTCCCTATTCTGCACAGCACGCGAGTGTATCAGGCTATTTGAGCAGAGGGATTGAATCGTGTTTGTTTTGTTTTCACAGTTGGGCACAGTTCTCCTAACCTCACCATACCCCTGTCTCCATTGGATAAGATCCTTGTGTATTTTTCTTTACAGGTAATGAGTGGGGTGCAGTAGAGGGTGTGTTGGGGTTGAGGAATGTAGACCACACCGCTCTAGAGTAGGGAGATAGGGTGTTCTAATTTGTTGTTGCAGATCTCCCTCCCTGCTGTTCCCTTCCTTTCCCGCGCCCCGCTGTATTATCTTAGTTGTTCGTTTCTAGTATATGAACACTGAGGTTGTTCGGTAGGGCCGGGATTCGGACTCTCATCACAGCCCCGAGGAAGTTGGGAGCCGAGCCTGATAGCACGGGCAGGTACCTACACCGGGGTGTCTGTAGGTGTTGACCTGTAGCTTCCCTACTTGCCCTGTGTGCAATGCACGGGCAGGTACCTACACCGGGGTGTCTGTAGGTGTTGACCTGTAGCTTCCCTACTTGCCCTGTGTGCAGTGCACGGGCAGGTACCTACACCGGGGTGTCTGTAGGTGTTGACTTGTAGCTTCCCTACTTGCCCTGTGTGCAGTGCACGGGCAGGTACCTGCCCCAGGGGTGTCTGTAGGTGTTGACATGTAGCTTCCCTACTTGCCCTGTCTGCAGTGCATGGGCAGGTACCTACACCGGGGTGTCTGTAGGTATTGACCTGTAGCTTCCCTACTTGCCCTGTGTGCAGTGCACGGGCAGGTACCTACACCGGGGTGTCTGTAGGTGTTGACTTGTAGCTTCCCTACTTGCCCTGTGTGCAGTGCACGGGCAGGTACCTGCCCCAGGGGTGTCTGTAGGTGTTGACCTGTAGCTTCCCTACTTGCCCTGTGTGCAGTGCACGGGCAGGTACCTACACCGGGGTGTCTGTAGGTATTGACATGTAGCTTCCCTACTTGCCCTGTGTGCAGTGCACGGGCAGGTACCTACACCGGGGTGTCTGTAGGTGTTGACTTGTAGCTTCCCTACTTGGCCTGTGTGCAGTGCACGGGCAGTTACCTGCAGTGGGGTGTCTGTAGGTGTTGACCTGTAGCTTCCCTACTTGCCCTGTGTGCAGTGCACGGGCAGTTACCTGCACTGGGGTGTCTGTAGGTGTTGACCTGTAGCTTCCCTACTTGCCCTGTGTGCAGTGCACGGGCAGGTACCTACACCGGGGTGTCTGTAGGTGTTGACTTGTAGCTTCCCTACTTGCCCTGTGTGCAGTGCACGGGCAGTTACCTGCACTGGGGTGTCTGTAGGTGTTGACCTGTAGCTTCCCTACTTGCCCTGTGTGCAGTGCACGGGCAGGTACCTACACCGGGGTGTCTGTAGGTGTTGACTTGTAGCTTCCCTACTTGCCCTGTGTGCAGTGCACGGGCAGTTACCTGCACTGGGGTGTCTGTAGGTGTTGACCTGTAGCTTCCCTACTTGCCCTGTGTGCAGTGCACGGGCAGGTACCTACACCGGGGTGTCTGTAGGTGTTGACCTGTAGCTTCCCTACTTGCCCTGTATGCAGTGCACGGGCAGGTACCTCACCGAGGTGTCCATAAGTGTTGACCTGTAGCTTCCCTACTTGCCCTGTGTGCAGTGCACGGACAGGTACCTACACCGGGGTGTCTGTAGGTGTTGACCTGTAGCTTCCCTACTTGCCCTGTGTGCAGTGCACGGGTAGGTACCTACACCGGGGTGTCTGTAGGTGTTGACCTGTAGCTTCACTACTTGCCCTGTGTGCAGTGCACAGGCAGGTACCTACACCGGGGTGTCTGTAGGTGTTGACCTGTAGCTTCCCTACTTGCCATGTGTGCAGTGCACGGGCAGGTACCTACACCGGGGTGTCTGTAGGTGTTGACCTGTAGCTTCCCTACTTGCCATGTGTGCAGTGCACGGGCAGGTACCTACACCGGGGTGTCTGTAGGTGTTGACCTGTAGCTTCCCTACTTGCCCTGTGTGCAGTGCACAGGCAGGTACCTGCACCGGGGTGTCTGTAGGTGTTGACCTGTAGCTTCCCTACTTGCCCTGTGTGCAGTGCACGGGCAGGTACCTACACCGGGGTGTCTGTAGGTATTGACCTGTAGCTTCCCTACTTGCCCTGTGTGCAGTGCACGGGCAGGTACCTGCCCCAGGGGTGTCTGTAGGTGTTGACCTGTAGCTTCCCTACTTGCCCTGTGTGCAATGCACGGGCAGGTACCTACACCGGGGTGTCTGTAGGTGTTGACCTGTAGCTTCCCTACTTGCCCTGTGTGCAGTGCACGGGCAGGTACCTACACCGGGGTGTCTGTAGGTGTTGACCTGTAGCTTCACTACTTGCCCTGTGTGCAGTGCACAGGCAGGTACCTACACCGGGGTGTCTGTAGGTGTTGACCTGTAGCTTTGTCTGTAGGTGTTGACCTGTAGCTTCCCTACTTGCCCTGTGTGCAGTGCACGGGCAGGTACCTACACCGGGGTGTCTGTAGGTGTTGACCTGTAGCTTCCCTACTTGCCATGTGTGCAGTGCACGGGCAGGTACCTACACCGGGCTGTCTGTAGGTGTTGACCTGTAGCTTCCCTACTTGCCATGTGTGCAGTGCACGGGCAGGTACCTACACCGGGGTGTCTGTAGGTGTTGACCTGTAGCTTCCCTACTTGCCCTGTGTGCAGTGCACGGGCAGGTACCTACACCGGGGTGTCTGTAGGTGTTGACCTGTAGCTTCCCTACTTGCCATGTGTGCAGTGCACGGGCAGGTACCTACACCGGGGTGTCTGTAGGTGTTGACTTGTAGCTTCCCTACTTGCCCTGTGTGCAGTGCACGGGCAGGTACCTACACCGGGGTGTCTGTAGTTGTTGACCTGTAGCTTCCCTACTTGCCATGTGTGCAGTGCACGGGCAGGTACCTACACCGGGGTGTCTGTAGGTGTTGACTTGTAGCTTCCCTACTTGCCCTGTGTGCAGTGCACGGGCAGGTACCTACACCGGGGTGTCTGTAGGTGTTGACCTGTAGCTTCCCTACTTGCCATGTGTGCAGTGCACGGGCAGGTACCTACACCGGGGTGTCTGTAGGTGTTGACTTGTAGCTTCCCTACTTGCCCTGTGTGTAGTGCACAGGCAGGTACCTGCCCCAGGGGTGTCCGTAGGCCTTGAGCAGAAGCAATTAAATGGGCCCATCCCAGTCGCGTCTCTGCCATGTTAAACATCTTTCCTCTGTGGACCTTGTTCTGGAGTCCCAGGGTCGTCCAGGTTCGTGGGCTCAGGTTGTTTCAATCTGAGTCTTAGAGCCTTTAAGTGCAGGTGTCCTGAGGCGGCTTCTTACTGCGGGATCCCAAACTGACCCTTTAGCACTTGACCCTCAGGTTAGTGAGGCCGAGCAGTTGCAAGCTTAGTCTGGGAGGTGGTGTGAGGTTGGAGAACAAGATCTCTATAAACAGCCAGTACCAGTTAATAATTCAATGTCTAGTCCATGCGTATTCTTAAAAAAAAAGTAACATTATTTTACATGATTCGGGCTCACTGAAATACAGTACATAGTGTTCCAGAAGCAAACGATTCTACCCGGGGGCACGAATAACCTTCAGTAACTACAGAGGAGGCTGCCGGTGTGGCTCCTGTAAGACAACCTCTTGAGGTTATCTGTGTGGGATAGTTCAGGTTTCGGTCCTCCCTTGGAGGGGTCTTTTATCTGGAGTGCAACCGTTTTGTTGGCCATTACGTTGAATATTTGCCCTCCTTGCTGGAGATCTTTTCTCTCTCCAGCCCCCGCCCCCTCTTAGATTTCTGCTGAAGGTGCACAGTACCTTTTCTGTTGTCTCTCATTGGGTGAAGCAGCCGCAGATCCATTGTGCTTGAGGTGCTTGATGCTCAATGTGGTGTCCACTGCATGACTCGTGAGCGAGAGAAGCTGTGATTCCAACTGGTGCATGAGCCCCGCACCAGGTAACAATCTGTCACAAATATTCCATGGTGTCCACTGCATGATCATTGTGTCTATGCCTTGGTGTGATTTACTCATGGCACTGGCTCAAGCTCTCCAGAGCCATGCACATCCACTTCATCTTCTCATGTGCTACAAGAAAGGCCTCCCTGTAAGTTGCCATAGCATAGGAAGTGAGGCCGGTTCAACTCTTCAATTCAGTACTTGCACATAAGAAACTTAATGACTGCATTCACCCTCCTTCACGCCTTGTCTCATCTTTGTGCTATCGCCATAAACGGTGGTAAATTGCTGGTTTGTCTCTCTAGGAAACCCCCACCATTCTCCCTTCCCGACTCCACAGAAAGAACTCTGCCATTTGCTACTGGAACGCTCCTTGCTCTATTCTCAAACATTTGTTTTTAATTTACTGTTCCCGAAATGGGGGACCATGTTAGAATAGTAAATTAATAATAAAGCAAAAATTGGCTACCACAGCCTCATGGTGCCTATGTAGGCATCATGCGCACATATCAGTCCTTAAGCTGGTGCCAGCCAAATTAAAAGTTAAAGAAAGAAAAATAGCCACAACGCGTACAACACACATGAGTAAATAAGTAGTCCCACTCCAGGAGTCACTGCTTGTTTTTTATCTCCTTTTTCCTGATGCTCTTCAGCATTAACAAAGCCAAAAGGTCAGCTAATTTCTTGAAAAGAGGGGCACGATCTAATGGTTTTGACAATGTTTGTTTATGAAGAGCGCTCTATCCCATAACAGTAAATGTAAATGTGGGATACTTGTAAAGCGCACTGTTACTCTACCCGAGTGTCCTGGCGCTGTAGACCGCTGGGGAACCCGTCCTGGTTTTCCCTGTGAGATGGTCCCTTGCTGGGTATCTCCAGGGTGAAACTAGACATCCCCAGCGTCTGTGGGGGGCCGTTGTAGAGATGAGGCAAGCTTAATGCCCAGAGTTACCGAGTGTGTTCCCTGGTTAGAGTAGGCACTGAGGCGAGAATTATCGAGTCCGTTGACCCTGGTCCAAGACCCTGCCGCGTCGGGAATTGAACCCTGGTCCCGTGCCGTTCTCTGCTTACAGGTCTGCCGCCTCTAACCAGTGAGCCACACCTCTCCACTAACAGTATATTGGAATACAAATAGGTTGACCGTCATTAATTCAATCCGAACTTTAATTGGTCAGGGATTGGACAAAACGATTTTCTTTATTGGAAAATGATTTTCATTTTCCTTAAATAACATCCTGAAGAAAATAAAGGCATCCACCGTGTTTTAATAAACTGCAAGATGTTGGCGCCGGCTCCAGTTCTGCTGGTTCTACGTGTATCTGAAAGTGAACTTTTAGTGGTAAAATTGTCACTCCCCGCCCCGGTAGGCAACTTGCTGCTAAATAAAAGGCAGAAGTTTCCTGAACGGGTGCCTTTTTTTTTGGTGCTATTTCTACTTATTGCTACTTCTTACTTCTTACATTTTTTAAGTTTAATCTCAAGTTCCCCCTTAATGAATTTTTTTTAGTTTTGGTGCCATTTTATTTATTGAAATGTACTCTATTTGTGTAGCTCAGTTTCTTATCTTTGTTTTACATTTTAATGTTTTTGTACTACATAAATAATTTACACATTGGCCTAAGTTACACCTGTC
This sequence comes from Lissotriton helveticus, assembly GCF_964261635.1. Lineage (NCBI taxonomy): Eukaryota > Metazoa > Chordata > Amphibia > Caudata > Salamandridae > Lissotriton > Lissotriton helveticus. The sequence goes on along the minus strand of NC_136067.1, from coordinate 2,048,854,196 downwards.
TGCTCTGTGCGTAGCTACCAGGAGGTTGAGCTCAGGTTAATTTATTGACTTTGTTGGCTCACTCTAACAAGGGTGGTGATTATTCTTTGAGGTGGGTAGACACTCGCCCCAATTTCTTACAAAACCATACCAGTTTGCAGCTCAAGCCACCACTTACACCAACGCCCACCAAAACCTGTTGGCAGGGCCGGCTTTAGGCATGTGCAAGCTGTGCACCTGCACAGGGCCACCAAACCCCAGGGGCCACCACGCCAATATATATCCTTAATATATTAATCCTCTCAGGATGGATACATATTTGCGTGGCGGCCCCTAGCAGGGGTCTGGCGGCCTCCGGCTCTGTTCCACTTCTAAACACCCTGACCCCCTCCCCTCTTTACTGGCCTGCGCGCTCCGCCCCGCCCGGACCCCCTCTTCCGGGCCCCCTACCTACGCTCCCTGCCCAGGGCCACCATGAGCCTAGAGCCGGCCCTGCTGTTGGTGGGGGGGGGGGGCAAAAGCCAATACTTCTGGCAGGTGTGATTGAGGTAACCACACGCTGAAGAGGCATCAAAAAGCGAGCCTGTTTTCACCCCCTCCCCCCCCCCCCCCCCCCCGCCCCAAAGAAAAAGAAACTATCCTCGGATGCATCGTGTTGGAGGACCAAGATCTAGTCTCTAGGCACAACAGAGTTCAGGAGTATTGGATAGGCAAATTTATCAAGGAATTTACACTGCTGTTTGAGGGGCTTGGATGGCTCAAAGCACAGCCATCAAACTTCTTAGTGATTTTAAAACGATTCGACAAACAACCCTTAGACACCGGCGAGTTCCATTCCACTTCTGGGGTCTGATGGAAGAAGATTTATTAAGAGGGAAGCAAATGGGTGTAATCGAGCAGGTATCTGGGCATTCACCGTGTGTGGGGGGTGGCCTCCTTCTACGAGAAGGACTCCTCATAGTGCTGCAAACATTGTAAAAGCGGGTCTTTTAGCTCGCACACTAAGGGCACCAAGAAGTTGCCAAGACTAAGGCCCGTCTCAGGGAAAAAGGTATGTTTCCCAGGGGTGTATGAAGCAGTCGCTGAGGCAGTAATAACTTGCCATGCTTGCCAGGTGACAGTGGGGGGCAGCCTGGCATGCTCCTGTTGTGTCGAAGAGCCATGCCAAACATCCTGGAGCAGTATGGATCAGTATGGATTTCAGAAGCTTCCCAAAGGCTGAAGGGGGGGCATTCCTAGTTCCCAGTTGTTGAAATTGTCTCATCCATGGTATTCCAGAAGATACACTCTTTGTTAGGACATTTGCCATGTGTGGGCTACCGGTAGAACTCAAGATAGGTTGCAGACCTCCACGGTCAGGAAACTGAATTCAAGGGCTACCAAGACCGCCTTGGAATCGAGCACTGGGAAATAATGGATGTAGTGGCCATAAGCCAGTGGGGAGGTGGAATGGTTTGAGGACCTTTATACAAGGCTCCTGAATTGGTGAGGAGCTAGCAAAAGATCTTGATTGGTGTTTAGGGTATTTCCCGAGAGTCTGTCGTAACGGCTCAGCGCTTTACCCAGTGGTCACCCATGGCCCCCCTGGTTAAGTGACAGACACTGGGCAGTTTTCTAGCTGGACCCAGCGACGGAGTGTAGGCCTTGATGTGACCAAGTGACAACGGCAGAAAGACCTCAACAAGAACTCGAAAGGCCTGTGCACCCCAACTTCAAGTGGGGGACCAGGTGGTCTTTCAAGACCGAAACCCAGAGTGGAAATTTCATGCGCTATTTGAGAGCAAACTATTTTGTATTTATTTATTGCAGTTTGGATAGCATCGACCTAAGGGCATCGAAGCGCTTTTCGTGAGCACCAGTTACGATTACACGAGGTCAAACCTTTTTCGACAGGTGCGGTACATTTACAAAAGCAGGTAAGTCCTCGGTCCTTCGACCTCGAGGCCTGTGGGGCGGCGCTCGCACAGTCCCTTCAGCGGGGAAACTCCTGGGATCCGCTGCCGCCAGGCTCTGTGTAGATCCGAGGAAGGTCTGTGAAAAGTGTAGAGTCTCAGAAGAGCTGATTCCCCTTCCGTCCAGTCTGTGTGACCGCTTCCAAAGCCGGAAGGTGATGGCGCCGCGGAGCAGAAGGCCTCTTACCCGATGCTCGGTCCCGGGCTAGGAGAGGGGGGTGCAGCTGGCCAGTTCTGGGGTCGGGCTCTGGGCCCCCAGACTCTGTCCGGGCCGCGCGAGGCGGGTGGGACTTGCCTGGGGTTGGGGTAGTAGAACCCGCCTGTGGTCTGACACTAAGTCTAAATGGGAGTTATATTGCGAACTCCACCGCCGAAGAAATGAGTCCACAACAGGGAGGTGTGGTATCAAAGCTTGTGGCTGACTTTATTTGTCAAAGGCACCCCGTTAAAGACGGCTCAGTGGGTTGAGGCACCTGCTGCTGCTGTGTATCCGGCAGGGCTCGGGGCTTCATACTGGTAACATGGCTTGGGTGGTCGGTGCAGGGGTCTGTGTGTGAGATCTCGTGCCGTGAAACTTGCGTGACTCCATTGCAGTGATGTATCCAGTGTGCGGAGATCGGCGTGAGTGTCACCTGCAGCTTCGCACGTTCACTTACTGGTAATACCACTCTGAATCTGTGCGCCTCGAGGCGCCCCTGGCCAGCCTCCCACGCTTTGTCTCATTACGTCATTGTTCTGTGGGTGAGAGGCCTGCATTTGAATGGGGTGGTAATTGCACATAAAATTAGAAGAGTTTGCTTTGTGGGCGGGCAGCTTCCAGCTGCTGGGGTCGTGCATGCATCGCTTTGCATACCTCGAGTATCCACAGAGAGCTGCAGCATGTCAATAGCGCCTGCCTCGGCCAGCAGTTTAATGTAAAGCAGGGGGCGGGGTCCTTGCTCCCCCCTAATGCACTCCTGAGTGTGCGGGGGGCGGGGCGGGGCCCGGCTTTGTTTCCAGTGACCCCGGGCACTGCTCTGATAACAGGATTACTCGTTGCTTTTAATCGGCTGTTGTGGGTGGGGGGTAGGATCCTGCAGCGGGTGGTAGGGTGCCCGGTGCCACTTTGTGCCCCGGTGCCACTGGGGTGAGTCCAGGCTTGTCCGGTCTGCGTGTACGAATGCCACTATCTGAAAACCAACGTAAAACAAGCATTTGCAATGCAATAGGCCTCACATTAGTAACATTGTGGGGTATTGGCGCTGTAAATACCAACGTTTTTTCATATGTAAGTTGGCAATTAACCAGTGGCGGGATCCCGAGGAAAACGTAATCGACGCAAATGCGTGCCAGATAAAGCAAACTGCGGCGCCCTGTCGGTTCTTAAGAGGGGAGGGGAAAAGAGTGAAAGGAAAAGAGAGGACGAGTGAAGGGGCGTGCTTTAAACCAGCGTGGATGCCCCCAGCCCGCGAGCTTTGAGGTGCAGGCAGATGGGGCACCGATGCAGCGCTGTGATGTTTCAATGCGCCCTGACAGCACGTGCTTGTAGATGGGGGTCCTGGTACGATAGGGGTTTTGGGGGGGAAGGTGATGGTTTGTAGCTGTGCTAGGCGGCCGAGCAGCAGCGCTCATTGAGCTGCCCATTAGCCCCGTGTCGTGAATACTTACATGCTGCGTGTCTTTAGTCACAAGCTGGACGTACTTGCAAGAACCTGCCTGCCGGTGTGTCCCTACTCCAGCCAAGGGAAGCGAGCACAGGGGTTACTGCGTTAGAAAGTAGAGGGGGACAAGCACGCGCGAGTGTGGCAGCAAAAGGGGGGGGGGCGCATGTCGGAAACTTTGGCCAAAGGACTGCCAAGAGCGGAATTAAAACTTTAAGGGGGACGGGTCTGTCCACGGGGCAGGAAAAAGCAAGCTTGGCGTGCGCCGCCTTCCTCAGTTGCTGAATGATGGATGGATGGATGGATGAATTGAATCAACCAAGCCCTTTATGTCCCATTTGCAGGCTTGAGCCACGACTCGAGAATGGATGAATGCATAAATAAGCTAACGCGTGGATAGGCTGAGTAATGAATCGACGGATGAACTGAATCATTGAATGAGTGCACTTGTGAACGAAAGAATGCATGCATGGATGCATGGATGGATGGATGGATGGATGGATGGATGGCTGGCTGGCTGATGAATGGAATCAATACATGAATGCTAGGTTACCATGAATGAATGAACACATGGCCAGGGGTTTGATAAATGCATTCAACAGATGAGCGTGTTGCCTCATCAAAGCTGAGGCTATCACAAATGAACAAACGCAGAAATTAGTGCATTCATGAGTAAATAATGAATGGATTAATTGAATCTATTAATACCCTTGCCTAATGGAAGCTGAGGCTACTGGGAATGAATGAATGAATGAATCAATTAATAAACTGTTGTCCCACAGTAGCTGCATCTATGGAGGTGAAACGTTATGTAATTTTTGGTCCTGTTGGCGACTTTGCTCATTCCCTGATTGTAAAGCTGGCTTGGTGCATCAAATGATGGCCATGGCTCCGGCTTCAGGCAATACCAGCTCAGCGCTTCATCCTTCTAAAGTGGACACATCCAATACCATTACATTTAGTTACAGTAGCACATAACCGAAGAGACTCGTTATAAAGTGCAATTAAACGTCGAATTGTTATAACTACTTTGAACGATCCGCAGTATTTTAAGCGGGGGCCTAGCACAGGAGAGGCCCCAGCCTCCCTGTGTTTTGCTCTCCCTCGTGCGTTGCTTTTCTCCTTCCTCTTCCCACTTTTCCCGCAACCACTTTCATTGGCTCCCCCCCCCCCCCCCGCCTGTCGTTTAAAAAAAAAAAATGTATAGGGGTGGAAGGCCAGTGAGGAAATCGCTCTTTCATACTGCTGCCTTTTGTTTTTTATTTATGGATCCTGCTGCTCGCATCGGTGCATTAAAGTCACCCATGTCATTTTGTAAGCGCACATGTTTACCTTTGGGCATGCTGTACACAGCATCGCTATATGCCTTGGCTGAGGCAGTTGGTCACAAAGGGAAGACCGGTTGACTTTGCCAATGCTTGTTTTTAATTTGGCTGATGCTATTCAGCATTATCAATAATCATTTTTCTGTTCTTGCAGTTGCTGAACAGGATTGGCAGAAAGCAAAGCTAGAAGGTGAGACCTGTGTATTGTTTGCTTATAACGGGCCTATCAGACAGCTGCTCTTTCAAGCTGGACTAAAAACACAAAGTCTGAAATAAACCTCGTGGGCTTTGCCTCTGTTCATGGGAGTTTCTTTTACACCTTATACTATTGACTGGTGAATGATTCCGTCTGCCTGGGAGTGCTTCCCTGGCCATGCATCAGTAACGGGTGTAAATCTCAAAAGTGCACTGAATCCTCTCTCCATTTTTATTTGTTGTCAAAAATGCATTCTAAACAAAACCATCATTTTGTTTAATAGAAGCAATCTGGTGAGGTTTTTTTTTTTTCGGTTTTAGTCCGGGTATATATTTTGCCTGCTAAAGGCTTCCATATACATTGATAAACACACATTCTTATATCCAGCAGTGTTAATATGGCAACTAGGCATTCAGAAATGGTTTTGGCACACTTTTGCGCATTAAAACCTGAGCGATTGGCTTTGCCTATCCTCATTCTGTTTTGGCCTCCACATCTAAGTTCAGTGAACGGTGCCTGTCTGCAGCGATAGCTGTTGAACTGCTGGCACTCGCCTCACTTTTTATCCTGGCACACTCTTTCCTTCTTTTCTATGCTAAGAGAATGGGCGAGGACTTTATTAGTTACCTAGAGTCTTCAAGCAGTGGCCAGGAAATCTCGCTCCGTCTGGCCAGTAGCCCAGAATTCCGTAGCTGTTGGAAACAATTACATGTAAACAAGCTGCATATTTTAAATATCTTGGTAATTCTAGCCTGGGGTCCACTTTTACCGGCTTAATAAGGTGGTATTCCATGCAGCAGTAGTATTGATTCGCTCAGCGCATCAACCTGTTCGTAGCTGGTAGTCGTATACCCTCTCTGGCCCACGCTAGCACATTAAGTGAGATTAAAGTCTATACTGTGGAGTAGCTACAACTGGTGTGAGCTTCTGCACATCGTGCGGCTCCTTTTCCACTTTCCAGAGGTGGATTGGCATTGGTCCACATGGGTTGGCCGTGTGTACTGTGCTGGCGCCTCGTTCCTTTTCCTTTCCTAAGGTTATCCGCTAAGCTGCTTAGCCTCCATGGTTAGTCACATGGCCCTTGTAGCTTCCACTGTTTGATGCAGGACTCCTGGGATACTTGGCGCGGATCCAACCTGTGCCTTCTTGCAGTCCACAAATGTAGGCCACAATCTGTAGGGCCAGTGTTGGTGCACTGTATGTACAGTCTGCTGCCAAGAATTAAATAGCTCCTCCGGCACTCTGAAATAACAGGATTTCAAAAGGATTTGTTCAGAGCGCCTCATTTTAAGCACGAAATGTATTCAGCAAAAACTCACTTGTAGCAAAAAATAAATGTAAATCTTTGAAAGATGTAGGTTTGTGAGTTAGAGCTGGGTATATGTAAAGGTGGTAATTTGAGCAATATGTCTTAAGTTTTTTACAATTGGGTATTTTTCAGTGCCTTTAAATCAGCGGACGACTGAAAAACCTTTGCATTTTTGGTGTCTTTTATCATAACGCTACCAGGTCATTACTTCAGGGCAGCTTTCTACAAAGAAAAGCAGTTTAAAAAAAATTGGTACAGCCAATGCGTGTGACCTTAGTAAGCTGTTGCAATGGTAATCTTTCTTTTTTTATTATTGCAAGTGATTAAAAAAAAAAATGGGGCATTATTATTTTCAGGAATGCAGGGGCTGGAATCAGATACATATTAGCAATACAAAAAGTGCCTCTGCAACCCTAGATAAAACATATATTTTTTTTATCCTGAGAAGTCCTTTTTAGGTCTCGCCTGTCAATGCGCTTGCGAGAATATAGGGGCTTATCCAGAGCTTAACCACCGGGCGATTCCATGCAGTGCCCGTGAAAAGCAAGCTCAATGCGCAAGCGCATTGACATAAAAAGCGCGTGCACATCGCCTCCAGCAGCTCTTCTAAGGTATCCGCTCCACCCCTTGCTGCATCAAAGGCTTTCATTTCGCGGCCGCGTTTTTTTTACTTTCATTTCGCGGCCGCGTTTTTTTTTCTGCCTCTGTTGTGCATTTGTTACTGGCCCATCTGCTTTAAAAATAAAAGTTCTACTTCATGTCCACACGTTTTTCATTTACTATTTTTGATTGGTAAATACACTTTTTTAAAAGGATCGTGGCCACACGCAACCACAAGCTAACACAATGATGCAATTGTTACAATCTTCTGCCATGTTTACTCGTTCAGATAAACTGTCCACAGCATATACCAAAAGCCTTCCAGCGAATGCCAGGAGCCTGCAGTCTCTGTCCCATAGGTAACCTCGTCCCATAGATTCCCATATTATTCAGACACATAGTGCCTTCAAAGGGCGGGCAAAACGCGTCCACACCAAAGCCATCTGTTGTTTCCCCCAGCGGGCTCGGCCTCACTTACTACTCCCCCCCCCCCCCCCCCCCCCCTAATTACATCCCTGCTCTCTTTCACGGCCGCGAGGCCGTGCTCTGCCGAGACCTTCACTTCAAAGGGCAAAGGGATCACCCCCCTCCCCACCCCCCCGCTCACACCTTGTTAATGTTTGAATCATTTGGCCTCTAGTTGGATGTCTTTGAAATGAGCACACAACCCCTGGCTCCTGGGCACTACATCAACGAGCGTCTGACGAGTCCGCTTCTGACCTCTGAACCCATGGCCTTTCTACAGCTGTACTTTTTTTTTTTTTTCGGCGTGTCCCAGAAACCCGCATGCATTTAATTTAAATTTGTAAAAAGGATGGTGCTACCTCGACGCCATGTACTTATTGTAGAGTCTTTGGGTTGTTGCCACCTATAATAGATTCAGAATAGTGACATGGGTTGCGTTCTAACGTGTGTCATGGGAACATTGTTTTTCCTGCAGTAACCGTTGAGGTTTGTTCCGTAAGCGTTTGTAGCCTAATCTGGCTTGTTTTTTTCCGGACCAGAGCTTGTGCCAACAACTCATGCTGTCTATAATTGCTTGTTACTGGGGTTGCGTACCCTCACTAAGATGGCGCTTTTATCACAGCAGACTTGTAGAATGCCCCTCAAAACATGTCTGCCAAGAAAAACACGACGCTTGGAAGACTCGTGATGTTAAACATGCTAAACCCTCAGCCGTCAAAGTGAATGAACTGTTGCTACATTTAATAGTTATAACAAACCCATCAGCCTTTTCTCCTGTATGGTTTTCATTGTAAAGCAGCCTGTCCGCTCTAGCCCTTGTAACATAGGGATAACTTGAAGGGTTAGTTCAAGTAATCATAGAACGGAGTGAGCCATGTACATTGAATTGTGCCTAGCAGATGCTGCATGCTAATATTGCTGTAAACTGCGTTGGATTGGAATCGTATCTTTTTTAGGCTGTGTTTTTTTTGTCTGGTTCATTGACTTTGTTACTCCTGGAACAAACCTAGTTTAATCATCTCCACATAGGGTTGCCACCTTTTCCGGAGGATAATATCGGTCATGTTCATGTCTTGGGGACATTATACCTGAATAGAAATGTATGTAAAACCCTCTATTTTTAATGTCTTTTCTGTATGATTAATTATTGGGCAGGGTTCATTTAGGCAGTTCTGGAACATTTTAAAGTGATTTCTCATTGGATTTGTTCGTTTAAAGCTGAGAAGGGGACTGTTTTGGTGATTTCTTTTATTTTTACCATCCTGAGCACAGCAATGCCAAGAGCTTGTCTTTCATTACAGCTTGTTATTAACTCTGAGCTTTATCAATTCATATTCTTTCTTATATTTATAATTTGTTCCCCATATTTTGAATTCAAACATACACCTGTATATCATTTGTGATATTCACAAAAGACAGTGAAGACAAACATTACAATATTTACATAACGCACAAACAATTAATCTAGTGTTTGGAAACAAGATTAATACGTGAACAAATCAATGGACTATTGCATAAGCAAGGTCCAGAGCACACAAGAAAAGGTATCTTTCTTTGAGGGTAATCACATGCGTCAAGTAAATATAAGATTGTACACCAATGGTTCCTTCTATTAGTTTTTATAGTTCATAGTGGTACTCCTATCAAAGGAGATCCCAAGATCATGAAACCAGCTGACACGTGTTTCGTCAGAATGGGCAATCACCCCTGACTCTTCAGGGCTGAAAGGTGTAAAAGTGGGGGATCAGTGATAATTCCAACCCGGTCCTAGTCGGGTTAAGTTCAGAACCATGCCATCTGTGGCCGAAACAGTATACGTGAAGCAAAGTGTAAAAATTACACTAGACAAACGAGTGATGTCGTCTAGTAGTCAGAGGTGGCTGTCTGCCAAACTACTGGGGAGCTGCAGGGAAGTTGCCGGACTACTGCACATTTGATACAGTGTTAGGCATGAAACATAAGTCATAAGAGACTCCTCTGTGCTACAAACTTATGTATAGTACCGGGACCCATTGTATTTAGATCCTCGATGCTGTATGCTTTCAAGGTCCTGATGAGGTCAGAGTGCTACTCTAGAACTCTATATCTGTGCTTATTTAATCAAGCCCAGACTCGACGTTGTTCTATCTGTTTATTCCCTTGTGGTTACTCTTGGCCTCAAGGTGAAAATGCCAACACGTTTCAACCTTCATAATCGGGCCAAAAATTGGTTTGATTGAATGTGAGAAGTTGGCCTGATATATGATGTTTCCAATTCTGGAACTACCTTGTATCAGTCCAAATATCCCCTTATGGTGTCTGGTTGTAAGTCAACCTTATAGACAAGCTATCTTAAGGGTAGCATAGACTAAGCAGCCTTAAAGGCTTAACTCAAGAGGTCGTGTTAAGTGAGCTGTTTTACCAATCACAATCCTGTAATACCAAATGAAAGGACACCACACAAGTATATAATATAAAAATATATGTATTTATTACTTAAAATAATCCCCAGTACTCTTTATGACTAAAGGGGCACAAGCGTTAAATCAAAAGCACAGTATAACATACAAAGTTGCACAATTATGGATGAGGGCGGGGGCCACTCAAACCATATACTAAACAAGTGGTATAAGAGATGCCAATCGAACAGTGGTTAGGCCTAGGGCCTAGGGAATCGCTGGGAGCAGTCTGGACAAGCAATGCTGAAGTCGGGAAAAGCCCGCGGGATTCGGGTGCAGCGCTGAAAGCGCACGCATGCACCAATGTTAGTCAATGGTGCGTAAAAGTTACACAGATAGAGTTTAAGGACACTTCCGCTGAACCTAGAAAGATAAAACTTAAGACACAGACCCTAGAGGTGTGTACCAGTGTGGGAACACCGGCGTTGCAATGTTACCTCACCCACAGGAAGCGGGTGCACAGGGTCGAAGTAGTGTCGGGTTTCGTCACGCTGGTTCTTGGTGCTTGAAGCTGAAGAGGCTGCAGGCGCTGGGAAGGAAAAGTGTCCGGTGGGATCCAAGGGTCGATCCAAGTCGAAAAGTACCTGAAAGCAGAGGGGACAGAGTCTGGGTCACTCAGCAGTGACCAGGGTGGAACCAGGATGGAACCAGGCAATGTCGGGCGCAATCAGGTGGTTGTCGAGGAGCTTCTCTCCGCTGTCACGTGGGCTCTGGGGCATCTACGAAGTCCAGGAGCAGGTCACGATCTGTCCCACGAAGGCTCTCGCCGTCGGCGCTATCGGCTTCAAGATTGGAGCAAACAACACTTGGCAAAAGCAATCCACGCGGAACCGGAAGATTGCTTCTCACTCGGACCAGGAAGGTGAGAGTGGGGGCTCCCTTTCAGGGGAGCTGGTGCAAGTCTGGAGCAACCAGAATCGCTAGTCGTTTTTCAAGTTTCGTCGGCACAGGGGCCACAAGCCGGCTGGCAAGTGACCGGGCCAACGCGTTGAGCCAAAAGAAGCAGAAGGGCCCCACGCAGCACTCGTCGAGTGTGGAGGGCTGAACTTCGGTGCAAGAGTGGCTCAGGGTTGGGGCTTCTCAAACCCCGGTGTACAGCTTCGAGGGTCACTCGTGGGCTGCACGGTCAGCGTCTCGTGGTCTTTCCAAGATGGCGTGCCCCACGCTTCAGGTCGCCTCCACAGTCTCAGCTCTGCAGGGACTGTGGATCGGGCTGTTAGAAGGCAGGCAAGCTTGATCTCGTCGATCTCTGTCGCTCGAGTTCCGGCGGGAACTGCAACAAAGCAGACGTCGAGGTGCTGGATGGTGCCTGTTTGCACAGGGTGGTCACTCCTTGACCACAAGGGAGATTCTTCAGTCTTCTACGTTGAGTAGGATGTCGAAGGGTCCAGAGTTTCGTTTCTTATGTTTCATCAGGATAATCTGAAGTGCTTTGGCACTGCTCCCATTCTTATACCAATCTAGGGGGCGGGATGACCTGCTAGGTCCCCTCCTATGGGTGGGACCCAGGAAGGGGGTGGAGACACCCCTTTCCTTTGATCCAGGCCACGCTGGGACGGGGGCTGGTGTGCCCCAGAACCGGTTTGGCCGGATTATGCAAGGGGCATGCCCGCCTTGTGCGCCCCAAGCAGTGTCTGGTTTCTTTCAAACCTCCCTGCTACAATCCACTATCTCCTGTCTGGGGGGGGTGTGACACCTCCCTGCGACAGGAAACACTTTGTCCAGGCTCCCTTGGGCTGAGTTTCGGTCAGCTTCAGGGGGTCAGACTTGTGTCTGTGGCAGAAGCATCCATTTTGTGGATCTGAGGCACTATTAGAAATTAACCGCATTTAAGTAAAGTAACAAGTCTTCACCCTCTAGAGGGGTGGAATGCTATCCCCGTCGCCAGGACTGGCGAGGGGATAGTATTCCAAATCGTATGACACCTTACACGACATGTTTTGATAAAGCCAAACCAAAGTTGCTATATAACCGTGAGGATTATAAGGCATTTAAGAGTATATGGTATGGCATTATCCTGAAACAGCTTAGGGATTTGTTCCCGACGGCTGCAGACAGGCTCAGCTCATGCTAGAGCTCCATCTCACATTAAACCACGCACTCTGCCTCCAGGATTGAGGCCTTCCATAGGAGTGGCTCACAGGTTTATATGTGTCCAGATATAGGTTTAGATATAGGTATACTATACCTAAGCAAGGGGTGATTACACCACCTTGCCCCAGCTGAGTGATCAGCCAGTTGTGTCAATTTAAGAACCAGCCAGGGGTGGCAAAAGATATGCTGCAGCCCCTGGTAGGCCTTGGTGGCACCTATGCCCTAAGCACATATAGTGCATGGTACAGGGGCTCACAAGGAGTCCATTTCCAATTGTGGTATGTACCTATAGCACATGTATTATTAATTTAGAGAGAGAACAGCAGGCTGGGGGTCTGATTAGCAGGCCCACAGCCTCAGTAGTCGAAAACCAGTGAAGCAAAAAGCAAAAATTTGGGGTGACCATAGGATAGCAGACCCTACTCTCCTACATTGAAGATCTTCATCAGGGTGTAAAAGAGTTCATGTAGGACACTGCAGTTTTCCTAAAGCAAACCTAATAAAAACAAGCATTGGCATAGTCAATAGATCTCGCCTTTGAACCTTATAAGTGTTAAGTTATCCAGCACAATATCCTTGGTGCAACAACATTAAGTGTTGCATGGCTAAACACTTAAGGTCCCAAAAGCAAGACCTATTGGCTATGCCAATTCTTGTTTTGAGTGAGTGGCTCGTGCAGGTTTGCCACTGTGGTAGAGATGCTGCAAGTGCTTTTGCAGGAGCCCCTGTGACATTGCGCCTCTTCAAAATGTATCTTGGGTCTGGTGTAATACTTCTAGTTCCTGTTCCTGCAACCAATACATCCTTAAATGTAACCACCGCTATCAAGCCTCGGCAGGGTATCCGAGCGCTGTACAACAAAGCCAGAATAGATAGCTAAGCTTATGCAGTAGAAGAACAATGGAGACAAAGTAGAGATGTAAACAGTTAACCAGATGAAGATTGCACAGTAGACAAGGGAATACAGGGTTGTAGGTCAACAACATTAGTTTGTAAGGCTACAGAACTATTGTCACATGTAACTATTTCAGTGCAAACCTTTGACTTATTTTTTAAATGCATAGGTCGAGGGATTCATTCTGATTTCTGGCGGGAATCTATCAATTAATATAATATCCATTAAGTGTTGAGTTTTAGTGAGTTGTATGTGGTAGATGTGCAAAAAGGGTGAATGTTTGCTTGATATTGGTCTGAGAGTGGGAATGATGTGATATACAATTATTTGTAAGACACATGATGAAGCTGAGTTATTGCAGGTTATGCTCATAGGTCCTTCCAGGTCCAATCAGGCTGTGTTCACCCCTACGTGGGGACGCCTGAGTGGTGGGGTGTCCTGAAGAATTGACTTGAGTAGAGAGGAGAAAGTAAATGACCAATGGAAACCCGTGATATTACTTTCTGTACAAATGGAGGCTGAGACATGAGCGATGTCAGTTGCCTAGAGATAAAAGATTTATCTGCATGATTGATCAGTGATCGCATAAGTGCTTGGTCTAGAAGTGCATCACTGACATCTATGGCTGCCTTGTATCCTGATGGATGAATGCCAAACTACCATCCTAGTCAACACGTGGGATCCAATTGCAGGCGAGTCTCCATTGATGGACCTTCTGCCACTGAAAGACTTCTAATGGAACCCAATCAATTAGAGGACAAAAAAGGAATAATGAATAGTGCCTTTATCTCTGCATTTGTGTTCTTTTTCTCACAACAGCAGTGTACTTGTACAATGCAATAAAAAAATTGGAATTCGAGACCACTAGGTTTTGTTGCAGAAGGACGTAGGGTAGTGAGGACAGTTGTTCGCTCCTTGTGTGTGAAAGCCGGCGATCAGTGACTTGTGTGAGTGTAGTAGATTGCACAGGGAGTTTGGGTAGGTGCCTCCAACCACTTTTGGTTGCACTACCTGACCTAACGTGGCCACTCCTGCACCACCCACTGCAGTTCTCTTTTCTCCACATGCTTTGTTCAGACCTCCCTCTCAATTCATTGACGTGAAGGAAATAATTTTTATAGATCTTTTGGACAACTAGCCCAAGTTTCCAGAGAATCAAGCCAACGTCTGTGGTTTAAAAAAAAAATGTAAATAAAAAAAGTATAATATAAAGGTATTCAGATTAATTTCACAAAAATGAATGCGAGTGTTGCTTCCCCCACAAATGAAAAGTATATATATTGCTGCTGCAAGGAATTATTATCGCTCAATACGACCCACCAGGGTCAAGGATTTTTTGCGATTCTAATGAAATCTGAGTCAAGCACAAGAAATCTATTCCTCTTTTATATGTGCAGAGGCATGCACCTGCAAGTGTCTCTGCTTCCATGTTCATTACAACAAACCAATTGGAAATATTTGCAGCCTTCTCCTCCGCTCACACCACACAGTGGCAAATCCTGAGGTATTTGTCCCATCCACTCTTGAAACCAAGTAGACCTGTTCATGACTGTGTGCTTGCCTTCAGCTGCCAGGGTTGAATGATCTTTTGCCAGAAGGCTCTTCATGCTGTTGTGCTTATGGTACTTTACCACTTTCAGCAGGAGCACGATACTCCATTCTTGCCCTCTTAGACCGAATCCAATTGAGAATTCAATTCCTATGTTGAAATGAAGCGTGGTGAGGAAAAATTGCTTGGATTTGATCTGCTAATTTGATCTGCTAATATACTGATGTGGTGTAGTCGTATACGGTTTCCGAGGACCCATGTGATAGAGAATGTCATGACACAATGTTTCGGCTAGAGTAGCGTGTTTCCATGGACTCTAGATTCGAGTCTTGTGGAGGTTTTTTAATTTGCTTGAGTTCATTAAATTGGTTTTATTTTGTTTGAAATCCATTTCTAATGAGCAAAGGAACTACGACATTGTGAACTTCAGTGCAATGTGACTAAATCGTTCTTGGTGTTTAGCCACAGGCGATGTGTTGGCTTATATGGTTCTGGCCTGAAGCAGCTTTGAGAAAGAAAATGTTGTTTTAAAGCTTATGTAAGGTCTGAAAAACACAAGCCTGATTGTGGGGTGGTGTCCTCAATATAACATCCTCTATCCTTAATCTTTGTTTGTCTGATTTTAAATATCATTTCCCAGCTTCCTGGAAAGCAGTGGATGTCATTATGGCATTTTCTCTCTGTGATTTATTGTTCCCATTTACTGCAAATGGTTAGCTGGTTTTGATTGCTGGAGTGGGTGAAGCAAAGAATTCTGAAATGATGCATTGTTGTCTCATTGTTGGCCGCCTAGTCGCACTCATGGTGAGATTTAAGCCTGGTGCTGTTGACTCCCAATTTTATCTATGCTAGTCTGGTATTACGGCACACCAAACGCAAGAGTGGCCACAATAAAAGGCAGACACCAAGCTCCTGTCAAGCCTGCTGTGCATCGGGACTGCCAGGGAAAATAGAAGCCTTATCTTTGTCAGGATCCTGCCATGTGATACACTATCATCTGCTGCTCAGCCAAACAGTGAAGACAGTCCTGGTGTCCTGATATCGTCCTATGGCACAGCTATCTAGACCAGAACATCAGGTCAATAATACTTGTGGCAGCCTGGATCTACTTAGAACTTGACCGTATTTCGTGTTTGTTCACTTTTCTTGGAACTAGTCCTGAATTCACCCCTGTTCTTGCATTACAAAATTTTATTTGCCACAACAACAAGAAACGTGTTCCTATGGAGAATGTATTTTGAAGATCGCCAGGAAAGGGATGTGTGGCTTTAGCCTGTGATATTTAACGCCTGTTGTTTCCTGTGCTAATCCACCTCTTACCTCAAGAGGTGGACTGTGTTATGTTAATCTTTTGGGGTACTCTGTTTTTCATTTACTGTGCAGAACAGAACCAGTATTGAATATGGTTTCTTTTTCCACCCCAAGTGTTTCTAATGATGATTTGTGTATGCAGGTCCCCAACACTAGGACTGTAAATTTGATTATCTAGAACTCAAATGGAAGAGTGAGATTGAAAGTGTTTCGCTCATTTTGTAGGTTTTCTTAGAAGTTCTATATTATATCTCTGCAATGTGAGATGTTGACACACTCCATTAAGTATGATGAGGTGTCCATATAATACAGCCGTAGCTTTGGTTTGAGGTGGCTGCATCCATTCCAAACTATTCTTTGATGTTCGTCCCAGGTAACCCCTGCAGATAGGCCCTCAAAAACACCCAGAGGAAAATGCCCAAACCTACAACCACAACAGTAAATTTGAGCCGGACATAGGGTGGTGAAAATCTTCTGTTCTACCCAGTGTAAAGCTGTAGATTTAGAATCCGGAGGAAAAGTCCATCACATTATCATATGTTTACAAAAAAAGTACCTTTATATGGTCAATTTAGCAGAGTGAAGAGTATATTAAAGGGTGAAATGTGGGACTGTAGTATCAGCCGTTCTTATGTATAAAGGAATTGGTAATGCTTCTGCTTAACCGCATGCGTGCGGGCGGAATTCCGCCCGTACGCTGAGATTTTCAAAAGCGCATGTTACGTGACGAGCTGGGCTCGTCATGAGCGTGCGAGGAGGCTACCTCATGACGAGCCCAGCTCGTCATCAGCGTCGAAGGGGTTAAATGTACTCTGGATAAAAACGTTTCTTGTTGTCTTACTGTTGCTTAAATGTGAACCATCCATGTCTTCACCTAGTTACTTAGAGATTGTTCCCATTGGAACTCCTGCATTCGACTACCACTCTCCTCCAATGAATGATTAGCTTCATTCCCTCGATAAAGCCCCCCCCTTAGGCATTAACAGTGGTCAGAGTTCAACAGCTCTAACGAGATCTTAATTGTTAACTAAGCTCACGTTTACGCAAGCGCATAGGTCATGTGGCCACACAGGTACCTTCTAACCATAAACTATCTATTGTCAAGTGAGCAGTTTCAGAGGGATGCAAGACCAGTGAGATTTCTAAATTTGCTGACTTACATTTCAGCTGTGGTGGAAATGGAGAATGCCTTCCCCTCTTCAATGATCCTCCAGTGTTAATGCCTTTAACTGAGCTAGCTCATTACTCGTGGATCTGGCTTATTGCAGGGGTAATGTGGATGAGTTTCTGCAGGTGCATTTAGAGCATTATGACCTAAGGTAACTTATCTAATGAGTAAGAAGATGATAGGAAGAAACAAGTAAAACACCTTAAAATGGCTTTGGGATGGCTGTGGACTCAAAACGATTGTGGGAAGAGACATAACTGGTGAGAGCACCCAAGGGTAGAGGCATGTTGTATGCAGTTCTGGTGCACACATCTCTGAATACTATCTAAATTGTTTCCTGCCAAATAGACTAATTTAATTTAGAGCACTATAGATGATTCTCATGAGATACTTCCGCGTGCAAATATTTTTTGGAAATGAATACAAGAGTCTCCTATCTTTTATTGATTTACATTCTTGAATATTCCCAGGCGTCCTGGTGTGATCCCCACAGTATTCCTAACAAGCTGTGTGAATTTAATGCATTGCACAGCAAGCCTAAACAGGAGACATTGTTAGCCAATTCACATCATTTTAAAAAGAACCATACTTCAGCTGGTCAGTAAGCACCTCCTGAAGAACTATGCCCCATCAAGGCCCATCATACCTCAGAATTCTAACCATGTGAAGGGCTTCTCCCTGAGCTTTGGTCAGTTTATCGGATATACAGCTAATATTTGTAAACTTTTGACTTTTTTCTTCAGTTTCGTTTGGATACACCTCAGGTATAACATCTATTCAGTGTAAATTCTGATAGAAAACCAGTGTAAGATACTTTAAAAAAAATAAGGGGTTTAAGATGTTGTGGATCATGCGGTAGGTTTAAACTCTACTCACAAGTAATGTCTGTATTGCCGTTTATCCTCTGCATATACCTAAAGATGTAAATACTGTTGTACTGTCTCACTGTAGACTCTTTAAAGACAGAGAACGCAGTTTCTTGTATTGGCTTCAGAATAAAAATTCTAAAGAAGATCCAAATTAAAGGACACCAATTTCAGGGAACCTCTCATAAAAGGGCTCAGAAGAGGGAGCGAAGCGGAGATAATTTTATCAGGAACCCTCAAAGAATATCAAAAACTTTAAGGATATGAAAGCCCTGAGCCCTGCCTCAGGAGTAGAAAGACAGGGAAAGAAAGACCACTCTTCTTCCTCAGTAAGAACAGAAGAAACCGATCTGGGCCTTCTGCACGTTTTAATGAAGATATCATCAACGTCTGAGGTAACAAGGACGTTGACGGACCCCCTCCACGATGAAGCATGTGCAGACAAAGAAATAGTTGACAGACCGCAGCTGACAGCGACTAGATCAGCAGCAGTAACAAGTATGTCCATATAGTCATGGAGTACATCAACGAACGTCTTGTCTATGGAAAAGGTACCATTGGTGATGAAGAAGACTGCATTGATGATGCAGACGTCTGAAGTTTCATTGGCGGAACCATCAACATTCTTTTGGCACTGCAGATTTAAAAGATTTTGTTTTGATCGCTGACCTGTTCCTATTTTACCAGAGCAAACCTCACCCAATAAGGTCTTTCTTCTGCTACCCTCACACTTACTGGATGTTGGAGTCTGACAACTATGGTCCTTTTGGACCTCCATATAGTCCCACTCACCTCCATGTCAAATGTTAGGACATTGACGATGATGAGACCCTTTTGGAAAGGGAATTCTTTTTTGAAGACTGACCTGAATAGCTAAAATCCGAAGCGGCTTCTGCAGAGCGATATGCCTCCGATGTTTGATTTCCAAGACCAGGAGTCAGTGATGTCGGAACACACAAAACTGGTCACAGATCTTTGCCAAATGCTGGCCGATTACTATAAGAGATTTTCCAGAATAAGATAGCACTCCACAGCTGACAACCAACTCCTGCTCCTAAACATACTGTTTCGCCTTTTACTCCTCACTTGGTTCACAACTTAGGAAGTCTTAGTTATCCTGCTGCACAGGTGTCCCCTGCCCAGAGCACTCTCTCTTTGTGAGGAAGCGCGAAATTTCCATATTAACGAAATGTCCAGCCATATAGATATCAGGCGTACTCTCAACAGGGTTACTGTCAAGATAACTCGCAACAGCAGTACAAGCAACTACCACTGGTAACTTATTAAAGGCATCCTCAACACAAAAAATGTACAGTCGCGCAGAGGATAAGACTTTCCAGGCGTTGGTGGCCCATTCCCAGCACCGATCGTCTTCATTCCCCAGCAGCATGTGGACAGAAGAATCTCTCCAATTACATAGATGGCTGTATATCTATTACAACAGATCATTGGGTGTTGGATCTTATTAAGTATAGCCACTACTTGGAATTTCTCCAGAAACCTCCTCGAAATCAACCTCTGAAGAGGTTTTATAAATATCTGTTAAAGTTGGAGATTCTTTCCCTCCTCCAGAAACAAGCCGTAGAGGAGGTTCCTTACAATCAACGCAACACGGGCGTCTACTCTGGTTTCTTCCTGATCAAGAAGAAATCTGCCTAATAGAGGCAAATACTCGGTCTTTGGCAGCTGAAAACAAATTCCGGAAAAAAACAATTGTTCCTTATGTATAAACCAGGTACATTTCATGATATCACTAGATTGCAAAGATCCTTATTTTCATATTCCTTTTAGCCTTCAGTCCATGCCTCGTATTTTAACTAGAAGCATGGCCCTTGTTGTGGCTTTTTTGAGGGGAAAAGGTAATCATGGTTTCCTCGTATCTAGACGACTGTCTTCTGAAAGGTTCTTTGTTTCGCGTCTTGGAGAGATTGAGGAAGATAGTTCTTAAATTGTTCAGATATCTAGGTTTAACTCTTAAGGGAAATTCTTGCCTTCAACCCAGCAAGAAGATAGCCTTTCTAGGAACTCTGCTAGATACCGTCTCATGCAAGGCCTTCCCTTCAGAGCAAAAGATACAAAAAAGAATAAAACTAGCCACTTTCTTTTTTAAAAGAAAGACTGTTTTTAGTTTGCATGTATGAATCATTACTGGAAATTATGGGAATCCCCAGCTCTTGCCGCTAAATCGGGCCATTTCAAGAGGAGATATACAAACAGCGGATTCATAGCCAGAGTTCTTTCAGGGCCGACTTGCAGATCACTTCCAGTAAGTCATCCGCCATGCCAGTGTGGATGCACAGGCCCAATACATTGTCTGGGCTAATGTTTCTGAATTCACCACCACATTTTAATAACCACAGAGGCACGTCTAACAAGATGGGAAAAACATTTACAGGAACTAAAGATTCAGGGAAAATGGCCACCACAGAAAACCAAACTGCATATTAACCTTTCTACCAAGATTAAGATCTTTAGCAGTGCTTGTTTGCACAGACAATAGAAGAATGATGTTTTACCTGAACAAGCAGGGCAGAACAAGGTCACTGCTGTTGTCAGTACAAGCCCAAAAGATATGCAAATGTTTTTTTAAAAGTAGAACACGTGCCTAGAAAAATCATAGTGGGTAGACTCTTGAGGAGAAAACCAAAAGACTGTCATGAATGGGAATTTGACAAAGGTCAACTAATTGTCTTTTTTCGGACCTGGCAAATCCCAAATTTTGACTTGTTTTCAACACCTCTCAATTGCAAGTGTTGATTGATTAATATTTATTTATTGCTGGTACAGTCCCTCGGTAATTTGTGCAGGAAATGCTTTTTAGATAGCTTGAAGAGGAATCCTCGCTTATGCATTTTCCCCTGATTCCCAGATTGCTAAAGAAGATGAAAGAAGAACCATGTTCATTCTTGCATGATTAAGACAGTAATTGTACACAGAGCTGCTACTTCTCTCAGAACAGCATCCCATTCAGATCAGACCAGTACCGAATCTATTGACTGTGAACAGGGGACAAGTTGTTCATCGAACATGAAGATTTTCCAGTTTATCAGCGTTCTCCTGATTTCAATTAATTAATTCAACCATCTAAACATTTTATAGCATTCCAAGAGATCTTTAGCTAAAGCCAGTGACCTATGCACCTTTATAAAGCTGAGTGGACTCGCTTCTGCATATGGAGCGCTTGGTTTAACATGCATGCATTCTCATCTCCACCTGAACAGATCTTACCAAATGTCTTGCATCTGGCACATTCAGGTCTCTGGTATAATTCGATCAAGGCCCATTTAGCAGCAATTTCATGTTTCAGGAGAAAAATTGTCACTCTGGTCAAACCAACTAGTTGAGTAGGGTCTATCCTCTAATAAAGAAACCACATGCTTCCTGGCAGTTCAACGTGGTCCTCTCTCAGCTGATGAAGAGCCCATTTGAAGTGATCCATTGAGCCAATCTCAAACATGTATCTTGAATAATGCCATTATTGTTGGCCTTGACATCTGCTAGAAAGAGTTCTAAAATCCAGATTTTCACCATGGAGGAGTCTCACATACATTTTAAAGAGAAGTCATATTTAGGGCAACCCGTTGTTTTATCCTCTTAAGTCCCTTCAAACTTTCATCTTAATGAGCCTATAGTCCTCGCATTCTTCCAGAATCCTTCAAATGCAGCAGAAAGAGCACAGCCTACTCTTGATGTCAAGCTATGTCTAAAATGTTATTTAGACGGAACTACATTTTTCAGAAAGTTTGATCCGTTTCTAATAGAATGCAGACCTCCAAGACAAAACAAGCATTGGAAATGCAATAGGTCTCGCAGCATTAGAGTTAGTGCTTTTAGAATTGTTTATGGGTTTTTTTGTAAATCTTTAGCATTTTTGTTTCCTGTAGCCAATGCTAAAGAATAAAAAAAAAAAAAGCCATAAACATTTCTAAAAGCTCTAACTCAAATGCTCCGAGACCTATTGCACTGTGTGAGGGTGAGGGGTTGAGGGTGAGTGGGGTTGAGGGTGGGTGAGTGAGGGGTTGAGGGTGAGTGAGGGTGAGGGGTTGAGAGTGAGTGAGAGTGAGTGAGAGTGAGTGAGAGTGAGTGAGAGTGAGTGAGAGTGAGTGAGAGTGAGTGAGAGTGAGTGAGAGTGAGTGAGAGTGAGTGAGAGTGAGTGAGAGTGAGTGAGAGTGAGTGAGAGTGAGTGAGAGTGAGTGAGAGTGAGTGAGAGTGAGTGAGAGTGAGTGAGAGTGAGTGAGAGTGAGTGAGAGTGAGTGAGAGTGAGTGAGGGTGAGTGAGGGTGAGTGAGGGTGAGTGAGGGTGAGTGAGTGAGGGTGAGTGAGGGTGAGTGAGGGTGAGTGAGTGAGGGTGAGTGAGTGAGGGTGAGTGAGTGAGGGTGAGTGAGTGAGGGTGAGTGAGTGAGGGTGAGTGAGTGAGGGTGAGTGAGTGAGGGTGAGTGAGTGAGGGTGAGTGAGTGAGGGTGAGTGAGTGAGGGTGAGTGAGTGAGGGTGAGTGAGGGTGAGTGAGTGAGGGTGAGTGAGGGTGAGTGAGGGTGAGTGAGGGTGAGTGAGGGTGAGTGAGGGTGAGTGAGGGTGAGTGAGGGTGAGTGAGGGTGGGTGAGGGTGGGTGAGGGTGAGTGAGGGTGAGTGAGTGAGGGAGATAGAGTGAGGGAGATAGAGTGAGGGAGATAGAGTGAGGGAGATAGAGTGAGGGAGATAGAGTGAGGGAGATAGAGTGAGGGAGATAGAGTGAGGGAGATAGAGTGAGGGAGATAGAGTGAGGGAGATAGAGTGAGGGAGATAGAGTGAGGGAGATAGAGTGAGGGAGATAGAGTGAGGGAGATAGAGTGAGGGAGATAGAGTGAGGGAGATAGAGTGAGGGAGATAGAGTGAGGGAGATAGAGTGAGGGAGATAGAGTGAGGGAGATAGAGTGAGGGAGATAGAGTGAGGGAGATAGAGTGAGGGAGATAGAGTGAGGGAGATAGAGTGAGGGAGATAGAGTGAGGGAGATAGAGTGAGGGAGATAGAGTGAGGGAGATAGAGTGAGGGAGATAGAGTGAGGGAGATAGAGTGAGGGAGATAGATAGATAGATGGCACCTAGAAAAAACGGGGCAAAAAAGTCCCTTTGTTCACCAGACACAATATCTTTGTATTCTCAATGTCGGCCATTTATTGACAATCATTTATGGTGGCTGGAAACCATTGATATAAAGTGTAGAAGTGAGTTTTTAATCACACTTATTTACGTTTTTGATTACTATGGGAGGATAAGTGCAAAGTCTGCTGAAATGGAATATTTCGATATAGTGCACTGGCCCAAAAAAAAGTTTGTAGAAAATGGCCAGAAAATGTGGGCTTACGGCCAGCGGTGCTGATTTTAGAAGTGGTGAGATAGGCTCGATTCTCCGCAGCTCAACATCCTGTGATTCTGGGCAAATCACTTAAAGTCTCGATACTTAACAAAAAAAACACATGAATGTGTGCCCTTGTGTAATGTAACTGGTGCTCCTGTACACTGCTCCAGTGCATTCGGGTCAAGTTCACGCTAAAAAAAATGTGTAGAAAATCATAAACACTCTGTTGAAAGAGTTAATTTGAAAGCGGTCTGCATGCAAATCCCTCTGTATGTTTTTGTAATTTCGGTCAAATTCTTGTCAACGGACATGACAATGTGTAAACCGAAAAAATATATATGCCACTATGTTGGCGAAGTGCGCTGTAGTACACATTAATCCATTGCCGTTTTCGACATTTCTGTTTCAGCCATTAAACACAAAATAACGAAATCACAATATTGCACCCATTTTAAAGTTGATACCGAGAAGAAGGCGAGGCGCTACAGTCACCAAAGCTCTGCTTCATATGTGAAAGAACACACGCACGTGCATTTCCATATAGCTTCCGGTTGAGCATAGTGACATGAGTGGACAGGTACTGTCCGGTACTCAGTGCCTGCGACTCTAGAACTCATAAGGGAGAGTACCTTAATTTCTCAGTAGAGGTGTAATAATACTTTGAATGGAAGCTTACCAGCACTCAACATGGCTGGTGGCATGGGAGAGAGGAGTGGCAGAATGCAGGGGTGGATGGGAAAAGGAAAGTGAATAAAGAGGGGGAAAAATAAAGAGTGCACGGGAACGGAGAAGAGAGAGATGGTAAGAGAGGAAAATGAGAGAGAGTGGAAGGGCAGTGAAAGAGAGCGAGAGGGGAAGATAGGAAGAAAGATAATGGTAAAATTGGAGCTGGAGGGAAAGAGGGCGGGAAAGACTGGGAAGAAGCGAAGGGAGAGAAGACGAGACAGGGAGGGAGAACAGTGGCAGAAGCAGCGTCAGTGGAGAGGTGGGGAGAGAGAGAGGCGAAATCACAATATTGCACCCATTTTAAAGTTGATACCGAGAAGAAGGCGAGGCGCTACAGTCACCAAAGCTCTTCTTCATATGTGAAAGAACACACGCACGTGCATTTCCATATAGCTTCCGGTTGAGCATAGTGACATGAGTGGACAGGTACTGTCCCGTACTCAGTGCCTGCGACTCTAGAACTCATGAGGGAGAGTACCTTAATTTCTCAGTAGAGGTGTAATATTACATTGAATGGGAGTGTACCAGCACTCCACAAGGCTGGTGGCATGGGAGAGAGGAGTGGCAGAGAGCAGGGGTGGATGGGAAAAGGAAAGTGAATAAAGAGGGGGGAAAAATAAAGAGTCCACGGGAACGGAGAAGAGAGAGATGGTAAGAGAGGAAAATGAGAGAGAGTGGAAGGGCAGTGAAAGAGAGCGAGAGGGGAAGATAGGAAGAAAGATAATGGTAAAATGGGAGCTGGAGGGAAAGAGGGTGGGAAAGACTGGGAAGAAGCGAAGGGAGAGAAGACGAGACAGGAAGGGAGAACAGTGGCAGAAGCATAATTGGAGAGGTGGGGAGAGAGAGAGGGGGTGGAAGGGCGGCACGAGGGAACGCAAGAGAGGGGATGAAAAGAGAAATACTGAAAGGGAATAGGGGGGCAGGAAGGGGAGGAAAGGTAGATGTGGAGCGGAATCGGACCGGAAGTGTGGGGTCCATGGGGAAGATGCTGCGGGGACGATGAAAGGGAGAGACGGGGAGAAGCTGGGAAGGGACCGGAGGGGTGGGAGGGATGGGGTGAGAGGCTGACAGGCGAGAGACGCTGATTCAACCGGGTCTCACCCGGCCGGTCTCACTCCGCGGGTAACAACCTGTGACATAACGGAGGGGAGAAAGAGAAGAGAGAGCGGCGTGAAAAGAGGCAGTGGGGAGGGCAGGGGGGGGCAGGGGAGGACTCGGTGGAGAAGAAGAGAGGGGGTGAGACAGGGAGGGAGAGAGCGAGAAAGATCGCGGAGGGAGGTAGATGGTGAGTGGAAAGAGAGAGGTGATAAAAAATGCAAGCAAAAAGAAGAAAAAAAAAAAGAAAAAAGGTGTGCACAAAAAAAGAGAAGTGGCAGCTCTGGGCAACGCGGCCGTGAATAATTAGGGGGGAGTAGAAAAAAAAGTACGGCCGGGAATAGAAATGCCTTCGTTATATATCACAGTATATACACCAAACCCCTCCTTCCTATTACAAACAAATGAGGCAGATTGGCATGGCCAAATCATGTTAGAAAGATAGGAGCCACGATAGGATGGGAGCTTGCCGAGGCAGTCAGAAAAAGCAAAGCTGCAATGAAAGACAAGCATACTTTCTGGTCCGGTAAAGTTCAGTGTCAGATTACACACGACAATGCCACGGGACTATCACTAAAACTGTTTTCATTGTCAACAAGCTCTCGGCATTGCGTGGCGGGAGGGGGCGGGGGGGAACGTCGAGTCAAAAAAACAAGTGAAAGCGGGATGTAAGTAGGGGGGAGGAGAAGTCTGGGCAGGCAGGATGACTCAGGGGAGGGGGCGGAGCGGGGCAGAGCGGCATGTGGGTGTGAAGAAGCCGGGCCTTTGAAGTGAAGCTAAGCTTCACTTCAAAGGTGTCGGAGGAATGCGGGCGGCTGTGCACGCGCTTTTAAGCTCAATGCACATGCGCATTGAGCTTAAAAGTCACGGGCACTGCAAGGAATCGCCACGATTCCTTGCAAGTTAGATAAAGAGTCGATGAGCCCCTATAGTCTCGCTTGCTCGATGCGCATGCGCATTGACAGGCGAGACCTAAACATGAGTTGTCAAGACACATTATTTCTTGATGGGTCTCTGCAGAGAAATTTTCTCATCAATAGGCTGTACGTCCTTTGGATGGGTAGGTCAAAGGGTACTGCATGAGAGGAGTGTCTACCTTTACTGCTCTGTTTTCTGGAGTGCTTTTGCCAGGCATTTGCAGAGCAGCTACATGGAGTGACTGGCATACGTTTTCACATTGAACATTTTTGGCATACAATGCCACATTAAATAATGACGCTGCATTGGGTGAAGCCGTTGTTCGCCATCTATTTCAATGAGATGAGCTCCACTTTCTATTTTAGGTTTGTATTTAATGTCTGCTTCCTGTCTCCACTTAAAATGCATTCTGTAAATTGATAACTGCTTGCTTTTCAAAATCCTGTTACAGCAAACAGATGATGAACGGGATGCTGACAATGCAAACATTCTCCCCCAGTCAAAAGATCTGGGTTAAATCCATCATTCTTTTGCCCACTACGCCACCCCAGTTTGGACCCAGCCATATGCAAATCGGTCTTGACCCTGTGCCCCCTGGGAACAGTCCAGACTGATCTGCCAGGCCAGGTCCTCCCTGGACCGGAAACAAGCATCCTGGGACCGGTTTCACGGTACGTCACCCTTCTTCAGCCAGGCTAGCTTGAATCCAGTGGCACAGTGAGCAAGGGACCCACGTCTGGGCATACCCATCCCACTTAGGAAGAAAAGTGTTACAGCAAATAGATGATGGACGGAATGCTGACAATGCAAACATATATGACGTACCCGTACACTGTCATTCTCCAGTATTGATGTATTTTAGAAATTCACATGCGTTGGGACGCTGGGACGCTCTCGGGCAGCCATGCGCTTTATAAATCCCATTTTCATTTCATTTCATTTCGTTCCTTCCTTCTCCCGGATTAGAGTTCACCACATTTATACCTCATACATATTACCTTTACACTGGTGCTGAGAAATCTGATGTGTGCTGGCTCTTGAGGGTCAGGAACAGGAACTGATTCCTGATTAGCTGAAGCTTGGTTCTTTTTAAAATTATGTGAATTGGTTAACAATGTCACTTGTTTTGGATTGCTGTGCAATACTTTCATTTAAACCACTTGTTACAGTTACTTTAGGACCCAATCTCAACGATAGGGAATCTTCCAGCATGTGAAACTATGAAAGATATTAATACTGGAGAACTATAGTGTATAGAAGTAACTTGTTTTTTACAGAGCCACTCTAGCTTTACGACAGACCGGTTCCAATGACAAATGGCTCCAATTACAAACTGGCATATGCGGGCAGAGTCCTGGTATTGCTTCAGGTGACTGTTTGTTTTCCTACCCTACATGACTTGTAGTGTGCATCTCCAGTATGATATTTTTTAAGGTTTAATGCATTGAAACTTTTTTGGGGTGTGAAAGAGATGGCTACTTTTGCAATTGATGCAAGAATTAATTGGCAATATATTAGAATTCTATAAAATGATATTGCAAGCTTTAGAAGCTTGCTGCTAGGCATGAAACCGCCTTGCAGTAGTGTGCTGCTGAGGACCCTGCTTGTCATGTGCTTCCAGGAGAGAACGCCTACTCTAGAAGCTTGCTGCTAGGCATGAAACCGTCTTGCAGTAGTGTGCTGCTGAGGACCCTGCTTGTCATGTGCTTCCAGGAGAAAACGCCTACTCTAGAAGCTTGCTGCTAGGCATGAAACGGACTCGTCGGTAGTGTGCTGCTGAGGACCCCTGCATGTCCTGCTATTCTAGGAGAGAACGCCTACTCTAGAAGCTCGCTGCTTGACATGGAACCTCCTCGCAGTAGTGTGCTGCTGAGGACCCTGCAGGCCCTGTGCTTCTAGGAGAGAACGCCTACTCTAGAAGCTTGCTGCTAGGCATGAAACCGCCTTGCAGTAGTGTGCTGCAGAGGACTCTGCATGTCATGTGCTTCTAGGAGAGAACGCCTACTCTAGAAGCCTGCTGCTAGGCATGAAACAGACTCACGGTAGTGTGCTGCTGAGGACCCTGCGTGTCGTGTGCTTCTAGGAGAGGACGCCTACTCTAGAAGCTTGCTGCTAGGCATGAAACTGACTAGCTGGTAGTGTGCTGTTGAGGACCCTGCATGTCATGCGCTTCTAGGAGAGAACGCCTACTCTAGAAGCTTGCTGCTAGGCATGAAACGGACTCGCTGGTAGTGTGCTGTTGAGGACCCTGCATGTCATGCTATTCTAGGAGTGAACGCCTACTCTAGAAGCTCGCTGCTTGACATGGAACCTCCTCGCAGTAGTGTGCTGCTGAGGACCCTGCAGGCCCTGTGCTTCTAGCAGAGAACGCCTACTCTAGAAGCTTGCTGCTAGGCATGAAACCGCGTTGCAGTAGTGTGCTGCTGAGGACTCTGCATGTCATGTGTTTCTAGGAGAGAACGCCTACTCTAGAAGCTTGCTGCTAGGCATGAAACAGACTCACAGTAGTGTGCTGCTGAGGATCCTGCGTGTCGTGTGCTTCTAGGAGAGAACGCCTACTCTAGAAGCTCGCTGCTAGGCATGAAACCGCCTTGCAGTAGTGTGCTGCTGAGGACTCTGCATGTCATGTGCTTCTAGGAGAGAACGCCTACTCTAGAAGCTTGCTGCTAGGCATGAAACGGACTCGCTGGTAGTGTGCTGTTGAGGACCCTGCATGTAATGCTATTCTAGGAGAGAACGCCTACTCTAGAAGCTTGCTGCTTGACATGGAACCTCCTCGCAGTAGTGTGCTGCTGAGGACCCTGCAGGCCCTGTGCTTCTAGGAGAGAACGCCTACTCTAGAAGCTTGCTGCTAGGCATGAAACCGCCTTGCAGTAGTGTGCTGCTGAGGACTCTGCATGTCATGTGCTTCCAGGAGAAAACACCTACTCTAGAAGCTTGCTGCTAGGCATGAAACGGACTCGTCGGTAGTGTGCTGCTGAGGACCCTGCATGTCATGCGCTTCTAGGAGAGCACTCCTCCTCTAGAAGCTTGCTGCTAGGCATGAAATGGACTCGCTGGTAGTGTGCTGTTGAGGACCCTGCATGTCCTGCTATTCTAGGAGAGAACGCCTACTCTAGAAGCTCGCTGCTTGACATGGAACCTCCTCGCAGTAGTGTGCTGCTGAGGACCCTGCAGGCCCTGTGCTTCTAGGAGAGAACGCCTACTCTAGAAGCTTGCTGCTAGGCATGAAACAGACTCACAGTAGTGTGCTGCTGAGGACCCTGCGTGTCGTGTGCTTCTAGGAGAGAACGCCTACTCTAGAAGCTCGCTGCTAGGCATGAAACCGCCTTGCAGTAGTGTGCTGCTGAGGACCCTGCGTGTCGTGTGCTTCTAGGAGAGAACGCCTACTCTAGAAGCTCGCTGCTAGGCATGAAACCGCCTGGCAGTAGTGTGCGGCTGAGGACTCTGCATGTCATGTGCTTCTAGGAGAGAACGCCTACCCTAGAAGCTTGCTGCTAGGCATGAAACAGACTCACAGTAGTGTGCTGCTGAGGATCCTGCGTGTCGTGTGCTTCTAGGAGAGAACGCCTACTCTAGAAGCTCGCTGCTAGGCATGAAACCGCCTGGCAGTAGTGTGCGGCTGAGGACTCTGCATGTCATGTGCTTCTAGGAGAGAACGCCTACTCTAGAAGCTTGCTGCTAGGCATGAAACGGACTCGCTGGTAGTGTGCTGTTGAGGACCCTGCATGTAATGCTATTCTAGGAGAGAACGCCTACTCTAGAAGCTCGCTGCTAGGCATGAAACCGCCTTGCAGTAGTGTGCTGCTGAGGACTCTGCATGTCATGTGCTTCTAGGAGAGAACGCCTACTCTAGAAGCTTGCTGCTAGGCATGAAACGGACTCGCTGGTAGTGTGCTGCTGAGGACCCTGCATGTCATGTGCTCCTCACAGAAAGGATGCATTTCTGGGCAGCCCTCTGCACATGTCTTCTGCCCTGAGCGGGTAGTACTGTTGACGCTCTGGGCCTCCATGCTTGGCCCTATGCCATTGTTTGTCCTCCACCTCTTACTTTTTTCACTTTTTCTTTTTCATTCATATTTCTTTTTCTTTTTTACGTTCTGTTTGTCCTCCACTTGTTGGTAGGATATGTTATGGGCATTGCTGGATACAAATTCAAGCCAAACCCCTTAAACTAGAAATTGAAACTAAAGATTTGATGCTTTTCAAATTGACCCCGTGCCTCTGTTGTGCGTCACAGCTGCGTTATTTGCAGTTCCAGAATGAGGGCGTAGGTTATACCGCAACAGCATTGCAATAGGTTTAGACGGAAAATGTAGGCATAATGGAATTTAAACAATGGTGCGAAGACGATTAGCCATTTCGAATAAACAGTGTACGGCTTCTTTCTGAATACTACTGCGCTGTCATGAAGTACTGGGAAAAATTGGATCCTGTGCCTTCCATATTTTACCTCTTATTAAATTACCTCACTGTTCTCCTTTTGAATAAATAATAATGTGCAATCTGAGATATTGCAGCTTTACAGTTGGTAGCAGTGGGTTATGTTAACCACACATCCTGTCGAATACAAGGCAGTACAGGAAGGAGCACAAGATGTAGTGGTAGGGAAAATATATATTTCGTCAAACTGCACCCCTGCTACTTGGAGCGCACCTGCCATTTCTGGCTGTGCTTCTAGGTGTATATACATCTACACTAGCTATGGACTCTCGGTTTATTTGAAAAGCACGATTTCTTTAAGATTTGAATAAAAAGTTAAGCTTGTACAAGATCTGGACAGTTGATAAGTTACTGATACCACCACTGGGTTATTGCACCTGATTTCCTTGTATTTTTCCCTTCTTCCGACTAGTTTTACTCTTGCAAATATCTTGGACACATGAGTTAATTTGGCACATCTTGTAATATCTAGACTGCCTTATGCTGATGTCTCCCACTCTTTCTCCCAGGAGGATATGATGGCTCTTGCCTTGTAGTTTCTTTATTATTAACATGTCACTCAATGGTGAGGACAATGCTTTAATATTGTATTGAAATTAATGTGAGATTTGAGCTGAGATGAACACTCCATTGCAGCAGAACGGCACATATTTGAAAGTAGCACACTGCTGTTCCAGATAGACCTGTTGTCAGATAAACCGGTTTGTTTTATGTACTTTGCATGAAAACCAAGTCCTTGTGTGCGTAGCATTAAGCCTGGTTTGGGAGTCCATTCACTTTTACTAATGTGTTGTATCCGTAGGGGGAGGGTTCACCATTTTAACATAAGAACGAGGGCTAATGCGAATCCTCCTTCGACTTCCAAACTTCAAGTGCCAAAGTGACCATAAAATGCAATCATGATGGGTGTAATGCTTGCAAAGCTCAGCGCCCCTGACAGTCACCAGGGCTGCATCGCAATCCATGATTCTTTGCCCACTGCGCCATTTTAGTCGGGCACCAGCATATTAAATTGTCTTGGACATGCACCAGTAGGAACAGTCCAGGCTGATGTGCTGTACCAGGTCTCATCTGCACGGGATCATCAACAACCCCCGATTGGTATCGGTCTTGTTGGACCTCATCGGTGAGGTGCAGATGCATCTTGAGTCCTGTAGCAAAGCAGCCACGATACCCTGTCTGGTCATAACTGTTGTATGTAGGACCTCTCCATAAATATATTGGGTGGAATACTTGTGAAAGTGTCTGCCACTGGTGACTGCTTAGGGCTATGTTCATTCCATTATTGGAAAAGGACCAAGGCAGATTTACACAAGGTTGGTGTCTGTGTCCAGACTTGTATAATGGACAAAAGCATGGACCAGAATGCAGCCAAAACATCGAGGGACTTTCCAATAGCTAGAGGGAATCTCCTACGTGAAGGGTTAACCTTCTGTTCTTGTTCTAGCCCTTTGACTGGTGCCTCCACCCTTCATTCTCTTGCATAATGCCTTTGATTTCTTAAGCTTATCAGCACAGGGTTGTTCACTGGAGGAGGGGAGCTTAAAAGAGCTTTGTTTCCAAGGGCATTGTGCAGTTAAGGTCAGTAACCAAGGCACAGGGGAGAAATATGATCACTGGTTGCTAATGTTCGATCTCATACGTTGCCATAACCTGTTACCACTGAGGTTTCTGGGGAGGTGGCATCCCTTCTGGATTTCTGGCATAACTACTGGCTGCGTGAAGGAGTTCTACTAAATGTAAATATATCCTATATGATTATTCTGAATGGCTAGCGTGCAGCTAAAGCTTTAATGCACACCCTGATTTCACAGTAAATTCACCCCTGTTCGTTTCGTATTTTAGTTCCCTTTATGTGGCGGGACTTGACAGCACAGCTGTTGCCAGACAATTATTTAAGCATCACAGAGAGATGCTTTGACTCCGCCTACACGTTGGAAGCCAGGAGTACGTTTTGATTGGGCAGAAGTGGTGCAACCACAAAAAAGTGCTTGTCCTCCTCACATCTGAAATCATTTTGCTTATTTATCCGGCTGCCTGAGCTTTAACTTTCAGGGCACACGCATGACCTGGTAATGCTATTAAAGTGGCCTAGACAACTAGATATGGTATGGTGCTTTACTTCCCATCTGCAGCACAGATGGGAGGAGGGCAGTCCTTGATCTACAAGGATGTTTAAGTCTGGCTTGACAGTGTAACTGTCAGCTGACCTTTGAATGTACACCATTGTTATTCTATAGGTCTGTGCTTTCAAACATGTAAAGCATTTCCAATACATTGTATGGGAATGAATATATATTACCATATCAGATTTCTTTAAAGTCCGACTTAATGTCGTTGCATTGCTTGTTAATCGGATATCTGGGAAATTTGAGTGTTCTTCCTAGCGTGTGATGCCCTAGGATGCAGATCAGGACGCAGCATACATCTTTTCAGCCAGAAGACTGTATCGTGCTGCTTTTGGGCAGATTTGGGCTGTCTGAGTCGGGGAGATGCCTTGTATCTGAGTCGGAAGCACCCCATGGGCACTTTTGGAGGCAGTGGGCGGCTGTGTGCGTAACTTTTATGAATTCTGAAGGAGCCCGTTTGAGGAAGTAAGCACGGTCTGCTCTCTGGGAGGCCACACAATGTGTTGCATGTCTTCAACAGTGTCCTTATATGCAGCATTCCAGCAGTGAGAGGGCTATTAGATGCATCTGCCCTTTTCAGTCACCTCCTGGACTTCAGTGGCTAGAGGCACATCAACCTTCATGGAAGATCTACTCTGCAACTGTGGAAGTCATTCATTAACAATTCTCTTGCACCCCTCCAACCCAGTATGCATTGTAGGCCTGTTCTAAGACCAAATAAATCCGCACAGCAGACTCTTTGTTACAGTAGTGCAGAGTAAAGCTGCTAGCCAGCTGAATGTCCAAATGTACAAAAGCCCAGCTTGCACTTGAGTAGGTCTTTAGGGGAGGGTGTGATTGAGTTGTACTGGGCTTGGAATGCTGTGATTAGCTTGCCAGGCGGGAATGCCTAGAAGGCTGACCTGCACTGCTGTGTGCTAGCATGATTAGCTAACAAAGTGTGAAGTGGGGGATATAGAGCAGATGGGCCCGGTTGGCCTGTGTTGGATAAATGTATGAGGACCATGGTTATCCATTGGACTTGGCAGATGCCAGCCTTTTGATACTTCTTGGGTATCCCTTGTTGCCACTGGGCTCATGAAGGCTATGCCACAGAAAGTGAACAGCCCTCTAGCAGCCAGCATTGTGTTTTGTAGTTTTTGTTCTGTCCTTTTTGTTAGCTCCTTGGCAGCAAATAAGAGTCGGTGTAGTTGCTTAGAGTGGGACACGTGTTCACACCTGGATGTCATGTGGGATCAACATGTGCATGGTGTCCCTACCCCTATCCATGGCATTTTGAGGAATTGGCTTTCATTAGAAAGGCTTCAGCTTGGGCTATAATTATTTAATGGGCACTTTACCATGATTAACTCCCTCTGTAGAGGGCATTATACTGTTACGCCATGAACAATGGGCAGTACCACTAATATTGTGATTTTTGATATAACAGTTCAATTTAGAAAACCATATTGGGGGAGAGGATGTACCCTTACGGCTAGAACGGGCGATTTCGAAGCTGGGGAACTGGGATCGAGCCTCGGTAATGACGCTCAACACCCTGTGATTCTGGCCAAATCACGTAATCTCCTGTGCCTAACAAAAATTAATGTGCCCATCGGTAACAAAACTGGTGCTATGTAAAGCGCTCTGATACCCGATTTCTCGGGTCTAGTCTGCGGTGTATATAAAACTCCTAAAAAAAAAAATATGCAAAATTATGAGCCCAGAAACACATTTTTATTTAACTTTTCTCAGAGCTTGCCCTTCCAGCTGCTTTCATTGCATTGGATTGCTCTCTGTTGTGTGGAGAAGGTAAACCCATACTCGTATAACAGACTCCGCTCCGCACTAGTGTTAGAATTTATAGCGCAGACTGGATGAGTCAGTCAGTCAATCAGTACTGCTAATAGAATCTAACAGCCAGACTCCAATGGACTCTGCTCAGCAAAGCGCTCCGGTACCTGCAAGGGTCCAGTTTGCGCTATCAAAAACGATCTAAAACAATAAACTACTATTGGAATCTAACGGCCAGTCTCAAGAGATCCACTCCATTCAGCCCGAAAGCCCCAACTCCCACTGATGCCGATCCCAGGACTAGTTTTATTAACCGAAGGCCAGACTCCAAAAGATACACTCCACTAAGTAGTAGTTTTAGAATCTAAAGCCCCAGACTAGACCAGATGAACTCCTCTCAGTACTAATGTTAGAATCTAAAGTCCCAGACTAGACCAGATCAACTCCACTCAGAAATAGTGTTAGAATCTAAAGCCCCAGACTAGACCAGATGGACTCCTCTCAGTACTACGGTTAGAATCTCAAGCCCCAGACTAGACCAGATGGACTCCACTCAGTACTACGGTTAGAATCTAAAGCCCCAGACTAGACTAGATGTACTCCAGTCAGTACTAGTGTTAGAATCTAAAGCCCCAGACTAGATCGGATGGGCTCCACTCAGTAGTAGTGTTATAATCTAAAGCTAAAGGGTAGACCAGATGGACTCCAGTCAGTACTAATGTTAGAATCTAAAGCCCTAGACTAGATGGACTCCACTCAGTACTAGTGTTAGAATCTAAAGCCGCAGACTAGACCAGATGGACTCCACTCAGTACTAGTGTTAGAATCTAAAGCCCTAGACTAGATGGACTCCACTCAGTACTAGTGTTAGAATCTAAAGCCCCAGACTAGACTAGATGGACTCCACTCAGTACTAGTGTTAGAATCTAAAGCCGCAGACTAGACCAGATGGACTCCTCTCAGTACTAGTGTTAGAATCTAAAGCCCAGACTAGACCAGATGAACTCCACTCAGTACTAGTGTTGGAATCTAAAGCCCCAGACTAGACCAGATGAATTCCATCCAGTACTAGTGTTGGAATCTAAAGCCCTAGACTAGATGGACTCCACTCAGTACTAGTGTTAGAATCTAAAGCCGCAGACTAGACCAGATGAATTCCATCCAGTACTAGTGTTAGAATCTAAAGCCCCAGACTAGACCAGATGAATTCCATCCAGTACTAGTGTTGGAATCTAAAGCCCCAGACTAGACCAGATGAACTCCACTCAGTACTAGTGTTGGAATCTAAAGCCCCAGACTAGACCAGATGAATTCCATCCAGTACTAGTGTTGGAATCTAAAGCCCCAGACTAGACCAGATGAATTCCATCCAGTACTAGTGTTAGAATCTAAAGCCCCAGACTAGACCAGATGAATTCCATCCAGTACTAGTGTTGGAATCTAAAGCCCCAGACTAGACCAGATGAATTCCATCCAGTACTAGTGTTGGAATCTAAAGCCCAGACTAGACCAGATGAATTCCATCCAGTACTAGTGTTAGAATCTAAAGCCCCAGACTAGACCAGATGAATTCCATCCAGTACTAGTGTTGGAATCTAAAGCCCCAGACTAGACCAGATGAACTCCACTCAGTACTAGTGTTGGAATCTAAAGCCCCAGACTAGACCAGATGAATTCCATCCAGTACTAGTGTTGGAATCTAAAGCCCTAGACTAGATGGACTCCACTCAGTACTAGTGTTAGAATCTAAAGCCGCAGACTAGACCAGATGAATTCCATCCAGTACTAGTGTTAGAATCTAAAGCCCCAGACTAGACCAGATGAATTCCATCCAGTACTAGTGTTGGAATCTAAAGCCCCAGACTAGACCAGATGAACTCCACTCAGTACTAGTGTTGGAATCTAAAGCCCCAGACTAGACCAGATGAATTCCATCCAGTACTAGTGTTAGAATCTAAAGCCCCAGACTAGACCAGATGAATTCCATCCAGTACTAGTGTTGGAATCTAAAGCCCCAGACTAGACCAGATGAATTCCATCCAGTACTAGTGTTGGAATCTAAAGCCCCAGACTAGACCAGATGAATTCCATCCAGTACTAGTGTTGGAATCTAAAGCCCAGACTAGACCAGATGAATTCCATCCAGTACTAGTGTTGGACTGTAAACTGCACTCAGTACCAGTGTTTAAATCTACAGCTTGAGACTAGACCAAATGCTTCACTAAGTGCTTCTCCTAACATTTTGCTTCACACAAACGTCAGCATCAACTCTAGGCAAAACAAGCTCCCCCTTTTACTACCTAGTGTTGTGTAGTTTGTTATAAGCTTCTCTGTTCAACCAGGAGTATATTTTAGCCTATTTCCTTGTCTTTTCAGGACTCTTTTCCATATTGCAAGGAAAGCCAGTATTTCTGTGCACAATCTATGTATTTGTGAGGAGTTGAACAGGTCGTGTCATTGCTGGTGGGTGGAGAGGTCATGTCTGTGTTTCTGTAGTTCGCAGGTTTGAGTGATGTGGTCACATTTTCTTAAAGCTGAGACAAGTCTGGCTGTTCCACGACCCATTTAGGGAATAGGTAATGTGTGAACTTTTTGTGTCACTAGCGCCTGCCTCGCACTGTGTAACCACTTTTAATTGCCTGCTCATTTGTGTCGCTGTACACAGACGTGTTGCATTTCAAACCTGAGGTGAGCCACTTGGATTCTTAGGACTCGTAACCTAGTTCTTAGGCTTGGGTTCTTAGTGAGCTTGATCAAACCTGAACAATAGGGGGTGTGGTGCCTTCTAGTTTGCTTGTTTAAGCAACAAGCTGCTTGCACAGTCACATTTTTGTTTGTATCTCTTCGAGCTCTGATTAATGGCTAATAACAGCAGGAGGTGACCACGTATGTTTAGATATAGTTCTTTCTTCAAACACTGTATTTAGGTGTTAAATCCAGGACAGTTTGCTTACGTCATCATGCTACAACAGAACAGGGCAACAATCAAGCATCAGCAAACAAATCTGTCTATAGATCGATGATGCAAACATTTGTAAACTCTGACATTCTAGCACCCCACTGATTCTCTTAAATATTGTGTATGAGAACTCGTTTTCATCCTCCTCGTTCTCTGACGACGACAACACCCCGTTCGAGAAATCCAGAGTATTTCAGGCATTTCACGGGCTGAACGCTTTCACTCTTGACAGGTCTCGAATTGCAACCATATTTTATCAAACTTAAACATCTCATCCGATACTCTGGCAGAAACTCTTTCCATTACAATCATATGCCGTACTTTGCTCCACCAAAATAAGAATCCAAGGGGGAGATGGCCTTTGCAGGACTCCGCAATGGTAAGTCCTGCTGCCACCAGGAAGTGGGTCAACAATTCACCTCTAGGTGTGGTGAACGGGTATTGGCTCCCCTTAGTTTATTTATTTTTTTATAGTTTTGTATAGCAAAAACATGACTCATGGGTATCAGAAACCTGTACATACCTACCAGATCCTGTTTCACAACATTAATCCTAAGCTTGATAGATCTTGTTTCATTTCAAACAAAGTTCTTGCAAAGTGAGAAATCCACTCATAAGGATCAATTTTTCTTTTGCCAACCCTTATGGCCACATGATAGCTCGCGCTTGCTGAAATAGCAGAGCCTGAGGTTCCCCTGTGGTGAGGAGAGCCTAGACCATGAAACTTGTTTCAGGGATCTGTTTAGCAAAATCCTTTTGACATCTTTCTTGAATGTGGATGTCGATGGGCTTGACCTGATCTCTGAAGGGAGGGCATTCCAAATTCTCAGTCTAGATCTGGGGATGATGCGGGCATAGGTCTTAGACTGGAACCTTCCAGATCCCGGGAAAAAGTTAATCCGTTTGCACTCTTTAATTAGCAGCTGCCCCCTATTATCATGAGCTTATTCGTTAGGTATCTTTGTGTTTCTTGGTGAAAGACTTTGTGTGTCCGGCACGCTTTTGTCAATTAGATCCTAGCTTCTAATGGGAGCCACTGGGGAGACTTTAGGGTGGGATGTGGTTGAATCCCTTCTTTCCTGTTCTTAATCTCCCTGCAGCTTTAAGGGTTGCCTTTAACCCCTTCCATGCTGGTGACGGAACCACTCTGTCACCTGCCACGGGTGGGCTGTGCTGATGACTGAGTGGTTCCGTCACGGCCCCGCCGCCGCTCCTGCGCTGCATCAATTTCGCGCCTGCGCGGCACGTTGTATTGAGTGGGCGGGGCCGTGACGGAACCACTCCGTCATTAGCACAGCCCACCCGTGGCTGGTGACAGAGTGGTTCCGTCACCAGCATGGCGGCGCCGTGCAGCGCCTCCCCTCCCCCAGCGTCGTGGCGGAATTACCGCCGCGGCCAAGGGGTTAATAGTGCTGTGTGTGATTGTGGTAGGCCAGTTAAGGTTGCACTCCTGTAGTCTAGTCTGGATGCTACCAGGAATTGAACTGAGATCTTCAAGTTTTGTGGCAGTACGAAAGCTTTCACCACCTTAAGGAGGTTGAGATGGTGAAACACACTGCTTGTAGATAAGCTGATGTGTCCCTGCATGTTAAAGTGTTTATGTAGTGTTTATGACCAGGGATTTTATAGATTGGCAGTATGGAAGACATTCCCAGCCTCTCTATTAATAAACACTCCCAAACTGTTGGCAGAGGATACAACTGAGCAGAGAGGTACTAATTTGCAACGGGTCACGTAGCTGGTTAAAATGAGGAGGCTGCAATTCAATGCTGGGTTACCTGGTTCTGAAGAATGTGTCTTTGTTGCTGTAGTTCCTCTACCCCGAGTTTTTTTTATGCAAGTGCTGAATTTGAATATTCAGTTTCTGTAAAACAAATGGACATATACCAAGTTGGATAGATCTCGGTGCTCCTCAAAACTATTGTATATTTCAGCAGGGAAAGTTAACCTGGCATGACATTTTTCTGTTGGTTTTCTTGTTCATATGTTTTCCTTTATGTATGTATGTGCTACTTGTATCACGCAAACCTAGCTGAAAAAGAATTTTAGCCCCTGGCAGCGTCTAAGGCAAGCATGAGCAGAGACTGGTAATTGCATTGTGAAGCAGTGTTCTTTAAGGTGGTGGGGTCTTCAACTCTTCCCTAAACTGGAGCAGCGTTGGGGGGAGGGGGAGGAGGAGGGGTCCTGATGAAACGGCGATGTATCCTGGATAGGTATGTAGGGTGGAGATATGCAAGAGGGGTAAATGTTTTTAACCCTGGGTTTTACTTCCCTTTGATTTAATGAAACCAAGCACTACGTTTGATCAATAACCATATGACTAAAGGATCCTGTTGGCCACCCGCTAACTAACCTTCTATGTATGCATCAACTCTGTATCTCACTCGTCGTTCTAATCTAACTCTCGATAGAATCTGGTATCATGCCTCTTTTTATTTGTTTGTAACCATTTTGTAATCTTTATTATGTTGTCGATGTGAAGCCAATGAAGTGAGTGTTTTTATGTAACTTGTAAAGTTCTCTGATCCCTGGTAAAGAGTCTTTACCACGCTCTATAAAAAAACGTAAATCTATATTTCTTGTAGTATATTTGGGGATATTATTGACCTGAAATAAACCCGACATGCTTAACATAGCCTGAAGCATCCGGGCGGGGTGTATGCTTTTTTTGCAGTCACAGCTTGGCTTGTTATAGAGTTGTTTGCTTGCGGTGTGAGCCGCCTTTTTACATAGAGCGCATGATGTTTCTTATTAGCTCTGAATTATTACACTTGGTCATAATTGAACTTGGTGATCACTTTGGGTTTGCTTAAGTGTCCATTGTGTTAAATGAATATGCTCCTTGTGACATCTGTTAAAAAGTGTAGATCCCTGTGCCAGCAATGGCTTGTTGCCAGAAGTAATGTGACAGCCATAAGCTAATCTTTCCTGACGGTGGCAAAACGTATTGAGTTTAAGTCCCTCTGCATTGCCCATAAAATCTTGAATCTCTCTTCCCCTGGTATTCTGGCGAACTTGATCTCGTCTTATACACCTACTCGGCAACTTCGGTCTATGGGCCAGCACTTGGCGGTTGTCCCTGAGGTCAGGAAAGAACTAGCTGGTGGACGCTCCTTCCGCGACTTGGCTGCAAAACTCTGGAACTCTCTCCCGGTGCACACCCGTAGTATTAACAACTACACAGCTTTTCCCAAAGCCATTAAAACGTATCTTTTCCCTACTTTATAGGCCTTGCTATCCTTCAGTGTCTCCCCAACTTATGCTATGTTACCGCTAGGACGCCCCCTTGCTGGAGCAGCTGTGCGCCTTATAAAACCTGCAACATGACATAACACATTAACATTTGGAAAAGAAAGATGGGAAGGAATCCCATCAGGGAGTGAAGCAATACTGCAACTCTATTTCTAAAATATGTTGCTTTTCCGAAATGTCGATTTATAGTAAAGGACTCATTGGGAGGAGTACCAGTAAGCCAGCCTATTTTTCTGCTTAATAAGATGAAATGACTGCAGGGTCTCGATACAGGATTGTGGCAAATGCTCCAAGTTCGAGATATAATGGTAGTATTTACTACCTATATTAAAGAAAAAAACTAAAAAAAAACGTACACTTTATTTTGAATGTTTTAGTTTGCTAATGGTTTAAACTGTGCGTATAAAAAAACTATTTTAAATGAGTCTAAAATGGTTTATTTGCTCTTGTACACCATTGAAAATTTTTGAAAATAAGTCTTTGCATTTAATGGGTACTGCAAGGCCACAGAACAGACAGTTGTCGCTGAGCTGCCCTTGTCTAGGATTTATAGAGCTGCACCTTGAAGCCCAGAAACCCCAGATCATGGCAGTCCAATACTAACGTATAGATCTGGTTTAGACTTTGGAGTCTAGTTTTTTAAATGCCTTCTGCAAAAGGCATTTGTTTTGTTGCTTTTTTGCACAGATCATTCTGTTGACTCCTTCTGAAAAGACTAGGACTATGGCTGTCACTCGCAATTTGGTGACTAGTTAATGAAATTGGTAACTAACTTCCATCAAAGACTAACTTGGGTTTGAAACATTTCCATGATGGCTAGAGTTTTATTTTTATTTTAAGGGAGGTGTCCAATGCTAAATGTAACCTACTATCTTCTGCACTCTAGTTATTACATATTTGCCTGTCTGGACTGCTTTATTAAGATATATCTGCTGTGGTCGAGGATGGTGTTGTGTAGCGCATGCTATGATGGCTTTTTGATATCCTGCCCCCCACCCCCCGGGTGTCTGTGGTGTTGGTGGTGAATAAGGAAGGAGGTTAGAACTATAGTAGAAGGGTGTTGTGGTCTGCAAGGTGAAAGCTCTCCGAAGATGTTGTTCCGGGCGTTACTGAGAGAGTGGTAGTTTCATTGGAGCTTGAGGTTCAGGTCTGCATTGTTCTACAAAGGTGGTCAAAAGCATTAATGCCCCAACGCAGAATTGTGAGGCTGAATCATTGCCATGTTATCACAATATTCACATGCACAAATTAAAATATTGTAAACAGATCAAATTTAACATGTTCATTGTTGTCCTGGAAATCTGGTAGAGAGCCAACCCTCATCGACCTGCAATGGAAACCCCTGGTCTGAGGTGCTTGGATATTTGCCGCTATAGGCTTGTTTCACACTCTGCTTGCTCCTTGCACTGAGGTGATCTTATTGTGAATCTTTTGCACCTCCGCTCGTGCATCAGGGATCCTTCGCCAATTGTGGCCCTCCATTCTGAGACTTCTGAAATCCAGAACCCGGTCAGCAGCTGGAGGTTAACTTTGGATAGAATTAAAAAAGGACAAAAGAAAGGGTACAATAATCCTGACTAGCAGTCTGACAGGGTTTTCCACTGACTGTCAAACTAAAAAAAGTGAGATAAGGACAGTTGTTAGAAGGCAAAGGAAAAAGTTCAACCAAGAGAGGCAAAATTATCTCAATAAGCTGAAAACTGAGTTTAAAAAGATGGTCACCGATGCAAAAAGGTCATATAAAGAGAAATGTTGGGTAAATCTGCTAGAATCAATTGAGGCTAAGAATCTAAGACAATTCTGGAAATTGATAAAAGCAGCATCTGCCCCCTCAGCTGGAGAAATGAAATGTGTCGTTAGTGAGACAGCCTGGGAAAAATACTTAAGGGAATTGTATGGAGCCCGAGTACCCCAAGGAGATATAGAGCCCCAAGTTTGGCAGGAAATATCAGAAGAATTTAAATTAGATTTTACTGAACAGCAAGTAGAAAACACAATAAGGAAGCTGAATCTAACCCGTGCCGCAGGGCCTGATAATCTCCCAGCAATAATATTAAAGTCACAAACAAAGTGGTGGGCAAGATTCCTATCCCAGTTTGTTTCAAGTAATACTAGCAGAAGGTAAAATGCCATTGAATTGGAAGGGTGCTGTAATAGGGCCAATCCACAAAAAAGGCAGCATGGACGCACCACAAAATTATAGATTGATCAACCTTCTGGATATAGGTGAAAAGGTATTTTCAAAACTTGTGCTAAATAGACTAAATGCGTGGGTCGACGAGTTCTCAATCGTACCCACTGAACAGGGAGGATTTAGATGGGGGCACTCCACAATAGACCACTGTTTCTCACTATGGGCAATGGCGAGGAAGTCAACGGAACAGAATGGTAAGCTCTGCTGCTGCTTCGTTGACTTTCGAGATGCGTTCGACTCAGTAGATCGGGACTGCCTCTGGGAAACACTTATTAATAAAAATATTCCAAAAAGACCTGTTGGCTATAATAAAAGAATTACACCGAGGTAATTGGGCTCAAGTAATTAGGGATACTGAGGGATCACTAACGCCAAAAATATCTATTGAAAATGGCCTGAGACAGGGCTGGGTGCTGGCCCCCCAGTTATTCTCTATATTTCTGTCTGATTTACCAGCTTGTCTAGAAGTGGAGGGTAGTGCAAGCCCAAGAATGAATAGTAAAAAGGTGCCGTGCCTTTTATACGAAGACGACCTTGTAATAGTAGACCAGACTGAAATGGGCCTTCAAAGGAAGTTGAAATCTTTTAGCGAATACTGTGTAAGGAAATTTTTAACAGTAAACTTAGACAAGACAAAAATTCTATGCTTTGGAAAGAAAGCAATTAAGTTTAATTGGTTCTTAGGTGATCTTAAATTGGAATCGGTTAACGAATACCGCTACCTAGGGGTGTGATCCGACAAAACATTAAACTGACATACACCTCTGGAAGCCCAGAAAGCGAAAGCACATACATCAATCTCTGGTTTAAAAATGTTTAACCATGATTATGGAGATATGTCTCATCGACCATTACTAAAGGCTTTCAGTGCAATGATATCCCCGCAAGTACTCTATGGAGCAGAAATCCTTTATTTGAGCGGTAAAGTAGTCCGGGACTTGGAGGAAGGGAAATGCCTGAAAAACCTTTTATCCCTGCCCCCATCATCAATGGTCCAAGCAATAAGAACAGAATTAGGAACAACGGCTTGGGGGGTACAATCACAAATAGCAGTGATCAGATTTTGGAAACGCTTGGAAAATGAAAAAGGCCAAAAAGTTGCACATTGGTGTCGAAAAGAGATACAATTCAGTAACCTAAATTGGGCAAAAATGTGTAGGAAGAAAGTGGTACAGGCCTGTGAGGACATAAAAGTAGACATATGCCGATATTCGCTAAGGATAGAGTGCACTAAAAATGACTTAAAGTTTAACGGACAAGAAGTCTCTAGAAGATCTGACATAGAATACCTTGGCAAGAAAAATCAGTAGAGTTCAAGATGAACTCTTGGGCAAAGGAAAACTGGTTCCCTTATTTGGACATCCTACCAAACCCCTGGTATAGACAGGAGATCCTAAGGATGCGAATTGGGATTAATCCGTGGCTAATAAATAAATAAATTAAATCGAAAATGCTGGATCCCAAAGGGTGTTTTAAGTGTAGGCTGGGCACAAAAGGAGATCCAGTGCACATCCTGTTAGATTGTATAACCATATTAGAACAGCGTAAATTATGGCTGCGTCCAATATTTTTAAAATATGGTATAAGAACACGGGTACAAGCGGCCGATCTCCTTACAGAAATGCCTTCTATCGAAATTGCAATTGCTCTAGGGAAGTTTATAAAGGTAGTACAGAGATTCCGAACAAGTCAGGAGTAACATTTTAGAATTTTAATAATGAATGGATTATATAGCTTGTCTAAGAGAAATTGCTGGTTTTAATGTAGGCAAAAACAACAGGTGATGAACAGAATGCAGAACATGGTCATACATTCACCCCAGTACAGAGATCTGGGCCTAAATCCATCGTTTTTTTGCACTCTACACCGCCCCAGGTCAGACATGGCCATATGCAAATCAGCCTTGACCCTGTGCCTCATGGGAACAGTCCAGCCCGAACTGCCAAGCCATGTTTTTCCTGGACCGGGATCAAGCATCCAAGGACCGGTTTCTGGCTATCAGCGTCATCAGCCTGGATAGCTTGACTCCAGTGGTGTGGAGAGCATGGGACTCACGTCTGAGCATACCCATCCCACTCGGGGCGACAAAGGCAAAAACAACAGGTGATGGACAGAATGCAGAACATTGTCATACATTCACCCCAGTA
Source organism: Lissotriton helveticus (assembly GCF_964261635.1). Classification (NCBI taxonomy): domain Eukaryota; kingdom Metazoa; phylum Chordata; class Amphibia; order Caudata; family Salamandridae; genus Lissotriton; species Lissotriton helveticus. The sequence continues at coordinate 2,048,809,439 of NC_136067.1, read as the reverse complement.
CAGAGATCTGGGCCTTAATCCTTCGTTTTTTTGCACTCCACACCACCCCAGGTCAGACATGGCCATTTGCAAATCAGCCTTGAACAATAACCCGTAAAGGGTAAGGATTTTATTAAGAAAGTGATATTTTATGAGTATCTGTTTTTAAGAGATGTATCCAGTGTGAGGAAGCTTTATAAATTTATTGTAGAATATTTTAACCTGTAACTATTTTGTGGTATTGCTGTGGAATATTTTAAATTAGTAATCATTACTTTGCACCTGTTTAAAGAATAAGATCTAAATAAACATATTTTTTACTTGACTGGAGGTTAACTTCATTTAATCTGTTGAAAAGACCATACATTACAGTTCTCAAACGTTTTTTCATCGTAATGGTGACCTTTAAACATCTTCATGTTTGAAGCGGCCACGATGCACATGGCTCCAAAAATGAACTGGATGTATAATCTAGCAGAGGGCACCCCAGCGATGGACATTCATGGCATTGGCTACTGCATCCACTCTTATAGTGTAGTATTTTGTTTTCCTCAACGCACTTGGGTTTTTTGTAGGCCATTGATCACCATTACTCCTGGAATTGACTTTTCTTTGAACTGTACACTGTATTTCCAATCAGAAGTTATCTTGTCGTAGAAGATAAATGAATCTATATCTTTAGGTTTACATTGTACACTGTTATGCTCCCTACAGTGCTGTGTGAAGCTTAATCTATACTTCTTAAATAGAAAGCAGTTGATAAAGGATGTCTCGTTGGGACACTGCTGCTTCTTCTTGGCAGAGAAGGTAGTCTTCACAGGACAGAGGCTTCTGGCATGTATAGGTAGGAGAAGCCTTGCCTAGGTATTTTGAGCAGTGACTTCAGACGCTTTTGTGGAGGAGCAGAGAACCTTGAATTTAATCCCGTGCTCCACCAGGAGCCAGTGGGACGATGTAAAGGTGTTGATCATGTGTTCTTTTCTTTCGATTTAAGCTCCTCCTCATGGCCTTGTTTGTTGCCTCTCACTCCTGGATCTGGGATATTTGACAGGTTGGTGTCCATCATAATTCAGTAATCTGCTCTCTAGAGGACTGATGGGTTCATTACTATTGTATCTGTTCAGTGATCTGGGCAGTGCATTTATTTTTCTTCCACATACGGTTGGTTTGGGGTCTAATCTGGCTGAAGTGATGGGCGGCTTCGCGAGAAGCACTGGGGGGGGGGTCTCTGCGCTGGCTGATAGACTCTTAGTGGTACATGTGTTGGCTCTTCAGAGAGGGGAAACGGCCATTACAACGAGGCCGTTTCAACGAAAACCATAACCACGCATGCATTACAACGCATGCGTGGTTACAACGACAGCTTTTACCACGCATACTTTTACTACGATGTACGTAGTAAAGGCATGTGTGGTAAAGGGTAAAATTTAAAAAGGGGGGGTTGGGGGGGCTTGCCCCCCCAAAAATAAACCACTAACCTTTAGAGGAGATGTGCAGGAAATCGGCGGCGCAGGGGAAGGAAACGGCCGTTTTTTTTTTCATTTATGACGTCACCACGGAAAAAACGTGGAGAAGGAAAAGCGTGAAAATAGTATTCCGTTGTAACGCATGCGTGGTAAAGGCATGCGTTACAACGGAGTTCGTTGTAAGATCATACAACCTTCAGAGAGCTACGGTGCTGAGCTTGTGTTGTTGCTGCTTGTTGGTGATGGCCGTGCTCAGGCTGGTCCCTTCAAGTTGTGTTTGGGCTGTTGCCAGGCTGCGGCACGTAAGGTGTGCTTTAAGGCTTTTTTTGTCTCTGATTCTTGGTTAGCTTCTTTCATGTCCTGACTGGTAGGGTGTTGATATTCGGAGTCGAACAAGCCTTGACAGGCACAGAAAGGTTTACGATTGAGATGCGATTAATACTGCCAGAACTGGCATGTCTAGACTTGATAAGTTTTGTGCATATTATCCTACTCGACCGATACAGAGAACTCATAATATATTCTTTCTTTCTTTCTTTGGGTATTTAAACACCATAGAATACAAATGCAGTTCATGATTTAATATACAGTGTTTCCATCATATGATTTTTGTAGATTGTTTCTTACCCCATCTTAAAGGCGAAGTGCAGTATTTTATGTTCTATTGTGGTGTATGTATGTTACAGTAAATCACAATATGGAGTTAACCATCTCTTTGGACCTAATGTGCACGCTGATTCTGACCTTCAGCGCTGAGCACTTTCGCTCATCACCAGTACCTACTTGCATGGTGACATTCTATAACTTGGTTGTTTTTATTGCGGTGCTTCTGTAGAACTTGTGTGCTAGTGCATGCTGATGGTATTTTATTTCAGGTTTTAATTGCTTGTCTGTGGACTTTGGGTGTGACACTGTGTTGGTGTTCCTTTTCATACAGCTTGATGTGAGCCTTATGGGTCAATTATGCTGTCCAACAGTCTTGAAATTCTGGGAGACCTGCTGCAAAAAGCCAGACCTTCCCTTTTCAGGCCACACAACTTTGAACACTTTCCCTTGTTAGAATAAACCAAAATAAAAGATATTTCTACCTTAAACAACATTTGCCCAATCAAAACATGTACTCCTGGCTCCCAACATGTGGACGACGCAGCTGAAGCCCCTCTCTAGTGATACTCTCATAATTGTCTGTCGACAGACCATTGTAAGTTGTGCAACTGACCTGAAATTCTGTGAGACCTGCTGCAGAAGCCAAACCAGCACATGAAGGAGTGCTTCAGATCTTTCAAAAACGAACATAAACTATTCACACCAGACTTATCCAACCTAAAACCATTGGGATGGGAAGACCTGTTCAAAGCAGCCCTTACTTCGTACGCTATCTTTAAAAATAATCAACTGTAATTCTATTTCATCTTATCGCTGCCTATTGTTCGAGCCACTCCTACAAGTCAAAGGAACTTCTTGGGACAGCAGCTTCTCTTTAGTAGTTGACATTCTGATGAAGCGTAAGATTGCAAACTTCAGTGTGGTTAACCAAGATTGACTGTATTTGAAGTTAAATGTGGATTAGCCCAGCTGTCCTCCTAGGACGTATTATCCCGACCAGAAAGCTTCTTTAGAACTACCAATCCACTCAATTGAACAGTCACATCAAATATATGTCAATGCAGGTAATGCAGAGTGATGGTATGTCCTCACTTGCAGAGGGAGAAGGAATCTCATATTTTAAGGTACATTTGGAATCCATCATTTTTTGTGGACGCGAAACCTGCTTCTGGTTTTTTTTTTCCTTCTTGGACTTTCGCCTTGTTGTTTATGAATCCAGCAGGGAATTCTCTCATTGACCAACCACAGAGTTTGCTCTAAAAAACGGCTGCTAAACATCACATCAATTATTAGGGGCCTGATCCCCTGGTATAGAATTGCAGTAAGTGTTTGTAGTTATCTCTTGGATGAATTGAAACCGCATAATTCCACCAGAGAAACATGAGGCTTTAGCTGTGCGCACACAGGAGTTCCTGGGGGCGAAGCATAGTAAACACTGCACAATCAGAGTAGCGGGTGGTGAGTGCGTCCAAATTTGTGCTGCCTTCTAGAATGAAAATGTGTTTGACACTTGTGACTAGATTTTCTGAATTTCATTTACTACCAAAAGCTCGCAAATCATCAATAACTACAGAATTCAATATGTCAACTATCGTAGATCTAAACAAGTGTACAGTTTCTGACAATCTCCTCATGCGGCAACTCTACTGGATGTAGTGTGTGCGCTTCGGCAGTAGCAGTCCAGCTCCAGGGTGGGGTCCAGCAGGCTGCTGGGTAGAGCTATCCGGTTCCAGTGGAGGGACTAAAATAAGGCTGGATGTTCCAAGCAGGGCTTTATTTCGCTGATGTCGAGGAGTGGTGACAAAAGCAAGTCTCATCCTGATCAGATGGCTCTGTGGGCTGCTCTCGAGTGCTCGGACATGTGGTGTTGCTCTGATTCCCCAACATGAAGGTTAGTGTTTGAGATTGGGTTACCTTTTGTTTACATTGTCAATTTTAGCTTCTTATAGAGTTTCTCTTTGATTCACTTTTGTGAAAGCACAGAAGGGGAAAATGTAGGAGTTTTTCAGTACACTGATTTCTCAAAGGTCTCCTGGGCTACACAGGTCCAAATGAATTGCTGAAAGGGCGGGCACTGAATCTGTTCCCACCAGTGATCAGACGCTGGCAGTGGAATGGTGTTAGCTGGCCAGTGATTTCACGCACATTCCCCTTTATCCTTCGGTTCTCTGCAGACTGAGGGCGATTTGTGAATGATGAGGGATGCCCTCCCATCCGCTTCCAGTGTCTCGCTGTGTCGGTCAGTGCAGGCCTGTGGCATATGGTCTTTCTAGCTCTTCTCTGTGAATGCAGCACCTCTGACAGAAATGCTGCCTGCAAAGCTGGAAGCACAGCCCTCTGGGTGAGCGAGAGAGGGGAAGCTGAAGGGAGTGGACTGAAAGTGGCAAGCACCAGGATTTGTGTGTATGAGAAGGGGGGAGCCTGAGGACAGTCTGGTAGGGTGCAGGAGGGCGTTGCGTGTGTGGATTCTGCATGATCCCTCCATCTGCACAGCTCATCCAGTGGATCAGCCTGAGGGAGGGATTATGGGGATGCCATCAGTGTAGCCTGGCAGCGGTCAGTAACTGGGAGGGTTCCACCTTTCGATTACAAATGACGCTCTACCTTTGTTCTCTTTGTCTATGATGCCTCTTGATTTCTTTGAATGTATGCATAGATATGTACATCTGCAGTGAATCGCTAACACCAGCTGTGTGCATTAGTTAAAGCCTCATATGCATGTGTTGTGTTCCACTTACAATTCTTAATATCCGTCCACCTCTTCGCAGAGCAGCCTAGATGGTTGCCGAGCCAGACCACGGAGCCTGTGAACATGAATGCTATGGATTAAATCTGTAGAGTATTGCAGGGACAAGAGAAATATATGAGATCTTTAAATAAAGCTCAATGGGGGTGGAAGCATACTGCAGTAGGTGTGTCATTCTAGAATGAAGAACGGTATAAGACCTGTTGCAGCGAAGGCCAGGAGGGAAAAGGTTTTCACAGAAAGAGTGGTAATATTTGGAACTGCTTTCCAGGTTAGGATATTGTTATTGGCCGAAGAACTTCTGCCACTCACTTCTGAGGCACACAACTCCGACCAATCATCCAACCAGGACACTGTGGACTGTAGAGTTAAATAAAACACTCACTGGGGTGGAGATAACACTCATTGTATTGCAGCTCTGATTGTGCTCAATCATGCATTTGCTATCAAGCAGTATGACTTCCGGCTAGAATATAGCCAGGCGTTTATGGCCATTTCCTGTAGCTTCTTAGTGAGTTGTTACTTTCTCCCTAGTGTTTGATGTTGGCTGTAGGCTCTGCTCCCATTCACCGGTGCTGGCTAATCCTTGGATAAAGTACTTCAAAAGTGATGACGTACCACCAGTGCATAATATGATGTTACCACTGTTTGAAAGGATTGTAACAAGCATATGTAGCCTATAGACGGTGCATTGACCATGCCCTCATTCAAGATGGCTGCATGCTTTCCGTAGGCGAGGTGTGGGTGAGGTGTGGCCTGTTTGCTTTGTCAATGCTTGTTGTTGATGCATGCCCTCAATGGTTGCCGCTTTTATGAATAAATAATGGTTTTCTTTGATTGCTTTGTAATCAACACCTTCTATCTTAATTCTATTTCTTCTAAAAAAAATCTTTTCCCTTGTTAGGTCTCGCCTGACCCACCGCCTGCGCTGGTCTGGCGAGACTTAAAGTAAGGGCTTCAAAAAATGCTACCGCCGGCTACAGCGTGCAGTGCATGTGCATGGGCCCGCGCTTCAGCAGAGGCGCCATATGGCGTGATTACTGCTGCGCGCGCACCACTCACGTGCTTTCCCAGCGATCACTTTCGCTTTCTCAGCGGTACAGCGGTTACTTTTACGGCCGCGTGGCCAATGCTTGTTTTCTGGGTGTACAGGCCTATTTTTGGTTCCAATCCGACTCTGGTTATGGACCTGTCACTGTCATGCCTTTGACTTGCTTTGACGTTTACAGAGCTCAGTGATTGTAAAACCAAACACAGTCTATGATGTGGTCAATCAGATCACGCTTGGATTTTCCTTTTCTAGCAGCTATTGCCTTCTGCCAATTTGTTTTAACTTTGCGTTTGCTTACTTTCCACCAGTTGTTAATGGCAGAGTACATCGTGGCCATTTCCGGTATATTGGACTGAAACAAGGTTATTTGCAGCGACTCACGATGTAGTGAAATCCAGAAGGGTTTGCTGAATGATTAGCACGTATGCAAATAGTCACCAGTGAAATTTACTATAAGTTAAATATTTGTCATACATATTCATTGTGCTCACCCCGAAGCACTGACTGACTTGGCTGCCCAGTCTGCCGCTAGTTTTGCATCCTTATTCCACCTTTACTGTTTTCCAATGTTTTTACAAGCTCTAAAACTGAGATAGTTCGTCGAACACAGGATTTAAATGAAGACCTAAACTAAGTCACTTAGTGAAGTAAGTCTTACGGCAGATCAAGCGGGCAAACATTTCTTGCCTGAAAAGTATTCTTTTTTCTCAAATCCATTATACTGCATTTCTTAAGCTGTTTTCAGTTGCATCATGACGTACGCTGTTTTTCCCCACAAGCTTTTTTTACACGATGGCACAGAAAAGAGAAAAAAACCTCCAACCTTTCGCATCCACTCGCAAACAAAACGTGCCTTAAAAAATGAATGTGTCCTTATGCAACAAACTGTGCTCATGCAAAGCGCTCTGATATCCGATACTCTCAGGTCAAGTTCGCGCTATGTAAAACTCCGGGATAAAGACATGAGTTCTAGGCAGAGACAGACGCGTTTTCCGGCGTCTATTGTTTGTTGCAACGAGCCGACGTCACAACAGAATGATCGCCCTGTCATTTGTGTACTACTGCTAGAGCATCGCACATGCAGGATGATTGCACCTTCTGTTGTGACAACCGTTGAACCCTTGGCTGTAAATGTATCTTCACTGTCACAATTGGGATGTGAAGTTGTAATTCGAAAGACATTCCTTTGTCGGAGCTCAGGGGCTCTGCACGTTGCAAATAACCCAAAGCTGCTTTGTTGCCCTCTACAGTATCTATTTGTCGATCAGCGCGCAGCCTGTAATTACTGTGTCTGTAAATGGCTGCGCCACGCCAATCCTTGTCCCGCTTTCAACGATTGGACAAATGAACTCCGGGCCTCATTTACAAACCAGCATTGGCATAGCCATCCACTATTTTGGATTTTTTGTTCTTTTGCTGTCACAGGCGTTTTATCCTGTCCTTGTTAATGGTCGGGATCAGGAGAGAGTGATTCTAAGTGGTTATGAGACCTTCGGTTGACAAGTAGAGTGGGGAGGAAGGGCAATCCTGGAGTCCTGTATCTGCAGTCAGTATAGCATGCATGCAATGAGCATCTCTTGGCATCCTCTCAGGGCGTGTTTCAAGGGAGTAGGTGGGCCAACATGTAATTTCGGTTGTTCCTTAGTCTGCCAGGAGCTGCTGGTGATGTTCGCATTTCAAGTTAAACGTAGTTTCATGGTCTTCCTAATACTCGGTTTTGTTACCTTTTTATCTTTCACAGCTCGCGATCCGAGAGAAACGTAAGTGTCACAGCATCTCTAAAATTGTCAAAGACTGTGAGCTCACCCTCTATTTCTGTTCTAGAAACTGCCTCACTCTTCACACAAGGCCACATGTGCCCTGCTTATCAGACGGATGCCAACTTCCTCGGCTTTTCCGACCTTGGCCTATGTTTCAAGCCTTGGACTTACAGATCGTAGAAGCATACATTATTTTCAATTTCCCCCTGCAGATTCTGTTCTCATTCTCATGAGTGCTATAGGTCGAGTTGCTTTCCTTCCAACAATTTCCATGCCAAGGTTCATTTAATATTTTTGATTGAGTAATTTACTCTCTTCATTTTGTGGGCTTGGTTTAGAGCGAAATATTGGGAATATAAGGTTTTCATTTTAAAACACGGGAACTTTAGTTGAGAATTGTACATACCAACTGGTAATTCAGGAAAATTAACATTTTCCCCTTAAAAGATTTGTCTCAGTAAAGTAGCAATGCAATAGGTCTCGCATTACTAAATGTTTGAGCTATTGGTGTTGCATTATTATTAGCAATGCCAATAGCTCAAACTTTCACTAATGCAAGACCTATTGCATTGCAAATGCTTGTTTTTTTGGTCCCTTCAACTTAATGTAATCAAAATAGTTCATAAATGCAAAATACATATGTGCGTAAATGGGTAGATCTTGGTTCAGTCCTTTTCCTGTATTGTTTAGTTAACCTGTAATTAATATTATGCTTCGGCCCACCCCAGCATTTAATTTTAATAGACTGTGGGAGTGCTTCCTAGAAATCTACATCTGTGCAAAGTGTGGTTTATTTTGGCACAGAAGAGGTGCTATTAGCTGTGGATTACTGGAACCTGAAAACCTAGTTTAAAAACACATGAGTGACCAAAAAATGATATAAGATAGAGAATAAAGATGCGGTGGGGAGGAGCCTTGGCAGAGTAAAGTATTGCCCAACCAGCCCTGCACTGAAGTGCACGCCTTCCCAGGCAGTTGCACGCATGGGAGCGGGGAAATGCTGTATTTCACGGGGCAAAACAACCTATGGGTGAACATGACGGACCCACTGCCCCGGGCTTTAGGGGATTCGAGCAAAATGTGTGTGACACTTAGAGAGCAGTGGATGGAGAGGGGTGACCACAGAATCATGTGTGTGTAAATGTAAGTTTTTTGTTAGCAATATTTTAGTAAACATGAGCTAGTAAGACCTCTGGAGCAGCCCCTGGGCGAGTTGGCCTGGTTTCCCGTCATCGAACCCCTTTGTATTTTTTTAATGCACAGTTGGATACCTACTACGGCTTGTTTTCCAGTTTCAGTGAGTCCATGTTTCTCACCTCCCTCTGACACAGGCCTGGCTGTCCCGTGGTTTTGCTTTTCTGGAGCGGCACTAAGCTTCCTTCTCCGGCCCCACAAACCTCAGCTGGCTCCAGAAACTGGTTGTGCGAACTTACCTCCACGTTCTTTCAGTACCTGAGGTATTCAGTCACCTGCCCCTCCTTGCTCTGCCGCAGTTTCTTTGTGTATCTGTTCCGTGTCTTTGTTCTTTCCAATTTCTGAACCTCCACCCACGTATTGATTCAGTTCAGGTTTTTCCTGGTCTTCTGGCACGTCCCCTACCTCCTGAGTCCTGATCATGTCACAAGCAGAACGTTTTGCTTCTTTGCTTTGGTTTCATGTGTGGCTCGTCTCACTTTCACTTCTGGCAAATATGCGCATTTCTCGTTCTCCTGCTGTGATCACTTCTCTCATTAGAGTCCTGTCATTTTAGCTGCAATTGGTTCACTGTAACTGTAGGTTGCCTTTTTTACTTTTCATTTGTAATGTGGCTATAGGTCCCAACACGGGCTTCTTTTATTTTTTCCTCATACGAAGATGCGATTTGGTCCACTGTATCTTTGGGCCGAATGACCTGTGAAGTATATCTAAATACACTTTAGGAATAACTTTTTTTAAACCATAACTCTTACAAGGCAAATGCTCAAATAGTTAATTTTATAAAACGAAGGACATGCATTTATATCTTGCTGCTTTGCTACTGGTTGTGTCTTAAGCTGCCAGTTATTTTGCAGGTTAGCCTCAGGTCTGTTTGTGTTGCTTTTATCAAATAATTAACTCGTTCTGTTCTAAAAACAATTGAACTCCTCAGTTGCAGTGTTTTTGGCTTATAACTTGATGTTTCATTTACTTTCTGAACCCTGCCGAAATGTATGATTATTTTTCAGGGCTACCTGCTGAAGCCGGCTGGCTAATGGTCATTTGCTTATTCAGTGGGCCTGACTCTTTTTGTTAAGTCTTGCTTGCCTTCAGTTAGCAAATCACTGTACAGCGCTTGGGGTACATATACGGTTGTACCCATGCTTAGGTGGCCAGTATTGTGTGCACACCTTGGTTAGGGCCGTAATCATTCTAGTTGAGCACGCATTTATCTTACCAAAAGACCATGTTTATTCGCATTGCTTTTGTTGTAGTTACTCATGCAGTAAGCCTGAGATACCAACCGCCTGCTTTGTACTCTGTGTATTGGTGGCTGCCACAATGTCTCTATGTATTGACGTTTACTGGGCTTCTTGTTTATATCTGTTGAAACACGCATCTAGGTACCACGATTCTTTGTTCATACACATTCTTTAATCTACAGAATTCTTGTCTGCAATGACTTGGGCGGCAGTACATTAAAGTAGTTTGTGTGGCATAGACCTTTTAATATTTGCTGGTTATATGCGTATTGATGCATCTTTAGTTCCCATTCTAGTGTGAAGTTTGAGGGTAGAGATATCATTTAGATAAAGGAGCAGACTTCATAGATGGCACCGTGACAGCCTGCGGCGTATACTGCATCTATACCATACCACAGCAAATTTTTCTCTTCATGGAGAACTTCTGTGATCACTCACCCTACCTCCCACCTTGTAGGTAAAGTTATGTCAGCATTGCTCTTCAACCTGGCCATCGACTGGGTGATGCACCGCATAACTGAAGATTAAGCCAGAGACATCAGATGGACCTTATTCTCTACACTGTAGGAGCTGGACTGTGCGAATGACCTATCCTTGTTCTCTCTCACCAGCATACATCGGAACAAACACCTAGCCTCACCATCTATGTATAGCAAGTGGGCTGAAGATCGACATGAAAAAAATCAGCAGTCATGCTGATCACTGCCCCAAAGCCTTCACTCAAGGTGGATGGAGGGAAGTTAGCCATGACTTAAAAGGTGACTTACCTAGGCAGTACTGTCAGACATGTTGAGGGGCAGGTAGTGACATCAAGAGCAGACTGAACAAGGCCAGGAATTCATTCAGGCTGTGGACCAGCGTGTGGACGTCATCTCGGTACTGCTCCGACACAGAGCTGAGGGTTTGCCAGAGTTGCGTTCCATCTACACTCTAGCATGGATCGGAATACTGGCGGGTGACAGAAAATGATATCACCAGACTGTCAGCTTCCACACCAATAGCTTTCAAAAGAATCTTGCACATTTTCTGGGCGTGAAACATCCCCAACCAAAAAAATGATCACCAGATGCAAGCCAGAGAGAATAGACACCATCATTGAGAAAAAAGATGGAGACGGGCAGGACACACCATCAGAAGAAAACGAGACTCCATCACAAACCGTTCTCCATTGGACCCGGTACGCAAACGGAAGACAGACCGGCCAAAGAACACATGGAGGTGAACTCTGGAAACAGAATTGAAGACCCTGAACAACAGCTGGGGGTCCGTTGGGAGTCCCGCCCCAAGGCAGACTAAAGTGGGCATCCTGCTTTGTTGCCCTACATGCCAGTCGGCATAAGGGACAATAAGTAACTATTGCTCAGGCAGCCTGTACCCAAGAACACATCGTCCCTGCTTCCTGATCTCATGTTTGCACCATTCGTCATCCTAGTGATGCGACTGCAGCAGATCCACATCCATTGCGTATGGTGACGGTGCAGTATCGCTCCTGGGGTGTCCTGTGTGTTTCGAGCCTTACCCTCGTGATTTAATTGCGATTTATTTTGTATACATTCCTTATAAATTTTGATAATACAAATTAAGCACATTTTTAACACATTGTCTATTCTTTCACCAAATTATTTGACAAAAAATAACAAACACCATTATACTTTACACAATGTCTCTTTAAATTGTTCCCTTTCCTACCCCATGGGCTTTCAGCTTTTCTTTCATGTATAGGTATTCATTCCACTCCTTTTTACTTTAGTTCCTCTAATGCTTCATTGTTATTTTCTAAATATACTTTCTCAGAGTTGTTAAAACTGTAACGCGTTCTAGAACTGACAAGCCTAACTGGGGCACTAGACAAGAACTGGAAATAATTCTGTTCACTGTACCCACTTGCCCTCTTGTTCAAATGAAACGTCTGTGATTCCACGCTTTTATTTACAGTTGGGAGGCATAATAGGTGTTAATTTGCCACAAGGAAGCTCTTCTGGCCTTGGCACATATATAATGATGGCACATTGTGAGCATTCCTGCCAGAAACAATGGCGTCCGCACCTGATGTATTACTACTGACACTAGCCTAATGCTGGCAATGGGTTTGAAATTCGGAAAGTCCTACGCATTTTTGGTTACAGAATATTGGCAAGTATGATCGGCTGCAGATCAAAGGTAGCCTCTTCATATGATGCAGGGTCGGTGGTAGTCTTCAGTGGATTTTGTTCGCCTTTTTATTTCATGAAAATGAATACTGGTTGTTTATTTCAGAGTGAACTCTTTGGTAGTCATGAAGCTTGCGTAGTGAGTCCAAAATAAGGGCACAGATTGAGCTCAGAGTGGTCCAATTTAGATCCTGTTTGGCCACGAAGGTAGTTCCTGTGGCCTGAGGTTGGATTTGTATTCAGGCTTCTATTTTGAAGCACAGCAGCTGCTGTAGATTGCCCCCTTCACACTTTCTGGGCCTGTCTATTGTTGTGGAAATCTGTGGTTGACTTGTGTTATCCTGTTACACACAGAAAGCCGGATGGGAAGGAGGAGTGTCCACAATACTGGACAGTGATGAGAGGTTGTTGCATTATGCTCTTTAACCCTGGAGGGTGGTACTCGCTATACTAATATCATTTGTAAATGAATGCAATCCACTTTATTCCAGTGACCTCTGTGGGTGCATTGGATGTAGCACTACCTGGCACAGGAAATCAATGGACAGTGTGACCCATATTGTGTGCATCGCATTAAACCACTTTCAGTCTGAAGCGCTTTCGTGCTCTGACGTCTCTAAACTGAAGCACACTTTCTGCATGCACTGGCATTTACAATCTGAAACTATTTTTACCCCAGGCATATTTTTGGTAGGTAATTGGAGAGAGGGAGAAAGGTTGACCGAGAGGGAAAATTTGTGGTAAGCTCCAAAGTCCACAAAGTATTCCTCCGCAGACCTCAAACTTGGAACGGGTGCTAATTTCACCCTGTGGCAACAGCGGACGTGGTGGCGTCTGATTTTCCTCAGAGTGAAATTACTGTCCGGTAAATTCAGCCTCCTTGTAACGTAGACTTACCCAGGGGTGTGATGTTAATAAGGTTCATAACTCGTTTTTTCCCTGTTTAAAAAAAAGTGTGTGTATATATATATATATATATATATATATATATGTATATGTATATGTATATGTATATATATGTGTGTGTGTATATGTGTGTGTGTATGTGTGTGTATATGTATGTGTATATATATATATATATATATATATATATATGTGTATATATATATATATATATACACATATACATATATATATATACACATATACATATATATATATATACACATATACATATATATATATATACACACATATATATATATATATTCACTGAAAAAACCATAGGTTATAAACCATATATAGTTAGGAATTAGCATTTAAAAAACCTTACTTTACTCACACAAAACCATTGAAATTCCATATATAGTTAGTTGTACTAACTATATATCACGCACCCGCAATCCACTGCTGATCATGTCACATATTACATCATTCATGACATGGTCAGTGACATCACTGATGACATCACTGATGACATCACTGATGACATCACTGATGACATCTCAAATGACATCACTGATGACATCACTGATGACATCTCAAATGACATCACTGATGACATCACTGATGACATCTCATTTGACATTACTGATCACATCACTGATGACATCATTCATGTGATAATACGATGAACCTCTTCAGACTCTAATATAACCTTAGATACACTCAGTGTAAACACAGACTCACAGATTGTCACTCATCCATGAAGTTACACACACACCTAGTCAGTCATGCAAACAATCAATCACACCTCCATTTCCTTAACTATACAGTTAAACACACCTTACTTATTCAAACATATAGTAAAACATATTTACTCACTTATACAATCCTGGATACAAGTTCACAATGATCCATACAGCCACTCACACATTCACTGGCTCTTATGCACAGTTTTTTATATATGTCAACTCTCACATATACTGTATTTTACATATGTACTTACTTTGACATGTAGCACTGAGATATCTATTCACTCACCAATACAGTCATGCACACAGTCAACCGCCCATACAGCTGTTTCCACATGCACTTTTGAACCCATATATCTATGCAGAGAGTCATACACCTCCCAGCCACCCATACACACTCTCAGTCTCCCATACAAATACTTGGGCAACCAATCAATAACCCATATAGTTAATCATATAGCTACTGATCAACACATGCAGCAGTTTACAGAACAACAGACATAATGATGCACAAATTAAGACAGTTTAGTCACTAACCCATGCACTCAGTGAGACACATTTAATCATTCACTCATACAGTCAGTCATGCACCTACTAAATCCTTTGTTCAGACACTTCTACATCCACTCATTCTTCAATATGTAAGACATATTTTAACTTTACAGAAACATACAGTCACTGGATGTTGTCATCAGTGATGTCATCAGTGATGTCATTTGAGATGTCATCAGTGATGTCATCAGTGATGTCATTTGAGATGTCATCAGTGATGTCACTGACCATGTCATGAATGATGTAATATGTGACATGATCAGCAGTGGATTGCGGGTGCGTGATATATAGTTAGTACAACTAACTATATATGGAATTTCAATGGTTTTGTGTGAGTAAAGTAAGGTTTTTTAAATGCTAATTCCTAACTATATATGGTTTATAACCTATGGTTTTTTCAGTGAATTTTCAAGGTTTTGTAAATGCTAATTCCTAACTATATATGGTCTATAACCTATGGTTTTTTCAGTGAATATATATATATATATATATATATATATATATATATATAACATTTCTATGGCAAAATGAAACCCCTTATTTTGTTCCTTTTCAAATTAAATGTATTAAGTGTTACCACTTTATTCCAATCAAGATGACTTCAGGTGTGCCATACTTTTGTCATAAGTAAGACTGTTAGCGTTCTAGTTGTTCTCTAAAACACTCTGGGACATTCTGTCACTGGGCTATAGTTGGGCTACTTCTGGCTGATATTTGGGCTACATTTGTTTTTTTTTGTCTCTGGCGGCCATCTTTGGGCTACATTGGGCTTCATTGGGCTTCATTGGGCTACATTGGGCTACATTTGGGCTCCAACATATATATAGCCCAATGTAGCCCAATATATATTTTTCAAAGTTAATTTTCGTAAAAACCACTGGAGCATATATCTTGAGACATAGCAAAGGCACATCGGGCTACCAGTCCCTACAATTTTGCCAAGTTTCGTGGAAATCCATTCAGCCGTTCGAGCTAAAAGTGAGTCCAACCGCCCTATGGAAAACTCAATGTTAAAAACACGTTTTGGGACCCCCCTTTTTTCTCGGCCCCCGCTTGACGAAACCCCCCCAAATTTCTCAGGGGCTGCTCAGAAACAAAATGTGCCATACTTTTGTCATAAGTAAGACTGTTAGCGTTCTAGTTGTTCTTTAAAACACTCTGGGACATTCTGTCACTGGGCTATAGTTGGGCTACATCTGGCTGATATTTGGGCTACATTTGTTTTTTTTGTCTCTGGCGGCCATCTTTGGGCTTCATTGGGCTTCATTGGGCTTCATTGGGCTACATTGGGCTACATTTGGGCTCCAACATATATATAGCCCAATGTAGCCCAATATATATTTTTCAAAGTTAATTTTCGTAAAAACCACTGGAGCATATATCTTGAGACATAGCAAAGGCACATCGGGCTACCAGTCCCTACAATTTTGCCAAGTTTCGTGGAAATCCATTCAGCCGATCGAGCTAAAAGTGAGTCCAACCGCCCTATGGAAAACTCAATGTTAAAAACACGTTTTGGGACCCCCTTTTTTCTCGGCCCCCGCTTGACTAAACCCCCCCAAATTTTCAGGGGCTGCTCAGAAACAAAATGTTCCATTTTCCAGAAAATTTCAGCCAATTCCGTCCTCAAACGCCAAAGTTATTCAACATAGAATTTTCAAAAATCCCATAGGAAAAAAATCCTAACTATATATACCTACTGGCGACTGCCAGTAGGATGGAGATCTATCTATCTATCTCTATCTATCTATCTATCTATCTATCTATCTATCTATCTATCTATCTATCTAATACGATAAACCTCTTCAGACTCTAATATAACCTTAGATACACTCAGTGTATACAGACACTCACACACTGTCACATCCATGGAGTTACTCACACACCTAGTCAGTCATGCAAAGAAACAATCTCACCTCCATTTCCTTAACTATACAGTTATACACACCTTACTTATTCAAGCATATATTAACACATATTTACTCTCTTACACAATCCCTGATACAAGTTCACAATGATCCATACAGCCACTCACACATTCAGTGGCTCTCATGCACAGTTAATTATATATGCCAACTCTCACATGTACTGTGTTTTACATATGTACTTACTATGACATGTAGCATTGAGATATCCATTCACTCATCAATACACTCATGCACACAGTCAACTGCCCATGTAGCTGTTTCCACATGCACTCTTGAACTCATACACCTAGTGAATCAACTGCTGACACATCTATGCACAGAGTCACACACCTCCCAGCCACCCCCACACAAACTCAATCTCCCATACAAATACTTGGGCAACCAATCAATAACACATATAGCCTCTCGTATAGCTAATGATCAACACATGCAGCAGTTTACATCACAACAGACATACTGATGCACACATTCAGACTGTTTAGTCACTAACCCATGCATTTAGTACGACACTTTTATTCACTCACTCACAGTCAGTCACGCACCTACTAAATCCTTCATCCAGACACTTATACATCCACTCATTCTTCAATATATCAAACATATTTAAACTTTACAGAAACACACAGTCACTGGATGATGTCATCAGTGATGTCATCAGTGATGTCATCAGTGATGTCATTTGAGATGTCATCAGTGATGTCATCAGTGATGTCATTTGAGATGTCATCAGTGATGTCATCAGTGATGTCACTGACCATGTCATGAATGATGTAATATGTGACATGATCAGCAGTGGATTGCGGGTGCGCGATATATAGTTAGTGCAACTAACTATATATGGAATTTCAATGGTTTTGTGTGAGTAAAATAAGGTTTTTTAAATGCTAATTCCTAACTATATATGGTCTATAACCTATGGTTTTTTCAGTGAATTTTCAAGGTTTTGTAAATGCTAATTCCTAACTATATATGGTCTATAACCTATGGTTTTTTCAGTGAATTTCAATGGTTTTTTAATAGCAAATATCATAAGCTGTCGAATGTCAAGTACGTGGTAAGTGAAAACATTTTCGTGTTTATGCACACTGATCTGCTTTGAATGGTGCCCCCCCCCCCTCATTTCTATTAGGAGTACTCTCTCTTTGCAGATAGTGAAAGGTAGTTAACGCAGGCCTTTGCCCCCGTTGTAATCCGTCGTGCCTGCTTCTCTCTCCATTTGATTGATTGTTATCCAAGTATTTACTGTTTTAGAATTAGTTCTCTTTGGTTCATTCTCTATTTACAAACAAACACAGAGTCGCAATACTCTGTTTAGTCTTTGCAGATAACGAAAAATCGTGTAAAAAAAAAAGAAAAGGAATCGAGCAAAATCAGTAGGCCACTAATGGGATCTCTTTTTGACCTCGCTAAAATAGAAACATTAGGAACAACCCCTCATGACAAATACAAAACTAGTGAGATGAACTGAACTCCACACAATGATGGCTGCAAAACAGCTCGGCTCCGCCACCCACCCCGCCCAAAATAACGATAGAGCGGCTGCCATGATTGGTTGCGGAATGGCCACAACGGAGCTACGAAATGGTGCTGCTCTCATGCTAACCCCAGCTTCGGTCTGAAACATCCAGAAACACTGTAGACTACCAATTCGATCAGTTCCGGTAGCGCCCCAATGTAACCCGGTAGAGAAGAACTAGCCCTCCCCTCTTTGACTGATGGTTCTTGTTGCCTGTCCTTTCTGTTGTCATTTAACAGAACTATTTAGCCTGCTGAAAGGGGTTGTGTTTCGACCGCTGGTTGGTGGAGACATTTTGACTATATTCTGGACCTGCGTTGTCGCGTAATGCGTCATATGACGCGCCGCGTTAGCGCATCCGGAAGTCATCCGGGGCGCGCAGCGCGTAACGTAAGCATAACAAGTCATGTGACTTGTTAATAAAACTTTTCATTGGTTCATTTTACTTTTCTTATTCTAATGATGAAAGCCTTGGTCATATCACCTAAAAATTACGCTTTTAATTACTTCCGAACATTATTTTCTCTTAAATATATGTTATAATGTTCCAGGCTAATGTACTTTCCCGGAAATTTTACAACTGTCCTGCAAGTAAAATATATTCTTTTTTCGAGAAAAAGAGCGTTTCTTCGTCCCATGACGGAGCCGTTGAGCAAAAGAGGGTCGACCTGCTGTCTTAGTCGCCGATACGCCTGAATATGAGATTCTTATCGATCACTTTATGTTGCAGGAATAGAAAACACAACAGCCCTTGACCATTTATCTTTACTGCGTTCCTTCGTATTATACCTTTTACCCTTCATGTAATTGGTCTGCTTTATTTCACTTGCCTTTTAATGATTCTAAAACAGTGACTATTATTAAAAACTTTACCAATGTATACACTACTACCATGTTTTCTTTTAAAAACCTTTATTGTGAAAATTTCATTATACAAATACGAGCCTATAACCACGTGGGCCTGCCACGGAGCAAACTGTAATCGTATATGATGAATAGACATTTACACTGTAGAGGAACGTAACGGGCGGGCCATTAGGTTGCAAAAACTAAGGTGTCTAACAGTTACGGAATCGGTGGACGTACATTTTATAATTAAAATACGACAGGGCCAGTTACAATAAAATTATCTAGATATACATTTGCGGGCAAGTACCATGGGTGACGTTAATTCGAATTTTCAACAGTACAGTAATCAATAACACATCAGAACTTAATATCAATAGGGATGTCGAAATATTCAATCAATTCTCGTCCCCGCCCGCCATGTGCTTCAAAACTGCATACGTATCTCGTGATTTCAAGGTTCTGCAACCAGTACACAACAAGGAGTTACGAGTCCCATTTATTCCGGCGCCATTTTGGGCGAGGACGGGCAGGTCCAGGATATAGTCAAAATGTCTCTACCAACCATCGACTATGATGATGTTCATATGCTGTATTTATTAGAGTAACACTCATCTGCCCACATGAAATTAATTTACCACAATCTAAACATGTCATTTTAATCTTTCCAAAGTTCTTCTAAATATTTGGGACCGTTTCCCTTGCCTCTGAAGCTCTCAGTGCCACTTCTTTGATGAATGTACTAGCAGGTCAGGGGTTCTCCTCCAAATCTCTCTTTTATGCAGCACTATAATTAATTGGTGCCACCTCTCCATATGACGATGCATGGTATAGTTACCACAACTATATATTTTTTCGGTTCCTCTGGAGAGTTCATCGTGGCAGATGAAGCGTGTAACATACCGGGCATTTACCTTTTTTTGCATGTACAGGAAAGGAAAAAAAAATCGAGCGTTCGAGTTCTTAGGTGTCCCAGGGCCATTTTAGTGGACCAGGCCCAAATCCAAAGAACAGCTATCTCACAGGCTAATGGGGCGACCCACGCCGAGTTTCAGCATTGTAGGATGACCACACAAGTACAGCAACTTGCTAGACATCACCTCGGTGCCATCCGGATCTCGGCGCCCCACTGCAGATGAAGTGCCTCTCAACTATGAAACCACCACGGTGACATCCGGATCTTGGCGCGTTGTGCTGCCTTCGGCCTATTCGCACATCGGTCCGCTACTGACGCCATCTCACAGGCTAATGGGTTGACCCACGCCGAGTTTCAGCATTGTAGGATGACCACACCAACTTGCTAGACAACACCTCGGTGCCATCCGAATCTTGGCATCTCAACGCCTAGTGGTATCTTCCATACAGAAAATATTGTTACGCTGCCTTTGGCCCCATTCGCACATCAGTCCGCAACTTAGACATCACCTCGATGCCATCCGGATCTTGGCATCTCAGCGCCTTGTGGTGTCAGTCAGAAAATATTGTTGCGCTGCCTTTGGCCCCATTCGCACATCAGTCCGCTACTGACACCATCTCACAGGCCAATAGGGCGCCCCACGCCGACTTTTACCATTGTACGATGGCCACACCAGTGGCACAACTTCCTAGACATCACCTCGGTGCCATCCGAATCTTGGCATCTCAACGCCTAGTGGTATCTTCCATACAGAAAATCTTGTTACGCTACCTTTGGCCCCATTCGCACATCGGTCCGCAACTTAGACATCACCTCGGTGCCATCCGGATCTTGGCATCTCAGCGCCTTGTGGTGTATTCTCTTCAGAAAATATTGTTGAGCTGCCTTTGGCCCCATTCGCACATCCGTCCGCAACTTACACATCACCTCGGTGCCATCCGGATCTTGGCATCTCAGCGCCTTGTGGTGTCTTCTACTCCGAAAATATAGTAGAAAATATTGTTGCGCTGCCTTTGGCCCCATTCACACATCAGTCCGCTACTGACACCATCTCACAGGCCAACAGGGCGCCCCACGCCGACTTTTACCATTGTACGATGGCCACACCAGTGCCACAACTTGCTAGACACCACCTCGGTGCCATCCGGATCTTGGCATCTCAGCGCCTTGTGGTGTCTTCAAATCAGAAAATATTGTTGCGCTGCCTTTGGCCCCATTCGCACATCGGTCCGCTACTGACGCCATCTCACAGGCCAACGGGGCGCCCCACGCCGACTTTCAGCATTGTAGGATGGCCACACCAGTGCGGCAACTTACTAGACACCACCTCGGTGCCATCCGGATCTTGGCGCGTTGTGCTGCCTTCGGCCTATTCGCACATCGGTCCGCTACTGACGCAAACTCACAGGCCAACGGGGCGCCCCACGCCGACTTTCAGCATTGTAGGATGGCCACACCAGTGCTGCAACTTGCTGGACACCACCTCGGTGCCATCCAGATCTTGGCGCGTTGTGTTGCCTTCGGCCTATTCGCACATCGGTCCGCTACTGACGCCGCCTCACGTGCCAACGTATTTTCTCCTAATTTTACACCCTATGCCGCATAACAGGTCATGTGACTTGTTTATAAAACTTTTCATTGGTTCATTTTACTTTTGGTTTCCTAATGATGGAAGGCTTGATCATGTGACCTAAAAACAACACTTTTCATAGGATGAAAACTTTTTTTTTTCCCCAAACGATGAAAGCCCCACCTTGTTTCTGGATGTTTCAGACTGAAGCTGGCGTCAGCATGAAAGCACCACCATCTCGTAGCTCAGTCGTGGTCATTCCGCGAGCAATCATGGCAGCCGCTCCCCACCAGAAGCCTGCAGGAGTCGGAGCCCCCAAAACTTTTGATGAATTCTCAAGGCGGAGGGGACGCTTTCGAGAATGAGGTCCAAGACCTAGCAGACAAGCGTCCGATTTCCAAGGTGTCCCAGGGCCATTTCAGTGGACCAGGCCCAAAAAGGAAAGAGCCTGCCGCCATTTTGAGAGTCCTGTGACAGCCGCCTATCGCTGCACCGCAAGAGTGGGCGCAACTCAGCTGAATTGCGGCTTTTGACACAGTGGACCAAAAACGGACGGAATGGCAACTGAAACGGTAAAGGGGCGCCCCACTACAACAGATGACACTCCACCTGGAGAGGCCCGTTCACGCCGCCTCCCCCGGGGCGCTCCACGCCGTTATTCGGAGCAGCATTGTAGGATACCAAAACCAGTGCGGCAACTTACTGGACATCACCTTGGTGCCATCGTTCTGCTGCCTTGGAACTATTCGCGCAACAGTTTGCTACTGATGACCCACCCCCCGCGACGCCCCATGCCGTTATTTGCTGGGTGGCAACTTACTAGACATCACTTTCGTGTCATCTAGATTTCAACGCGTTCTGCTGCCTTGGAACTATTCGCACAACAGTTTGCTACTGATGACCCACCCCCCGCGACGCCCCACGCCGGAAATCTGGACGTTGTGCTGCGTTGGGACTATTCGCACAGCCGACCGCTACTTCGTTGTTTTTCCCTAAAATTTTTTATGTTATTACTATTTTTGTTTTCTTGTATATATTTATAAATTATTAAAGTTTTATAATCTTACTACTTTGTCGGAGTGCTATATATTTTTAATGTGACACATAATTGTAAAAACTTTGATGTACAAACAGTCATCCCTGGAATCTTCCGCTTCAGGCTCGGTCCCCTCCCCAATCACAATACAGGATGGTTTTCAGATAATAGCAACGCTTCTGCTGTGACGAATCTCATCGAGTGTGGGCCTTGATCTACTATAACTCCTTTGAAGAGGGGTGATTCTTTACAGCTGTGGCCATAAACTACA